>NW_027412502.1:1340000-2010000 GCF_048565385.1 Saimiri boliviensis
ATTTTCAGCCCTAGAGACGCATATAAGAGTTAGCAGTAAGAATGCGTTTAAAACACAGAAGACCCGCTTCCTACAAACTCATCTGCTGTGTGTTGGTTCCTTTTAGGAAGTTGCATCTATGTTTAGATTCAATGAGGTAGAAACACGTTTCTTCTAAAACCTGCGTTTGGACATTCCAGAGTGGATGGGAGAACAGGTTGTAAAGAGAAATACCTTGCTCTAAAACCAAAACGGAGCTATCTAGCAGAATGGTTGTCAGTGTGTGTATTCAACTTCCAGAGTTAAACTGATGTGTGTTTGCAGCAGTTCAGAAACCCTTTTTTGGAGAATGCAGAAACAGTCATTTCCAGCCCTAGAGACGCATGTAAGAGTTTGCAGTAAGATTGCGTTTAAAACACAGAAGACCCGCTTCTTTCAAACTCATCTGTTGTGTGTTGGTTCCTTTTAGGAATTTGCATCTATGTTTAGATTCAGCGAGGTAGAAACACATTTCTTCTAAAAGCTGTGGTTGGACATTCAAGAGTGGATGGGAGAACCGGCTGTAAAGAGAAATACCTTGCTCTAAAACCAAAACGGAGCTATCTAGCCGAATGTTTTTCAATCTGTGTATTCAACTTCCAGAGATAAACTGATGTGTGTTTGCAGCAGTTCGGAAACCCTTTCTTTGGAGAATGCAGAAACAGTCATTTCCAGCCCTAGAGACGCATGTAAGAGTTAGCAGTAAGAATGCGTTTAAAACACAGAAAACCCGCTTCTTACAAACTCATCTGCTGTGTGTTGGTTCCTTTTAGGAAGTTGCATCTATGTGTAGATTCAGCGAGGTAGAAACACATTTCTTCTAAAATCTTCGTTTGGACATTCCAGAGTGGAAGGGAGAACAGGCTGTAAAGAGAAATAACTTGCTCTAAAACCAAAACGGAGCTATCTAGCAGAATGGTTGTCAATGTGTGTATTCAACTTCCACAGTTAAACTGATGTGTGTTTGCAGCCGTTTGGAAACCATTTCTTTGGAGAATGCAGAAACAGTCTTTTCCAGCCGTAGAGACGCATATAAGAGTAAGCAGTAAGAATGCGTTTAAAACACAGAAGACCCGCTTCTTACGAACTCATCTGCTGTGTGTTGGTTCCTTTTAGGAAGTTGCATCTATGTTTAGATTCAGCGAGGTAGAAACACGTTTCTTCTAAAAGCTGCGTTTGGACATTCCAGCGTGGATGGGAGAACAGAATGTAAAGAGAAATACCTTGCTCTAAAACCAAAACGGAGCTATCAAGCAGAATGGTTGTCAATCTGTGTATTCAACTTCCAGAGATAAACTGATGTGTGTTTGCAGCAGTTCAGAAACCCTTTCTTTGGAGAATGCAGAAACAGTCATTTCCAGCCCTAGAGACGCATATAAGATTTAGCAGTAAGAATGCGTTTAAAACACAGAAGACCCGCTTCTTACAAACTCATCTGCTGTGTGTTGGTTCCTTTTAGGAAGTTGCATCTATGTTTAGATTCAGCGAGGTAGAAACACGTTTCTTCTAAAAGCTGCGTCTGGACATTCCAGAGTGGATGGGAGAACAGGCTGTAAAGAGAAATACCTTGCTCTAAAACCAAAACGGAGCTATCTAGCAGAATGGTTGTCAATGTGTGTATTCAACTTCCGGAGATAAACTGATGTGTGTTTGCAGCAGTTCGGAAACCCTTTCTTTGGAGAATGCAGAAACATTCATTTCTAGCCCTATAGACGCATATAAGAGTTAGCAATAAGAATGCGTTTAAAACACAGAAGACCCGCTTCTTACAAACTCATCTGCTGTGTGTTGGTTCTTTTTAGGCAGTTGCATCTATGTTTAGATTCAGCGAGGTAGAAACACGTTTCTTCTAAAAGCTGCGTTTGGACATTCCAGAGTGGATGGGAGAACAGGATGTAAAGAGAAATACCTTGCTCTAAAACCAAAACGGAGCTATCTAGCAGAATGGTTGTCAATGTGTGTATTCCACTTCCAGACTTAAACTGATGTGTGTTTGCAGCAGTTCAGAAACCCTTTCTTTGCAGAATGCAGAAACAGTCTTTTCCAGCCGCAGAGACGCATATAAGAGTTAGTAGTAAAAATGCGTTTAAAACACAGAAGACCCGCTTCTTACGAACTCATCTGCTGTGTGTTGGTTCCTTTTAGGAAGTTGCATCTATGTTTAGATTCAGCGAGGTAGAAACACGTTTCTTCTAAAAGCTGCGTTGAGAGATTCCAGAGTGGATGGAAGAACAGACTGCAAAGAGAAATACCTTGCTCTAAAACCAAAACGGAGCTATATAGCAAAATGGTTGTCAATGTGTGCATTCAACTTCCAGAGTTAAACTGATGTGTGTTTGCAGCAGTTCAGAAACCCTTTCTTTGAAGAATGCAGAAACAGTCATTTCCAGCCCTAGAGACGCATATAAGAGTTAGCAGTAAGAATGCGTTTAAAACACAGAAGACCCGCTTCTTACCAACTCATATGCTGT
The DNA here is from genome assembly GCF_048565385.1 of Saimiri boliviensis. NCBI lineage: Eukaryota > Metazoa > Chordata > Mammalia > Primates > Cebidae > Saimiri > Saimiri boliviensis. The sequence goes on from NW_027412502.1 coordinate 1,342,490, forward strand.
GTGTTGGTTCCTTTTAGGAAGTTGCGTCTATGTTTAGATTCAGCGAGGTAGAAACACGTTTCTTCTTAAAGCTGCGTTTGGACATTCCAGAGTGGATGGGAGAACAGAATGTAAAGAGAAATACCGTTCTCTAAAACCAAAACGGAGCTATCTAGCAGAATGGTTGACAATGTGTGTATTCAACTTCCAGAGATAAACTGATTTGTGTTTGCAGCAGTTCGGAAACCCTTTCTTTGGAGAACGCAGAAACAGTCTTTTCCAGCCGTAGAGACGCATATAAGTGTAAGCAGTAAGAATGCGTTTAAAACACAGAAGAGCCGCTTCTTACGAACTCATCTGCTGAGTGTGGGTTCCTTTTAAGAAGTTGCATCTATGTTTAGATTCAGCGAGGTAGAAACACGTTTCTTCTAAAAGCAGCGTTTGGACATTCCAGAGTGGATGGGAGAACAGAATGTAAAGAGAAATACCTTGCTCTAAAACCAAAACGGAGCTATCTAGCAGAATGATTGTCAATGTGTGTATTCAGCTTCCAGAGTTAAACTGATGTGTGTTTGCAGCAGTTCAGAAACCCTTTCATTGGAGAATGCAGAAACAGTCATTTCCAGCCCTAGAGAGGCATATAAGTGTTAGCAGTAAGAATGCGTTTAAAACACAAAAGACCCGCTTCTTACAAACTCATCTTCTGTGTGTTGGTTCCTTTTAGGAAGTTGCATCTATGTTTAGATTCAGCGAGGTAGAAACACGTTTCTTCTAAAAGCTGCGTTTGGACATTCCAGAGTGGATGGGAGAACAGGCTGTGAAGAGAAATACCGTTCTCTAAAACCAAAACGGAGCTACCTAGCAGAATGGTTGTCAATGTGTGTATTCAACTTCCAGAGATAAACTGATGTGTGTTTGCAGCAGTTCGGAAACCCTTTCTTTGGAGAACGCAGAAACAGTCTTTTCCAGCCGTAGAGACGCATATAAGTGTAAGCAGTAAGAATGCGTTTAAAACACAGAAGAGCCGCTTCTTACGAACTCATCTGCTGAGTGTGGGTTCCTTTTAGGAAGTTGCATCTATGTTTAGATTCAGCGAGGTAGAAACACATTTCTTCTAAAAGCAGCGTTTGGACATTCCAGAGTGGATGGGAGAACAGAATGTAAAGAGAAATACCTGGCTCTAAAACCAAAACGGAGCTATCTAGCAGAATGCTTGTCAATGTATGTATTCAATTTCCAGAATTAAACTGATGTGTGTTTGCAGCAGTTCAGAAACCCTTTCTTTGGAGAATGCAGAAACAGTCTTTTCCAGCCGTAGAGAAGCTTATAAGAGTTAGCAGTAAGAATGCGTTTAAAACATAGAAGACCCGCTTCTTACAAACTCATCTGCTGTGTGTTGGTTCCTTTTAGGAAGTTTCATCTATGTTTAGATTCAGCGACGTAGAAACACGTTTCTTCTAAAAGCTGCGTTTGGACATTCCAGAGTGGATGGGAGAACAGAATGTAAAGAGAAATACCTTGCTCTAAAACCAATACGGAGCTATCTAGCGGAATGGTTGTCAATGTGTTTATTAAACTTCCAGAGTTAAACTGATGTGTGTTTGTAGCAGTTCAGAAACCCTTTCTTTGGAGAATGCAGAAACAGTCATTTCCAGCCCTAGAGACGCATATAAGAGTTAGCAGTAAGAATGCGTTTAAAACACAGAAGACCCGCTTCTTACAAACTCATCTGCTGTGTGTTGGTTCCTTTTAGGAAGTTGCATCTATGTTTAGATTCAGCGATTTAGAAACACGTTTCTTCTAAAAGCTGCGTTTGGACGTTCCAGAGTGGATGGGAGAAACGGCTGTAAAGAGAAATACCTTGCTCTAAAACCAAAACGGAGCTATCTAGCAGAATGGTTGTCAATGTGTGTATTCAACTTCCAGAGTTAAACTGATGTGTGTTTGCAGCAGTTCAGAATCCCTTTCTTTGGAGAAGGCAGAAACAGTAATTTTCAGCCCTAGAGACGCATATAAGAGTTAGCAGTAAGAATGCGTTTAAAACACAGAAGACCCGCTTCCTACAAATTCATCTGCTGTGTGTTGGTTCCTTTTAGGAAGTTGCATCTATGTTTAGATTCAACGAGGTAGAAACACGTTTCTTCTAAAACCTGCGTTTGGACATTCCAGAGTGGATGGGAGAACAGGTTGTAAAGAAAAATACCTTGCTGTAAAACCAAAACGGAGCTATCTAGCAGAATGGTTGTCAATGTGTGTATTCAAATTCCAGAGTTAAACTGATGTGTGTTTGCAGCAGTTCGGAAACCCTTTCTTTGGAGAACGCAGAAACAGTCTTTTCCAGCCGTAGAGACGCATATAAGTGTAAGCAGTAAGAGTGCGTTTAAAACACAGAAGAGCCGCTTCTTAAGAACTCATCTGCTGAGTGTGGGTTCCTTTTAGGAAGTTGCATCTATGTTTAGATTCAGCGAGGTAGAAACACGTTTTTTCTAAAAGCAGCGTTTGGACATTCCAGAGTGGATGGGAGAACAGAATGTAAAGAGTAATACCTTGCTCTAAAACCAAAACGGAGCTATCTAGCAGAATGGTTGTCAATGTGTGTATTCAGCTTCCAGAGTTAAACTGATGTGTGTTTGCAGCAGTTCAGAAACCCTTTCTTTGGAGAATGCAGAAACAGTCATTTCCAGCCTTAGAGACGCATATAAGTGTTAGCAGTAAGAATGAGTTTAAAACACAGAAGACCCGCTTTTTACAAACTCATCTGCTGTGTGTTGGTTCCTTTTAGGAAGTTGCATCTATGTTTACATTCAGCGAGGTAGAAACACGTTTCTTCTAAAAGCTGCGTTTGGACATTCCAGAGTGGATGGGAGAACAGAATGTAAAGAGAAATACCTTGCTCTAAAACCAAAACGGAGCTATCTAGCAGAATGGTTGTCAATGTGTGTATCCAGCTTCCAGAGTTAAACTGATGTGTGTTTGCAGCAGTTCAGAAACCCTTTCTTTGGAGAATGCAGAAACAGTCATTTCCAGCCCTAGAGACGCATATAAGAGTTAGCAGTAAGAATGAGTTTAAAACACAGAAGACCCGCTTTTTACAAACTCATCTGCTGTGTGTTGGTTCCTTTTAGGAAGTTGCATCTATGTTTAGATTCAGCGAGGTAGAAACACGTTTCTTCTAAAAGCTGCGTTTGGACATTCCAGAGTGGATGGGAGAACAGAATGTAAAGAGAAATACCTTGCTCTAAAACCAAAACGGAGCTATCTAGCTGAATGGTTGTCAATGTGTGTATTCAACTTCCAGAGATAAACTGATGTGTGTTTGCAAAAGTTCGGAAACCCTTTCTTTGGAGAATGCAGAAACAGTCTTTTCCAGCCGTAGAGACGCATATAAGAGTTAGCAGTAAGAATGCGTTTAAAACACAGAATACCCGCTTTTTACGAAATCATCTGCTGTGTGTTGGTTCCTTTTAGGAAGTTGCATCTATGTTTAGATTCAGCGAGGTAGAAACACATTTCTTCTAAAAGCAGCGTTTGGACATACCAGAGTGGATGGGAGAACAGAATGTAAAGAGAAATACCTGGCTCTAAAACCAAAACGGAGCTATCTAGCAGAATGCTTGTCAATGTATGTATTCAATTTCCAGAATTAAACTGATGTGTGTTTGCAGCAGTTCAGAAACCCTTTCTTTGGAGAATGCAGAAACAGTCTTTTCCAGCCGTAGAGAAGCTTATAAGAGTTAGCAGTAAGAATGCATTTAAAACATAGAAGACCCGCTTCTTACGAACTCATCTGCTGTGTGTTGGTTCCTTTTAGGAAGTTGCATCTATGTTTAGATTCAGCGAGGTAGAAACACATTTCTTTTAAAAGCTGCGTTTGGACATTCCAGAGTGGATGGGAGAAACGGCTGTAAAGAGAAATACCTTGCTCTAAAACCAAAACGGAGCTATCTAGCAGAATGGCTGTCAATGTGTGTATTCAACTTCCAGAGGTAAACTGATGTGTGTTTGCAGCAGTTCGGATACCCTTTCTTTGGAGAATGCAGAAACAGTCTTTTCCAGCCGTAGAGACGAATATAAGAGTTAGCAGTAAGAATGCGTTTAAAACACAGAAGACCCGCTTCTCACCAACTCATATGCTGTGTGTTGGTTCCTTTTAGGAAGTTGCGTCTATGTTTAGATTCAGCGAGTTAGAAACACGTTTCTTCTTAAAGCTGCGTTTGGACATTCCAGAGTGGATGGGAGAACAGAATGTAAAGAGAAATACCGTTCTCTAAAACCAAAACGGAGCTACCTAGCAGAATGGTTGTCAATGTGTGTATTCAACTTCCAGAGATAAACTGATGTGTGTTTGCAGCAGTTCGGAAACCCTTTCTTTGGAGAACGCAGAAACAGTCATTTCCAGCCGTAGAGACGCATATAAGTGTAAGCAGTAAGAATGCGTTTAAAACACAGAAGAGCCGCTTCTTACGAACTCATCTGCTGAGTGTGGGTTCCTTTTAGGAAGTTGCATCTATGTTTAGATTCAGCGAGGTAGAAACACGTTTCTTCTAAAAGCAGCGTTTGGACATTCCAGAGTGGATGGGAGAACAGGCTGTAAAGAGAAATACCTTGCTCTAAAACCAAAACGGAGCTATCTAGCAGAATGATTGTCAATGTGTGTATTCAGCTTCCAGAGTTAAACTGATGTGTGTTTGCAGCAGTTCAGAAACCCTTTCATTGGAGAATGCAGAAACAGTCATTTCCAGCCCTAGAGAGGCATATAAAAGTTAGCAGTAAGAATGCGTTTAAAACACAAAAGACCCGCTTCTTACAAACTCATCTTCTGTGTGTTGGTTCCTTTTAGGAAGTTGCATCTATGTTTAGATTCAGCGAGGTAGAAACACGTTTCTTCTAAAAGCTGCGTTTGGACATTCCAGAGTGGATGGGAGAACAGGCTGTGAAGAGAAATACCGTTCTCTAAAACCAAAACGGAGCTACCTAGCAGAATGGTTGTCAATGTGTGTATTCAACTTCCAGAGATAAACTGATGTGTGTTTGCAGCAGTTCGGAAACCCTTTCTTTGGAGAACGCAGAAACAGTCTTTTCCAGCCGTAGAGACGCATATAAGTGTAAGCAGTAAGAATGCGTTTAAAACACAGAAGAGCCGTTTCTTACGAACTCATCTGCTGAGTGTGGGTTCCTTTTAGGAAGTTGCATCTATGTTTAGATTCAGCGAGGTAGAAACACATTTCTTCTAAAAGCAGCGTTTGGACATACCAGAGTGGATGGGAGAACAGAATGTAAAGAGAAATACCTGGCTCTAAAACCAAAACGGAGCTATCTAGCAGAATGCTTGTCAATGTATGTATTCAATTTCCAGAATTAAACTGATGTGTGTTTGCAGCAGTTCAGAAACCCTTTCTTTGGAGAATGCAGAAACAGTCTTTTCCAGCCGTAGAGAAGCTTATAAGAGTTAGCAGTAAGAATGCGTTTAAAACATAGAAGACCCGCTTCTTACGAACTCATCTGCTGTGTGTTGGTTCCTTTTAGGAAGTTGCATCTATGTTTAGATTCAGCGAGGTAGAAACACATTTCTTTTAAAAGCTGCGTTTGGACATTCCAGAGTGGATGGGAGAAACGGCTGTAAAGAGAAATACCTTGCTCTAAAACCAAAACGGAGCTATCTAGCAGAATGGCTGTCAATGTGTGTATTCAACTTCCAGAGGTAAACTGATGTGTGTTTGCAACAGTTCGGATACCCTTTCTTTGGAGAATGCAGAAACAGTCTTTTCCAGCCGTAGAGACGAATATAAGAGTTAGCAGTAAGAATGCGTTTAAAACACAGAAGACCCGCTTCTTACAAACTCATCTGCTGTGTGTTGGTTCCTTTTAGGAAGTTTCATCTATGTTTAGATTCAGCGACGTAGAAACACGTTTCTTCTAAAAGCTGCGTTTGGACATTCCAGAGTGGATGGGAGAACAGAATGTAAAGAGAAATACCTTGCTCTAAAACCAATACGGAGCTATCTAGCGGAATGGTTGTCAATGTGTTTATTAAACTTCCAGAGTTAAACTGATGTGTGTTTGTAGCAGTTCAGAAACCCTTTCTTTGGAGAATGCAGAAACAGTCATTTCCAGCCCTAGAGACGCATATAAGAGTTAGCAGTAAGAATGCGTTTAAAACACAGAAGACCCGCTTCTTACAAACTCATCTGCTGTGTGTTGGTTCCTTTTAGGAAGTTGCATCTATGTTTAGATTCAGCGAGGTAGAAACACGTTTCTTCTAAAAGCTGCGTTTGGACGTTCCAGAGTGGATGGTAGAAACGGCTGTAAAGAGAAATACCTTGCTCTAAAACCAAAACGGAGCTATCTAGCAGAATGGTTGTCAATGTGTGTATTCAACTTCCAGAGTTAAACTGATGTGTGTTTGCAGCAGTTCAGAATCCCTTTCTTTGGAGAAGGCAGAAACAGTAATTTTCAGCCCTAGAGACGCATATAAGAGTTAGCAGTAAGAATGCGTTTAAAACACAGAAGACCCGCTTCCTACAAACTCATCTGCTGTGTGTTGGTTCCTTTTAGGAAGTTGCATCTATGTTTAGATTCAACGAGGTAGAAACACGTTTCTTCTAAAACCTGCGTTTGGACATTCCAGAGTGGATGGGAGAACAGGTTGTAAAGAAAAATACCTTGCTGTAAAACCAAAACGGAGCTATCTAGCAGAATGGTTGTCAATGTGTGTATTCAAATTCCAGAGTTAAACTGATGTGTGTTTGCAGCAGTTCGGAAACCCTTTCTTTGGAGAACGCAGAAACAGTCTTTTCCAGCCGTAGAGACGCATATAAGTGTAAGCAGTAAGAATGCGTTTAAAACACAGAAGAGCCGCTTCTTAAGAACTCATCTGCTGAGTGTGGGTTCCTTTTAGGAAGTTGCATCTATGTTTAGATTCAGCGAGGTAGAAACACGTTTTTTCTAAAAGCAGCGTTTGGACATTCCAGAGTGGATGGGAGAACAGAATGTAAAGAGAAATACCTTGCTCTAAAACCAAAACGGAGCTATCTAGCAGAATGGTTGTCAATGTGTGTATTCAGCTTCCAGAGTTAAACTGATGTGTGTTTGCAGCAGTTCAGAAACCCTTTCTTTGGAGAATGCAGAAACAGTCATTTCCAGCCTTAGAGACGCATATAAGAGTTAGCAGTAAGAATGAGTTTAAAACACAGAAGACCCGCTTTTTACAAACTCATCTGCTGTGTGGTGGTTCCTTTTAGGAAGTTGTATCTATGTTTAGATTCAGCGACGTAGAAACACGTTTCTTCTAAAAGCTGCGTTTGGACCTTCCAGAGTGGATGGGAGAACAGAATGTAAAGAGAAATACCTTGCTCTAAAACCAAAACGGAGCTATCTAGCAGAATGGTTGTCAATGTGTGTATTCAGCTTCCAGAGTTAAACTGATGTGTGTTTGCAGCAGTTCAGAAACCCTTTCTTTGGAGAATGCAGAAACAGTCATTTCCAGCCCTAGAGACGCATATAAGAGTTAGCAGTAAGAATGAGTTTAAAACACAGAAGACCCGCTTTTTACAAACACATCTGCTGTGTGTTGGTTCCTTTTAGGAAGTTGCATCTATGTTTAGATTCAGCGAGGTAGAAACACGTTTCTTCTAAAAGCTGCGTTTGGACATTCCAGAGTGGATGGGAGAACAGAATGTAAAGAGAAATACCTTGCTCTAAAACCAAAACGGAGCTATCTAGCAGAATGGTTGTCAATGTGTGTATTCCACTTCCAGACTTAAACTGATGTGTGTTTGCAGCAGTTCGGAAACCCTTTCTTTGGAGAATGCAGAAACAGTCTTTTCCAGCCGCAGAGACGCATATAAGAGTTAATAGTAAAAATGCATTTAAAACACAGAAGACCCGCTTCTTACGAACTCATCTGCTGTGTGTTGGTTCCTTTTAGGAAGTTGCATCTATGTTTAGATTCAGCGAGGCAGAAACACGTTTCTTCTAAAATCTGCGTTGAGAGATTCCAGAGTGGATGGAAGAACAGAATGCAAAGAGAAATACCTTGCTCTAAAACCAAAACGGAGCTATATAGCAAAATGGTTGTCAATGTGTGCATTCAACTTCCAGAGATAAACTGATGTGTGTTTGCAGCAGTTCAGAAACCCTTTCTTTGAAGAATGCAGAAACAGTCATTTCCAGCCCTAGAGACGCATATAAGAGTTAGCAGTAAGAATGCGTTTAAAACACAGAAGACCCGCTTCTCACCAACTCATATGCTGTGTGTTGGTTCCTTTTAGGAAGTTGCGTCTATGTTTAGATTCAGCGAGTTAGAAACACGTTTCTTCTTAAAGCTGCGTTTGGACATTCCAGAGTGGATGGGAGAACAGAATGTAAAGAGAAATACCGTTCTCTAAAACCAAAACGGAGCTACCTAGCAGAATGGTTGTCAATGTGTGTATTCAACTTCCAGAGATAAACTGATGTGTGTTTGCAGCAGTTCGGAAACCCTTTCTTTGGAGAACGCAGAAACAGTCATTTCCAGCCGTAGAGACGCATATAAGTGTAAGCAGTAAGAATGCGTTTAAAGCACAGAAGAGCCGCTTCTTACGAACTCATCTGCTGAGTGTGGGTTCCTTTTAGGAAGTTGCATCTATGTTTAGATTCAGCGAGGTAGAAACACGTTTCTTCTAAAAGCAGCGTTTGGACATTCCAGAGTGGATGGGAGAACAGGCTGTAAAGAGAAATACCTTGCTCTAAAACCAAAACGGAGCTATCTAGCAGAATGATTGTCAATGTGTGTATTCAGCTTCCAGAGTTAAACTGATGTGTGTTTGCAGCAGTTCAGAAACCCTTTCATTGGAGAATGCAGAAACAGTCATTTCCAGCCCTAGAGAGGCATATAAGAGTTAGCAGTAAGAATGCGTTTAAAACACAAAAGACCCGCTTCTTACAAACTCATCTTCTGTGTGTTGGTTCCTTTTAGGAAGTTGCATCTATGTTTAGATTCAGCGAGGTAGAAACACGTTTCTTCTAAAAGCTGCGTTTGGACATTCCAGAGTGGATGGGAGAACAGGCTGTGAAGAGAAATACCGTTCTCTAAAACCAAAACGGAGCTACCTAGCAGAATGGTTGTCAATGTGTGTATTCAACTTCCAGAGATAAACTGATGTGTGTTTGCAGCAGTTCGGAAACCCTTTCTTTGGAGAACGCAGAAACAGTCTTTTCCAGCCGTAGAGACGCATATAAGTGTAAGCAGTAAGAATGCGTTTAAAACACAGAAGAGCCGCTTCTTACGAACTCATCTTCTGAGTGTGGGTTCCTTTTAGGAAGTTGCATCTATGTTTAGATTCAGCGAGGTAGAAACACATTTCTTCTAAAAGCAGCGTTTGGACATACCAGAGTGGATGGGAGAACAGAATGTAAAGAGAAATACCTGGCTCTAAAACCAAAACGGAGCTATCTAGCAGAATGCTTGTCAATGTATGTATTCAATTTCCAGAATTAAACTGATGTGTGTTTGCAGCAGTTCAGAAACCCTTTCTTGGAGAATGCAGAAACAGTCTTTTCCAGCCGTAGAGAAGCTTATAAGAGTTAGCAGTAAGAATGCGTTTAAAACATAGAAGACCCGCTTCTTACGAACTCATCTGCTGTGTGTTGGTTCCTTTTAGGAAGTTGCATCTATGTTTAGATTCAGCGAGGTAGAAACACATTTCTTTTAAAAGCTGCGTTTGGACATTCCAGAGTGGATGGGAGAAACGGCTGTAAAGAGAAATACCTTGCTCTAAAACCAAAACGGAGCTATCTAGCAGAATGGCTGTCAATGTGTGTATTCAACTTCCAGAGGTAAACTGATGTGTGTTTGCAGCAGTTCGGATACCCTTTCTTTGGAGAATGCAGAAACAGTCTTTTCCAGCCGTAGAGACGAATATAAGAGTTAGCAGTAAGAATGCGTTTAAAACACAGAAGACCCGCTTCTCACCAACTCATATGCTGTGTGTTGGTTCCTTTTAGGAAGTTGCGTCTATGTTTAGATTCAGCGAGTTAGAAACACGTTTCTTCTTAAAGCTGCGTTTGGACATTCCAGAGTGGATGGGAGAACAGAATGTAAAGAGAAATACCGTTCTCTAAAACCAAAACGGAGCTACCTAGCAGAATGGTTGTCAATGTGTGTATTCAACTTCCAGAGATAAACTGATGTGTGTTTGCAGCAGTTCGGAAACCCTTTCTTTGGAGAACGCAGAAACAGTCATTTACAGCCGTAGAGACGCATATAAGTGTAAGCAGTAAGAATGCGTTTAAAACACAGAAGAGCCGCTTCTTACGAACTCATCTGCTGAGTGTGGGTTCCTTTTAGGAAGTTGCATCTATGTTTAGATTCAGCGAGGTAGAAACACGTTTCTTCTAAAAGCAGCGTTTGGACATTCCAGAGTGGATGGGAGAACAGGCTGTAAAGAGAAATACCTTGCTCTAAAACCAAAACGGAGCTATCTAGCAGAATGATTGTCAATGTGTGTATTCAGCTTCCAGAGTTAAACTGATGTGTGTTTGCAGCAGTTCAGAAACCCTTTCATTGGAGAATGCAGAAACAGTCATTTCCAGCCCTAGAGAGGCATATAAGAGTTAGCAGTAAGAATGCGTTTAAAACACAAAAGACCCGCTTCTTACAAACTCATCTTCTGTGTGTTGGTTCCTTTTAGGAAGTTGCATCTATGTTTAGATTCAGCGAGGTAGAAACACGTTTCTTCTAAAAGCTGCGTTTGGACATTCCAGAGTGGATGGGAGAACAGGCTGTGAAGAGAAATACCGTTCTCTAAAACCAAAACGGAGCTACCTAGCAGAATGGTTGTCAATGTGTGTATTCAACTTCCAGAGATAAACTGATGTGTGTTTGCAGCAGTTCGGAAACCCTTTCTTTGGAGAACGCAGAAACAGTCTTTTCCAGCCGTAGAGACGCATATAAGTGTAAGCAGTAAGAATGCGTTTAAAACACAGAAGAGCCGCTTCTTACGAACTCATCTGCTGAGTGTGGGTTCCTTTTAGGAAGTTGCATCTATGTTTAGATTCATCGAGGTAGAAACACATTTCTTCTAAAAGCAGCGTTTGGACATACCAGAGTGGATGGGAGAACAGAATGTAAAGAGAAATACCTGGCTCTAAAACCAAAACGGAGCTATCTAGCAGAATGCTTGTCAATGTATGTATTCAATTTCCAGAATTAAACTGATGTGTGTTTGCAGCAGTTCAGAAACCCTTTCTTTGGAGAATGCAGAAACAGTCTTTTCCAGCCGTAGAGAAGCTTATAAGAGTTAGCAGTAAGAATGCGTTTAAAACATAGAAGACCCGCTTCTTACGAACTCATCTGCTGTGTGTTGGTTCCTTTTAGGAAGTTGCATCTATGTTTAGATTCAGCGAGGTAGAAACACATTTCTTTTAAAAGCTGCGTTTGGACATTCCAGAGTGGATGGGAGAAACGGCTGTAAAGAGAAATACCTTGCTCTAAAACCAAAACGGAGCTATCTAGCAGAATGGCTGTCAATGTGTGTATTCAACTTCCAGAGGTAAACTGATGTGTGTTTGCAACAGTTCGGATACCCTTTCTTTGGAGAATGCAGAAACAGTCTTTTCCAGCCGTAGAGACGAATATAAGAGTTAGCAGTAAGAATGCGTTTAAAACACAGAAGACCCGCTTCTTACAAACTCATCTGCTGTGTGTTGGTTCCTTTTAGGAAGTTTCATCTATGTTTAGATTCAGCGACGTAGAAACACGTTTCTTCTAAAAGCTGCGTTTGGACATTCCAGAGTGGATGGGAGAACAGAATGTAAAGAGAAATACCTTGCTCTAAAACCAATACGGAGCTATCTAGCGGAATGGTTGTCAATGTGTTTATTAAACTTCCAGAGTTAAACTGATGTGTGTTTGTAGCAGTTCAGAAACCCTTTCTTTGGAGAATGCAGAAACAGTCATTTCCAGCCCTAGAGACGCATATAAGAGTTAGCAGTAAGAATGCGTTTAAAACACAGAAGACCCGCTTCTTACAAACTCATCTGCTGTGTGTTGGTTCCTTTTAGGAAGTTGCATCTATGTTTAGATTCAGCGAGGTAGAAACACGTTTCTTCTAAAAGCTGCGTTTGGACGTTCCAGAGTGGATGGGAGAAACGGCTGTAAAGAGAAATACCTTGCTCTAAAACCAAAACGGAGCTATCTAGCAGAATGGTTGTCAATGTGTGTATTCAACTTCCAGAGTTAAACTGATGTGTGTTTGCAGCAGTTCAGAATCCCTTTCTTTGGAGAAGGCAGAAACAGTAATTTTCAGCCCTAGAGACGCATATAAGAGTTAGCAGTAAGAATGCGTTTAAAACACAGAAGACCCGCTTCCTACAAACTCATCTGCTGTGTGTTGGTTCCTTTTAGGAAGTTGCATCTATGTTTAGATTCAACGAGGTAGAAACACGTTTCTTCTAAAACCTGCGTTTGGACATTCCAGAGTGGATGGGAGAACAGGTTGTAAAGAAAAATACCTTGCTGTAAAACCAAAACGGAGCTATCTAGCAGAATGGTTGTCAATGTGTGTATTCAAATTCCAGAGTTAAACTGATGTGTGTTTGCAGCAGTTCGGAAACCCTTTCTTTGGAGAACGCAGAAACAGTCTTTTCCAGCCGTAGAGACGCATATAAGTGTAAGCAGTAAGAATGCGTTTAAAACACAGAAGAGCCGCTTCTTAAGAACTCATCTGCTGAGTGTGGGTTCCTTTTAGGAAGTTGCATCTATGTTTAGATTCAGCGAGGTAGAAACACGTTTTTTCTAAAAGCAGCGTTTGGACATTCCAGAGTGGATGGGAGAACAGAATGTAAAGAGAAATACCTTGCTCTAAAACCAAAACGGAGCTATCTAGCAGAATGGTTGTCAATGTGTGTATTCAGCTTCCAGAGTTAAACTGATGTGTGTTTGCAGCAGTTCAGAAACCCTTTCTTTGGAGAATGCAGAAACAGTCATTTCCAGCCTTAGAGACGCATATAAGAGTTAGCAGTAAGAATGAGTTTAAAACACAGAAGACCCGCTTTTTACAAACTCATCTGCTGTGTGGTGGTTCCTTTTAGAAAGTTGCATCTATGTTTAGATTCAGCGACGTAGAAACACGTTTCTTCTAAAAGCTGCGTTTGGACCTTCCAGAGTGGATGGGAGAACAGAATGTAAAGAGAAATACCTTGCTCTAAAACCAAAACGGAGCTACCTAGCAGAATGGTTGTCAATGTGTGTATTCAGCTTCCAGAGTTAAACTGATGTGTGTTTGCAGCAGTTCAGAAACCCTTTCTTTGGAGAATGCAGAAACAGTCATTTCCAGCCCTAGAGACGCATATAAGAGTTAGCAGTAAGAATGAGTTTAAAACACAGAAGACCCGCTTTTTACAAACTCATCTGCTGTGTGTTGGTTCCTTTTAGGAAGTTGCATCTATGTTTAGATTCAGCGAGGTAGAAACACGTTTCTTCTAAAAGCTGCGTTTGGACATTCCAGAGTGGATGGGAGAACAGAATGTAAAGAGAAATACCTTGCTCTAAAACCAAAACGGAGCTATCTAGCTGAATGGTTGTCAATGTGTGTATTCAACTTCCAGAGATAAACTGATGTGTGTTTGCAAAAGTTCGGAAACCCTTTCTTTGGAGAATGCAGAAACAGTCTTTTCCAGCCGTAGAGACGCATATAAGAGTTAGCAGTAAGAATGCGTTTAAAACACAGAATACCCGCTTTTTACGAAATCATCTGCTGTGTGTTGGTTCCTTTTAGGAAGTTGCATCTATGTTTAGATTCAGCGAGGTAGAAACACGTTTCTTCTAAAAGCTGCGTTTGGACATTCCAGAGTGGATGGGAGAACAGGCTGTAAAGAGAAATACCTTGCTCTAAAACCAAAACGGAGCTACCTAGCAGAATGGTTGTCAATGTGTGTATTCAACTTCCAGAGATAAACTGATGTGTGTTTCCAGCAGTTCGGAAACCCTATCTTTGGAGAACGCAGAAACAGTCATTTCTAGCCCTATAGACGCATATAAGAGATGGCAATAAGAATGCGTTTAAAACACAGAAGACCCGCTTCTTACAAACTCATCTGCTGTGTGTTGGTTCCTTTTAGGAAGTTGCATCTATGTTTAGATTCAGCGAGGTAGAAACACGTTTCTTCTAAAAGCTGCGTTTGGACATTCCAGAGTGGATGGGAGAACAGGATGTAAAGAGAAATACCTTGCTCTAAAACCAAAACGGAGCTATCTAGCAGAATGGTTGTCAATGTGTGTATTCCACTTCCAGACTTAAACTGATGTGTGTTTGCAGCAGTTCGGAAACCCTTTCTTTGGAGAATGCAGAAACAGTCTTTTCCAGCCGCAGAGACGCATATAAGAGTTAATAGTAAAAATGCATTTAAAACACAGAAGACCCGCTTCTTACGAACTCATCTGCTGTGTGTTGGTTCCTTTTAGGAAGTTGCATCTATGTTTAGATTCAGCGAGGCAGAAACACGTTTCTTCTAAAATCTGCGTTGAGAGATTCCAGAGTGGATGGAAGAACAGAATGCAAAGAGAAATACCTTGCTCTAAAACCAAAACGGAGCTATATAGCAAAATGGTTGTCAATGTGTGCATTCAACTTCCAGAGATAAACTGATGTGTGTTTGCAGCAGTTCAGAAACCCTTTCTTTGAAGAATGCAGAAACAGTCATTTCCAGCCCTAGAGACGCATATAAGAGTTAGCAGTAAGAATGCGTTTAAAACACAGAAGACCCGCTTCTCACCAACTCATATGCTGTGTGTTGGTTCCTTTTAGGAAGTTGCGTCTATGTTTAGATTCAGCGAGTTAGAAACACGTTTCTTCTTAAAGCTGCGTTTGGACATTCCAGAGTGGATGGGAGAACAGAATGTAAAGAGAAATACCGTTCTCTAAAACCAAAACGGAGCTACCTAGCAGAATGGTTGTCAATGTGTGTATTCAACTTCCAGAGATAAACTGATGTGTGTTTGCAGCAGTTCGGAAACCCTTTCTTTGGAGAACGCAGAAACAGTCTTTTCCAGCCGTAGAGACGCATATAAGTGTAAGCAGTAAGAATGCGTTTAAAACACAGAAGAGCCGCTTCTTACGAACTCATCTGCTGAGTGTGGGTTCCTTTTAGGAAGTTGCATCTATGTTTAGATTCAGCGAGGTAGAAACACGTTTCTTCTAAAAGCAGCGTTTGGACATTCCAGAGTGGATGGGAGAACAGGCTGTAAAGAGAAATACCTTGCTCTAAAACCAAAACGGAGCTATCTAGCAGAATGATTGTCAATGTGTGTATTCAGCTTCCAGAGTTAAACTGATGTGTGTTTGCAGCAGTTCAGAAACCCTTTCATTGGAGAATGCAGAAACAGTCATTTCCAGCCCTAGAGAGGCATATAAGAGTTAGCAGTAAGAATGCGTTTAAAACACAAAAGACCCGCTTCTTACAAAATCATCTTCTGTGTGTTGGTTCCTTTTAGGAAGTTGCATCTATGTTTAGATTCAGCGAGGTAGAAACACGTTTCTTCTAAAAGCTGCGTTTGGACATTCCAGAGTGGATGGGAGAACAGGCTGTGAAGAGAAATACCTTGCTCTAAAACCAAAACGGAGCTATCTAGCAGAATGGTTGTCAATGTGTGCATTCAACTTCCAGATTTAAACTGATGTGTGTTTGCAGCAGTTCGGAAACCCTTTCTTTGGAGTATGCAGAAACAGTCTTTTCCAGCCGTAGAGACGCATATAAGATTTAGCAGTAAGAATGCGTTTAAAACACAGAAGACCCGCTTCTTACGAACTCATCTGCTGTGTGTTGGTTCCTTTCAGGAAGTTGCATCTATGTTTAGATTCAGCGAGGTAGAAACACGTTTCTTCTAACAGCAGCGTTTGGACATTCCAGAGTGAATGGGAGAACAGAATGTAAAGAGAAATACCTTGCTCTAAAACCAAAACGGAGCAATCTAGCAGAATGGTTGTCAATGTGTGTATTCAGCTTCCAGAGTTAAACTGATGTGTGTTTGCAGCAGTTCAGAAACCCTTTCATTGTAGAATGCAGAAACAGTCATTTCCAGCCCTAGAGACGCACATAAGAGTTAGCAGTAAGAATGCGTTTAAAACACAGAAGACCCGCTTCTTACAAACTCATCTGCTGTGTGTTGGTTCCTTATAGGAAGTTGCATCTATGTTTAGATTCAGCGAGGTAGAAACACGTTTCTTCCAAAAGCTGCGTTTGGACATTCCAGAGTGGATGGGAGAACAGGCTGTAAAGAGAAATACCTTGCTCTAAAACCAAAACGGAGCTATCTAGCAGAATGGTTGTCAAAGTGTGTATTCAACTTCAGAGTTAAACTGATGTGTGTTTGCAGCAGTTCGGAAACCCTTTCTTTGGAGGTTGCAGAAACACTCATTTCCTGCAGTAGAGACGCATATAAGAGTTAGCAGTAAAAATGCGTTTAAAACACAGAAGACCCACTTCTTACGAACTCATCTGCTGTGTGTTGGTTCCTTTTAGGAAGTTGCATCTATGTTTACATTCAGCGAGGTAGAAACACGTTTCTTCTAAAAGCTGCGTTTGGACATTCCAGAGTGGATGGGAGAACAGAATGTAAAGAGAAATACCTTGCTCTAAAACCAAAACGGAGCTATCTAGCAGAATGGTTGTCAATGTGTGTATTCAACTTCCAGAGATAAACTGATGTGTGTTTGCAAAAGTTCGGAAACCCTTTCTTTGGAGAATGCAGAAACAGTCTTTTCCAGCCGTAGAGACGCATATAAGAGTTAGCAGTAAGAATGCGTTTAAAACACAGAATACCCGCTTTTTACGAAATCATCTGCTGTGTGTTGGTTCCTTTTAGGAAGTTGCATCTATGTTTAGATTCAGCGAGGTAGAAACACGTTTCTTCTAAAAGCTGCGTTTGGACATTCCAGAGTGGATGGGAGAACAGGCTGTAAAGAGAAATACCTTGCTCTAAAACCAAAACGGAGCTACCTAGCAGAATGGTTGTCAATGTGTGTATTCAACTTCCAGAGATAAACTGATGTGTGTTTCCAGCAGTTCGGAAACCCTATCTTTGGAGAATGCAGAAACAGTCATTTCTAGCCCTATAGACGCATATAAGAGTTAGCAATAAGAAAGCGTTTAAAACACAGAAGACCCGCTTCTTACAAACTCATCTGCTGTGTGCTGGTTCCTTTTAGGAAGTTGCATCTATGTTTAGATTCAGCGAGGTAGAAACACGTTTCTTCTAAAAGCTGCGTTTGGACATTCCAGAGTGGATGGGAGAACAGGATGTAAAGAGAAATACCTTGCTCTAAAACCAAAACGGAGCTATCTAGCAGAATGGTTGTCAATGTGTGTATTCCACTTCCAGACTTAAACTGATGTCTGTTTGCAGCAGTTCGGAAACCCTTTCTTTGGAGAATGCAGAAACAGTCTTTTCCAGCCGCAGAGACGCATATAAGAGTTAGTAGTAAAAATGCATTTAAAACACAGAAGACCCGCTTCTTACGAACTCATCTGCTGTGTGTTGGTTCCTTTTAGGAAGTTGCATCTATGTTTGGATTCAGCGAGGTAGAAACACGTTTCTTCTAAAAGCTGCGTTGAGAGATTCCAGAGTGGATGGAAGAACAGAATGCAAAGAGAAATACCTTGCTCTAAAACCAAAACGGAGCTATATAGCAAAATGGTTGTCAATGTGTGCATTCAACTTCCAGAGTTAAACTGATGTGTGTTTGCAGCAGTTCAGAAACCCTTTCTTTGAAGAATGCAGAAACAGTCATTTCCAGCCCTAGAGACGCATATAAGAGTTAGCAGTAAGAATGCGTTTAAAACACAGAAGACCCGCTTCTCACCAACTCATATGCTGTGTGTTGGTTCCTTTTAGGAAGTTGCGTCTATGTTTAGATTCAGCGAGTTAGAAACACGTTTCTTCTTAAAGCTGCGTTTGGACATTCCAGAGTGGATGGGAGAACAGAATGTAAAGAGAAATACCGTTCTCTAAAACCAAAACGGAGCTACCTAGCAGAATAGTTGTCAATGTGTGTATTCAACTTCCAGAGATAAACTGATGTGTGTTTGCAGCAGTTCGGAAACCCTTTCTTTGGAGAACGCAGAAACAGTCTTTTCCAGCCGTAGAGACGCATATAAGTGTAAGCAGTAAGAATGCGTTTAAAACACAGAAGAGCCGCTTCTTACGAACTCATCTGCTGAGTGTGGGTTCCTTTTAGGAAGTTGCATCTATGTTTAGATTCAGCGAGGTAGAAACACGTTTCTTCTAAAAGCAGCGTTTGGACATTCCAGAGTGGATGGGAGAACAGGCTGTAAAGAGAAATACCTTGCTCTAAAACCAAAACGGAGCTATCTAGCAGAATGATTGTCAATGTGTGTATTCAGCTTCCAGAGTTAAACTGATGTGTGTTTGCAGCAGTTCAGAAACCCTTTCATTGGAGAATGCAGAAACAGTCATTTCCAGCCCTAGAGAGGCATATAAGAGTTAGCAGTAAGAATGCGTTTAAAACACAAAAGACCCGCTTCTTACAAACTCATCTTCTGCGTGTTGGTTCCTTTTAGGAAGTTGCATCTATGTTTAGATTCAGCGAGGTAGAAACACGTTTCTTCTAAAAGCTGCGTTTGGACATTCCAGAGTGGATGGGAGAACAGGCTGTGAAGAGAAATACCTTGCTCTAAAACCAAAACGGAGCTATCTAGCAGAATGGTTGTCAATGTGTGTATTCAACTTCCAGACATAAACTGATGTGTGTTTGCAGCAGTTCGGAAACCCTTTCTTTGGAGAATGCAGAAACAGTCATTTCCAGCCCTAGAGACGCATGTAAGAGTTAGCAGTAAGAATGCGTTTAAAACACAGAAAACCCGCTTCTTACAAACTCATTTGCTGTGTGTTGGTTCCTTTTAGGAAGTTGCATCTATGTTTAGATTCAGCGAGGTAGAAACACGTTTCTTCTAAAAGCTGCGTTTGGACATTCCAGAGTGGATGGGAGAACAGAATATAAAGAGAAATACCTTGCTCTAAAAACAAAACGGAGCTATCTAGCAGAATGGTTGTCAATGTGTGTATTCAACTTCCAGAGATAAACTGATGTGTGTTTGCAAAAGTTCGGAAACCCTTTCTTTGGAGAATGCAGAAACAGTCTTTTCCAGCCTTAGAGACGCATATAAGAGTTAGCAGTAAAAATGCGTTTAAAACACAGAAGACCCGCTTTTTACGAACTCATCTGCTGTGTGTTGGTTCCTTTTAGGAAGTTGCATCTATGTTTAGATTCAGCGAGGCAGAAACACGTTTCTTCTAAAATCTGCGTTGAGAGATTCCAGAGTGGATGGAAGAACAGAATGCAAAGAGAAATACCTTGCTCTAAAACCAAAACGGAGCTATATAGCAAAATGGTTGTCAATGTGTGCATTCAACTTCCAGAGATAAACTGATGTGTGTTTGCAGCAGTTCAGAAACCCTTTCTTTGAAGAATGCAGAAACAGTCATTTCCATCCCTAGAGACGCATATAAGAGTTAGCAGTAAGAATGCGTTTAAAACACAGAAGACCCGCTTCTCACCAACTCATATGCTGTGTGTTGGTTCCTTTTAGGAAGTTGCGTCTATGTTTAGATTCAGCGAGTTAGAAACACGTTTCTTCTTAAAGCTGCGTTTGGACATTCCAGAGTGGATGGGAGAACAGAATGTAAAGAGAAATACCGTTCTCTAAAACCAAAACGGAGCTACCTAGCAGAATGGTTGTCAATGTGTGTATTCAACTTCCAGAGATAAACTGATGTGTGTTTGCAGCAGTTCGGAAACCCTTTCTTTGGAGAACGCAGAAACAGTCTTTTCCAGCCGTAGAGACGCATATAAGTGTAAGCAGTAAGAATGCGTTTAAAACACAGAAGAGCCGCTTCTTACGAACTCATCTGCTGAGTGTGGGTTCCTTTTAGGAAGTTGCATCTATGTTTAGATTCAGCGAGGTAGAAACACGTTTCTTCTAAAAGCAGCGTTTGGACATTCCAGAGTGGATGGGAGAACAGGCTGTAAAGAGAAATACCTTGCTCTAAAACCAAAACGGAGCTATCTAGCAGAATGATTGTCAATGTGTGTATTCAGCTTCCAGAGTTAAACTGATGTGTGTTTGCAGCAGTTCAGAAACCCTTTCATTGGAGAATGCAGAAACAGTCATTTCCAGCCCTAGAGAGGCATATAAGAGTTAGCAGTAAGAATGCGTTTAAAACACAAAAGACCCGCTTCTTACAAAATCATCTTCTGTGTGTTGGTTCCTTTTAGGAAGTTGCATCTATGTTTAGATTCAGCGAGGTAGAAACACGTTTCTTCTAAAAGCTGCGTTTGGACATTCCAGAGTGGATGGGAGAACAGGCTGTGAAGAGAAATACCTTGCTCTAAAACCAAAACGGAGCTATCTAGCAGAATGGTTGTCAATGTGTGCATTCAACTTCCAGATTTAAACTGATGTGTGTTTGCAGCAGTTCGGAAACCCTTTCTTTGGAGTATGCAGAAACAGTCTTTTCCAGCCGTAGAGACGCATATAAGATTTAGCAGTAAGAATGCGTTTAAAACACAGAAGACCCGCTTCTTACGAACTCATCTGCTGTGTGTTGGTTCCTTTCAGGAAGTTGCATCTATGTTTAGATTCAGCGAGGTAGAAACACGTTTCTTCTAACAGCAGCGTTTGGACATTCCAGAGTGGATGGGAGAACAGAATGTAAAGAGAAATACCTTGCTCTAAAACCAAAACGGAGCAATCTAGCAGAATGGTTGTCAATGTGTGTATTCAGCTTCCAGAGTTAAACTGATGTGTGTTTGCAGCAGTTCAGAAACCCTTTCATTGTAGAATGCAGAAACAGTCATTTCCAGCCCTAGAGACGCACATAAGAGTTAGCAGTAAGAATGCGTTTAAAACACAGAAGACCCGCTTCTTACAAACTCATCTGCTGTGTGTTGGTTCCTTATAGGAAGTTGCATCTATGTTTAGATTCAGCGAGGTAGAAACACGTTTCTTCTAAAAGCTGCGTTTGGACATTCCAGAGTGGATGGGAGAACAGGCTGTAAAGAGAAATACCTTGCTCTAAAACCAAAACGGAGCTATCTAGCAGAATGGTTGTCAAAGTGTGTATTCAACTTCAGAGTTAAACTGATGTGTGTTTGCAGCAGTTCGGAAACCCTTTCTTTGGAGGTTGCAGAAACACTCATTTCCTGCAGTAGAGACGCATATAAGAGTTAGCAGTAAAAATGCGTTTAAAACACAGAAGACCCACTTCTTACGAACTCATCTGCTGTGTGTTGGTTCCTTTTAGGAAGTTGCATCTATGTTTACATTCAGCGAGGTAGAAACACGTTTCTTCTAAAAGCTGCGTTTGGACATTCCAGAGTGGATGGGAGAACAGAATGTAAAGAGAAATACCTTGCTCTAAAACCAAAACGGAGCTATCTAGCAGAATGGTTGTCAATGTGTGTATTCAACTTCCAGAGATAAACTGATGTGTGTTTGCAAAAGTTCGGAAACCCTTTCTTTGGAGAATGCAGAAACAGTCTTTTCCAGCCGTAGAGACGCATATAAGAGTTAGCAGTAAGAATGCGTTTAAAACACAGAATACCCGCTTTTAACGAAATCATCTGCTGTGTGTTGGTTCCTTTTAGGAAGTTGCATCTATGTTTAGATTCAGCGAGGTAGAAACACGTTTCTTCTAAAAGCTGCGTTTGGACATTCCAGAGTGGATGGGAGAACAGGCTGTAAAGAGAAATACCTTGCTCTAAAACCAAAACGGAGCTACCTAGCAGAATGGTTGTCAATGTGTGTATTCAACTTCCAGAGATAAACTGATGTGTGTTTCCAGCAGTTCGGAAACCCTATCTTTGGAGAATGCAGAAACAGTCATTTCTAGCCCTATAGACGCATATAAGAGTTAGCAATAAGAAAGCGTTTAAAACACAGAAGACCCGCTTCTTACAAACTCATCTGCTGTGTGCTGGTTCCTTTTAGGAAGTTGCATCTATGTTTAGATTCAGCGAGGTAGAAACACGTTTCTTCTAAAAGCTGCGTTTGGACATTCCAGAGTGGATGGGAGAACAGGATGTAAAGAGAAATACCTTGCTCTAAAACCAAAACGGAGCTATCTAGCAGAATGGTTGTCAATGTGTGTATTCCACTTCCAGACTTAAACTGATGTCTGTTTGCAGCAGTTCGGAAACCCTTTCTTTGGAGAATGCAGAAACAGTCTTTTCCAGCCGCAGAGACGCATATAAGAGTTAGTAGTAAAAATGCATTTAAAACACAGAAGACCCGCTTCTTACGAACTCATCTGCTGTGTGTTGGTTCCTTTTAGGAAGTTGCATCTATGTTTAGATTCAGCGAGGTAGAAACACGTTTCTTCTAAAAGCTGCGTTGAGAGATTCCAGAGTGGATGGAAGAACAGAATGCAAAGAGAAATACCTTGCTCTAAAACCAAAACGGAGCTATATAGCAAAATGGTTGTCAATGTGTGCATTCAACTTCCAGAGTTAAACTGATGTGTGTTTGCAGCAGTTCAGAAACCCTTTCTTTGAAGAATGCAGAAACAGTCATTTCCAGCCCTAGAGACGCATATAAGAGTTAGCAGTAAGAATGCGTTTAAAACACAGAAGACCCGCTTCTCACCAACTCATATGCTGTGTGTTGGTTCCTTTTAGGAAGTTGCGTCTATGTTTAGATTCAGCGAGTTAGAAACACGTTTCTTCTTAAAGCTGCGTTTGGACATTCCAGAGTGGATGGGAGAACAGAATGTAAAGAGAAATACCGTTCTCTAAAACCAAAACGGAGCTACCTAGCAGAATAGTTGTCAATGTGTGTATTCAACTTCCAGAGATAAACTGATGTGTGTTTGCAGCAGTTCGGAAACCCTTTCTTTGGAGAACGCAGAAACAGTCTTTTCCAGCCGTAGAGACGCATATAAGTGTAAGCAGTAAGAATGCGTTTAAAACACAGAAGAGCCGCTTCTTACGAACTCATCTGCTGAGTGTGGGTTCCTTTTAGGAAGTTGCATCTATGTTTAGATTCAGCGAGGTAGAAACACGTTTCTTCTAAAAGCAGCGTTTGGACATTCCAGAGTGGATGGGAGAACAGGCTGTAAAGAGAAATACCTTGCTCTAAAACCAAAACGGAGCTATCTAGCAGAATGATTGTCAATGTGTGTATTCAGCTTCCAGAGTTAAACTGATGTGTGTTTGCAGCAGTTCAGAAACCCTTTCATTGGAGAATGCAGAAACAGTCATTTCCAGCCCTAGAGAGGCATATAAGAGTTAGCAGTAAGAATGCGTTTAAAACACAAAAGACCCGCTTCTTACAAACTCATCTTCTGCGTGTTGGTTCCTTTTAGGAAGTTGCATCTATGTTTAGATTCAGCGAGGTAGAAACACGTTTCTTCTAAAAGCTGCGTTTGGACATTCCAGAGTGGATGGGAGAACAGGCTGTGAAGAGAAATACCTTGCTCTAAAACCAAAACGGAGCTATCTAGCAGAATGGTTGTCAATGTGTGTATTCAACTTCCAGACATAAACTGATGTGTGTTTGCAGCAGTTCGGAAACCCTTTCTTTGGAGAATGCAGAAACAGTCATTTCCAGCCCTAGAGACGCATGTAAGAGTTAGCAGTAAGAATGCGTTTAAAACACAGAAAACCCGCTTCTTACAAACTCATCTGCTGTGTGTTGGTTCCTTTTAGGAAGTTGCATCTATGTTTAGATTCAGCGAGGTAGAAACACGTTTCTTCTAAAAGCTGCGTTTGGACATTCCAGAGTGGATGGGAGAACAGAATATAAAGAGAAATACCTTGCTCTAAAACCAAAACGGAGCTATCTAGCAGAATGGTTGTCAATGTGTGTATTCAACTTCCAGAGATAAACTGATGTGTGTTTGCAAAAGTTCGGAAACCCTTTCTTTGGAGAATGCAGAAACAGTCTTTTCCAGCCTTAGAGACGCATATAAGAGTTAGCAGTAAAAATGCGTTTAAAACACAGAAGACCCGCTTTTTACGAACTCATCTGCTGTGTGTTGGTTCCTTTTAGGAAGTTGCATCTATGTTTAGATTCAGCGAGGTAGAAACACGTTTCTTCTAAAAGCTGCGTTTGGACATTCCAGCGTGGATGGGAGAACAGAATGTAAAGAGAAATACCTTGCTCTAAAACCAAAACGGAGCTATCTAGCAGAATGGTTGTCCATCTGTGTATTCAACTTCCAGAGATAAAGTGATATGTGTTTGCAGTAGTTTAGAAACCCTTACTTTGGAGAATGCAGAAACAGTCATTTCCAGCCCTAGAGACGCATATAAGAGTTAGCAGTAAGAATGCGTTTAAAACACAGAAGACCCGCTTCTTACAAACTCATCTGCTGTGTGCTGGTTCCTTGTAGGAAGTTGCATCTATGTTTAGATTCAGCGAGGTAGAAACACGTTTCTTCTAAAAGCTGCGTTTGGACATTCCAGAGTGGATGGGAGAACAGGCTGTAAAGAGGAATAACTTGCTCTAAAACCAAAACGGAGCTATCTAGCAGAATGGTTGTCAAAGTGTGTATTCAACTTCAGAGTTAAACTGATGTGTGTTTGCAGCAGTTCGGAAACACTTTCTTTGGAGGTTGCAGAAACACTCATTTCCTGCAGTAGAGACGCATATAAGAGTTAGCAGTAAAAATGCGTTTAAAACACAGAAGACCCACTTCTTACGAACTCATCTGCTGTGTGTTGGTTCCTTTTAGGAAGTTGCATCTATGTTTACATTCAGCGAGGTGGAAACATGTTTCTTCTAAAAGCTGCGTTTGGACATTCCAGCGTGGATGGGAGAACAGGCTGTAAAGAGAAATACCTTGCTCTAAAACCAAAACGGAGCTATCTAGCAGAATGGTTGTCAATGTGTGTATTCCACTTCCAGACTTAAACTGATGTGTGTTTGCAGCAGTTCGGAAACCCTTTCTTTGGAGAATGCAGAAACAGTCTTTTCCAGCCACAGAGACGCATATAAGAGTTAGTAGTAAAAATGTGTTTAAAACACAGAAGACCCGCTTTTTACGAACTCATCTGCTGTGTGTTGGTTCCTTTTAGGAAGTTGCATCTATGTTTAGATTCAGCGAGGTAGAAACACGTTTCTTCTAAAAGCTGCGTAGAGAGATTCCAGAGGGGATGGAAGAACAGAATGCAAAGAGAAATACCTTGCTCTAAAACCAAAACGGAGCTATATAGCAAAATGGTTGTCAATGTGTGCATTCAACTTCCAGAGTTAAACTGATGTGTGTTTGCAGCAGTTCAGAAACCCTTTCTTTGAAGAATGCAGAAACAGTCATTTCCAGCCCTAGAGACGCATATAAGAGTTAGCAGTAAGAATGCGTTTAAAACACAGAAGACCCGCTTCTTACAAACTCATATGCTGTGTGTTGGTTTCTTTTAGGAAGTTGCGTCTATGTTTAGATTCAGCGAGGTAGAAACACGTTTCTTCTTAAAGCTGCGTTTGGACATTCCAGAGTGGATGGGAGAACAGGCTGTGAAGAGAATTACCGTTCTCTAAAACCAAAACGGAGCTACCTAGCAGAATGGTTGTCAATGTGTGTATTCAACTTCCAGAGATAAACTGATGTGTGTTTGCAGCAGTTCGGAAACCCTTTCTTTGGAGAACGCAGAAACAGTCTTTTCCAGCCGTAGAGACGCATATAAGTGTAAGCAGTAAGAATGCGTTTAAAACACAGAAGAGCCGCTTCTTACGAACTCATCTGCTGAGTGTGGGTTCCTTTTAGGAAGTTGCATCTATGTTTAGATTCAGCGAGGTAGAAACACGTTTCTTCTAAAAGCAGCGTTTGGACATTCTAGAGTGGATGGGAGAACAGAATGTAAAGAGAAATACCTTGCTCTAAAACCAAAACGGAGCTATCTAGCAGAATGCTTGTCAATGTGTGTATTCAACTTCCAGAATTAAACTGATGTGTGTTTGCAGCAGTTCAGAAACCCTTTCTTTGGAGAATGCAGAAACAGTCTTTTCCCGCCGTAGAGAAGCTTATAAGAGTTAGCAGTAAGAATGCGTTTAAAACATAGAAGACCCGCTTCTTACGAACTCATCTGCTGTGTGTTGGTTCCTTTTAGGAAGTTGCATCTATGTTTAGATTCAGCGGGGTAGAAACACATTTCTTTTAAAAGCTGCGTTTGGACATTCCAGATTGGATGGGAGAAACGGCTGTAAAGAGAAATACCTTGCTCTAAAACCAAAATGGAGCTATCTAGCAGAATGGCTGTCAATGTGTGTATTCAACTTCCAGAGGTAAACTGATGTGTGTTTGCAGCAGTTCGGATACCCTTTCTTTGGAGAATGCAGAAACAGTCTTTTCCAGCCGTAGAGACGAATATAAGAGTTAGCAGTAAGAATGCGTTTAAAACACAGAAGACCCGCTTCTTACAAACTCATCTGCTGTGTGTTGGTTCCTTTTAGGAAGTTGCATCTATGTTTAGATTCAGCGACGTAGAAACACGTTTCTTCTAAAAGCTGCGTTTGGACATTCCAGAGTGGATGGGAGAACAGAATGTAAAGAGAAATACCTTGCTCTAAAACCAATACGGAGCTATCTAGCGGAATGGTTGTCAATGTGTTTATTAAACTTCCAGAGTTAAACTGATATGTGTTTGTAGCAGTTCAGAAACCCTTTCTTTGGAGAATGCAGAAACAGTCATTTCCAGCCCTAGAGACGCATATAAGAGTTAGCAGTAAGAATGCGTTTAAAACACAGAAGACCCGCTTCTTACAAACTCATCTGCTGTGTGTTGGTTCCTTTTAGGAAGTTGCATCTATGTTTAGATTCAGCGAGGTAGAAACACGTTTCTTCTAAAAGCTGCGTTTCGACGTTCCAGAGTGGATGGGAGAAACGGCTGTAAAGAGAAATACCTTGCTCTAAAACCAAAACGGAGCTATCTAGCAGAATGGTTGTCAATGTGTGTATTCAACTTCCAGAGTTAAACTGATGTGTGTTTGCAGCAGTTCAGAATCCCTTTCTTTGGAGAAGGCAGAAACAGTAATTTTCAGCCCTAGAGACGCATATAAGAGTTAGCAGTAAGAATGCGTTTAAAACACAGAAGACCCGCTTCCTACAAACTCATCTGCTGTGTGTTGGTTCCTTTTAGGAAGTTGCATCTATGTTTAGATTCAGCGAGGTAGAAACACATTTCTTCTAAAAGCTGCGGTTGGACATTCCAGAGTGGATGGGAGAACCGGCTGTAAAGAGAAATACCTTGCTCTAAAACGAAAACGGAGCTATCTAGCAGAATGTTTTTCAATCTGTGTATTCAACTTCCAGAGATAAACTGATGTGTGTTTGCAGCAGTTCGGAAACCCTTTCTTTGGAGAATGCAGAAACAGTCATTTCCAGCCCTAGAGACGCATGTAAGAGTTAGCAGTAAGAATGCGTTTAAAACACAGAAAACCCGCTTCTTACAGACTCATTTGCTGTGTGTTGGTTCCTTTTAGGAAGTTGCATCTATGTTTAGATTCAGCGAGGTAGAAACACGTTTCTTCTAAAAGCTGCGTTTGGACATTCCAGAGTGGATGGGAGAACAGAATATAAAGAGAAATACCTTGCTCTAAAACCAAAACGGAGCTATCTAGCAGAATGGTTGTCAATGTGTGTATTCAACTTCCAGAGATAAACTGATGTGTGTTTGCAAAAGTTCGGAAACCCTTTCTTTGGAGAATGCAGAAACAGTCTTTTCCAGCCTTAGAGACGCATATAAGAGTTAGCAGTAAGAATGCGTTTAAAACACAGAAGACCCGCTTTTTACGAACTCATCTGCTGTGTGTTGGTTCCTTTTAGGAAGTTGCATCTATGTTTAGATTCAGCGAGGTAGAAACACGTTTCTTCTAAAAGCTGCGTTTGGACATTCCAGCGTGGATGGGAGAACAGAATGTAAAGAGAAATACCTTGCTCTAAAACCAAAACGGAGGTATCTAGCAGAATGGTTGTCAATGTGTGTATTCAACTTCCAGAGGTAAACTGATGTGTGTTTGCAGCAGTTCAGAAACCCTTTTTTAGAGAATGCAGAAAGAGTCATTTCCAGCCGTAGAGACGCATATAAGAGTAAGCAGAAAGAATGTGTTTAAAACACAGAAGACCCGCTTTTTACGAACTCATCTGCTGTGTGTTGGTTCCTTTTAGGAAGTTGCATCTATGTTTAGATTCAGAGAGGTAGAAACACGTTTCTTCTAAAAGCTGCGTTTGGACATTCCAGAGTGGATTGGAGAACATGCTGTAAAGAGAAATACCTTGCTTTAAAACCAAAACGGAGCTATCTAGCAGAATGGTTGTCAATGTGTGTATTCAACTTCCAGAGTTAAACTGATGTGTGTTTGCAGCAGTTCGGAAACCATTTCTTTGGAGAATGCAGAAACAGTCATTTCCAGCCGTAGAGACGCATATAAGAGTAAGCAGTAAGAATGCGTTTTAAACACAGTAGACCCGCTTCTTACGAACTCATCTGCTGTGTGTTGGTTTCTTTTAGGAAGTGGCATCTATGTTTAGATTCAGCGAGGTAGAAACACGTTTCTTCTAAAAGCTGCGTTTGGACATTCCAGAGGGGATCGGAGAACATGCTGTAAAGAGAAATACCTTGCTCTAAAACAAAAACGGAGCTATATAGCAGAATGGTTGTCAATGTGTGTATTCAACTTCCAGAGTTAAACTGATGTGTATTTGCAGCAGTTCAGAAACCCTTTCTTTGTAGAATGCAGAGACAGTCATTTCTATCCCTAGAGACGCATATTAGGGTTAGCGATAAGAATGCGTTTAAAACACAGAAGACCCGCTTCTTACAAACTCATCTGCTGTGTGTTGGTTCCTTTTAGGAAGTTGCATCTATGTTTAGATTCAGCGAGGTAGAAACACGTTTCTTCTAAAAGCCGCGTTTGGACATTCCAGAGTGGATGCGAGAACAGGCTGTAAAGAGAAATACCTTGCTCTAAAACCAAAACGGAGCTATCTAGCAGAATGGTTGTCAAAGTGTGTATTCAACTTCTAAGTTAAGCTGATGTATGTTTGCAGCAGTTCGGAAACCCTTTCTTTGGAGGATGCAGAAACACTCTTTTCCAGCAGTAGAGACGCATATAAGAGTTAGCAGTAAAAATGCGTTTAAAACACAGAAGACCCACTTCTTACGAACTCATCTGCTGTGTGTTGGTTCCTTTTAGGAAGTTGCATCTATGTTTAGATTCAGCGAGGTAGAAACACGTTTCTTCTAAAAGCTGCGTTTGGACATTCCAGCGTGGATGGGAGAACAGAATGTAAAGAGAAATACCTTGCTCTAAAACCAAAACGGAGCTATCTAGTAGAATAGTTGTCAATCTGTGTATTCAACTTCCAAAGATAAACTGATGTGTGTTTGCAGCAGTTCAGAAACCCTTTCTTTGGAGAATGCAGAAACAGTCATTTCCAGTCCTAGAGACGCATATAAGAGTTAGCAGTAAGAATGCGTTTAAAACACAGAAGACCCGCTTCTTACAAACTCATCTGCTGTGTGTTGGTTCCTTTTAGGAAGTTGCATCTATGTTTATATTCAGCGAGGTAGAAACACATTTCTTCTAAAAGCTGCGTTTGGACATTCCAGAGTGGATGGGAGAACAGGCTGTAAAGAGAAATACCTTGCTCTAAAACCAAAACGGAGCTATCTAGCAGAATGGTTTTCAATGTGTGTATTCAACTTCCAGAGATAAACTGATGTGTGTTTGCAAAAGTTCGGAAACGCTTTCTTTGGAGAATGCAGAAACAGTCTTTTCCAGCCGTAGAGACGCATATAAGAGTTAGCAGTAAGAATGCGTTTAAAACACAGAAGACCCGCTTTTTACGAACTCATCTGCTGTGTGTTGGTTCCTTTTAGGAAGTTGCATATATGTTTAGATTCAGCGAGGTAGAAACACGTTTCTTCTAAAAGCTGCGTTTGGACATTCCAGAGTGGATGGGAGAACAGGCTGTAAAGAGAAATACCTTACTCTAAAAAAAAAACGGAGCTATCTAGCAGAATGGTTGTCAATGTGTGTATTCAACTTCCAGAGAGAAACTGATGTGTGTTTGCAGCAGTTCGGAAACCCTTTCTTTGGAGAATGCAGAAACAGTCATTTCTAGCCCTATAGACGCATATAAGAGTTAGCAATAAGAATGCGTTTAAAACACAGAAGACCCGTTTCTTACAAACTCATCTGCTGTGTGTTGGTTCCTTTTAGGAACTTGCATCTATGTTTAGATTCAGCGAGGTAGAAACACGTTTCTTCTAAAAGCTGCGTTGGGAGATTCCAGAGTGGATGGAAGAACAGAATGCAAAGAGAAATACCTTGCTCTAAAACCAAAACGGAGCTATATAGCAGAATGGTTTTCAATGGTGCATTCAACTTCCAGAGTTAAACTGATGTGTGTTTGCTACAGTTCAGAAACCCTTTCTTTGAAGAATGCAGAAACAGTCATTTCCAGCCCTAGAGACGCATATAAGAGTTAGCAGTAAGCATGCGTTTAAAACACAGTAGACCCGCTTCTTACAAACTCATATGCTGTGTGTTGGTTACTTTTAGGAAGTTGCATCTATGTTTAGATTCAGCGAGGTAGAAACACGTTTTTTCTTAAAGCTGCGTTTGGACATTCCAGAGTGGGTGGGAGAACAGAATGTAAAGAGAAATACCTTGCTCTAAAACCAAAACGGAGCTATCTAGCAGAATGTTTGTCAATGTGTGTATTCAACTTCCAGAGTTAAACTGATGTGTGTTTGCAGCAGTTCGGAAACCCTTTCTTTGGAGAATGCAGAAACAGTCATTTCCAGCCCTAGAGACGCATACAACAGTCAGCAATAAGAATGCGTTTAAAACACAGAAGACCCTATTCTTACAAACCCATCTGCTGTGTTTTGGTTCCTTTTAGGAAGTTGCATCTATGTTTAGATTCAGCGAGGTAGAAACACGTTTCTTCTAAAAGCTGCGTTTGGACATTCCAGAGTGGATGGGAGAAAAGAATGTAAAGAGAAATACCTTGCTCAAAAACCAAAACGGAGCTATCTAGCAGTATGGTTGTCAATGTGTGTATTCAACTTCCAGAGTTAAACTAATGTGTGTTTGCAGCAGTTCGGAAACCCTTTCTTTGGAGAATGCAGAAACAGTCTTTTCGTGCCGTAGAGATGCATATAAGGGTTAGCAGTAAGAATGCGTTTAAAACACAGTACACCCGCTTCTTACAAACTCATATGCTGTGTGTTGGTTCCTTTTACGAAGTGGCATCTATGTTTAGATTCAGCGAGGTAGAAACACGTTTCTTCTAAAAGCTGCGTTTGGACATTCCAGAGTGGATGGGAGAACAGGCTTTAAAGAGAAATGCCTTGCTCTAAAACCAAAATGGAGCTATCAAGCAGAATGGTAGTCAATGTGTGTATTCAACTTCTAGAGTTAAACTGATGTGTGTTTGCAGCAGTTCGGAAACCCTTTCTTTGGAGAATGCAGAAACAGTCTTTTCCAGCCGTAGAGACGCATATAAGAGTAAGCAGTATGAATGCGTTTAAAACACAGAAGACCCGCTTCTTACGAACTCATCTGCTGTGTTTTGGATCCTTTTAGGAAGTTGCATCTATGTTTAGATTCAGCGAGGTAGAAACACGTTTCATCTAAAAGCTGCATTTGGACATTCCAGAGTGGATGGGAGAACAGGCTGTAAAGAGAAATACCTTGCTCTAAAACCAAAACGGAGCTATCTAGCAGAATGGTTGTCAATGTGTGTATTCAACTTCCAGAGATAAACTGATGTGTGTTTTCAGCAGTTCGGAAACCCTTTCTTTGGAGTATGCAGAAACAGTCTTTTCCTGCCGTAGAGACGCATATAAGAGTTAGCAGTAAGAATGCGTTTAAAACACAGAAGACCCACTTCTTACGAACTCATCTGCTGTGTGTTGGTTCCTTTTAGGAAGTTGCATCTATGTTTAGATTCAGCGAGGTAGAAACACGTTTCTTCTAAAAGCTGCGTTTGGACATTCCAGAGTGGATGCGAGAACATGCTGTAAAGAGAAATACCTTGCTCTAAAACCAAAACGGAGCTATCTAGCAGAATGGTTGTCAATGTGTGTATTCAACTTCCAGAGTTAAACTGATGTGTGTTTGCAGCAATTCGGAAACCATTTCTTTGGAGAATGCAGAAACAGTCATTTCCAGCCCTAGAGACGCATATAAGAGTAAGCAGTAAGAATGCGTTTTAAACACAGAAGACCCGCTTCTTACGAACTCATCTGCTGTGTGTTGGTTCCTTTTAGGAAGTGGCATCTATGTTTAGATTCAGCGAGGTAGAAACACGTTTCTTCTAAAAGCTGCGTTTGGACATTCCAGAGGGGATCGGAGAACAGGCTGTAAAGAGAAATACCTTGCTCTAATACAAAAAAGGAGCTATATAGCAGAATGGTTGTCAATGTGTGTATTCAACTTCCAGAGTTAAACTGATGTGTGTTTGCAGCAGTTCAGAAACCCTTTCTTTGGAGAATGCAGAGACAGTCATTTCTATCCCTAGAGACGCATATAAGGGTTAGCGATAAGAATGCGTTTAAAACACAGAAGACCCGCTTCTTACAAACTCATTTGCTGTGTGTTGGTTCCTTTTAGGAAGTTGCATCTATGTTTAGATTCAGCGAGGTAGAAACACGTTTCTTCTAAAAGCTGCGTTTGGACATTCCAGAGTAGATGCGAGAACACGCTGTAAAGAGAAATACCTTGCTCTAAAACCAAAACGGAGCTATCTAGCAGAATGGTTGTCAAAGTGTGTATTCAACTTCTAAGTTAAGCTGATGTATGTTTGCAGCAGTTCGGAAACCCTTTCTTTGGAGGATGCAGAAACACTCTTTTCCAGCAGTAGAGACGCATATAAGAGTTAGCAGTAAAAATGCGTTTTAAACACAGAAGTCCCGCTTCGTACGAACTCATCTGCTGTGTGTTGGTTCCTTTTAGGAAGTTGCATCTATGTTTAGATTCAGCGAGGTAGAAACACGTTTCTTCTAAAAGCTGCGTTTGGACATTCCAGAGTGGATCGGAGAACAGTCTGTAAAGAGAAATACCTTGCTCTAAAACCAAAACGGAGCTATATAGCAGGATGGTTGTCAATTTGTGTATTCAACTTCCAGAGATAAACTGATGTGTGTTTGCAAAAGTTCGGAAACCCTTTCTTTGTAGAATGCAGAAACCGTCTTTTCCAGCCGTAGAGACGCATATAAGAGTTAGCAGTAAGAATGCGTTTAAAACACAGAAGACCCGCTTTTTACGAATTCATCTGCTGTGTGTTGGTTCCTTTTAGGAAGTTGCATCTATGTTTAGATTCAGCGAGGTAGAAACACGTTTCTTCTAAAAGCTGCGTTTGGACATTCCAGCGTGGATGGGAGAACAGAATGTAAAGAGAAATACCTTGCTCTAAAACCAAAACGGAGCTATCTAGCAGAATGGTTGTCAATCTGTGTATTCAACTTCCAGAGATAAACTGATGTGTGTTTGCAGCAGTTTAGAAACCCTTTCTTTGGAGAATGCAGAAACAGTCATTTCCAGCCCTAGAGTCGCATATAAGAGTTAGCAGTAAGAATGCGTTTAAAACACAGAAGACCCGCTTCTTACAAACTCATCTGCTGTGTGTTGGTTCCTTTTAGGAAGTTGCATCTATGTTTTGATTCAGCGAGGTAGAAACACGTTTCTTCTAAAAGCTGTGTTTGGACATTCCAGAGTGGATGGGAGAACAGGCTGTAAAGAGAAATACCTTGCTCTAAAACCAAAACGGAGCTATCTAGCAGAATGGTTGTCAAAGTGTGTATTCAACTTCTAAGTTAAGCAGATGTATGTTTGCAGCAGTTCGGAAACCCTTTCTTTGGAGGATGCAGAAACACTCTTTTCCAGCAGTAGAGACGCATATAAGAGTTAGCAGTAAAAATGCGTTTAAAACACAGAAGACCCACTTCTTACGAACTCATCTGCTGTGTGTTGGTTCCTTTTAGGAAGTTGCATCTATGTTTAGATTCAGCGAGGTAGAAACACGTTTCTTCTAAAAGCTGCGTTTGGACATTCCAGCGTGGATGGAAGAACAGAATATAAAGAGAAATACCTTGCTCTAAAACCAAAACGGAGCTATCTAGCAGAATGGTTGTCAATCTGTGTATTCAACTTCCAGAGATATACTGATGTGTGTTTGCAGCAGTTTAGAAACCCTTTCTTTGGAGAATGCAGAAACAGTCATTTCCAGCCCTAGAGACGCATATAAGAGTTAGCAGTAAGAATGCGTTTAAAACACAGAAGACCCGCTTCTTACAAACTCATCTGCTGTGTGTTGGTTCCTTTCAGGAAGTTGCATCTATGTTTAGATTCAGCGAGGTAGAAACACGTTTCTTCTAAAAGCTGCGTTTGGACATTCCAGAGTGTATGGGAGAACAGGCTGTAAAAAGAAATACCTTGCTCTAAAACCAAAACGGAGCTATCTAGCAGAATGGTTGTCAATGTGTGTATTCAACTTCCAGAGATAAACTGATGTGTGTTTGCAAAAGTTCGGAAACCCTTTCTTTGGAGAATGCAGAAACAGTCTTTTCCAGCCTTAGAGACGCATATAAGAGTTAGCAGTAAGAATGCGTTTAAAACACAGAAGACCCGCTTTTTACGAACTCATCTGCTCTGTGTTGGTTCCTTTTAGGAAGTTGCATCTATGTTTAGATTCAGCGAGGTAGAAACACGTTTCTTCTAAAAGCTGCGTTTGGACATTCCAGAGTGGATGGGAGAACAGGCTGTAAAGAGAAATACCTTGCTCTAAAACCAAAACGGAGCTATCTAGCAGAATGGTTGTCAATGTGTGTATTCAACTTCCAGAGATAAACTGATGTGTGTTTCCAGCAGTTCGGAAACCCTTTCTTTGGAGAATGCAGAAACAGTCATTTCTAGCCCTATAGACGCATATAAGAGTTAGCAATAAGAATGCGTTTAAAACACAGAAGACACGCTTCTTACAAACTCATCTGCTGTGTGTTGGTTCCTTTTAGGAAGTTGCATCTATGTTTAGACTCAGCGAGGTAGAAACACGTTTCTTCTAAAAGCTGCGTTTGGACATTCCAGAGTGGATGGGAGAACAGGATGTAAAGAGAAATACCTTGCTCTAAAACCAAAACGGAGCTATCTAGCAGAATGGTTGTCAATGTGTGTATTCCACTTCCAGACTTAAACTGATGTGTGTTTGCAGCAGTTCGGAAACCCTTTTTTGGAGAATGCAGAAACAGTCTTTTCCAGCCGCAGAGACGCATATAAGAGTTAGTAGTAAAAATTCGTTTAAAACACAGAAGACCCACTTTTTACGAACTCATCTGCTGTGTGTTGGTTCCATTTAGGAAGTTGCATCTATGTTTAGATTCAGCGAGGTAGAAACACGTTTCTTCTAAAGCTGCGTTGAGAGATTCCAGAGTGGATGGAAGAACAGAATGCAAAGAGAAATACCTTGCCCTAAAACCAAAACGGAGCTATATAGCAAAATGGTTGTCAATGTGTGCATTCAACTTCCAGAGTTAAACTGATGTGTGTTTGCAGCAGTTAAGAAACCCTTTCTTTGAAGAATGCAGAAACAGTCATTTCCAGCCCTAGAGACGCTTATAAGAGTTGGCAGTAAGAATGCGTTTAAAACACAGAAGACCCGCTTCTTACAAACTCATATGCTGTGTGTTGGTTCCTTTTAGGAAGTTGCGTCTATGTTTAGATTCAGCGAGGTAGTAACACGTTTCTTCTTAAAGCTGTGTTTGGACATTCCAGAGTGGATGGGAGAACAGAATGTAAAGAGAAATACCGTTCTCTAAAACCAAAACGGAGCTATCTAGCAGAATGGTTGTCACTGTGTGTATTCAACTTCCAGAGATAAACTGATGTGTGTTTGCAGCAGTTCGGAAACCCTTTCTTTGTAGAATGCAGAAACATTCATTTCCAGCCCTAGAGACGCATATAACAGTCAGCAATAAGAATGCATTTAAAAAACAGAAGACCCTATTCTTACAAACCCATCTGCTGTGTGTTGGTTCCTTTTAGGAAGTTGCATCTATGTTTAGATTCAGGGAGGTAGAAACCCGTTTCTTCTAAAAGCTGCGTTTGGACATTCCAGAGTGGATGGGAGAACAGAATGTAAAGAGAAATACCTTGCTCTAAAACCAAAACGGAGCTATCAAGCAGAATGGTTGTCAATGTGTGTATTCAGCTTCCAGAGTTAAACTGATGTGTGTTTGCAGCAGTTCAGAAACCCTTTCTTTGGAGAATGCAGAAATAGTCATTTCCAGCCCTAGAGACGCATATAACAATTAGCAGTAAGAATGCGTTTAAAACACAGAAGACCCGCTTGTTACAAACTCATCGGCTGTGTGTTGGTTCCTTTTAGGAAGTTGCATCTATGTTTAGATTCAGCGAGGTAGAAACACGTTTCTTCTAAAAGCTGCGTTTGGACATTCCAGAATGGAAGGGAGAACAGGCTTTAAAGAGAATTACCTTGCTCTACAACCAAAACGGAGCTATCTAGCAGAATGGTTGTCAATGTGTGTATTCAACTTCCAGAGTTAAACTGATGTGTGTTTGCAGCAGTTCGGAAACCCTTTCTTTGGAGAATGCAGAAACAGTCATTTCCAGCCCTAGAGACGCATATAAGAGTTAGCAGTAAAAATGCGTTTAAAACACAGAAGACCCGCTTCTTACAAAATCATCTGCTGTGTGTTGGTTCCTTTTAGGAAGTTGCATCTATGTTTAGATTCAGCGAGATAGAAACACGTTTCTTCTAAAATCTGCGTTTGGATATTTCAGAGTGGATGGGAGAACAGGCTTTAAAGGGAAATGCGTTGCTCTAAAACCAAAACAGAGCTATCTAGCAGAATGGTTGTCAATGTGTGTATTCAACTTCCAGAGTTAAACTGATGTGTGTTTGCAGCAGTTCAGAAACCCTTTCTTTGGAGAATGCAGAAACAGTCATTTCCAGCCCTAGAGACGCATGTAAGAGTTAGCAGTAAGAATGCGTTTAAAACACAGAAAACCCGCTTCTTACAAACTCATCTGCTGTGTGTTGGATCCTTTTAGGAAGTTGCATCTATGTGTAGATTCAGCGAGGTAGAAACACGTTTCTTCTAAAAGCTGCGTTTGGACATTCCAGAGTGGATGGGAGAACAGGCTGTAAAGAGAAATACCTTGCTCTAAAACAAAAACGGAGCTATATAGCAGAATGGTTGTCAATGTGTGTATTCAACTTCCAGAGTTAAACTGATGTGTGTTTGCAGCAGTTCAGAAACCCTTTCTTTGGAGAATGCAGAGACAGTCATTTCTATCCCTAGAGACGCATATAAGGGTTAGCGATAAGAATGTGTTTAAAACACAGAAGACCCGCTTCTTACAAACTCATCTGCTGTGTCTTGGTTCCTTTTAGGAAGTTGCATCTATGTTTAGATTCAGCGAGGTAGAAACACGTTTCTTCTAAAAGCTGCGTTTGGACATTCCAGAGTGGATGCGAGGACAGGCTGTAAAGAGAAATACCTTGCTCTAAAACCAAAACGGAGCTATCTAGCAGAATGGTTGTCAAAGTGTGTATTCAACTTCTAAGTTAAGCTGATGTATGTTTGCAGCAGTTCGGAAACCCTTTCTTTGGAGGATGCAGAAACACTCTTTTCCTGCAGTAGAGACGCATATAAGAGTTAGCAGTAAAAATCCGTTTAAAACACAGAAGACCCACTTCTTACGAACTCATCTGCTGTGTGTTGGTTCCTTTTAGGAAGTTGCATCTATGTTTAGATTCAGCGAGGTAGAAACACGTTTCTTCTAAAAGCTGCGTTTGGACATTCCAGCGTGGATGGGAGAACAGAATGTAAAGAGAAATACATTGCTCTAAAACCAAAACGGAGCTATCAAGCAGAATGGTTGTCAATCTTTGTATTCAACTTCCAGAGATAAACTGATGTGTGTTTGCAGCAGTTCAGAAACCCTTTCTTTGGAGAATGCAGAAACAGTCATTTCCAGCCCTAGAGACGCATATAAGAGTTAGCAGTAAGAATGCGTTTAAATCACAGAAGACCCGCTTCTTACAAACTCATCTGCTGTGTGTTGGTTCCTTTTAGGAAGTTGCATCTATGTTTAGATTCAGCGAGGTAGAAACACGTTTCTTCTAAAAGCTGCGTTTGGACATTCCAGAGTGGATGGGAGAACAGGCTGTAAAGAGAAATACCTTGCTCTAAAACCAAAACGGAGCTGTCTAGCAGAATGGTTGTCAAAGTGTGTATTCAACTTCTAATTTAAGCTGATGTATGTTTGCAGCAGTTCGGAAACCCTTTCTTTGGAGGATGCAGAAACACTCTTTTCCAGCAGTAGAGACGCATATAAGAGTTAGCAGTAAAAATGCCTTTAAAACACAGAAGACCCACTTCTTACGAACTCATCTGCTGTGTGTTGGTTCCTTTTAGGAAGTTGCATCTATGTTTAGATTCAGCGAGGTAGAAACACGTTTCTTCTAAAAGCGGCGTTTGGACATTCCAGCGTGGATGGGAGAACAGAATGTAAAGAGAAATACCTTGCTCTAAAACCAAAACGGAGCTATCTAGCAGAATGGTTGTCAATCTGTGTATTCAACTTCCAGAGATAAACTGATGTGTGTTTGCAGCAGTTTAGAAACCCTTTCTTTGGAGAATGCAGAAACAGTCATTTCCAGCCATAGAGACGCATATAAGAGTTAGCAATAAGAATGCGTTTAAAACACAGAAGACCCGCTTCTTACAAACTCATCTGCTGTGTGTTGGTTCCTTTTAGGAAGTTGCATCTATGTTTAGATTCAGCGAGGTAGAAACACGTTTCTTCTAAAAGCTGCGTTTGGACATTCCAGAGTGTATGGGAGAACAGGCTGTAAAGAGAAATACCTTGCTCTAAAACCAAAACGGAGCTATCTAGCAGAATGGTTGTCAATGTGTGTATTCAACTTCCAGAGATAAACTGATGTGTGTTTGCAAAAGTTCGGAAACCCTTTCTTTGGAGAATGCAGAAACAGTCTTTTCCAGCCGTAGAGACGCATATAAGAGTTATCAGTAAGAATGCGTTTAAAACACAGAAGACCCGCTTTTTACGAACTCATCTGCTGTGTGTTGGTTCCTTTTAGGAAGTTGCATCTATGTTTAGATTCAGCGAGGTAGAAACACGTTTCTTCTAAAAGCTGCGTTTGGACATTCCAGAGTGGATGGGAGAACAAGCTGTAAAGAGAAATACCTTGCTCTAAAACCAAAACGGAGCTATCTAGCAGAATGGTTGTCAATGTGTGTATTCAACTTCCAGAGATAAACTGATGTGTGTTTCCAGCAGTTCGGAAACCCTTTCTTTGGAGAATGCAGAAACAGTCATTTCTAGCCCTATAGACGCATATAAGAGTTAGCAATAAGAATGCGTTTAAAACACAGAAGACCCGCTTCTTACAAACTCATCTGCTGTGTGTTGGTTCCTTTTAGGAAGTTGCATCTATGTTTAGATTCAGCGAGGTAGAAACACGTTTCTTCTAAAAGCTGCGTTTGGACATTCCAGAGTGGATGGGAGAACAGGATGTAAAGAGAAATACCTTGCTCTAAAACCAAAACGGAGCTATCTAGCAGAATGGTTGTCAATGTGTGTATTCCACTTCCAGACTTAAACTGATGTGTGTTTGCAGCAGTTCGGAAACCCTTTCTTTGGAGAATGCAGAAACAGTCTTTTCCAGCGCAGAGACGCATATAAGAGTTAGTAGTATAAATTCGTTTAAAACACAGAAGACCCGCTTTTTACGAACTCATCTGCTGTGTGTTGGTTCCATTTAGGAAGTTGCATCTATGTTTAGATTCAGTGAGGTAGAAACACGTTTCTTCTAAAAGCTGCGTTGAGAGAATCCAGAGTGGATGGAAGAACAGAATGCAAAGAGAAATACCTTGCTCTAAAACCAAAACGGAGCTATATAGCAAAATGGTTGTCAATGTGTGCATTCAACTTCCAGAGTTAAACTGATGTGTGTTTGCAGCAGTTCAGAAACCCTTTCTTTGGAGAATGCAGAAACAGTCTTTTCCAGCCGTAGAGATGCATATAAGAGTAAGCAGTAAGAATGCGTTTAAAACACAGAAGACCCGCTTCTTACGAACTCATCTGCTGTGTGTTGTTTCCTTTTAGGAAGTTCCATCTATGTTTAGGTTCAGCGAGGTGGAAACACGTTTCTTCTAAAATCAGCGTTTGGACATTCCAGAGTGGAAGAGAGAACAGGCTGTAAAGAGAAATACCTTGCTCTAAAACCAAAACGGAACTATCTAGCAGAATGGTTGTCAATGTGTGTATTCAACTTCCAGAGATAAACTGATGTGTGTTTGCAGCAGATTGGAAACCCTTTCTTTGGAGAATGCAGAAACAGTCATTTCCAGCCCTAGAGAAGTATGTAAGAGTTAGCAGTAAGAATGCGTTTAAAACACGGAAGACCCGCTTCTTACGAACTCATCTGCTGTGTGTTGGTTCCTTTTAGAAGTTGCATCTATGTTTAGATTCAGCGAGGTAGAAACACGTTTCTTCTAAAAGCTGCTTTGAGAGAATCCAGAGTGGATGGAAGAACAGAATGCAAAGAGAAATACCTTGCTCTAAAACCAAAACGGAGCTATATAGCAAAATGGTTGTCAATGTGTGCATTCAACTTCCAGAGTTAAACTGATGTGTGTTTGCAGCAGTTCAGAAACCCTTTCTTTGGAGAATGCAGAAACAGTCTTTTCCAGCCGTAGAGACGCATATAAGAGTAAGCAGTAAGAATGCGTTTAAAACACAGAAGACCCGCTTCTTACGAACTCATCTGCTGTGTGTTGTTTCCTTTTAGGAAGTTCCATCTATGTTTAGGTTCAGCGAGGTGGAAACACGTTTCTTCTAAAATCAGCGTTTGGACATTCCAGAGTGGAAGAGAGAACAGGCTGTAAAGAAAAATACCTTGCTCTAAAACCAAAACGGAACTATCTAGCAGAATGGTTGTCAATGTGTGTATTCAGCTTCCAGAGATAAACTGATATGTGTTTGCAGCAGATTGGAAACCCTTTCTTTGGAGAATGCAGAAACAGTCATTTCCAGCCCTAGAGACGTATATAAGAGTTAGCAGTAAGAATGCGTTTAAAACACAGAAGACCCGCTTCTTACGAACTCATCTGCTGTGTGTTGGTTCCTTTTAGAAGTTGCATCTATGTTTAGATTCAGCGAGGTAGAAACACGTTTCTTCTAAAAGCTGCGTTTGGACATTCCAGAGTGGAAGGCAGAACAGGCTGT
The DNA here is from genome assembly GCF_048565385.1 of Saimiri boliviensis. Classification (NCBI taxonomy): domain Eukaryota; kingdom Metazoa; phylum Chordata; class Mammalia; order Primates; family Cebidae; genus Saimiri; species Saimiri boliviensis. The sequence goes on from NW_027412502.1 coordinate 1,383,746, forward strand.
AAAGAGAAATACCTTACTCTAAAACCAAAACGGAGCTATCTAGCGGAATGGTTGTCAATGTGTGTATTCAACTTCCAGAGTTAAACTGATGTGTGTTTGCAGCAGTTCAGAAACCCTTTCTTTGGAGAATGCAGAAACAGTCATTTCCAGCCCTAGAGACGCATGTAAGAGTTAGCAGTAAGAATGCGTTTAAAACACAGAAAACCCGCTTCTTACAAACTCATCTGCTGTGTGTTGGTTCCTTTTAGGAAGTTGCATCTATGTGTAGATTCAGCGAGGTAGAAACACGTTTCTTCTAAAATCTGCTTTTGGACATTCCAGAGTAGATGGGAGAACAGGCTGTAAAGAGAAATAACTTGCTTTAAAACCAAAACGGAGCTCTAGCAGAATGGTTGTCAATTTGTGTATTCAACTTCCAGAGTTAAACTGATGTGTGTTTGCAGCAGTTCGGAAACCCTTTCTTTGGAGGATGCAGAAACACTCTTTTCCAGCAGTAGAGACGCATATAAGAGTTAGCAGCTAAAAATGCGTTTAAAATACAGAAGACCAACTTCTTACGAACTCATCTGCTGTGTGTTGGTTCCTTTTAGGAAGTTGCATCTATGTTTAGTTTCAGCGAGGTAGAAACACGTTTCTTCTAAAAGCTGCGTTTGGACATTCCAGAGTGGATGGGAGAACAGGCTGTAAAGAGAAATACATTGCTCTAAAACCAAAACGGAGCTATCTATCAGAATGGTTGTCAATGTGTGTATACAACTTCCAGAGTTAAACTGATGTGTGTTTGCAGCAGTTCAGAAACCCTTTCTTTGAAGAATGCAGAAACAGTCTTTTCCAGCCGTAGAGACGCCTATAAGAGTCAACAGTAAAAATGCGTTTAAAACACAGAAGACCCGCTTCTTACGAACTCATATGCTGTGTGTTGGTTCCTTTTAGGAAGTTGTATCTATGTTTAGATTCAGCGAGGTAGAAACACGTTTCTTCTAAGAGCTGCGTTTGGACATTCCAGAGTGGATGGGAGAACAGAATGTAAAGAGAAATACCTTGCTCTAAAACCAAAACGGAGCTATCTAGCAGAATGGTTGTCAATGTGTGTATTTAACTTCCAGAGTTAAACTGATGTGTGTTTGCAGCAGTTCAGAAACCCTTTCTTTGAAGAATGCAGAAACAGTCATTTCCAGCCCTAGAGACGCATATAAGAGTTAGCAGTAAGAATGCGTTTAAAACACAGAAGACCCGCTTCTTACAAACTCATATGCTGTGTGTTGGTTCCTTTTAGGAAGTTGCATCTATGTTTAGATTCAGCGAGATAGAAACACGTTTCTTCTTAAAGGTGCGTTTGGACATTTCAGAGTGGATGGGAGAACAGAATGTAAAGAGAATTACCTTGCTCTAAAACCAAAACGGAGCTATCTAGCAGAATGGTTGTCAATGTGTGTATTCAACTTCCAGAGTTAAACTGATGTGTGTTTGCAGCAGTTCAGAAACCCTTTCTTTGAAGAATGCAGAAACAGTCATTTCCAGCCCTAGAGTCGCATATAAGAGTTAGCAGTAAGAATGCGTTTAAAACACAGAAGACCCGCTTTTTACGAACTCATCTGCTGTGTGTTGGTTCCTTTTAGGAAGTTGCATCTATGTTTAGATTCAGCGAGGTAGAAACACGTTTCTTCTAAAAGCTGCGTTTGGACATTCCAGAGTGGATGGGAGAACAAGCTGTAAAGAGAAATACCTTGCTCTAAAACCAAAACGGAGCTATCTAGCAGAATGGTTGTCAATGTGTGTATTCAACTTCCAGAGATAAACTGATGTGTGTTTCCAGCAGTTCGGAAACCCTTTCTTTGGAGAATGCAGAAACAGTCATTTCTAGCCCTATAGACGCATATAAGAGTTAGCAATAAGAATGCGTTTAAAACACAGAAGACCCGCTTCTTACAAGCTCATCTGCTGTGTGTTGGTTCCTTTTAGGAAGTTGCATCTATGTTTAGATTCAGCGAGGTAGAAACACGTTTCTTCTAAAAGCTGCGTTTGGACATTCCAGAGTGGATGGGAGAACAGGATGTAAAGAGAAATACCTTGCTCTAAAACCAAAACGGAGCTATCTAGCAGAATGGTTGTCAATGTGTGTATTCCACTTCCAGACTTAAACTGATGTGTGTTTGCAGCAGTTCGGAAACCCTTTCTTTGGAGAATGCAGAAACAGTCTTTTCCAGCCGCAGAGACGCATATAAGAGTTAGTAGTATAAATTCGTTTAAAACACAGAAGACCCGCTTTTTACGAACTCATCTGCTGTGTGTTGGTTCCATTTAGGAAGTTGCATCTATGTTTAGATTCAGCGAGGTAGAAACACGTTTCTTCTAAAAGCTGCGTTGAGAGAATCCAGAGTGGATGGAAGAACAGAATGCAAAGAGAAATACCTTGCTCTAAAACCAAAACGGAGCTATATAGCAAAATGGTTGTCAATGTGTGCATTCAACTTCCAGAGTTAAACTGATGTGTGTTTGCAGCAGTTCAGAAACCCTTTCTTTGGAGAATGCAGAAACAGTCTTTTCCAGCCGTAGAGACGCATATAAGAGTAAGCAGTAAGAATGCGTTTAAAACACAGAAGACCCGCTTCTTACGAACTCATCTGCTGTGTGTTGTTTCCTTTTAGGAAGTTCCATCTATGTTTAGGTTCAGCGAGGTGGAAACACGTTTCTTCTAAAATCAGCGTTTGGACATTCCAGAGTGGAAGAGAGAACAGGCTGTAAAGAGAAATACCTTGCTCTAAAACCAAAATGGAACTATCTAGCAGAATGGTTGTCAATGTGTGTATTCAACTTCCAGAGATAAACTGATGTGTGTTTGCAGCAGATTGGAAACCCTTTCTTTGGAGAATGCAGAAACAGTCATTTCCAGCCCTAGAGACGTATATAAGAGTTAGCAGTAAGAATGCGTTTAAAACACAGAAGACCCGCTTCTTACGAACTCATCTGCTGTGTGTTGGTTCCTTTTAGAAGTTGCATCTATGTTTAGATTCAGCGAGGTAGAAACACGTTTCTTCTAAAAGCTGCGTTGAGAGAATCCAGAGTGGATGGAAGAACAGAATGCAAAGAGAAATACCTTGCTCTAAAACCAAAACGGAGCTATATAGCAAAATGGTTGTCAATGTGTGCATTCAACTTCCAGAGTTAAACTGATGTGTGTTTGCAGCAGTTCAGAAACCCTTTCTTTGGAGAATGCAGAAACAGTCTTTTCCAGCCGTAGAGACGCATATAAGAGTAAGCAGTAAGAATGCGTTTAAAACACGGAAGACCCGCTTCTTACGAACTCATCTGCTGTGTGTTGTTTCCTTTTAGGAAGTTCCATCTATGTTTAGGTTCAGCGAGGTGGAAACACGTTTCTTCTAAAATCAGCGTTTGGACATTCCAGAGTGGAAGAGAGAACAGGCTGTAAAGAGAAATACCTTGCTCTAAAACCAAAACGGAACTATCTAGCAGAATGGTTGTCAATGTGTGTATTCAACTTCCAGAGATAAACTGATGTGTGTTTGCAGCAGATTGGAAACCCTTTCTTTGGAGAATGCAGAAACAGTCATTTCCAGCCCTAGAGACGTATATAAGAGTTAGCAGTAAGAATGCGTTTAAAACACAGAAGACCCGCTTCTTACGAACTCATCTGCTGTGTGTTGGTTCCTTTTAGAAGTTGCATCTATGTTTAGATTCAGCGAGGTAGAAACACGTTTCTTCTAAAAGCTGCGTTTGGACATTCCAGAGTGGAAGGCAGAACAGGCTGTAAAGAGAAATACCTTACTCTAAAACCAAAACGGAGCTATCTAGCGGAATGGTTGTCAATGTGTGTATTCAACTTCCAGAGTTAAACTGATGTGTGTTTGCAGCAGTTCAGAAACCCTTTCTTTGGAGAATGCAGAAACAGTCATTTCCAGCCCTAGAGACGCATGTAAGAGTTAGCAGTAAGAATGCGTTTAAAACACAGAAAACCCGCTTCTTACAAACTCATCTGCTGTGTGTTGGTTCCTTTTAGGAAGTTGCATCTATGTGTAGATTCAGCGAGGTAGAAACACGTTTCTTCTAAAATCTGCTTTTGGACATTCCAGAGTAGATGGGAGAACAGGCTGTAAAGAGAAATAACTTGCTTTAAAACCAAAACGGAGCTCTAGCAGAATGGTTGTCAATTTGTGTATTCAACTTCCAGAGTTAAACTGATGTGTGTTTGCAGCAGTTCGGAAACCCTTTCTTTGGAGGATGCAGAAACACTCTTTTCCAGCAGTAGAGACGCATATAAGAGTTAGCAGCTAAAAATGCGTTTAAAATACAGAAGACCAACTTCTTACGAACTCATCTGCTGTGTGTTGGTTCCTTTTAGGAAGTTGCATCTATGTTTAGTTTCAGCGAGGTAGAAACACGTTTCTTCTAAAAGCTGCGTTTGGACATTCCAGAGTGGATGGGAGAACAGGCTGTAAAGAGAAATACATTGCTCTAAAACCAAAACGGAGCTATCTATCAGAATGGTTGTCAATGTGTGTATACAACTTCCAGAGTTAAACTGATGTGTGTTTGCTGCAGTTCGGAAACCCTTTTTTTGGAGAATGCAGAAACAGTCTTTTCCAGCCGTAGAGACGCCTATAAGAGTCAGCAGTAAAAATGCGTTTAAAACACAGAAGACCCGCTTCTTACGAACTCATATGCTGTGTGTTGGTTCCTTTTAGGAAGTTGTATCTATGTTTAGATTCAGCGAGGTAGAAACACGTTTCTTCTAAGAGCTGCGTTTGGACATTCCAGAGTGGATGGGAGAACAGAATGTAAAGAGAAATACCTTGCTCTAAAACCAAAACGGAGCTATCTAGCAGAATGGTTGTCAATGTGTGTATTTAACTTCCAGAGTTAAACTGATGTGTGTTTGCAGCAGTTCAGAAACCCTTTCTTTGAAGAATGCAGAAACAGTCATTTCCAGCCCTAGAGACGCATATAAGAGTTAGCAGTAAGAATGCGTTTAAAACACAGAAGACCCGCTTCTTACAAACTCATATGCTGTGTGTTGGTTCCTTTTAGGAAGTTGCATCTATGTTTAGATTCAGCGAGATAGAAACACGTTTCTTCTTAAAGGTGCGTTTGGACATTTCAGAGTGGATGGGAGAACAGAATGTAAAGAGAATTACCTTGCTCTAAAACCAAAACGGAGCTATCTAGCAGAATGGTTGTCAATGTGTGTATTCAACTTCCAGAGTTAAACTGATGTGTGTTTGCAGCAGTTCAGAAACCCTTTCTTTGAAGAATGCAGAAACAGTCATTTCCAGCCCTAGAGACGCATATAAGAGTTAGCAGTAAGAATGCGTTTAAAACACAGAAGACCCGCTTTTTACGAACTCATCTACTGTGTGTTGGTTCCTTTTAGGAAGTTGCATCTATGTTTAGATTCAGCGAGGTAGAAACACGTTTCTTCTAAAAGCTGCGTTTGGACATTCCAGAGTGGATGGGAGAACAAGCTGTAAAGAGAAATACCTTGCTCTAAAACCAAAACGGAGCTATCTAGCAGAATGGTTGTCAATGTGTGTATTCAACTTCCAGAGATAAACTGATGTGTGTTTCCAGCAGTTCGGAAACCCTTTCTTTGGAGAATGCAGAAACAGTCATTTCTAGCCCTATAGACGCATATAAGAGTTAGCAATAAGAATGCGTTTAAAACACAGAAGACCCGCTTCTTACAAACTCATCTGCTGTGTGTTGGTTCCTTTTAGGAAGTTGCATCTATGTTTAGATTCAGCGAGGTAGAAACACGTTTCTTCTAAAAGCTGCGTTTGGACATTCCAGAGTGGATGGGAGAACAGGATGTAAAGAGAAATACCTTGCTCTAAAACCAAAACGGAGCTATCTAGCAGAATGGTTGTCAATGTGTGTATTCCACTTCCAGACTTAAACTGATGTGTGTTTGCAGCAGTTCGGAAACCCTTTCTTTGGAGAATGCAGAAACAGTCTTTTCCAGCCGCAGAGACGCATATAAGAGTTAGTAGTATAAATTCGTTTAAAACACAGAAGACCCGCTTTTTACGAACTCATCTGCTGTGTGTTGGTTCCATTTAGGAAGTTGCATCTATGTTTAGATTCAGCGAGGTAGAAACACGTTTCTTCTAAAAGCAGCGTTGAGAGAATCCAGAGTGGATGGAAGAACAGAATGCAAAGAGAAATACCTTGCTCTAAAACCAAAACGGAGCTATATAGCAAAATGGTTGTCAATGTGTGCATTCAACTTCCAGAGTTAAACTGATGTGTGTTTGCAGCAGTTCAGAAACCCTTTCTTTGGAGAATGCAGAAACAGTCTTTTCCAGCCGTAGAGACGCATATAAGAGTAAGCAGTAAGAATGCGTTTAAAACACAGAAGACCCGCTTCTTACGAACTCATCTGCTGTGTGTTGTTTCCTTTTAGGAAGTTCCATCTATGTTTAGGTTCAGCGAGGTGGAAACACGTTTCTTCTAAAATCAGCGTTTGGACATTCCAGAGTGGAAGAGACAACAGGCTGTAAAGAGAAATACCTTGCTCTAAAACCAAAACGGAACTATCTAGCAGAATGGTTGTCAATGTGTGTATTCAACTTCCAGAGATAAACTGATGTGTGTTTGCAGCAGATTGGAAACCCTTTCTTTGGAGAATGCAGAAACAGTCATTTCCAGCCCTAGAGACGTATATAAGAGTTAGCAGTAAGAATGCGTTTAAAACACAGAAGACCCGCTTCTTACGAACTCATCTGCTGTGTGTTGGTTCCTTTTAGAAGTTGCATCTATGTTTAGATTCAGCGAGGTAGAAACACGTTTCTTCTAAAAGCTGCGTTGAGAGAATCCAGAGTGGATGGAAGAACAGAATGCAAAGAGAAATACCTTGCTCTAAAACCAAAACGGAGCTATATAGCAAAATGGTTGTCAATGTGTGCATTCAACTTCCAGAGTTAAACTGATGTGTGTTTGCAGCAGTTCAGAAACCCTTTCTTTGGAGAATGCAGAAACAGTCTTTTCCAGCCGTAGAGACGCATATAAGAGTAAGCAGTAAGAATGCGTTTAAAACACAGAAGACCCGCTTCTTACGAACTCATCTGCTGTGTGTTGTTTCCTTTTAGGAAGTTCCATCTATGTTTAGGTTCAGCGAGGTGGAAACACGTTTCTTCTAAAATCAGCGTTTGGACATTCCAGAGTGGAAGAGAGAACAGGCTGTAAAGAGAAATACCTTGCTCTAAAACCAAAACGGAACTATCTAGCAGAATGGTTGTCAATGTGTGTATTCAACTTCCAGAGATAAACTGATGTGTGTTTGCAGCAGATTGGAAACCCTTTCTTTGGAGAATGCAGAAACAGTCATTTCCAGCCCTAGAGACGTATATAAGAGTTAGCAGTAAGAATGCGTTTAAAACACAGAAGACCCGCTTCTTACGAACTCATCTGCTGTGTGTTGGTTCCTTTTAGAAGTTGCATCTATGTTTAGATTCAGCGAGGTAGAAACACGTTTCTTCTAAAAGCTGCGTTTGGACATTCCAGAGTGGAAGGCAGAACAGGCTGTAAAGAGAAATACCTTACTCTAAAACCAAAACGGAGCTATCTAGCGGAATGGTTGTCAATGTGTGTATTCAACTTCCAGAGTTAAACTGATGTGTGTTTGCAGCAGTTCAGAAACCCTTTCTTTGGAGAATGCAGAAACAGTCATTTCCAGCCCTAGAGACGCATGTAAGAGTTAGCAGTAAGAATGCGTTTAAAACACAGAAAACCCGCTTCTTACAAACTCATCTGCTGTGTGTTGGTTCCTTTTAGGAAGTTGCATCTATGTGTAGATTCAGCGAGGTAGAAACACGTTTCTTCTAAAATCTGCTTTTGGACATTCCAGAGTAGATGGGAGAACAGGCTGTAAAGAGAAATAACTTGCTTTAAAACCAAAACGGAGCTCTAGCAGAATGGTTGTCAATTTGTGTATTCAACTTCCAGAGTTAAACTGATGTGTGTTTGCAGCAGTTCGGAAACCCTTTCTTTGGAGGATGCAGAAACACTCTTTTCCAGCAGTAGAGACGCATATAAGAGGTAGCAGCTAAAAATGCGTTTAAAATACAGAAGACCAACTTCTTACGAACTCATCTGCTGTGTGTTGGTTCCTTTTAGGAAGTTGCATCTATGTTTAGTTTCAGCGAGGTAGAAACACGTTTCTTCTAAAAGCTGCGTTTGGACATTCCAGAGTGGATGGGAGAACAGGCTGTAAAGAGAAATACATTGCTCTAAAACCAAAACGGAGCTATCTATCAGAATGGTTGTCAATGTGTGTATACAACTTCCAGAGTTAAACTGATGTGTGTTTGCTGCAGTTCGGAAACCCTTTTTTTGGAGAATGCAGAAACAGTCTTTTCCAGCCGTAGAGACGCATATAAGAGTCAGCAGTAAAAATGCGTTTAAAACACAGAAGACCCGCTTCTTACGAACTCATATGCTGTGTGTTGGTTCCTTTTAGGAAGTTGTATCTATGTTTAGATTCAGCGAGGTAGAAACACGTTTCTTCTAAGAGCTGCGTTTGGACATTCCAGAGTGGATGGGAGAACAGAATGTAAAGAGAAATACCTTGCTCTAAAACCAAAACGGAGCTATCTAGCAGAATGGTTGTCAATGTGTGTATTTAACTTCCAGAGTTAAACTGATGTGTGTTTGCAGCAGTTCAGAAACCCTTTCTTTGAAGAATGCAGAAACAGTCATTTCCAGCCCTAGAGACGCATATAAGAGTTAGCAGTAAGAATGCGTTTAAAACACAGAAGACCCGCTTCTTACAAACTCATATGCTGTGTGTTGGTTCCTTTTAGGAAGTTGCATCTATGTTTAGATTCAGCGAGATAGAAACACGTTTCTTCTTAAAGGTGCGTTTGGACATTTCAGAGTGGATGGGAGAACAGAATGTAAAGAGAAATACCTTGCTCTAAAACCAAAACGGAGCTATCTAGCAGAATGGTTGTCAATGTGTGTATTCAACTTCCAGAGTTAAACTGATGTGTGTTTGCAGCAGTTCAGAAACCCTTTCTTTGAAGAATGCAGAAACAGTCATTTCCAGCCCTAGAGACGCATATAAGAGTTAGCAGTAAGAATGCTTTTAAAACACAGAAGACCCGCTTCTTACAAACTCATATGCTGTGTGTTGGTTCCTTTTAGGAAGTTGCATCTATGTTTAGATTCAGCGAGGTAGAAACACGTTTCTTCTTAAAGCTGCGTTTGGACATTCCAGAGTGTATGGGAGAACAGGCTGTAAAGAGAAATACCTTGCTCTAAAACCAAAACGGAGCTATCTAGCAGAATGGTTGTCAATGTGTGTATTCAACTTCCAGAGATAAACTGATGTGTGTTTGCAGCAGTTCGGAATCCCTTTCTTTGGATAATGCAGAAACAGTCATTTCCAGCCCTAGAGACGCATATAAGAGTTAGCAGTAAGAATGCGTTTAAAACACAGAAGACCCGCTTCTTACGAACTCATCTGCTGTGTGTTGGTTCCTTTTAGGAAGTTGCATCTATGTTTAGATTCAGCGAGGTAGAAACACGTTTCTTCTAAAATCTGCGTTTGGACATTCCAGAGTGGATGGGAGAACAGGCTGTAAAGAGAAATACCTTGCTCTAAAACCAAAACGGAGCTATCTAGCAGAATGCTTGTCAATGTGTGTATTCAACTTCCAGAGTTAAACTGATGTGTGTTTGCAGCAGTTCAGAAACCCTTTCTTTGGAGAATGCAGAAACAGTCATTTCCAGCCCTAGAGACGCATATAAGAGTTAGCAGTAAGAATGCGTTTAAAACACAGAAGACCCGCTTCTTACAAACTCATCTGCTGTGTTTTGGTTCCTTAAGGAAGTTGCATCTATGTTTAGATTCAGCGAGGTAGAAACACGTTTCTTCTAAAAGCTGGGTTTGGACATTCCAGAGTGGATGGGAGAACAGGCTGTAAAGATAAATACCTTGCTTTAAAACCAAAACGGAGCTATCTAGCAGAATGGTTGTCAATCTGTGTATTCAACTTCCAGAGATAAACTGATGTGTTTTTGCAGCAGTTCGGCAACCCTTTCTTTGGAGAATGCAGAAACAGTCATTTCCAGCCCTAGAGACGCATATAACAGTTAGCAGTAAGAATGCGTTTAAAACACAGAAGACCCTATTCTTACAAACCCATCTGCTGTGTGTTTCCTATGAAAGTTTGAGGACAGCCAGGCCAACATGCTGAAACCCCAGCTCTATTAAAAGTACAAAAATTAGCTGGGCATGATCCCATGTGCCTGTAATCTCAGCCTACTTTGGAGGATGAAACAGAAGAATGACTTGAACCCAGGAGGCGAAGGTTGCAGTGAGGTTAGATCACACCACTGCACTGTAGCCTGGGTACAGTTTAAAAAAAAGAAAAAAAATTAGGTTTTGTAGAGACAGAAGTTTCCCTGTGTTGCCCAGGTTGGTTTCAAACCTCTGAACTTAAATGATCCTATCACATCAGGATTACAGGTGTGAGGACTCACCCAGCCAACAAACTTGGGAGATTTAAAGAGGCTTAAAAGACATAACAATGCTGGCGAACAGTTATGGGCTAGAGATGCATACTAGGAAGGCTCTACTCTAAAGAAACACAAAGAGGCCAAGTGTGGTGGCTCACACCTGCAATGCCAAACACTTTGGGAGGCCGAGAAGGGAGGATCGCTTGTGCCCAGGAGTTTGGGACCAGCCTGGCAACGTAGTAAGACCCTGTCTCTACAGGAAAAAAAAAAAAAAGTTTTTTTAAAATTAACCAGGAATGGTGGTGCACGCCTATAGTCCCGGCTACTCAAGAGGCTGAGGGGAGACAATCACTTGAGCCCAAGAGGTCAAGACTGCAGTGAGCCATGTTCACACCACTGCACTCCAGCCTGGGTGACTGAGCAAGAACCTGCCTCAAAAAGAAGACGAGCAGAAAGAAGCAATTACTGTGAATGTCAGGGTTGTGGAACACTTCTGGAGAGAAGGGAGGGGCTGGCATTGTGCCCATCTCCAGCCCCTTCTGGAAGTACAGAGTCTAGTGGGGAAGACAGCAGCACAAGTGGAGATTCAGGCCGCAGCACCAGGAAGTTCCCTTCCACCTTCCCACTTCCTTGCCCTTTCCTTTGGGGAATGGGACCATGATTTTCTTTCTTCTTTGCCTTTCTAACTAGATAGAGCTTCTGATGGGAGAATTCAGATACAGGATGTATAGCATCAACATCCACAGCCAGCTGGAATTGACAGCTTTTTTGATACCCCAGTCAGGCACATCCTGGATTCCTCTGCTAAGTACATCTGGATGTTGCAGCTGTCCAGGATTCTCAGCCACATGCTCAGTGCCCAGTCCCAGATCCTGGAAATCCCCTGATATTGCCCCCAAATGGAGAGACACTCACTCACAATTCTGCATAGAAATTGTCTCTATGTGTCTTTTTTTCTCCTTTTTTTTTTTTTTTTTTTTTTTTTTTTTTTGAGAAAGAGCCACTCTGTTGATCAGACTGTAGTCCAATGGTGTGATCTCAGCTCACTGCAACCTCCACCTCCCAGGCTCAAGCAGTTCTCCTGCCTCAACCTCCCAAGTAGCTGAAGTTACAGGCACCTGCAACCATGCCTGGTTAATTTTGTGTGTTTTTTGTTTGTTTGTTTGTTTGTTTGTTTGTTTGAGACGGACTTTCGCTCTTGTTACCCAGGCAATGGCGCGATCTCGGCTCACAGCAACCTCCACCTCCTGGGCTCAGGCAATTCTCCTGCCTCAGCCTCCTGAGTAGCTGGGATTGCAGGCACGCGCAACCATGCCCAGCTAATTTTTTGTATTTTTAGTAGAGACGGGGTTTCACTATGTTGACCAGGATGGTCTCGATCTCTTGACCTCGTGATCCACCCGCGTTGGCCTCCCAAAGTGCCGGGATTACAGGCTTGAGCCACCACGCCCGGCTTCAATTTTGTGTTTTTTGTGGAAATGGTTTCACCATATTAGTCAGGGTGGTCTTGAACTCCTAGTCTCAAGTAATCTGCTCTCCTAGGTCTCCTAAAATGCTGGAATTACAGGCATGAGACACCATGCCCGGCCATTTCTGTCACCCACCTAGGCCAGACTCTGCATGTTTGGGCTTGATGAGACTGTGGCTGTCCAGCTGGCTGCCTGTCATCTTTAGTCTCTGTGTCTCCTCGATTCTTCTCAACTCCTCATAATTTTCTTTTCTTTTCTTTCTTTTGTTTTTTTCTTGAGATGGACTTTTGCTCTGTCACCCAGGCTGGAGTGCAATGGCATGATCTCGGCTCATTGCAACCTCTGCCTGCCATGGTCGAGCAATTTTCCTGCCTCAGCCTCCCACGTAGCTGGGACTACAGACACGTGCCACCATGCTGGGCTAAGTTTTGTATTTTTAGTAACATAGGGTTTCATCATGTTGGTCAGGCTGGTCTTAAACTCCTGACCTCAGGCGATCCACCCACCTTGACCTCCCAAAGTGCTGCAATTACAGGCATAAGCCACAGTGCCCAGCCTCAGTTTTTAAACTCAGCCCGAGTGGGTTTCTCTCACTAGAAGCTAAGAGCTCTGAGCCCTACAGCCTTCTGCCACCCAGCAGGAGGTGTTTAGATGTTTCTGGATCTAAAATCCAAGTGTCTAAGCCTACCAGTAGTTCCAAGTGCAGATGGTCACACAACTTTTTGACTTTACAATGGCACAAAAATGATCACATTCAGTAGAAACTCTGCTTCCAGTACCGATACAATCTGTCTGTTTTTCACTGTTGGCATAGTATTCAGTAAATTGCATGAGGGCCAGGCACAGTGGCTCATGCCCTTGATCCCAGTACTTCAGGAGGATGAAGTGGGAGGATCGCTGGAACCCAGGAGTTTGAGACCAGCCTGGGAACATAGTGACACCCTGTCTCTATAAAAAAGATAAAAATTAGCCACATGAAATTGTGTGCACCTGTAGTCCCATCTACTTGGGAGGCCGAGGCAGGAGGGATCACTTGAGCCCAGGAGATTGAGGCTGCAGTGAACTATAGTTATGCCACCGCACTCCAGCCTGGGTAACAGAGCAGGACCTCATCTCTTAAAAAATAAAAAATTTTGGCTTATGCCTGTAATCCCAGCACTTTGGGACGCTGAGGTGGCTGGATCGCGACGAGGTCAAGAGTTGAAGAACAGCATGACCAACACGGTGAAACCCCATCTCTACAAAAAATACAAAAGTTAGCTGGGTGTGGTGGCATGCACCTGTAATATCCCAACTCTGGAGGATAAGGCAGGAGAATTGCTTAGAACCTGGCAGGTGGAAGTAGCAGTGAGCCGAGATTGCACCATTGTACTCTAGCCTGGGAGACAGAGAAAGACTCGGTCTCATAATAAATAAATAAATAAATAAAAATTTAAAAGTAGGTAAACTATTGCTTCATGAGGACAGCATTTCTGTTTGGGATGATGAGAAAGTATAGAAACAGATTGTAGTGATTGTTGCACAATATTGTGAAGCTACCAAATGCCATTGAATTGTACACTTAAAGGTGGTACATTTATCCAAGTTTATTATCTAATTCTACAAACATTCATGAAGGCTGGACCTCTGAAATGTCAAAGTCATGATCCAAGGTGGGGAAGGGTGAGTGGGTTTTGTTCTCCTTTTAGTACTGCTCGGTTTGTTCTCAACCTAACGTCAGCTGGGCTAACATCCAATGCTTGGTAGGGTAGGCGTATTACGTGCATTTGCGGGATGAGTATGGTGGCTCACACATGTAATCCCTACACTTTGGGAGGCTGAGGTGGGCAGATTGCCTAAGCTCAGGAGCTCAAGACCAGCCTGGGCAACATGGTGAAACCCCATCTCTACTAAAAATACAAAAATTAGCTAGGTGTGGTAGGGTGCCTGTAGTCCCAGCTACCCGGTAGGCTGAGGGAGGAGAATCGCTTGAACCTGGGAGGCAGAGGTTGCAGGCAGTGAGCCAAGATGGAATCACTGCACTGCAGCCTGGGCAACAGAGCCAGACTCCACCTCCAAAAATAAAAATAAAAATAAATAGGACAAGTACAGTGGCTCATGCCTGTAATCCCAGCACTTTAGGAGACTGATATAGGCAGACTACCTGAGGTCAAAAGATCGCGACCAGCCTGGACAACATGGTGAAACCCAATCTCTACTAAAAATACAAAATTTACCCAGTGCTCATGCCTGTAATGCCAGCCACTCTGGAGGCTGAGGCAGGAGAATCACTGGAACCTGATAGGCAGAGGTTGCAGTGAGCCAAGACTGCACCACTGCACTCCAGCCTGGATGACAGTGTGAGACTCTGTCTCAAAAAATAAATGAATGCATTTTCAACTTAGGATATTTTCACTTTTTTTTTTTTTTTTTTTTTTCAGAGACAGGATCTCTCTGTGTTGCCCAGGCTGGTCTTGAACTCCTGGGATCAAGCAATCTTTCGACATTGACCTCCCAAAGTGCTGGGATTACAGACATGAGCTACTGCATTTGGCTGCTATTACCAATTTATAATAGATTTATGGGGACATGACCCCGTCATGAGTCAAGGAGCATCTCTAATCATGCTGAAAATGGGGGTGGCTTGTGTGAGGATATGGGGGAGTGTCAAAACACAATGGAACCAGGGCCTGCAGGGGGACACCATAGCCTGCCTCTGGCTCAAACTCAGGGCTCCCTCCTCTTTGTCTCCTGCTGCAGGGCAGACATCAGGCTTGCAGCTCTGCAAATCCACGTTGTCTGCACTGAAGGACTTCAAATCCACAGCTGGGAGTTGTGGATGGTGTTGGAGCAGGAGCAGGGTAGAAGGGACACATCAGGGGTTAAACCTGTAGCCACAATGGCAGAGCAAGTTCGTTTTCTTTTTTCTTTCTTTCTTTTCTTTTCTTTTTTTTTTTTTTTTGAGATGAAGTTTCACTCTTGTTGCCCAGGCTGGAGTGCAATGGCATGACCTCGGCTCACTGCAATCTCAGCATCCCATATTCAAGTGATTCTCCTGCATCACCCTCCTGAGTAACCGGGATTACAGGCATGCATTAGCAAGCCTGGCTAATTTTGTATTTTTAGTAGAGATGGTTTCACCATGTTGGCCAGCTGGTCTCAAACTCCTGACCTCAAATGGTCCACCTGCCTCCACCTCCCAAACTGCTGGAATTACAGGTATGAGCCACCGCACCTGGCCCTAGTTTCTCTGCCCTGCCTGCTGGCTCTGTACAGCCTCAGCTTCTCTTCCCCCAACCCCTAGGTGATAGTGAGCAACCCCCACTCCCTGAGGTTCTAGGCCACCTCCCATGAGAGCCGTTACAAGTTACATGGGAACAGCAAGTACAATCGGGTGACCTATGTCCCCACCAAACCTTGCCGCATGTCTCCCGAGGGATTTCTCTTCCTTCTTCCCTTACCAGCATAAAGAGCTGAGGAATTTCCAGACAACACAGCCCCTAGCCCTGCCCTGTGGTAGGAAGATCATCAGGCAGCCATCACCTAAACACCTTACTTCATTAAAGTGTCACACAGGTCAGGCGTGTGAGAGCTTGTAACCCCAGCACTTTGGGAGGCTGAGGCAGGTGGATCACAAGGTCAAGAGTTTGGGACCCACCTGACCAACATGGAGAAACCCCGTCTCTACTAAAAATAAAAAAATCAGCAGGCCGTTATGGCATGTGCCTATAATCCCAGCTACTCAATAGGCTGAGGTAGGAGAATCACTTGAACCCGGGAGGCAGAGGTTGCAGTGAGCTGAGATTGTACCACTGCACTCCAGCCTGGGTGATAGAGTAAGATCCCATCTCAATCAATCAATCAATGAATCAAATAAGTAAGTAAGTATCACATGGGAGATTCCTGCATGGCATGACAGGGAGGAGCCTAACCCAGCCTGAGGCAGGGATGGAGATCTGAGTTAGCAAACTGAAGCATAAGGATTTAGTGGGGGCAATTTCCATGGGGCAGGGGCCTAACCAGCTGCAAGTCAGCAACAGCAAACTTCTTTGACCAGGCTCATCACATCTAGATAAGTGAGAAAAACAATCACTCCTCACTGTGTGTCCCAAGAACTCTGGGAGCAAGTGAGTGGGAGCCATCATACTAGGGCCATTGTTTCTGTGAGCTTCCAGAAGCCTTTCACAGGCAGTGGGATTAGAATGGAGCAGGGCTTGGCTGAGCGCAGTGGCTCACACTTGGAATCCCAGCACTTTGGGAGGCCAAGGTGCGTGGATGGCCTAGGGTCAGGAGTTGGAGACCAGCCTGTCCAACATGTTGAAACCCCAGCTCTACTAAAAATACAAAAATGAGCCAGATGTGGCAGCACTCACCTGTGGTCCCAGCTACTCAGGCGGATGAAACAGAAGAATCTCTTGAACCTGGGAGGTGGAGGTTGCAGTGAGCCAAGATTGCATCACTACACTCCAGGCCTGAGTGACAGAGCAAGACTCCATCTCAAAAAAAAAAAAAAGTAGGGGCAAGGGACAGAGTGGGGCTAAGTGGCTTCCAGGTTTACCTCTCCTCCAACACCCCATCTCTCCCACAGTCCTGAGTTGGGGGATGCCCATGGTGTTCCACAGGTGCACTTGGGATTTTCTCTCCTGACCCCACAGGATATTTACCTAAAACAGAAGCAGCACTGAGGCAGGACCGACCCAACTTTACTTCCAGCTATGCTGACTCCTGGACAGAGGTGGGGACTGGGCTGCCTATGGGAAGTTGTTTAGCAGGAGCAGAGAGAAACAGGGCTGAGATCACAACCCCAGCTGAAGAACAGTAAAACAGGATGATTAAAACACTTTACAAGAGCCAGGTGAGGGGGCTCGCACCTGTAATCCCAGCACTCTGGGAGACCGAGGTGGGTGGATCACCTGAGGCCAGGAGTTTGCAACCAGCCTGGCCAACATGGTAAAACCCTGTCTCTACTAAAAATACAAAAATGAGCCATGTGTCGTGGCCAGTGCCTGTAATCTCAGCTACTCAGGAGGCTGAGGCATGAGAATGGCTTGAACCTGGGAGGAGGAGGTTGCAGTGAGGCCTGATCATGCCACTGCACTCTAGCCTGGGCAACACAGTGAGATTCCATATCGACAACAATGACAAAACACTTTACAAATGGTGGTCCCTCAAAACACTTACACACAGAATTACCATTTGCTCTAACAAAGCCACTGCCATCCATTCCAAAAGAATAGAAAGCAGGAACTCAGAGAGGTATTTGCACACCTGTGCTCACAGCAGTGCTATTCACAACAGCCAAAAGGCAAAATCAACCGACGGGTCCACCATTAGATGAAAAGATAAACACAGTGTGATCCATCCGAACAGCAGAATATGACTCAGACTTAAGAAGGGAGGGAGGCCGGGCGAGGTGGCTCACACCTGTAATCCCAGCACTCTGGGAAGTCACGGTGGGTAGAGACTCTGTCCTGAAAAAATAAATACATACAAATAAAGAGAAATAACAAAGGAAGTGAGAATATATCGTGAGTGACTCTAATAAGTAAGGACTGAAAGCATTCTCAGCTGCTGATAGCATTACTACCAACCAGTTCAGTTACATTCCTTTTCCCAGCTGGGAAGACCTGCACTTGTCCCCCAGGGCTCACCTTTCTGTACACCAGACAAGCGATGGCCGACTGCAGCCTCATCTGCAGCACCTTGAGCCAGTACGTGTTCTGCTGCTTAAACAGAGTTTGCAGGCAGGCCGAGAGGAACATCAGCACTGCGAGGAGGTAGCGCTTCCAGGCCGGAGGCTTGAGATCACCAATAAACTCCAGGAAAAGGCTGGCAGGGGAAGGAGGGAGAAGGGACAGCTGGTGAGAGGAGGTACCCATGTGTGTTGTTTTTGCTAAAACCAGGCCAGGTGTGGGGGATGAGTCAACTTTTTCACAATCATGATCTCGGTTATGTCCCCCACTGTCCATGCTTCTTCTCAATCTTACTGCAGCTCCTCAAGGTCAAGAGATGGTGTTTTTCTTCCACCTTGTTATGGGCTAAATTGTGTCCTCGCAAAATTTGTATGTCGAAGCCCCAACCCCCGGTATGTCTGAATGTGACTGTATTTGGAAATAGGGCCTTTAAAGAGGCAATAAAGTTAAAGCGAGGTCATTAGGCTGGGCCCTCATCCAGTCTGACTGGGGTCCTTACAAGAGGAGAAAATGTAGACACACAGGGAGACACCAGGACACACACAGAGGAAAGACCATATGAGGACACAGGGAAGAGGTGGCCAACTGCACGCCAAAGGCAGAGGCCTCAGATGGAACCAACTTGTGGATACCTGATCTGGAATTTCCAGCCTCCAGAATCATGAGAAAAATACATTTCTGTTGTTGAAGCTACTCAGTCTGTGATGCTGTTACAGCAGCTGAGCAGACACCATATGAATCTGGGCTGGCCACAAAACCACCTTTGACCAACAGGGTAGAGTGGCTTTTGGCCTATTGCTTAGAAGCCTCCGAAGCAGCCACATGAACAAGTCTGAGCTAGCTTTTTGGAGGATGGGAACCCACATGGAACAGAAAGCCATCCCAGATTCAGACACACAACTGCAGGCACATGAGAAAACCCAGCCAAGAAAAGAAGCACCACCCAGCTGAGCCCAGTCCACGTTACTGACCCACATTACCATGAACTAAATAAATGAAGCCGCTTATCATTTTAAGCCACTCTTGGGGCATTTTACAACAAAAGCTAATTGACACGGTCATGTAAGAGCTGGCTTATTTGCCCTTCTGGGGCACATTCACTTTCTCATTAATCATTTCCCTTTTTCAGTATCCTTCTCACCCACCCTCCAGTGACCTGAGCACCAGATCTATAGGCAGAGGCATGAGAGCTGAAGCCCTCTGACTCTGGAGGGATGCCATTAAGAGACCACCAGACTTAGCAGAGCTCCTGAAGTCTGGACTCACCTAAGCAGCTTGGGGACAGTGAACCTGAAGACATCACTGATGAAGAGGCTGTGGGTCCCAGCAGGAAGGTAGAATGGAACACCTGCCAGATGGCCCGCAGCAGTGGGCCCCACTGCCTCCCTTCTTCCATAGGAATGGCTCAGTCTCTGGAGCCTCCATGCCACTGACTCCTTTCCTTTTAAACACTATTGCCTTGGTGTGCTTTAGAGGAAGGGAGAGGCTGGCTCTGGGTCCCATTTTATACTCAGCCACCAGCCGCAGGACCAGGCATTAAAAGCTTGTTTTCCTAACAATGGGCATGCGTGGGTGTGGATCTAGCCTGGCTCCCTCCCTGTGCCTTCTTATCACCCTGAGCACCCATTTAAGATGCAGGCACAGGATTTGTGGGAGAAGGGCAGGAGGGCAGCCCTGAGGACTCTTAGATGGCCATGGGAAAACACACATGTTGAGCACCTACTACGTGCCAGACACTTCCCAGTCATCCTAAGACCCCTAGCAAGCCAAATGTTGTTCCCTTTTCACAGATGAGAAAACTGAAGCTCAGAGAAGTGAACTTGTCCAAGGGCACACAGCTGAGAAGTAAAAGCTGGGATTCAATTCCATCTCTCTGCCTCCAGAGCCCATGTACTTTTCTTTTCTTTTTTTTTTGAGATGAAATCTCACTCTGTCACCCAGGCTTCAGTGCAGGGGTGTGATCTCAGCTCACTGCAACCTCTGCTTCCTGGATTCAAGTGATTCTCTCACCTCAGCCTCCCGAGGAGCTGGGATTGTAGGCAAATGCCACCACACCCAGCTAATTTTTGTATGATTAGGAGATGAGGTTTCACTATGTTGGTCAGGCTGGTTTTGAACTCCTACCTCAGGTGATCCACCAGCCTCAGCCTCCCAAAGTGCTGAAATTACAGGTCTGAGCCACTGCACCCAGGCTCCCATGTACTTTTCAATCTATCATGTTGTCATCCTGGAGGAAGAACAGCACCCCCTCTTCCACATGCACAACCAGCCAGCCCTTAGGTGGTTTTGAACTGGTGGAGAATCACAGCTGATGTGCATGGGGCCTGGTGCTCTGGCTCTGGGTGAAAGCACAGACAGATGCTCAGGCTGCCTCAAACTCTTAAGATCCCCAGCCTTTGGCCATAACCAGGGGCCACAGAGAAGAGCTAAAGTGAGGAATGAAGAGGAGGTGGTGGGGAGGCCCAAGGGCCCCTCCAGAGCACATCAGAAACCCTGGGCCATAATGGAGAGCCTGGGGTGATGCAGCTGCTGACAGCCGGTCACTGTGTGGTCTTGGGGAGGTAGACTGCTCCCCTCTCTGTGTGTGAGAGGATGAGTGTGGTCCCCCGCTCTGAGTCCCTTGTGTACCTCTGACAACCTGTAAGGTTATCAGTAATTTCTTGCTTGCTTGCTCTTTTGAGACCAAGTTTCACTCTTGTTGCTCAGGCTGGAGTGCAGTGGCATGATCTAAGCTAACTGCAATCTCCACCTCTTGGGTTCCAGCAATTCCGCTGCCTCAGCCTCTCAAGTAGCTGGGACACACCCCCATGCCCGATTAATTTTTGTATTTTTAGTAGTGATGGGGTTTCACCACGTTGGCCAGGCTAATCTTAAACTCCTGACCTCAGATGGTCCACCTGCCTTGGCCTCCCAAAGTGCTGGGAATAAGGGTGTGAGCCAACATGCCTGGCCACTTATCAGTAATTTCAATCCCCATTACAAATCTCTGACCCGGGGCCACGTGCAGACATCGCCTATTTACATGAAGGAGCTCACTGACTTCCCTGGACCCCCTTGCCAGGTAGGTATTATTAGACTCTCCATTTTACAGAAGGGGAAGGAAGCAGGCTCTGAGAGGTGGCGATAGCAGCCCGAGGTCACACAGCAAGGGCAGAGCAGGGATTGCAGCCTCGATCCTGACTTATGGTTCCTAGAGTGTGTCTTGTGCACTAAGGACCCCCAACCCCACCATCATAATAATAATAAAAGAAGCATAACAAAAATCCCCTTGTGAGCTCAGGTGGCAAGACCCTTGCCGGCCATGGTCTTTGTCCCTCATTGCTGACCTGATCTGGTGTTTGGTTTGGCATCTATGGAGGGTTGTGGCTCAGCTCTGTTACTGAATGGGCATGGCCTGCTGCTCACAGGTATTTTGGCATTTGGGTCTCAAAGCCAAGAATATGCCCCTTCCATGCAGAGAGCATCCCTGACCACCCTTTCTGTCTGACCCCACCATTTTATTCTTTACATTCACAGCCTTTCCCATGACACCAACCCTCTCTTTGTCTTGTAAGAACCCCAGGTGGGTAGACTTTGCCTGAGTTTTTTACCAATATGTCCCTAGTATCGAGTCCAGCTCCGACACACAGTAGGAGCTCAGTAAACACTTGTCAAATGAATGGGAAAAGCAGACTGAGTGATATGTGTAAAAGGGCCTAACGAGAGTGCCCAGCACATACTGTTATAAACATTTATAGAAGGAAGGATAGAGTCTGGCTGGGTGGACAGAACTTGGCTTTGGAGCCAGGAGACTATGGTTCCAATGCCTGCTCTGTCTCCTCTCCTCTGAGCTTTAATGTTTCCATCTGTAAAATGGGATCAGGGAAGAGTTGATTGGGAAGTTTTCTTTCTAGCTGGAGATTTTACTCAGTACGGTTCTAGCTGTTTGCCTGTAGAGTCATTGTGTTTAGCCTGCAGGCTCCATAGCAGGCATTTCCTCTTTTGGAGGTTTCACCTCCCATCAAGGAAGAGGTCCAGATTGCTGTCTGATGTCTGGTCTCTGGACTGAAGGCCATTTAGTGCAGGACTCACAAATGACCTTGATGAAAGGCAGGGGGTATGCATGAGTGGCATGGGCAAGGTGTGAGTTGGGGGATACAAAAGGGAGTGGTGAAGGCCGGGTGTGTGGCTCACACCTGCAATCTCAGCACTTTGGGAGGCCAAGGTGGGCAGATAACCTTAGGTCAGGAGTTCAAGACCAGCCTGATAACCTAAGCAACATGGAGAAACCCAGCCTCTAATAAAAAATACAAAAATTAGCTGGATCTGGTGGCTGATGCTTGTGGTCCCAGCTACTTGGGAGGCTAAGGAAGGAGAATTATTTGAACCTGGGATGTGGAGCTTGCAATGTGGCAAGATGGTGCTCCAGCTGGGGTGACAGAAGCAGAGAGAAGGAGGGAGGGAGGGAGGGAAGGAGGGAAAGAAGGAGAGGGGGGAGGGAGGGAGGAAGAAAGAAAAAAGAAAGAGAAAGAGAGAAAGACAGGAAGGAAGATAAGAGAAAGAAACAGAGGAAGAGAAAGAGAAAAGCAAAGGGAGAGAGAGAAAAGAGAGGAAGGAAGGAAAGAAGAAAGGGAGGGAGGGAGGGAGGGAAGAAAGATAACAGAGAAAAGAAAAAGATACATGCGTGCGTATGCTCATTGCAGCATGATTCCCAATAGCAAAGACATGAAACCAACTTAAATGCCCATTGATGGTAGACTGATAAAGAAAATGTGGTACATACACACCATGGAATATAATGGAGCCATAAAACAGAATGAGGTCATGTCCTTTGCAGCAACAGTGATGAAGGTAAAAGCCATTATCTCACATGAACTAACAGAGGAACAGAAAACCACATACTACATGTTCTCACAAGTAGAAGCTCAACATTAAGTACACATGGACACAATAGACACTGGGACTTATTTGAGGATGAAGAAAAGAGGAGGGTCAGGACTGAAAAACTACCTATGAGGTACAGTGCCTACCACATAGGTGACTAGATAATCTGTACTACAATCCCCAGTGACACTTATATAATAAACCTGCACAGGTACCTCTGAACCTAAAATAAAAGTTTAAAAAAAAAACTGATAAACTAAATCAAAGGAAGCATAAGGAAAGGAAAATGTGAGATAAAAACAAAAAAATAGTGGATATAATAAATACTTTGGTACCTTAAAAAAAGGAAATAGACAAATTAGTAAGAAGGGAAATAAGCATAAAAGCAAAAAAAGAAAAGAAAAAAATTATGTTATCTCTAATTATGAGGTACTATTTTGCACAACTCTGTGCAAATACATTTGAAATCTGCATTTATTACTATCCAATTCAACTTCTAAATTATAAAAATATCCTACATCTGCACTGTTCAATATGTAGCCACTAGCTACGTGTGTTGAGTGAATACTTGTACACTTAAATGTGGCTCATGTGACTGAGAAACTAAATTTTTTCTAATTATTAATTTATTTAATTTCTAATTATAATTTTATTATAATTAGTTTAAATTTGAACAGTCACATGCAGCTAGTGGCTATTGTATCAGAAAGCATAGAAGAAAATGAAATTGAAATTTTCTTAAGACAGTGTTATTTACCTAAGTTAAATCCAAACAGTATTTATTTAAAAAACAAAAAACTTAAAGACCAACTCTATAAAAGAAATAAAGTTATTAAAGAATCTCATTCTCTCCCTCTGACACACACACACACACACACGCAGAGAGACACACACACACACAGAGACACAGACACAGACACACGCAAAGAGAGACACAGACACACACACACACACACACACACACGCACACAGGTGTTACAAGGAAAAGGAAAGCTCTTCTTTATAACACAGAACAGGACTTTCACAAACTACTACTCATGGCCCGAATCCTGCTGCAGACCATTTTCCTGCAGTCCATGAGCTAATAATTTTTACACAGCTAAAGAAGAAATAGAATATGTAACAGAGACCATATGTGGCCCACAAAGCCTAAAAGACTTAGAATGTTGCTCTTTACTGGAAAAATCTACTGGCTCCTGATCTAGAAAAATGTCTGAATTTTAAAAATACCATTTTGCAAATACCATCAAGGTAATATGAGATTCTGGCATGAAATTACTCCTAGCACTATACACTAACATATTGTTAGGAAAAGGACCTTCATATATCTCTATTATCCATCAAATGTTTATTAAGTATGCAATTTAAATCGAAGAGATGAAACTTAGCTTCACAAATATTGAGATAAAGTGACATTATAAACTTCCCAATACAATGAAATGGGAAACATAATATTTGCCTAAACATTTTGTCTAATCCAGAAGAACAGTTAGATGAATCCAGTTTGAGAAATATTCTATGAGACAATTGGTCTGGAGTCTTCAAAAATGTCAAGGCTGTAAAAGATGAGGGAAAAGCGTGGAGGGAAAGCAATATTCTAGACTGATGAAAATAATAAACATGACCAAAAAATCCAATATAAGATCCCTGACTAATATAAAGAATATTTGAGAGCAAGTGGAGACATTTAAATTTAGACTGTATACTACATAATATTAATTATCAGTAGCAAATGTCTTGTGATTGTTACTTTAGTAATATAAAAGAATGTGCTAATTTTGGGAAGAATCCCTTAAGTATTTTTGTATAATCTTGATGTATGCAATTTGCTTTCAAGCAGTTCAGAGTTCCCCAAAATGTGTGTGTGCATGTATATGTACGTGTATGTAAGAGAGAGAAAATGAGTGTGTATGTGAAGAAGAAAAAAGACAAAGAGACACACAAAGCCAATCCCAGAAAATGTTAATCTGTGAATCTAAATAAAGGGCGCATGTGTCTTTACAGTACTTCTTTTTCAACTTTTCTGTTTGATGTTAAAAGTCGGAAGAATTTTTTTTTAAGGCACCTGTTTATTCAGGGTGAGCATGATTTTCAAATTTCTTTGCTAGATGTTGGTTTCCTGTAGTTGTTAATACTTTTGTGCCACCTGATTGCCTTATGACAAAATAAACTTAGCTATGAAAGAAAAACTGTCTGTGTAGCCATAAAGCCAAACAATTGCTTCACTGAATAGGAAAAGAAAATATGAAGTTTATTGCAAGTAATATTGTTATAAACTGTTATTCTCCTCATACAGTATAACCAATTATTACCTTGTAATGTTAGTCAGCTCTACTAATAAGGAGAGAGCAATGGGCAGTATTTATACACAATGACACTGAGACCAATTCCTTGTAGCCTGAAAAACAATATGGCAAACATTAAGAGAAGGTACAGGAGGTGTGTTTTCATGATTTACAGGACAAGAAATCACACTATCTTCTTCTACTAGATGATTAACTATTCTGGGAAACATATACTCAGGTTTATAGTTATAATAGACAAGAATACAAGGTGCATAAGCAACCCTGTCATCTTTCATTATTACAATCTTGCCAATCTGGAATGAAGCAAAAAATGACACATGTAGATAGGGGCATTGGCCTAAGAAGAGGAAGACCAGAGTGATGGCTTCAGCTCTGCTTCCAAAGCAGAGCTCTAAACTTTAGAGGTGCCATATATGGCATCTCTAAAGGCTCTTCCAAATCAAAGTCTCCTCCTTGGGACACCAATGGACCAGACCAGGAATCCTTTTGTCTTCTTCACTCCCACTGGGACTTGCTCTTTTACCCTTTCTCCTATCTCTTTGTCCTCTTGATGTTAAGTGCTACCTTGTTTGTTGTGGAATATTTAACCTATAATATTTATATATTGGTTAAATATACTATTATGTGTGGTATGCAATATAGACTGACTTGTCGAATGGATTGAGTCTGTGTTCCCCATGTCTCTAACTATGGAGTGAATGGGAAGTGCTAAGGAGAACTGTCTCCTTGGGAACTCCTTGTAGCTCATGGCTTTTGTGATTAGAAATTCTCTGGAGAACTAAGAGAATTAGGATGAGTTCTTCTTCAATAGAAGTCTGACGTGTGGAAAGACACACACATGTATGAACCAGGATACCTCTAACCTTGCACTGCTGATGACATGGGGCTTTGAGAAAAAATTGCCTAAACTACTGAGGACATAGATGCCACCAAGTGAGGTATGGGTTAAATCAAGCAGAGTAAGACCATAGGTGAGTAGAATGCTTTGGAAATTGATTATTAGATTAACTCAGAGTTAATTTAGAACATTTGTCAATCTGTTCAGTTGTGTGGTGTGTGATTTTTTAAGTACATAGGCAAATTTTCTTTCCTAAATAGGCACAGTCTCCAGAACGTTACTGAATCTTCCTTTGATCATTTTACATTTTATAATATTTCTGAGTCATTATTTTAAACATTATTACCTCTGAATAGGGATTGTAAATATGGGATGTGAACACTGGATTGAATCTGTACAGGATTCATGTATCCCTGGAAGGTGATTTTTGGAGGGACATAAATCTCGAGTGTGAACTAGTTTCTACTCTTTTTCTCCTTCTCATGAAATATGAGTGTAGCAACAACAACAAAAATTAAGTTGAGGATTCTGGTTAGTTTGGGTTCATAAATTTATCAAATTCTTACCATATTTTGCTTTAAATCAAAGTGAATGAAATTAAATCTATATCCCCTAGTCTAATTCCCTTTAGTGAGACTGCATTCTTTCAACAGCTATTAGAGAAAGATTTTTTTTTTTTGCCCACACATTTTCAAAGAAGTTTCTGGAGCTTACAACACACCGGCCATCATTTAAACTATAAGAATTCAGAAGCAGAAATTCTACCAACAATTGAACTTCACTGAGTTGGCCGACATGGTGTTTTAAATTCTAGTTCTGCTATAGAGCAAACCCAGATTGAGAAGCTGAGGACAAGTCATACGTATTGTTTGTACTGGGAGACTGCATCATTAGCAGAGTCTTTGATACACAACGGCAAGTTCTGTTTAAGATGTTTATGCTCCCGGGAGTTTTTCCTAGCGTTCTTCCATTAGACGATATGTACACAGAGCAGTGTTCACAAACTCTGAGTGGCATTGACATTAATTTCTAATAATGTTTAGAAACATTTGTAAAATTTCTAAACATTATTAGAAATTAACAATAGGGCCCCATCCTCCAGTATAAATGTGCATGCTAAATCAATGACCATTATTTGATGCACTATCCCACAAAGAAAAAATATATGGGTCTCAGAATTAAGGCATGGAAGCCACAATGGCTCTGTTACTATCACCCCCAGTAACCCACTTCTGGAATGCGTGCTTCCCATTTCCACAATTCTGGGCACCACAGGTGTAGAGAACTCTTCCACCAGCAGATAGAAAATACAGCTGCCACTTTAACATTTTGGGCACTTTGTGTTTAGGGCCAACAACAACAACAACAAACAGAATAGGGATAATTGCCATCCGGGAAACGGTACATGGCCTAATCATCAGGAGGAAAGCTGCTATTACACATTTGAGAAGTGAGCAATCAGCTTAATACCAAGGTGGTTCGCAGACATTAGTATTTCATCATCTAATTTTAATCATAAACCCATAATTGCCATAGCCATAGCCTAAGAAAAGTAAACACGAACTTGGTGCCCACAGGAAGGAAGTTGTGGGCTACCCACAAAGTTAGCATCCTTCTACCATTATAAGAACTAAGGTGAAGGGCTCTAGAATGAATCAGAGAGTTTAGCCTAGAACTCTGCCTCCCCAGTAGCAGCTAGGGCTGCAATTTCTCCTACTAACCTTTTTCCCTTATAACCTTACAAGTTTCTTCAAAGAGAAAGTCCCACCAGAGTCCTAAACGAGCCACCCTGAGAAATTATATGAGACAAACGGCCATAGAAATACGGAGGAATTGTCATAAATACTGCAGTGCCCAGATCTCTCTGCCCTATTTCCTTCAAGACTCAAGGACATGTACCCCGAGCTGGGTATGACCTCGCTGAAAGAGATTACCTCTTCTCCAGTGAATCCCTACCCAAGTACTGGAGATAAACAATAAGCTCCTCTTCCCAAAGAGGAACAACTCTGGGAGGCTACCCAAGCTTCAGGGCTCCCTTTGGAGTCAGCTGCATCCCTGTTGCAATGCATCACAGCTCCAATTCTTCCTCTGCCCAACCCTAATTCTTTCCTTTCCCCACACCCCAAGTGCTGAGCCCAAGACCACTCCCTAAGAAACATCCTTTACACTCATTTCCATCTGAGTCTGTTTTCTGTGGTAGTCAATCTACAACAAACTTTAAGTAACCCTGGCATACTAACAGCAAAAAGTTAATATTGCTATTTTACTTGCACCATAATTTTTTTTAATCACTTTGCAGTATTTTTTCTCTTAGTGTCATCTAAAAGCAAAGAGAATTCTTCAATCAAATGTGTTTATACCCTAACAAGAACTGTACTATACAGAATTATTTTTAAATATATAAGATACCTTTGATTCCTCCAATATAAATACATGTTTAACATGGCCAAACAATGTTAAGACAAACAGGAAAAAAGAAAATTTGATTATGGAATAAAATATTTGGGTATTTAGGCTGGGTGCGGTGGCTCAAGCCTGTAATCCCAGAACTTTGGGAGGCCGAGGCGGGTGGATCACGAGGTCAAGCGATCGAGACCATCCTGGTCAACATGGTGAAACCCTGTCTCTACTAAAAATACAAAAATTAGCTGGGCATGGTGGCAAGTGCCTGTAGTCCCAGCTACTAGGGAGGCTGAGGCAGGAGAATTGCTTGAACCCAGGAGGCGGAGGTTGCGGTGAGCCGAGATCGCGCCATTGCACTCCAGCCTGGGTAACAAGAGCGAAACCCCGTCTCAAAAAAAAAAAAAAAAAAAAAAAAAAAAAAAAAAAATGGGTATTTGAAGCAAAGAAATGGCTAAAGTGTTAATTGTACTTAATTGGCATATAACCTGAGACTCATCCAATATATCAGAAATCAAGTGACTTCTACACTCTGATCAGATTGTAGTACCATTTACTAGGCTTTCTTTCTCATTTTCTTCTCCCTTTATTTGCTCATCTCTTTATCTCTGGAATGTTTTTAAGCCTGAAATCCCAGTAGCTGTACTTTCCCACCCACTGTTATTTGTCTCTGAAACCTGTCTACCATCCTGGATGTGCCTGACCCTTTATTAGCTATCTGCTGACTTGAGGCAGCTGCTGCCTAGTCCTGAAGTATCTAGCAGTGTCCAGTATCTGCCTTGGACTCCTTGGCCTGGGTAAATTTTATTTTTTCTTAATGGAGAATGCAATGGAGTCACAGCTTACTCCTGGGTTAGGTTCTAACATTAGTCTATTAGGTGAAGAAAAAAATGTAGGACACTGATAATACTCTTGCAAATCTTATCAGATAAGAAAAAAGGAAATATATCTCAAAAATGCCTCATTGCTGTTTTTTTTCCCAGCATTTGAATCAATCACTATGAAATGTTTGGTTTTCATTTAAGGTAATACATTATTCAAATCAGTGCTGCGTTTAAATACAAAAGTTCCACTTAGCTTAACAAGATGCTGACATTTTAAAAGGCATGAGGGAAAGGCCGTTCCTGTTCATTGAAGGAACTCACTGGAAGATTTCCCTGCATGATTTAAAGTATTACTTTTCCTTGATCTTTTATTTTTGTTGGTTATTATACATAATACTTTGTAGTTTATTTACCAATAATATTTGTATATTTTTATGGCATACACATGATACCTTGATATACTCATGGAATGTATAATGGATCAAATCAGGTTATTGATCAAGTATTTAGGATATTCATCACCTCAAATATTTATCATTTATTTATGTCGGGAACATTTCAAATCTTCTAGCTATTTTGAAATACATATTGTTAATTATAGTCACCCTACTGTGCTATCGAACACAGGTATTTATTTCTTCTAACTAATGTTTCTCTTACTTTAATCGCCTCCAGTGTCATCCATGTTGCTGCAAATGAAAAGATTTTTATTCTCTCTTATGGCTGAATGGAATTTCCTTGTGTATATATACCACATTTTCTTTACCATTCATCTGTTGATGGACACGCAGGTTGACTCGATATTCTAGCTATTGTGAACAGTGCTGCAATAAACGTGGGGTTGCAGGTCTCCCTTTGATACACTGATTCCCTTTTCTTTGGAGAAATAACCAGGAGTTATAACCATAGGATTTCTGGATCATATGGTTGTTCCATTTTTAGTTGTTTGAGAAATCTCTGTACTGTTTACCTTCATAGCTGTACTAAATTACACTCCCATCAACAGTATGTAAGAGTTCCCTTTTCTCAGCATCCTTGCAAGAATTTATGGTCTTTTTAATAATAGCGCTCCTAACTGGGGAAGATGACAACCCTGATTATTAGTGATGCTGAGAATATTTGTATAGACCTGTTGGCCATTTATACTTTAATTCTTATGAATTAAAAACACACATACAACACAACCCAGTCAGTTAGGCATGGATATGATAACTATGAGATCGACTAACCCTGGGAAGTGGCAGAACCTGACCTATGCAAATGCCATATCTTCCTGAACCCTTCCTCCAGAACTACTTTCATGTGACTAACTCTGTTTCCACT
The DNA here is from genome assembly GCF_048565385.1 of Saimiri boliviensis. NCBI lineage: Eukaryota > Metazoa > Chordata > Mammalia > Primates > Cebidae > Saimiri > Saimiri boliviensis. The sequence goes on from NW_027412502.1 coordinate 1,413,917, forward strand.
CTTTCATACTCTTTCTGTTCACATATTTTCCCCCACTTTCATGTTCCTAACCACTCCATTTTAATCTCACTGCACGACTGATTTTCAGCTTTGCTATTCTATGTGAGCGATGACCCCAAAAGGGAATTCCAATCTGTTTAGCTACTAGATGATGATACAGAATAGAGAAATAAACATAACATTGAATTCACATAACTGTATTAGCCTTTTACAAATCAGAACAACCATGGCAATGAACTCTCACCATCCATCTTTTGGTTCATTAATATTATAAACAAATCTATTCCTCTGGGCAGACATTAAACATGAGAAAAATTAACAAAGCTGCACTAATACAATCACAAGGTCAGTAATTTATAATCTGAGAAAAGGAACTGGTAAACCATATTTTAATTATACAGTTTCATCATGATACATTACTTATGTGACATTTTAAAATTTGTTCACACAATAATTAATCCAGACAAGAAGGTTGTAATAAATCATAACCAGATAACTTATACCAGCATACTTTTCTCTCAGCGTATTTCTTCCTAGCCTACTGGACGTTTGTAACAATATCCCTGGGGTCAGATATATTCATACTGATTCATTTACCAAACTGTACAAGTATTTTTAAATATATTACTTTAATATGTTACCAATCAGAGAAAAAGTTAGTCAGTAAACAAATAAATGGCTGAAAATATTACTGTGTATTCATGGATTTCATATTTGCTTCCAGGTTGCAATGCATGGAAAAGTAGAGAGTAACTTAGAAATTCAAACCTGTTAAATTCAGGAACATGCTGGATAATTTTAAAAGTTGGAACAGCTGGCCGGGCGCGGTGGCTCAATCCTGTAATCCCAGGACTTTGGGAGGCCGAGGCGGGTGGATCACGAGGTCGAGAAAGCGAGACCATCCTGGTCAACATGGTGAAACCCCGTCTCTACTAAAAATACAAAAAATTAGCTGGGCATGGTGGCGGGTGCCTGTAATCCCAGCTACTCAGGAGTCTGAGGCAGGAGAATTGCCTGAACCCAGGAGGCGGACGTTGCGGTGAGCCGAGATCGTGCCATTGCACTCCAGCGTGGGTAACAAGAGCAAAACTCTGTCTCAAAAAAAAAAAAAAACAAAAACAAAAACAAAAAAACAAAAAAAAACATGTTGGAACAGCTATAAAAAGGTAAAGCCATGTTTCATTTGGGAAAAATAAAAGTTCCTAATAAGAGCATTAAAAATGTGAAAATGAATTTCTATCACTTGTGTTTTGACAGATCTCAAATTCATTATTGTCAATGTGCTTTCTTTTGGGAACAGTTCTAGTGATAAATCTAGTTTTAAAACACGTAAGACATGCTCAACCCTTTGACATTCTGGTCATCATGTTTCTTTACCACGTTGGACACTTGAAAAGAAATGCTATTTAACCAGTTGTCTGTGTTTTTTGTTTTTGTTTTTTTTTTAAAGCAAATTAAAAAAAAAAAGCCCATTAAAACATTAAAAAGTATTCTCACATGCATTAGCATACATTAGCATATCTGATTATCTAAAGACAATTTATTTGGACAGATATTATCCCAATTTATAGTTGAAGATACTAATATCAGAGAGGTTTAGATTTGCCCAAGGTCACAATTTTAATTCTGAAAAGCTTCCCATATCATGTTTAGCTTTTATACCACCATACAACTGCTACAATGGAGCAAATGCGCTTTGTTTACACTGGTATCACTAAGCCATGAAGCAGTGTCTGACCCCGAGTAGTTTAATCAATCTTTTGTAAATGAATGACCAGAGAAATGATTGAATGTCTGAGTCACTGTTGGGTTCCATAAGAGAGGTAGTTAAGCTACCCTTTGGCAGGAAATGAATCCTTGCAGCTCATTACAGTGGCAGCTACAGCTCTAGAGATCTCATAAATTTTGAAGGTTCCTAAAACATAAACACCTGAACTCCCAGTTGTAAGCTTCATTTAGAAATTTCCACCTCTTCTATGTGAGTGCAGTTAAGTTGGATATAACTATGAGATGTTTCACATAAGCCTCATGGTAACCCCAAGGCAAACATCTATAGTAGATACAAAATAGAGAAAAAAATAATCAAAGCATACTACTACAGAAAATTGCATAATTACAAAGAAAGACTGCAAGAAGAAAGAAATAATCTATAAAATATCCAGACAACAATAAATAAAATATCTATAGTAAATCTCTACCAATCAATAATTACTTTAAGTGTAAATGGTCTAAAATTAATAAAATATACAGTGCAGCTACATAAATTTAAAACAGACCCAACTACATGCTGCCTAAAAGAGACTCATTTCACTTGTAAAGAAACACGTAGACTGAAAATAAAATTATGAAAATAGATATCCCATACAAATGGAAATCAAAATAGAGAAGGAATAGCTGTTTACCAGATAAAATAGCTTTATATTCAAAACTGTAAAAAAAGAAAATATAACAATTCCCATACAAATGGAAATCAAAATAGAGCAGGAGTAGCTATTTATCAGATAAAATAGGCTTTATATTCAAAACTGTAAGAAAAGAAAATATAACAATTATAAATACATATGCACCACCCAACATCAGAGCACCTAAAGTATAAAGCAAATATTAACAGATATGAAGGGAGAGATAGACAGCAATACAATAATTGAAGGAGATTTCTTGGGCAGCAATAGCCGCCATTTTATGATCTGTTGCAGTTTGCACAATTTCAGTTTCAGTTCCTGTTTTCCTGCTAGTAAGTTTCAGTTTAATGTTTCCTGTTGAAAAGTTTAAGTCTTTGTTTCCCCGCTGATAAGTTTCAGTAATGTTTCAGTTTCTGTTTCTCCACTGAATGTTTCAGTTTCTGTTTCCTGCTGGTAAGTTTCAGTTTTGAAACTTATGAAGGCCGGAATCTCCCAACTGCAAGCTTCCTTTGCCCCGCCTCTCTGCCTGAGCCTATTTAAGCTGTGAGCTTAGCAACAATAAATGAGACTTGATCAGACTCCTGTCTTGTCTCCATTCTTCGTGTCTCCTGCCCATCCATCCCCACTCCCTCCCTTCGAGCTCCTGTTGTTGTCCTGCAGGTCGGGACAGATTTCAGTATTACACTTTCAGCAATAGGAAGATGATTAAGGAGAAAATTAATAAGAAAATGTTGGGCTGGGCGCGGTGGCTCAAGCCTGTAATCCCAGCACTTTAGGAGGCCGAGGCGGGTGGATCACGAGGTCAAGAGATCGAGACCATCCTGGTCAACATGGTGAAACCCCGTCTCTACTAAAAATACAAAAAATTAGCTGGGAATGGTGTCGCGTGCCTGTAATCCCAGCTACTCAGGAGGTTGAGGCAGGAGAATTGCCTGAACCCAGGAGGCGGAACTTGTGGTGAGCCAAGATCACGCCATTGCACTCCAGCCTGGGTAACAAGAGTGAAACTCCATCTCAAAAAAAAAAAAAAAAAAGAAAGAAAATGTTGGACTTCACCTATACTTTTTTTGTTCACCTATACTTTCAATCAAATGGACCTAAGGGATATATGTAGAACATTCACAGGATACATATTCTCCTCACGCCCAAATGAAACATTCTCCGGGATATATCATATGTTAGATCACAAAACAAGATTAACGAATTTAAGATTAAAAATATATCAAAATCTTTTCTGATTATAATGGTATAAAAGTAGAAATTAATAACAGGAAAAAAAGACCTGGAATATTCTCAATATAAGAAATCAAAAACCATGCATCTGAACAGCCAATGTGCCAAAGGAAAAAAAAAAAAAAGAAATTACAAGGAAAATTTATAAATATACAGAGATAAAAATGGAAACAAAGCATACCAAAACTTACGAGACACAGCAGAAGCGGCTGTAAAAGCAAAATTTATAGCAATAAACATGTACATCTAAAAGAACAAAGATCACCTCAACATTACACCAAAAGATACTAGAAAAAGAACAAACTAAGCCCAAACATAGCAGAAGGAAGGAAACAATAAGGATCGGCGCAGAAATATATCAAATGAGAATAGAAAAAGTATGGGAAAAATATCAATAAAACAAAGAAGTGGGTTTTTTTAATTTTTTTTTTTTTTGCAAAAATAAACAAAAGTGAAAAATCTTTAGCTACACCAACTAAGGCAGACAGAAGATTCAAATAAATGAAATAACAGTCCAGGCGCTGTGTCTCACGCCTGTAATCCCAACACTTTGGGAGGTGGAGGTGGGCGATAATGAGGTCAGGAGACCAAGACCACCTTGGCTAACATGGCGAAACCCCACCTCTACTAAAAATTAAAAAAAGTTAGCCAGGGGTAGTGGCACACCCCTGTAGTTCAAGCTACTCAGGATGGTGAGGCAGGAGAATTGCCTGAATCTGGGAGGTGGAGGTTGCAGTGAGCCGTGATGGCACCACTGCACACCAACTTGGGCAACAAAGCGAGACTCTGTCTCAGAAAAAAAAGAAAAGAAAAGCAAAAAAATCACAGATTAGAGAGGAGACCTTACAACAGATGCCTCAGAAATGAAAAGAATCATAAGGGACTATTATAAACAGTCATATGCCAACATTAAATAACCTAGAGAAAATGCATAAGTTTCTAGCAACACACAATCTAGTAAGATCAAATCAAGAAGAAACAAAAAGGTTCAACAAACCATTAACAAAAAAAGTTGAAGTAGCAACCATTTACTTTTTATTTTATTTTATTTTATTTATTCTTTTTTTAAGACAGGGTTTCACCATGTTGGTCAGGCTGGTCTTGAACTCCCGACCTCAGGAGATCCACCCGCCTTGGCCTCCAAAGTGCTTGGATTACAGGCGTGAGCCACCACGCCCGGCGATGCAACCATTTACTGATTAGGAGATCCTTTCATCATTGCTTGTTTTTTTCAGGATTGTCAAAGATCAGATGGTTGTAGATGTGCGGTGTTATTTCCGAGGCCTCTCTTCTCCATTAGTCAGTGGGTCTATTCTGGCAAGAGTACCATGCTGTTTTGGTTACTGTAGCCTTGCAGTACTGTGTCAAGTCAGGTAGCATGATACCTCCAGATTTGTTCTTTGTGCTTAAGATTATCTTGAGTATACAGGATCTTCTTTGGTTCTATATGAAATTTGAAATAGTTTTTTTTTTTTTTTTTCTGATTCTGTGTAAAATATATACGGTAGTTTGATGGGAATAGCATTGAATCCAAAAATTACTTTAAGCAGTGTGGCATTTTTATGATATTGATTTCTCCTATTCATAAGGATAGAATGTTTCTTTGTTGGTGTCCTCTCTTATTTCCTTGAGCAGCCATTTGTCATTGTCCTTGAAGAGGTCCTTCACATCCCTAGTGAGCTGTATTCCTAGGTATTCTCTTTGTAGCTATTATGAATGGGTGTTCATTCAAGATTTGCCTCTTTGCTTGCCTATCATTGGTGTAAAGGAAGGCTTGTGATTTTTGTACATTGATTTTGTATCCTGAGACTTTGCTGAAGTTGTTTATCAGATCAAGAAGTTTTGGGGCTGAGACAATGAAGTTTTCTAAATATAAAATCATGTCATCTGCAAACAGAGACAACTTGACTTCCTCTCTTCCTATTTAAATATCCTTTATTTCTTTCTCTTCCCTGATTGCCCTGGACAGAACTTCCAATACTATGTTGAATAGGAGTGGTAAGAGAGGGCATCCTTGTCTTGTACCAGTTTTCAAAAGAAATGCTTTCAGCTTTTGCCCATTGAATATGATTTTGGCTGTAGGTTTCTCATAAATAGCTCTTAATATTTTGAGATATGTTCCATGCAAAGACACACAAAGGCTCTAAACCAAGGGATGGAGGAAAATTTACAAAGCAACTAGAAAGCCAAAAAAAAAAAAAAATTAATTAGGGGTTGCAATTCCTAGTCTCTGAGAAAACAGACTTTAAACACAGGTCAAAAAGACAAAGAAAGGCATTACATATGCTAAAGGAAACAATTCAACGAGAATAGCTAACTATTCTGAATATATATACACCCACAACAGAAGCACCTAGTTTCATAAAACAAGTTCTTGAGCCTAAGACCTACACACACACACTTAGGCTCCCATACAATAACAGTGGGAAACTTCAACACCCCACTGTCAAGATTAGACAGATCAATGAGAGAGAAAATTAACAAGGATATCCAGGACTAAACTCAGCTCTGGATCGCGTGGACCTAGTAGATGTCTACATAACTCTCTACCCCAAATCAACAGAATATACCTTCTTCTCAGTGCCACATGACACTTATTCTAAGATCAACCACATAATTGAATTAAACCACTCCTCAGCAAATGCAAAAGAACTGAAATCATAACAAACAGTCTCTCAGACCACAGTGCCATCAAATTAGAACTAGGATTAAGAAACTCACTCAAAACCACACAATTTCATGAATATTGAACAACTTGTTCCAGAATGACTCCTTGGTAAAGGATGAAAGTAAGGCAGAAATAAAGAAGTTCTTTGAAACCAACAAGAACAAAGAGACAACATACCAAAATCTCTGGGATACAGCTAAAGCAGTGTTAAGAGGGAAATTTATAGCACCAAATGCCCATATGAGAAAGTTAGAAAGATCTCAAATCGACAACCTAACATCACAACTTAAAGAACTAGAGAGGCAAGAGCAAATTAATCCAAAAGATAGCAGGAGACAAGAAATAACTAAGATCAGACAAGAACTGAAGGAGACAGAGACATAAAAACACCCCCAAAATATCAATGAATCCAAGAGTTCATTTTTTGAAAAAATTAACAAAATAGATAAACCCTAGCTACAATAATAAAGAAGAAAAGAGAGAAGTATCAGACGGACACAGTAAAATGTTATTAAAGGAGATATCACCACTGACGCCACAGAAGTACAAACTTAGAGAATACTATATTACCTCTATGTAAACCAGGAAAAAGTCAAATCGCTGAATAGACTAATAACAAGTTCTGAAATTGAGGCAGTAATTAATAGCCTACCAACCAAAAAAAAAAAAAAAAAAAAAAAAAACCCAGGACCAGACAAATTCACTGACCAATTCTACCAGAGGTACAAAGAGGAGCCTGTACCATTCCTTCTGAAACTATTCCTAACAATGGAAAAGGAGAGGCTTCTTTCGAACTCATTATATGAGGCCAACATCATCCTGATACCAAAATGTGGCAGACACACAACAAAAAATACAAAACTTCAGGACAATATCACTGATGAACATCAATGTGAAAATCCTCAATAAAATATTGGCAAACTGAATCCAGCAGCACATCAAAAAGCTTATCCACCACAATCAAGTTGGCTTCATCCTTGGGATCCAAGGCTGGTTCAACATATGCAAATCAATAAACATACCATATAAACAGAACCAAGGAGTAAAATCAAATGATTATCTCAATACATGCAGAAAAAGCCTTTGATAAAATTTAACATCCCATCATGTTAAAAACGTGCAATGAACGAGATATTCATGGAACATATCTCAAATTCTTCTTAAATTTTTCTAAAGCTTAGAACTAGAGGGAATACTGTCAAACCCATTTTTTGGGCCAGCATCATTCCTATGTCAAAGCTAGACACAATAAGGAAACTACAGGCCACTAAGATGAACATAGATGGAAAAACCATCAAGAGAACACACACAAAATGAACTCAAGAACACATCAAAGAAATTACACACAATGACCAAGTTGGATATATGTCTGTCTCAACACTGTTTTTATCATGAAACCATGGTAAAGAAGCTAAAGAGACAACTTAAACACTGGGAGTATAGATTTACCAACCATAGTCTCTCTTAAAAAGTTAACACCTAAAATATGTAAGGAATTCAAAGAACCCAATAGCAAAACAAAATAATAACCTGATTAAAAAATAGGTAAAGGACTTCAACAGACTTATCTCCAGAGAAGACATAAAAATGGCCAACAAGTATATGAAAACGTGCTCAACATCACTAGCCATTCGGGAAATACAAATCAAAACCACAATGATTTATCCCCTAACATCTGTTGGGATGCTTATTATGAAAAAGACAAGAGGTAAGTGGTGCTGAGGGTGTAGAGAAAAGGAAACACTTACAAACTGTTGGTAGGAATGGAGATTTAGGTAGCCACTTTGGAAAACTTTACAGAGCTTCCTAAAAGAAATTCAACGTAGAACTACCATATAACAATTCATGTAGAATTACCATAGTAATCCCTCTTCTGGATATATCCCCAAAGGAAATGAAATCACCACCTTATAAGGATATCTGTGTGTCCATGCTTATTGTAGAATTATTCTCAAAGCCAAAGTAGGGATATGAGCTAAGCATCTACTGATAGAGGAATGGATAAAGAAACCATGGTATACATATACAACACATTACTATCTGGCCTTAAAAAGGAGATCCTGCCGTTTTCAGCAACATGGATGAATTATGTTCAGTAAAATAAGCTAGATATAGGAAGACAAATACTACATGAACTCACTTATATGTGGAATCTTAAAAACATAATCATAAACACAAAGCAGCAGAGTAGAATGGTAGTTGGGAAAGGTACAGGAGAAATGGGAGATGTGGGCCAAAGGGTATAAATTTTTTATTTACACAGGATGAATATGGGTAGAGAACTAGCATACAGCATAAGCATCATAGTTGATGATATTACATTGTATACTCTGGAAATTTGTTAAAACAATAAATTTTAGATACTCTTACCACACACGCACATACACACACGTCAAAAGGAAAGGTGACTATGGAAGATAATGTAGTAATTTATTAAAGTATTTGACTGTTAAAAGCACTTCACCATGCAGATGTATATGGAAACATGTTGTACACCTTACATTTATACAATAAAAATATTACTCATCATTATTACTGAAAAATAAAATTTTTCATAGACACTTAAAATATAAATTATATTAAGATAACTGTACACATATTTTAAGCATTTCTCAGTATTAATTTTTAACATGGTGAATAGTAATAGAACCCACATAAATAATTACTGAAAATAAAAATGTCTTCCCCATTCTACTGAGAGATCTTCAGGGAAAATATTCTAGTAGTCCAGGTTAATTTTTTTTTAACTCTATATTTTTTGTGGACATAATTGCAAGTCAAAAAAGAATCTTCCTATGAATCATCGGTTATTTCAGTGTCCTAGGCATCTCTAAAAATAAGCTGCCAGACAACCTGAACCTGGAAAAGAATTGAAAATTTCCCCATTCAGTTGTATTCTTTTTGTTCACTGGTAACTGTAGGAATTTTTAGAAATCAAGTTGCTTTCTCGATGTTCACTGCATTCAATAGCATGTATGTCATGAAAATGTTCCCTTATTTATCTGTATGCCTAATAAACTGTAGTATGAAGTAAATAATAATTCACTTGAAAAGCTCCTCTGTAGTTACTGCAGATTTGAGTGTGATTATTTAAATGTCACCCGATGAGGCAGAGTAGGATGATTACCAACCACCTGCCTGTCTAATACATCTTGAAAGGCATCAAAACTCATGTGCTTGCAGGCAAGAAGCATGACATAGTTATTTCATTCCACTTTAATAAATCATGCTTGAGTTTACTACTGTGAGCCAGGGAGGATTGAAGAGAAAGTGGAATGGGCTCAGAACTCTGAGAAATAAAGCACAGCTAAGGAGACAGCCAGAGAAGTTGTAGTTCTGAAATTGGCTGCTTTCTGTCAAACACTGAGAGACTTTCTTTCTCATAGAGATTAGCTTATTTTTTTCACAAAGGTGGAAGGGGATATTTGGAAATTTTTTAAAAAATCACACACTGGTGTATAGAAAGAAAAATTTAACAATACAGTGAGACCCCCTGATCTTTCATACTGATATGAATTAAAACATAAGGCATGTCTATCCTGACAAAGACCAAATACACAATTACATAAGCCAAGATTCATCATCTTTCTCAACATCATCATCCACTGAATGTTTACTGTGTGCCAACAAGTTAAGTGTTTTCAAGGAAACCTCACAAAACCTTTATGAGCCAGGTACTTTTATGAGCCCCTTTTTTCAAATGAAAAAATTAAAGCCTACAGAAGTTGTAAATAACTGGTCCAAAGTGGTTACACTACTAAAGATCCTCTCATTCCAAGGTCCCAGTCTTCCCAAAGAGCAAAGAAGAGATTAATATGGCTCTAGAATAAAAATAGTAGTATTTGGATAAGAAAATGAGTGTTACAGGAAGGAGAAAGCACACAGGATGAAAAGAGAAGAAAAGTTATGTTTGTAGAATAACTAGGAGACTGACTGAGTCAGTGGAGGATTTATATTGAGAAATGGTAGGAAGCAAGCTAGAATAGAAGACTGGGGGCAAATCAGTCAAATAGATTTAAATGCCAGTCTAAAACCAGGGCAATTGGAAGCCAGTGCACATTTTTTTATCAGAGTTCAATACTTGAATAATCCTGTGTTTGTTTTAGGAAATCACACAAGATTGACAATCTGGTTAAATACATTTAATTTAGAGATTAGACATTGAGATTTATGTTAAGGATCCCTACTCTTTGCTACTTAAAAGTCAAGATAAGTGAACATTACATTTAGCTGAGAAAAGAAATATCCAGTAACTGCCTTTTGAATATGAACTTTTAATCACTGTTACATTGTTTTGTTCCTTGAGAATCTGTGATATTCTAAAGAAAACAGATTCCTATTTTTATGGTAGGAACTTTATGAATGCAGACACTTAGTGAAGAAGTAATATAAGTGGTACCAACAACAGAAAATGGATTTAGGAGAAGTAAGTGACATGAATTGGGAGAATGTCATAAGCCCATTTTAGCCATGTTCCCCAAGACCTCCAGAATGCCTTTCACCCATAACTACTCACTGACATGGTGGCTTTCAGGTGAATGCCATGGAGATTGCTAGGCAAGGAGCATGGAGAAGACCAATCAGAAAATGCCTCGAGTCACTTGCCTATGTAAAATATCTCCCCTTTTGGGCTCTGTGTATTCTGCACTTTCTCAATATTCAGCTACATTAGATCCTCTTCTTGTTTCATTTTATTAATTTTTTTTAAGAGATAGGGTCTCACTGTATTGTCCAGGATTGTCTCAAATTCTCAGGCTTGCCTCCAACTTCCAGGGCTAAAGCCATTCTCCCACCTCAAGCCTCCTGAGTAGCTGGGACTACAGGTTCATAACACTGCATCTGGCTCTTTCTCTTAACTCTGACCACTGACTTCTAGAATTTCCTGCTATGCCACACTATAATGTGAGCTTATATGTATTTATAGAGGCTGCCAAGAAACAGTCCCAGAAGTGTTGTGTTCCAAATCTGAGAACAGAACTTTGGTTTACTTCATGTAGTGTTTGATTTTTAGGCTAGGGAAGCAAATGCATCCTTAAAACCAACTTATGTCCGTCCTGCCTCTGGGAAGTCTTCTCCAACACAGACGTCTTCAAACACAGAAATTTTATTTCTAAAAAAAAGGTGTGGAAAAGCATGTCTGAAAAATTTCAGTTCTCATAACATAGAAGTTAAAAAAAAGTAAGCAATAAAAATGTCATTGAATATATACATTCACATGTGAGACAAACATAGATAATGCAAATAAAAGTTGTGAAGGCTACCCACTTTCAAAACAAAACATTGACGAACTTTAATGTTTTTGCTACATTCCTTCTGTTGAACCAACTTCTTCAGAACTTTAGGAAATATTGCAATAGTATTGAGATCTAAGGAGAACACAGATCTAAAATAACATAGGTCTAAGATCTAGAACATAGATATAAGATCTACGTTCTCCTCCATATTTTAGGTTGTGCTTCTTAGAAAGGACTTGAAGCAATGCTTACTGGTTTTTAAATTATTGTCTTCTGTATGAGAATTTTCTCTTGTTTCACACACATCTTCGCCAAAAATAAATAAATAAATAAATAAATAAATAAAGACTTTGTTACTTTTTGTTTGACTTCCTTTCCAATTACCTTGGTTCATTAGGGTAAGATTTAGCTGTATTTTCTCCATAAACTGAAAGGGTAGACATATTTTCTCTGTGGACAACCCAACAGAGCCACCGTCATTTGCTAAAGAACAGTTGCTATATGTTTTTGTGTTTTCACGTACTTAATTAAATGTGGCTTATATTAAAAATAGCACAGATGTTTTGTTAGAAAACCAAGATTAGAAAAAGATTACTACAGCCAACTCCACATCATCTCTCTTGCCATTTAGTTTCTACCATTCTGAGTCAAACTATCAGCATTGCTTCCATTATTCACCATTTCTCTTTGATGCTTCACATCGTTTATTTTCTTTTCTTTTTTAAAATTTCTATCACAATACCAGTCTCTCCCCACAACTCGAATTGCTCAAATAATTACATGAGGACTACCCTGGTTTAGATAGTGCCCTTTCATATGTTTTCTCATTCAGGTTTTATAAAAACTTGTTTTATGCCGGGCGCGGTGGCTCAAGCCTGTAATCCCAGCACTTTGGGAGGCTGAGGCGGGTGGATCACGAGGTCAAGAGGTCGAGGCCATCCTGGTCAATATGGTGAAACTCCGTCTCTACTAAAATACAAAAAATTAGCTGGGCATGGTGGCGCGTGCCTGTAATCCAGCTACTCAGGAGTCTGAGGCAGGAGAATTGCCTGAACCCAGGAGGCGGAGGTTGCGGTGAGCCGAGATAGTGCCATTGCACTCCAGCCTGGGTAACAAGAGCGAAACTCCGTCTCAAAAACAAAACAAAACAAAAAAAAACAAAAAAAAAAACTTGTTTTACAAGACCTTGTTTTACAAGACCTTAAAATTGTGTGATTCAAATGGGCAATATGTAGCAATATGTTCATCTTTGATCTACCAATCCCACTCTTGAGAATTTATTCCAAGGACCAAAATGTATGCACCAACTCTATATATTAAAATAAGTATTAATAATACCAGGTTTTGAAATGACCACAATGTCCAGTAGTAGGAAATCAGTTAAATAAACTATGATACCTTTGCATGATGTAATAATGAATCCAATTTCCATGATCAGGTTAAGCATCAAAGGAAGCATATAAAACTATCTACATTATGACAGAAACTTGGATGTATTATTGATATGTACACCTGAAAGAGCTGAAAGTATATTTTACAAAATGGTAGGCTTATCAGTGCTTTTTATCTCTATCCTTTTCTCTCTTTTCTCTTTAACTATAAATAGCATATATCTCATGTGAGATACATGTGTGTATATATACATACGTATAAAATTGGCACCAAAGTACATATCATAATTTTACCTTTAAGAAAAATGAAACTTATGCTACCACTTACATATGACCCAGAAATTTCACTCCTATGTATGTACCCAAAGGAATAAAAATCTGTGATCACACAAATATTTGTACCTACATTTATATAGCAACATTACTAACAGTAGTCAAAAGGTAGAAACCCTCCACATGTCACCTTGATGAATTTAAAAATGTGGTAGCCATACAATGGTTATCATCCATAAAAAAGTAGTGATACACACCAAATTTAACCTTGAAAACATAATGCCAAGTGAAGGGAGTCACTCAAGTAGACCTTACATTGTGATATGGTTTGGCTGTGTCCCCACCCAAATCTCATTTTAAATTGTAGTTCTTATAATCCCTCTCTGTGGTGGGAGGGATCTGGTGGGAGGTAATTTAATCATGAGGGTGGTTACTCTCATGCTGTCCTATTGATAGTGAGTGAATTCTCGTGAGATCCGAAGGTTTTATAAGGAGCTTTTTCACCTTTTGCTTGACAAGTCTTTTTCCTGCTATCGTGTGAAGAAGCACGTGTTTACTTCCCCTTCAACCATGATTCTAAGTTTCCTGAGGCCCCCCCAAGCCATGCAGAACTGTGAGTCAATTAAATCTTTCCTTTATAAATGACCCAGTCTTGAGCAGTTCTTTATAGAGATGTGAGAATGAACTAATATACATCACTATACAACATTTTTACTGAAATGTTTGGCATAGACAATTCTACAGAGACAGAGAATATATCAGGGATTGCTTAGGGATGGAGGCATTGGGCAATGGGAGTGTATAAATAAAGGGCATGGAAACTTTTTTCAGATTATGAAAACTACAGTTGACTGTAGTGATAGTTGTACACATCTATTAATACACTAGAAGCTATTACTGTATGCTTTAAATGAATTAATTGCATGATATATGAATTATAACTCAATAAACATATTTAAAAATAAAAATAAAAAAATAACACATTTCTAGCAGCTTTCTTTTCCTTGGAAAAAACTTTAATTTACTTCTGTAATAGAGTGTTTTGGAAAAAAAAAACACTCACAGGACTAGATTCTTTAGTTACACAAATATAAAGCAAGTATATTGACTTTGAAAAACTATGGAATCTCAACAATTTTCAGTGCAGAAGCTGCAGGTGGAAATATTATATATCCTGTATGTGAATGTAAATTGAGTATTCTTACTTTTAGGATCACTTGCCTTTGGAAAGTTAGATCCTTTTCCCCCCATCCCCACATAAATATATTCAGTCCAAACTAAACATAGTATGAACTATGTTTAGTCGTATGTTGGTATTACATATGAAGTTAAGACTAAATAGTTTTATCTTTTAGAAATGTATAGCGACTATCGTGAATGTGTTTCTTGGGTCAGGAAAGTCTAACCACATCATCATAGGTGGGGTATGCGGTTTTTATAAAGGAATGGCTACTATCACTGTCAAACATACGAGATCATTAAATAAGCACGACTTCCTTGGACAACAGGGGAGGGGACCTGCTATTCTTTCTGGCATCCAGGAAGATTGTCTCCTGGTATACGTGGTACCAGATGGTAGAAGTTACTTTCTGATGGAGCTGAGATGTCCCTGACTGAGCAGCAACCTACCAGGAGGAAGGCATGAACTCTCTGGTTTGTTTAGTATCTACACACTAAGAGAAACTATTTCTAATAGCAGTGCAATATACTTCCTCTATTTTGCTCTATGTATCTGCATTTACTCAAGTTCTATGACACATAGCCTCACCTGAAATATAATTTGGGGAAATTAAATGAGGGGTTTATATTCATCCTGTAAGTAAACTGATGGAGGAAGAGTATGATGCAGAGAAACCACTGGATTTAGTGAAGTACTCTAAGAATTCCACAGATTTAAAACAAAATCAGAATGCAATCCAACAAAACAACTCCCAAACACAGCCAATGGGTCAATTTGCAGTACATGTTATGCATATTGTATACATACATTTTAGGAATTTCCAGAATTTTCTTGGATAAAAGAATGGACTGCCTCCTGTGATCGAAAATCATTTTAAGGTAGATATTTTAAATAAGGTCTCAAATGTCAAATACATAAGGTAGGAAAACCTCAAAGGACAAATTTATTTATTTTACTAAAAAAAATTAATTACATGGAAATAATATATCATCATCATTTCTCAGTTATAAAATGACAGAGTTTTCTGTTTTCTTATTCCTACTTTTTTTTTTCTTTCTTTCTTTCCTTTTTTTTTTTTTTTTTTTTTGGTTGTTGTTGTTTGAGAGACAGTCTCACTCTGTCGCCCAGGCTGGAGTGCAGTGGCATGATCTCAGCTCACTGCAACCTCCACCTCCCAGGCTCAAGCAATTCTTGTACCTCAGCCTCCTGAGTAGCTCTGATTATAGGTGCAGGCTGCCACGCCCAGCTACTTGTTATTAATTATTATTATTATTATTATTTTGTATTTTAGTAGAGATGGGGATTTACCATGTTGCCCACTCAAAATCATGGGCTAAAGTAATCTACCCACCTCAGCTTCCCAAAGTGCTGGGATTACAGGCATAAGCCACCATGCCCAGCCTCTTATTCAGACTTTCCTATGCTAAGTTTTTCAGCACGTGCTGCTGTAAAAGGCTGCATTGCTCTTATAGTCTAAACGTAGAATATATGTTATATTTTAAAATCATGTATTATGTTGTATATAACATATTAGAGATAGATATAATTGTAGCTACATTATTCTTCCCAAAGTTAGGGAAAAAATAGAACTGCTCATTTGAACTTTGATAAGGTTTAACCTTTAGAAGTTTCATGTTCATATTGAAATTAATTCTTCCCTACATCTAAATCTATGGTTTATTTTGAACATGTCACTAAGTCCTACTGTATTTTTAAATAATTAAAATATCCTTCCTAACTCTACTCTCTTAACCTCATACTTCATTTCATTCAATTCCTCCTCAGATGATATGGGTTAGAGTTCCTTTATTCAAGAGTGATATCAAAATTATTTAGCAGAGTATATTATGGACAGGATCAATCAGAACCAGATGCCAACTACTCAAGAAAACTTATAGATCAATCAGAACACATGCCACCCAATCAAAATAAACAGCTAAGTGCTAGATCAGGGGCCTAGAAGCCCCCCTATTACATAAGACATTACCTCATTCGTTGCTAAATCATGGGAGACATTCAGAGATCTTAGAAGGGGCAGGAGACTTGGAGTAGCCAAGTCTAATAACCAACATGCATGAAAGGTTTTCGCTGTTTTACTTTGCATAGATGTAACAATACAGCTGTTTATGTCTGCTCCCTCTCCAAACATTGCTGAAGTGTCAGCTAAGCAATAAGAGAAATATAATACCATATTAAGTGACAGAGCAAGAGATGTTAACCAACTTTTGGAAGAGGAAAAATTGCTAGGTGATAGCTGACTTTACAGAAAGGAGAAAGGTGTTGCCTAAGTGGAAGCTAAGCAAGATTCCAATGAGAAATAAGCTAACTTATCTTTTAGAATCCTGGAAAATTTTAGACATCGAAGATGCCAGGTATTTCTGAAGTTATAGGGGCTTAAGGATCATGACACTGAAAATGAAGCATTGCCTAGGTGTCTGTAAAAGGACAACTGGATTCTGTGTCTCTTTCTCTGACTTCATGCAACCAAGTAATTTCCTCTTTTTTATGTCTCAGGAGATAATTAATTTATTCTCTGTAGAAACTGGGTCAAAGAGTGTCAGAATCCAGGTTGTGAAGGCACAGTAAAAGCTGAAGTGAGGTGCCATGCTAGAAACAGTGTTTACTGAGAGTACCAGATCCAGTCTCCCTCCCTCACATGAATTCTGAAATATTTACAGACAGGTTTATCCATCCAGGCCTTTGGAGGGTTTGTCTATGGGAAAAACATTGGTGGGAATGTGCAATGATACAGCTGCTTCATGAAATATTTTGGTATTTTCTTAAATAGTCAAACATACACTTACCATTTGATTCAGCCATTCTACTCCAAAGTTCTGAAAGAAAATATTCTTTCTGATACTGCTCTCCTTTAACCTTGTATGTAACGTTGTATATGGATGTTCATAGCCGTTTTATTTGTAATAGCCAAAAACTAGGAATGCTTTGAATATCCATCAAGAAATATAGAAAATCTGAGGTGATTATATGTAATGGACTACTACTTAGCAATAACAAGAAATGAATTATCAGTATAAGCAACAATATGGATGAATCTCAAAATATTTTTTCTGGATGAAACAAAAAACAGGACAAAAAAGGAGTATATTCTGTATGTATGAAGAATGGGGAATGAGGAAATGTGGGAGCAAAGGATTGCAGAGATACATGAGTAAACTCTGGGAGCTGAAGGATATGTTCATTATTTTTGTTGCAAGGGGTTCACAAGTTTATAAATATGTCAAAACATTACATTCTATGATTTAAATATATATATTTAACTTTTAAATATGCAGTTTTTGAGGATTGAGTATAACTTGATTGTTTGATAGATGAATGATAGCCAGATTGATTGACTGATAGAAATGTAAAGCCAGGAATCCATCTAGAGACCTTTGCATTTCTAAAGCTTGGGTCACCTAACTAAGTTGTTCTCTTTATATCACCTGCGAATGAGAATAACTTTTAGGTCTCGGGCATTCTAATTTTTTAACTTAATTATAGAAATCATTTTTGTAGTCATATTTTTATTTGTGCTTTGCTTTAAATGCAAAGCATTCTCAACAATGGACGTAAGTATCCAATAACGAACAGCAAGTATTAATGTCTTTTAACATAAAATTTACTGAGAAGTAAAAATACAAAGCTTACGAGTACAGAAATTATAGTTCTGCCTGGTTTATTTTATAAATAACCTCAGATCATGCTAAATGGCCAAAGTTACTTTATCTTCATTTGAATACTTTGATTCTTTTCATGAAGAGTTTCTCTCAATTTAAGACATTTGCTTTATGTCCAATTTAGAGAAGTATATCAAGTACTATATACACTATTTAATAATTCCTGCAGGAAGATGGAAGAATAATTTTATATAGTCATTTGGAAAAGGTTGAAAATATCCCAGTGGACACAGCATAATTCAGTACCTTTACTACTTTATTGATTTTATTTTGAGTAATTTGTCCATGTTTTGCTTTACAAATCATTTTTAATATATGCCTGGCATGCTTCTATCTATCTTCATATTATCCCAGTTTTTTTTCCACATGCTTTCTAGAATTATAATTTAACCCAGAGGTTCATACTGGCTGCATATCCCAATCACCTGTTAAAATATCAACATCCAGGCTCAACTCACAGATTCTGATTTAATTGTTTCAGGTAGGGCCCTGGCATACATATTCTTAAAAGCATCCCTGGCAACTCTAATGTGTAGCCAATATTGAGAATCACTGACTATCTTACACACTGTCTATATCAGCATTTTCCAAATGTGCTTGAACGTAAGAATGTTCAAACAAGATACCTCAAAAATCCAAAACAAGACTAATGGCTCTAAATTTCCAAATTTTAGATCCTCAAGCAAAACCTCCTGAGTCAGGATCTCCACAGAAGTAAGGAGAATCAAGAGCTTCAGTTTAAGAAGCACTATTTCACAAGACTCCAAAGACATTATAATCAATCCCAGAGGTTGGAAAAGATAAAGAATATATAGACACATTGGGGTCTTTCAATCTCCTGCCTTCTCATACCAACATTCAATGCAGCATCGTTTTTAAAACTTTTATCTCCTAAATACATGTGAAATATCTCTACTTACCTCCATTACCCCTCATCACACCTGTCACCTAAGAGCCTAACAACAAACCTCAGTCTACTCCAGTATCTCATTCTCACACCAGGTCACTGGCTTCTACTCTTGCCTTACTCCAACTTGTTTTCTCCATTAGAGCCAGACTTATCATTTGGAACATCAATCTTACCAAGTCACCCAGAGCTTAACATATTGCCCAGAGCTCTTATGGAAATACAGTACAAAACGTTCACACCTTGGTCTGGCTTCCACCTTTTCTCACCTCATTCAGGACTCAGCTCCCTTTACTTCCTGTCATCTGGCCAGGATAGCCTTCTTTCTCTCTGTTCATACAGGCTAAGCAAACAGATTGCCACAGGCCATTTGCAGAAGCTCAGTCTTCTGCTTGGAAAGCTCTTCCAGGCCCCCACCCTACAGCTTTATCTAGTTAAAAAGGCCTATGCATTCTTCACAAGTCAGGCAACAGCCAAGCCTTCATCTTCCTCTAGATAAGTCAAATCTTGCAACCTCAGGCTTTTTTAGTAGCATATACCACTCCTTCCTAAAATTGTCCAGAATTACAGCATGCATTCATCTGTGTGACTTCATTTTCGTTTTCCTCCTCTCCCAGCACCTATTTGACTATGAACTCACTGGGAACAGAACACTTTTTCTCTCTGAGACCAAATTGCCTAGGTTCAAATCCTAGCTTACTATTCTAAACATTTTGTGTGCAGATATTAACGCGACGGTAATTATTCTGATAATTTTCTCATTGCCGTTGTTAGCTTTAGAGCAATTGTTTTTTCAGATCTGTGTAACTGTATTAAACTGAAGCTTCCATATTAATTATGGCAGCAGAATTAGTCAAATGTTTATGTTGTTACACATTTAAGCCCAGAAATTTAAAATACATTTTTAAGAATCAACAGATTTTCATATGCTATATTTCTAACCTTAATAGCATTACAGGTATTTCTAACTTTAATAGCATTACAGGGGTGGGGAGGGCAGGGAAGAAAAAGAAAAAAATGGTAACAGCTCAGCAGCAAAGAAAGGTCAAAGCAGCGTTCAAGCGAACAGACTCAGCCCAAGGCCACAACTGTGGCCCAGGCTCAGTAGTGAGTACCACAAGCAGAACACAAGCAGAACGCAGCAAGCAGCAGCCATGTGGGGCCAGGTCCAAATAGCTGCGTGCTGCTCTCCGCAGGTGTTCCACAGCAAAATTTTGTGTGTTCTTTGTAAACAAGTAACATCCAAAATTGTAATTCTCCGCTAAGGTTTAAGTAACATTTAAATTCTAATAATAATTTCTTTGTTATCTCTGAGATAACTCTTTTAAAATCTGATTTAATTAAAGCAGTAGCTTCTAAAGGGGAAGAAATTACATCTAGCCCATAAATTAGTTAAAAAGCAAGTAGAAGCTAAGCATGTAAAACTACACCCTTTAAAGAAAAGCTTTAAACCAAATGGAAGTAATATCAGTTAAGTTAAAAAGTAAAACTGTTAAGCCCATTCTCAAAAAGTAAAATGGCCAAACCTACCTGATATTTCCCTGTTGGAAAACTTAAACGTTGTTCAAAAAGCAAAGCTTGCTGCTCCAGTGGCTCTATACCGGCCTTCCACAGCAGTAATTGTCTATTCAGGCTGGGATTCAGCAGGCTGGTAAAGATGAAAATTTAGAGGGATAGCAGTTTCCAGTTATAATGCACCCCCAAAATGAGCAGGGACAGTTTTAGGTAACATTGAAGCCTTTTCCATTTAAATGCCATTTAAATTTCTAAAGAAACTTAAACAAGGCAATCAATAATGCTAATACAAAATGTCATGTTGCTAAGCAGCCTTTTAAAGGGATAGCTCATTTAATGGACTATATTAAGGCTCATGATGGCAATGGAGGAAATTTACATAAGGCTACATTATTAGTGCCAACTATGGCAGGATTGAGGGTAAACAATGGGACTGCTGCATTTCCTGGAGCTTGTTTCCATTCTGGAAAAAAGGAACACACCAAAAGGACTGCAGACAAAATCTAAGAACAGGACCTCAGCCGAGGGTAACAACAAAAAATACTAAACCAGACATTTGCCCCAAGTGTAAAAAAATAAAGAAAAATAATTGGGCTAATCAATGTCATTCAAAATTTAATAAGGAAGGAAACCCGATTCCAACTGGGTCCTATCCTGCTTAAGTTACTCTCTTATCTCTGTACAATGTTTGTCCCCTGCCACCAATAAAAGCGCAGCAGCAAATTTGTGTAGCACTCAGAAAGTAAATATTTTACCTGGGGAGCCTCCACGAAAAAATACCAGCAGGAGTTTGTAAGCCCTTACCTACAGAAACAGTGGTTTTGCTTTTAGAAAAACCTAGCCTTAATACTAAAGGGATAAAATTTCATACAGAAGCTATTAATAGTAATTTTACAGGGGGAATGCAAATTGTATGTCATTTTCCAATACTTGCAGTGCTAAACCTAAAAAACGCATAGCACAAATGTTACTTTTACCTTACATCAAATTAGGTCAAAGCAAAGATGAAAGAATTGGAGGATTTGGAAGTACAAATAAGCAGGGCAAAGCTGCATACTGGATATATCAAATTACAGATAAACACCCAGCATGTAAAGTCACTATTCATAGAAAAAAAATTTAAAGGTTTAGTTAATACTAGCACAAATATCTCAATTATTTCTGTTCAGCACTGACCCTTTTCTTGGCCTGTATAAAATGCTCACTCTAATATAGTCAGAGTGGGGTAGGCCTCAGAAGTTTATCAAAGCAGTCTTATCTTACCATGCAAAGGGCCCCATTCAGTCTACTGTAATTCAGATTCCTATTAACTTGTGGGGAAGAAACTTATTACAGCAGTGGGGAACCAAAGTCTTAATACCTGAACAATCGTATAGCTCCCAAAATCAACAAATAATGGAGGCCATGGGCTATGTGCCTGAAATGGGAATAGAAAAAAATTTACAGGGTCTAAAAGAATCATTAGAAGTTAAGGGACAAAGTTCTCAACATGGTTAGAATATCATTTTTAATGACAGCCATTGTTAAACCTCCAAAACCAATAGCTTGAAAATAGTTAGATAATAAACCAATTTTGATAGAACAATGGCCACTTACAAAAACTGGAATTTTTTTTAAATGTAGTTGCTAAACAATTAGAAAAAGAACATGTAGTTCCCACATTTTTAGCTTAAAACTGTCCTATTTTTGTAATAAAAAGGAAATCTAAAAAATAAAAAATGTTAACAGATCTCAGAGCAATTAATGCAGCTATACTACTTTTACCCACTATGATTCAAAAAAATTGTCTACTACTATTATTGATTTGAAGGACTTTCTTTTTTTTCTTTACTTTTCTTTTTTTTTTTTTTTACGATTCCTTTGGCAGAAAAGAACTGTAAGCAATTTGCCTTCACTTTTCCTAATACACTCATCAAAAACCTGCCTAAAAGTATTATTGAAAAGTGCTTCCCCAAGGGATGTTAAACAGTTCCACAGTTTGTCAAACTTATGTGGACACAGCTATTAAGCCCACTAGAAAAAAATTTCCTCAGTGCTATATTATTCATTATATAATATTCTTTGTACTGCACCAAATAAAGAGTTACTTATACAATGCTATAACCATTTAAAAAAAGAAATCCATTCAATGTACTAGGTTAATCGTAGCTCCAGATAAAATTCAAACTACAACTCCTTATTCGTATTTGTGCATGTTGGTAAAAAAAAAAAAAAAAAAAAAAAAACACGACAAAAAAACCCCCCACTATGTCACTTCAAAAGGTGTTCATCAGAAGAGATAATTTAAAAACTCTAAATAATTTCCAGAAGTTACTTTGAAATATCAACTAGATAAGACCTACTTTAGCCATTTCAACTTATGCTATGAGTAATTTGTTTTCTATTCTTTGAGAAGATTCCAGTCTGCATAGTCCTCAAGAATTAACTTAAAAAGCTAAAATGGAATTGCAAGTAATTGAAGAAAAAAATTCATAAGGCTCAAGTAAGTAAAATTAATCATAAAAAGCCTTTAACATTATTAATTTTCCCTATTTAACACTATCTTACACTCTCTTAGTAATAATCTCTTAGGAGTTATTATTCAAAAATCAGGAGTTAGTGGAGTGGCTGTTTTTACTTCATAGTAGCACTCACACTCTGTATTTGGACTGAATTGCAACTTTGATTGGAATGGGGAGGTCTCAAGTTGTAAAAGTGCATGGATTTAATACCATAAGAATAATAGTGCCTCTTACAAAAATTCAAATTCAGCAAGCCTATACTAATAGTGTAACATGGCAAGCCTATTTGCCAAGTTTTGTGGGCACTTTAGAAAATCATTACCTAAAAAACAAAAATTTTTCCATTTTTAAAATAAACCAATTGGATTTTATCCAAAATTAGTAAGTCAAATCTCATTGAAAATGCAGAAAATGTTTTTACAGATAAAATCTAGTAACAATAAAGCTTCTTATTCAGGATCTAAAAGCAAAGTTATTCAAACTCCTTATACACTATTGGGTCTGGCAGAGGATCCAGGGAATGGCATAGCCAGAATGGACAACTGGGCCTTTGAATCTAGGCCACACATAGGTAGACTAACAAGTGATGGTGCAACCAGCTCAGGCAGCTTTATGTAAGGGCACCTGCTAGTTAGGAACATGCACCCCACCCCAGACCCCAATCCCAGACCACCTGCCTGCACTGGGCATTGTCTCATCTTGGCAGAAAGGTGTGGGGGTGATGATCAGGTAGTATGTCCCTGGGTCTCAGGCCTCAGAAGTTCCTTAGGAACTTGGCAGTCACTGGGCAGGGGAAGGGGCCCAGGGACCCCTTGTGTGCATTTGCCCATGGAATGTGTTCCTACCCCAGCTTCTCAGCCCTCACTAGAAGAGTCCAGGGCTTCCACCTGCTCTATGTTTCCAGCTCTGATCTACTGACCTGGTGACTCTGAAGGCTTCCTGACTCCAGCCTGGGGCCTCCTCTGTTAGATGGGGGTTCCAGGTTTCCTGCAGACAGAGGCCAACCCTTGGAGGTTGAACCTGGACCTCTTTTTTTTTAGACGGAGTCCCACACTGTCAGTGGTGCAATCTTGGCTCACTGAAATCTCCACCTCCTGGGTTCAAGTGATTTTCCTGCGTCAGCCGCCAGTGTAGCTGGGACTACAGGTGTATGCCACCATATCCAGCTAATTTTTTTGTATTTTTAGGAGAGATGGGGTTTCCCCATATTGGCCAGAAGGATCTCAATCTCCTGACCTTGTGATCCGCCCACCTCAGCTTCCCAAAGTGCTGGGATTACAGGAGTAAGCCACCGCTACCGGCCCTTAGTTCTTAAAGTATAATTTTTTTCTCTCTCCAGTCTCCCATTTTTACTAAGGAAAAATCATGATATGACCAAATGTCTCTATTATACCTGGCCTGAATATTTGTATAAAGTATAGCAAGAATAATTATTTTTACATATGTTTTCAAAATCGGATTTCATAAAACTTGGTTTCATAAAGTGAATCTCAGATAATACTTTTTAAAGCTGAGCCCAGCTATGGGTCTTGTTTTGTAGAAAAACCCACAGTCCTCCATTTTGTCCCTCACTTCCTGGAGTCCGCCTGCAGACCCTATTCTGCCTGGTAGCGCAGGGCGACCAATCACTGCTCAGCCTTAACCCGCCAAACCTAAAGCCAACCCCCATCCCCCACCCCTTGGCAGTTGCAGTAGTCTGCCTAGAAACAAGACAGCCAATAAAATTCAAACCTAAGCCCGCCAAGAGGTGACCAATCCCCTTCTGGCACGCAGAAAACCCTCCTCTGCTCTCCCTTAGACCAATCACTCTGCAACACCTCGCCTAAACAGGCCGCCGCCCCTATAAAAACCCTCTCTGGCAGCTGCTGGGTGCAGCTCAGCTCCCCTCCCTCCTGGGTTGCCCGCAGATCCCAATAAACCTGGACTCGGCTTAACAACTCCTCGCTCTCATTTGCTTTGGGGAGGGTCTCTGCGGGTCGCACAGGTCTGTTCCCTCAAATAACTACATGAGTTGCATAAATTTCTCTTTTGAGGTCACAGGATAACTTGGGTATCATAAGCCTGTCAGGAAGTGACATTATTTACTTACCACAAGTTACTTACAGGGAATGTGTAGACAAGGTATGAAGCCAGTTTTCCCAAAGGGTTTTTATTGACTCTATACATCAAGTTTGATTCCTTAGGGAAAGCATGCCATTCCAGTCAAAGCCTTGCCAAAATAACTAATTTCTCCAATTGTGACCTGTTGCAGAAGAAAACATTCTTTTGCACTTATGCAAATTATATTTCCATAAGTTAAGAATCTATTCACAAATAGATTCTAAATTCTGGAGTAAACAAATAGAGAGAAACAAATATGCTTCTAATTTTGTTTACTCAATTGGAGTATATTTTACTCAATTGCTAAAAGCTGTAAATAGCTCAAAATAAGCTTCCTGAACTCTGAAAAACAAAACAAAGGATCAGTAATATTTTAAGCAAAGCCAAAAAGATTACTTCAGTCTATATTAGTTCACTCCGTGCAGTTATCTCCTGTTCTGCTTTATATTCTTGAACATTTCAGGTCTCCATGAGAGTCCTGAAAGTTTTTTCTTTATGCTAATGACAAAATTTCCAAAGTTATCAGAAACCTGCATTTAGGAGCACCTGTCAATGTCCCATAGCAGATTATAAGTCACCTTTCAAAGAGGATTAAAACAAGACAACAAATGTCTGTGGATGACAAAGAAGTCTTAGGATAACATATTTATGCAAATACAGTCCAAGGAAAATGAAACACCATTTCACATTTGGCAATGCTTTCTTTTTTTTCCTGAGATAGAGTTTTGTTCTTGTTGCCCAGACTGGAGTGCAACGCTGCAATCTCTGTTCACTGAAACCTTCACCTCCTGGGTTCAAGTGATTCTCCGGCCTCAGCTTCCTGAGTAGCTGGGATTATAGGTGCTTGCCACAATACCTGGCTAACTTTTAGTATTTTTAGTAGAGATGGGGTTTCACCATATTGGCCAAGCTGATCTCTAACTCCTGACATCAGATGATCCACCCTCCCTCGCCTCCCAAAGTGCTGGGATTACAGATGGGAGCCACTGTATCTGACCTGACAATGCTTCCTGACAATTCTTCCTCTATGGTTTTTATACCAAATAAGCCAAATGTCATTTATGTACTTCAGGGGATATAATATCTAAAAGATATGTATGTAAGAAAAACAAGTGATTTATAATTTGATTTTTACAAGTTTCTCGGATATCAAATCCCAGGTTATCTTAAGTCACTCATTAACCAAAGTGATAACTCAAAAATTGTAAAAAGGCAAAAACCTTTACTCATTAATAGAGGGATGACTTCACTTTCCAAATAATATATATTTTTCCCTTTCCTGTTGTTCCAGTTTATTCAAAAGGTCAGGCAAAAATCTTTCATTTTTAAAATAATACATGAAAATCTTGTTCACAGGGAAAAGTTAAATCTCACCTTTGTATTAGTGCATTATTCATATCAAACCTAATTCTTTTTTTTTTTTTTTTTTTTTTTTTTGAGACGGAGTTTCACTCTTGTTACCCAGGCTGGAGTGCAAGGGCATGATCTCAGCTCACTGCAACCTCTGCCTCCTGGGTTCAGGCAATTCTCCTGCCTCAGTGTCCTGAGTAGCTGGGACCACAGGCACGTGCCACCATGTCCAGCTAATTTTTTTGTATTTTTAGTAGAGACGGGGTTTCACCATGCTGACCAGGATGGTCTTGATCTCTTGACCTCATGGTCCACCCACCTCGGCCTCCCAAAGTACTGGGATTACAGGCTTGAGCCACCGTGCCCAGCCTCAAACCTAATTCTTAATAAAAACTTATTGAACCTCCTTCATGACAAGAAACTGAAGCACTACAAAGGGGTTTTGAAACTTGGAGTGAATGACAGTATGTTTCAGTAATGCTTCATCTACCCAAGGGTAAACAATCAAATCTCTCCTCGACTGTTATCTAGAGAGGGCATCCAAGATGGCCAATTAGGAGCAGCTCAGGATTGCAGCTCTCAGGAAAAGCATGGAGGGTGAGTGGATGCTGCATTTCCAGATGTATTTTTATTGCTCACAGACCAGGAGATTCCCAAGCGGAGGAGCCCCATGGGTGGCCAACATGCCTATCTTGGCCCCCGCAGTTGTTTTGGCCTGCATGGCTGTTTTTGCCAGTGCAACTGTTTTGCTGGTGCCCCAGCATGGCGGTTCTCCATACAAAATACACAGGTCTGGATGCCATTTTAGCCGGTGACTGGAGCTCTGGGAAGGCAAAGTCACCCATTCATCTGATTAAAAAGGGTACTGAAACAGGGAGCCCGACCAGGAGAGTCTCAGGCAAAAAAGCACCACGAATCTCAGTGCTGCTGTTTCAGCTGGCACAGTGGGTCACCACATGGGAAATCACACAGATCCCGGCGCCTTTTCAACAGGTGACTGGAACACCTGGGAGACAGTCTACCGTTAACGAAAGAAAAATAATTTATTTTAAGGGGCTCTGAGGCAGGGAGCCAGGTGATCAGTCTCAGCTGGTCCCACCTCCACAAAAAAAAAAAAAAGCAACCCGAAACACTCTGTATTGAGAGTTTCACAGCAAGCACAGCTGAACCTGGGAAGGCCCAGCTCTGTGGGGGAGGGGTATCTGCCATTACTGAGGCAGTCCACCACTACAGAGGTAGTTTGCCATTCCTGAGGCAGTCCACCATTACAGAGAGAGTCGGCCATTATAGAGGTGGGCCACCAATGCCAAGGAAGTTCTAACTACACCCATAGAAACAGGACTGCAGGGAAGTTCACATGGCAGCTGGGCAGAGCCCACAGCAGCTCAGCAAAGCCTAGGCAGGCAGACAGTGACAAGGCTGCCTCCTCCCTGGGTAGGGCAGCCCTGAAAAAAAGCCAGCAGCACAACAGAAACTCATAAATAAAACCCTAACTCCTTGGGACAAAGAACCTGGGAAGAAAAAAAAAGGGTGGGGTTTATGAGTTCTGCTGCAGCAGACTTAAATGTACCTGCCTAGCAGCTCTGAATGAACAGCGGAGCTCACAGCTCAGCACTTGAGTTCCTATAAAGGACAGACTGTCTCCTCAAGCAGCTCTCTGACCCCGGTATATGGCAAGAGTCACCTCACAAAGGAGAGATAAGACTGACATCTGGCAAGTATCCTTCTGGGACAAAGATAGCAGAAAAAGAAACTGGCTGTAACCCTTACTGTTCTGCAGCTGCTGCAGGTGACCCCCAGGCAAGCAGGGCCTGGAGTGGACCTCAGCAGTCCTACAGCAGAGAAGCCAGACTGTTAGAAGGAAAACTAAGAAACAGAAAGAAATAACTTCATTATCAACAAATGGGACATCCACTCAGAGACTCAATCTGATAGACAACAGCTACAAAGACAACAGGTGGATATATCCACAAAGATGGGAAGAAGGCAGTGCAAAAAGAATGAAAACACCCAAAACCAGAATGCCTCTCCTCCTACAAGGGATCACAACTCCTCACCAGCAAGGGATCAAGGCTGGATGAGGAGAATACATATGATGAATTGACAGACTCAGGCTTCAGAAGGTGGGTAATTAGAAAGTTCTGTGAGCTAAAAGAACATGTTCTAACTCAATGCAAAGAAACTAAGAACTTTGAAAAAAGATTTGATGAAATGCTAACAAGAATAAACAACTTAGAGAGGAATATAAGTGAATAGATGGAGCTGAAAAACACAACAAGAGAATGTCATGAAGCATACACAAGTTTCAACAGCCGAATTGACCACAAAAAATATGGGACTATGTGAAAAGACCTAATCTACATTTGATAGGTGTACCTGAATGTGATGGAGAGAATGAATCCAAGCTGGAAAATACTCTTCAGGATATTATCCAGGAAAACTTCCCCAACCTAGCAAGGCAGGCCAATATCCAAATCCAGGAAACATAGAACACCACAAAGATATTCCTCAAGAAGAGCAACCCCAAGGCACATAATCATCAGATTCACAAGGGCTGAAATGAAGGAGAAAATGCTAAGGGCAGCCAGATAGAAAGGTCGGGTTACACACAAAGGGAAGCCCATCAGACTCACAGCAGATCTCTCAGCAGAAACCCTACCAGCCAGAAAAGAGTGGGGGCCAATATTCAACATCCTTAAAGAAAAGAACTTTCAACCCAGAATTTGATATCCAGCCAAACTAAGCTTCGTAAGTGAAGGAAAAATAAAATCCTTTGTGAACAAGCAAGTACTCAGAGATTTCATCACCACCAGGCCTGCTTTACAAGAGGTCCTGAAGGAGGCACTGAACATAGAAAAGAACAACCAGTACCAGCCACTCCAAAAACATACCAAAGAGTAGAGAGCATCAACACAATGAAGAATCTGCATCAACTAACAGGCAAAACAGCCAGCTAGCATCAAAATGGCAGGATCAAATTCACACATAACAATATTAACCCTAAATGTAAATGGGCTAAATGCTCCAATCAAAAGACACAGACTGGTAAACTGGATAAAAAGCCAAAACCCATTGGTGTGCTGTATCCAGGAAACCAATCTCACATGTAATGATAAACAAAGTCTCAAAATAAAGGGACGGCAGAATATTTACCAAGCAAATGGAGAGCAAAAAACAGAGCAGGAGTTGCAATTCTCATCTCTGATAAAATAGGTTTTAAACCAACAAAAATCAAAAGAGACAAAGAAGGACATTACATAATGGTAAAAGGATCAATGCAACAAGTAGAGCTAATGATACTAAATACATATGCACCCAATACAGGAGCACCCAGATACATAAGGCAAGTTGTTAAAGACTTACAAAGAGACTTAGACTTCCACACTATGATAGTGGGAGACTTTAAGACCCCATTGTCAATATTAGACAGATCAACGAGACAGAAAATTAATAAGGATATCCAGGACTTGAACTCAGACCTGGACCAAGCAAACCTAATAGACATTTACAGAATGCTCCACCCCAAATCCAAAAAATATACATTCTTCTCAGCACCACATTGCACCTACTCTAAAATTGACCAAATAATCGGAAGTAAATCACCCTCAGCAAATGCAAAAGAACGGAAATCATAACAAACAGTCTCTCAGATCACAGTGCAATCAAGTTAGAACCCAGAATGCAGAAACTAACAGAACCACACAGCTTCATGGAAACTGAACAACTGGCTCTTGAATGTTGACTGGATAAACAAAGAAATGAAAGTAGAAATAAAGATGTTCTTTGAAACCAATGAGAACAAAGACACAACATACCAGAATCTCTGGGACACATTTAAAGCAGTCTCTAGAGGAAAATATATAGCAATAAGTGCCCATATGAGAAGCAAGGAGAGATCTAAAATCGACACCCTATAGTCAAAATTGAAAAAGCTAGAGGAGCGAGCTCAAAAAAAACCTCAAAACCTAGCAGAAGACAAGAAATGACTAAGATCAGAGCAGAATCGGAGATAGAGACACAAAACACCTTTCATAAAATCAACAAATCTAGGAGTTGGTTTCTCGAAAACATCAGCAAAATAGACCACTAGCCAGATTAATAAAAAAGAAAAGAGAGAATAATCAAATAAATTCAATAACAAACGATAAAGGGGATATTATCACAGATTCCACAGAAATACAAGCCATCATCAGAGATTATTACAAACAACTCTATGCACAAAAACTAGTAAACCTGGAAGAAATGGATAAATTCCTGGACACTTGCATCCTCCCAAGCCTAAAGCAGGAAGAAGTCAAAACCCTGAAGAGACCAATAACAAGATCTGAAGTTGAAGCAGCAATTAAGAGCCTACAACCCAAAAAAAGTCCAGGTCCAGATGGATTCACAGATGAATTCTATCAGACATACAAAGAGAAGCTGGTATCATTCCTTCTGAAACTATTCCAAGCTATGCAAAAAGAGGGAATCCTTCCCAAATCATTTTATGAGACCAACATCATCCTGATACCAAAACCCAGCAGAGACTCAGCAAGAAAAGAAAACTTCATGTAATTCCAGCACTTTGGGAGGCCGAGGCGGGTGGATCACGAGGTCAAGAGATCAAGACCATCCTGGTCAACATGGTGAAACCCCGTCTCTACTAAAAATACAAAAAATTAGCTGGGCATGGTGGCACATGCCTGTAATCCCAGCTACTCAGAAGGCTGAAGCAGGAGAATTGCCTAAACCCGGGAGGCAGAGGTTGCAGTGAGCCGAGATCACGCCATTGCACTCCAGCCTGGGTAACAAGAGCGAAACTCCATCTCAAAAAAAAAAAAAAAAAAAAAAAAAAGAAAGAAAAGAAAGAAAACTTCAGGCCAATATCCATGATGAACATAGATGCAAAAATCTTCAATAAAATACTGGCAAACCAATTGCAACAGCACATCAAAAAGCTTATCCACCATGATCAAGTAGTATTCATCCTGGGGATGCAAGGCTGATTCAATATATGCAAGTCTATAAACATAATTTACCACATAAACAGAACCAAGACAAAAACCACATGATTATCTCAATTGATGCAGAAAAAGCCTTTTAACAAAATTCAACAGGACTTTATGCTAAAAACTCTGAATAAACTAGGTATTGATGGAATGTATCTCAAAATAATAAAAGCTATTGATGACAAACCAACAGCCAATATCATACCAAATGGGCAAAAACTGGAAGCATTCCCTTTGAAATTTGGCACTAGACAAGGATGCCCTCTCTCACCACTCCTATTCAATATAGTATTGGAAGTTCTAGCCAGAGCAATCAGGCAAGAAAAAGAAATAAAGCGTATTCAAATAGGAAAGGAGGAAGTCAAATTGTCTCTATTTGCAGACGACATGATTGTATATCTAGAAGACCCCATCGTCTCAGCCCAAAATCTCCTGAAACTGATAAGCAACTTCAGCAAAATCTCAGGAAACAAAATTAATGAGCATAAATCACAAGCATTCCTATACACCAATAACAGACTGAAAGAGAGCCAAATCAAGAACGAACTGCCACCGGGCGCGGTGGCTCAAGCCTGTAATCCCAGCATTTTGGGAGGCCGAGGCGGGTGGATCACGAGGTCGAGAGATAGAGACCATCCTGGTCAACGTGGTCCGTCTATACTAATAATACAAAAAACTAGCTGTGTGTGGTGGCGCGTGCCTGTAATCCCAGCTACTTAGGAAGCTGAGGCAGGAGAATTGCCTGAGCCCAGGAGACGGAGGTTGCGGTGAGCCAAGATTGCGCCATTGCACTCCAGCCCGGGTAACAAGAGCGAAACTCCGTCTCATTAAAAAAATAAAAAATAAAAAAAAGAACAAACTGCCATTCACAATTGCTACAAAGAGAATAAAATACCTAGGAATATAACTAACGAGGAACATAAAGGACCTCTTCAAGGAGAACTACAAGCCACTGCTCAATGAAATAAGAGAGGACACAAACAGATGGAGAAACATTCCATATTCATGGTTAGGAAGAATCAACATCGTGAAAATGGCCATACTGCCCAAAGTAATTTATAGATTCAGTGCTATCCCCATCAAGCTACCAGTGACCTTCTTCACAGAACTGGAAAAAACCACCTTAAACTTCATATGGAACCAAAAGAGAGCCCGCATAGCCAAGTCAATTCTAAGCAAAAAGAACAAAGCAGGAGGCATCACAGTACCGGACTTCAAACTATACTACGAGGCTATAGTAATCAAAACAGCATGGTACTGGTACCAAAACAGAGATATAGAACAATGGAACAGAACAGAGGCCTCGGAGGCAACACAACATATCTACAACCATCCAATCTTTGACAAACCTGACAAAAACAAGCAATGGGGAAAAGATTCCCTGTTTAATAAATGTTGTTGGGAAAACTAGCTAGCCATGTGCAGAAAGCAGAAACTGGACCCCTTCCTGACAGCTTACACTAATATTAACTCCAGATGGATTAAAGACTTAAACAGAAGACCTCATACCATAAAAACCGTGGAAGAAAATCTAGGCAAAACCATCCAGGACATAGGTGTAGGCAAGGACTTCATGACAAAAACACCAAAAGCATTGGCAACAAAAGCCAAAACAGATAAATGGGACCCAATCAAACTCCACAGCTTCTGCACGGCAGAAGAAACAGTCATTAGAGTGAATCGGCAACCAACAGAATGGGAAAAAAATTTTGCAATCTACCCATCTGACAAAGGGCTAATATCCAGAATCTACAAAGAACTAAAACAGATTCACAAGAAAAAAAAAAGCCCATTCAAAAGTGGGTGAATGATATGAACAGACTCTTTTCAAAAGAAGACAAATAGGAGGCCAACAAAAAGATGAAAAAATGCTCATCGTCACTGGTCATTAGAGAAATGCAAATCAAAACTACATTGAGATACCATCTCACGCCAGTTAGAATGGCGATCATTAAAAAATCTGGAGACAACAGATGCTGGAGATGATGTTGAGAAATAGGAACACTTTTACACTGTTGGTGGGAGTGTAAACTAGTTCAACCACTGTGGAAGACAGTGTGGCGATTCCTCAAGGACCTAGACATAGAAATTCCATTTGACCCAGCAATCCCATTGCTGGGTATATAGCAAAAGGATTATAAATCATTCTACTATAAGGACACATGCAGACGAATGTTCATTGCAGCACTGTTTACAATAGCAAAGACCTGGAGCCAACCCAAATGCCCATCAATGATAGACTGGACAGGAAAAATATGGCACATATACACCATGGAATATTATGCAGCCATCAAAAACGATGAGTTCGTGTCCTTTGTAGGGACATGGATGAACCTGGAAACCATCATTCTCAGCAAACTGACACAAGAGCAGAAAGTCAAACACCGCAAGTTCTCACTCATAGGCAGGTGTTGAACAATGAGAACACATGGACACAGGGAGGGGAGCATTACACACTGGGGTCTGTTGAGGGGAAAAGAGGAGGGACAGCATGGGGTGGGGAATTGGGGAGAGATAGCATGGGGAGAAATGCCAGATATAGGTGATAGGGAGGAAGGCAGCAAATCACACTCCCATGTGTGTACCTATGCAACAATATTGCATGTTCTTCACATGTACCCCAAAACCTAAAATGTAATAAAAATTTTTTAAAAATCTGGAGACTACAGATGCTGGAGAGGATGTGGAGAAATAGGAACACTTTTACACTGTTGGTGGGAGTGTCAATTAGTTCAACCATTGTGGAAGACAGTGTGGTGATTCCTCAAGGACCTAGAAATAGAAATTTCATTTGATTCAGCAATCTGATTACCAGGTATATATCCAAAGGATTATAAATCGTTCTACTATAAGAACACATGCACACCGATGTTCATTGCAGCACTGCTTACAATAACAAGGACCTGGAACCAACCCAAACACCCATCGATGATAGACTGAACAAAGAAAATGTGGCACATATACACCATGGAATACTATGCAGCCATTAAAAATGATGAGTTCGTGTCCTTTGCAGGGACATGGATGAACCTGGAAAACATAATTCTCAGCAAGCTGATACAAGAACAAAAAATCAAACACCACCTGTTCTCATTCATAGGCAGGTGTTGAACAATGAGAACACATGGACACAGGGAGGGAAGCATCAGATATTGAGGTCTGTCAGCACAAATAGAGGAGGAACAGTGGGGATTGGGGAGTTGGGAGGGATAGCATGGGGAGAAATGCCAGATATAGGTGATGGGGAGGAAGGCAGCAAATCACACTGCCATGTGTGTACCTATGCAACAATATTGCATGTTCTTCACATGTACCCCAAAACCTAAAATGCAATAAAAAAAAGGAAAAAATTTTTCTCTAAAAGTCCTACTAATAATAATGTCTAGTTTGTGGAGTTTATCAAAAAGGAAGACTAAAATATTGGATTCTCATCCACCTTATAACAGAAGAGAACTTCTTCAACCTAATAAAGGGCATCTCAAAAAACCCTGTATCAAACATCATATTTAATGATAAAAAAATCAAATGCTTTTCTCTTAATGTCAGAAACAAGACAGGCATTTCCACTGTCACCAGAATTTATAATTATACTGAAGAACTGAAGGTTCCACCTTGTATGATGAGGTCAATCATTCAATAAATAATCTTGGAAATGAAGAAATAAAACATTCTCTTCATAGATGACATGATTTGTACTTGGAAAATACCAAAGACTCTGCAAAAAATGAATGAAACTATTTGTTGAGTTCAGCAAAGTTTTAGGATGCAAGGTCAATATACAAAAATTAATTATAGTTCTATATACTATACTATAAAATTCTGTTCTATAAAATTAATTGTAGCTTTATATACTATAAAATCTGATTTCCAATTGTTCATAATTAGTACATTCATAATTAGTATGAGCAATTGGAAATCAAAATTTAACATGAAGCACTATTTACAATAGCACCAAAATATGAAATGCTTAAGTATAAATCAATCAAAACATGTACAAAATCTGTATGCTGAAAACTGCAAAACTTATCAGAAAATATCACAGATAACTAAATAAACAGAAAGATATACTGTGTTCATGGATTGGTGAACTCAATATTCTTAAGATGTCGGTTCTCTCCAATCAATATCTGAGCAAAATTTTTGTAGAAATGTATCAGCTGATTCCAAAATTAGGTAGAAAGACAATAGATTAAAACTAGCCAAAAGAATTTCCAGAAAGAATAATAATAGCAATGTTGAAGAATTCACAATATCCAATTTTAATAGTACTGTATTTAAGACAGTGCACTGCTGATAAAAAAAAATGCAGACAGATAAATCAGAGGCAGTCCAGATGTAGACCCCAACATTTTAATATAATGAAATGGAGAAAGAATAGTTTTTTTTACAAATACTGCTGGGATAATTGTAAATCCATATTTCTTTTGTTTGTTTGTTTTGTTTCGTTTTGTTTGAGACGGAGTTTTGCTCTTGTTACCCAGGCTGGAGTGCAATGGCGCGATCTCGGCTCACAGCAACCTCTGCCTCCTGGGCTCAGGCAATTCTCCTGCCTCAGCCTCCTGAGTAGCTGGGATTACAGGCATGCGCCACCACGCCCAGCTAGTTTTTTATAGTAAATCCATATTTTTAAAAAGCTAATCTTGATCCATATATCACACCATATAGAAAGTAATTTGACACTTTCTAATAGGCATATACTTACAGTACAACACAGCAATCCAGGTAATTACCCAAACAAATGGAAGACTGTGACAAACACAAAAGACCATATACTGTATTATTTCACTAATACTAAATTCTGGAAAAGGTAAAACCATAGTGACTGAAACTAGATAGATGGCTGCCTAGAACTGGGAATTGGAGGAAGGCACTCACTGCAAAGGGCCATAAGGAACTTCTGGCAATGATTTATATCTTGATTATGGTCATGGATACATGACTGTGTGTAAACTCCAAAGCTTACTAAATGTTACATTTAAAATACGTAAATTTTATTGCATGGAAATTATTCCTCAATCAAACTAGGGAAAAGTGAATTGGCTAAATTATTCCTCGATCTTCCTTGAATTCATTTTGACTTACTTGAGTCATTTTTTGACTGAGTCATCCATGTCCACCCTTCTTCATACAGTAGTTTCCTGTATCATCAACTGTTGTTCAGCCTTTATTAAAAGTGCATCACTATTTTCTCCAGAATTTTCTTCCATGCCTCTAACACCCATTCTACAAGTTTTGATGTAAATGTTCAAGCAATGATGATATTACTTTTGCTGCTTACCTGACTATAAGATGCTTTCTGACTTCAGATATATTAAAATGTGAAAAAAAATGTACATCTAAGAACGAAAATGTGATAGAAGGAAACAAGGTTTAAATGCTGGTGAAATGAACTTTTTAATTATTATGTAATAATCTCTTTATCTTTAGTAATGCTTTTTGGTTGTCAGTGTTACCTGACATAAATATAACTAACATGACATTCTTTTAATTTTGTTGGTATATCTTTTCCCCACCTTTTTGCTTTGAGAGATCAACCTTGCCTTTACAATTAACGGGCTCTAGAGAGCTAGTGCTGGTGTTGAGCAGTGTCTATGATGTCTGGAGGAGGTAGATATTTGACAGAGCAGTAACAGTACCTTTAAGATAAGACTTATTTATAAGTAAACAAGATACACCTCCAGAGATCCCCAGAAAAACTTGAGAAACATTGTAGAAGTAGCTAATGTCATCTGCAAGCACATGGAGCAAAAGCGACTGACATCTGAGTATTAATGTAATAATGATTCCTGTCTCTGTTCTCAATTGACTTTATTTAGAATACATATACAACATATAAAAATGTACTTAAAAGCCAGGAAAAATTCTACTAACACCTTAGCCTGGATTATCACAAATCAACAAATCTGTATGTTCTATTTCACTGCAAATAACACATATTACCTTTGGAATATTTATAACACCAAAAGTAAAATGAGAGAAATGTAAGATAACCCTTCCAAAATATAATTAAATGATTGGGCAATAGGAAGACTGAAAAAAAAAGTCTCTTAAATTTGGCAAGAAAGAAGTCACCAATAAGCTCAGGAAAGACATTTACAGTAAAGTACAAGGACTAGGAGCCATATTAAAGAGAAATGAGTGAAAATCAATTACTGTCAACAATATGTTTGAGGAATTTGGGGTGAAAGGGTAGTTGCATATTTCTTTTGAATCAGTCCATATCCAAAAATCTAAGGTTTAGGCCTTCCCAACTAAATTGCCTCATGCTGATTTCTTTCTGCATATCACTTTAAATTTTTATCTTGTCATCTCTTTTTACCAGATTGTTTTCACAATCTGATAAAAGGTCAAGAGAGTCCTGTCACACAACATGGTTCAGATACTCACTTTGACACCCACTGACCATGTGGCCTTAACTGCTCTGACCATCCATTTTCCCTGTCCTGCCTCCTGCCACCACTCCAGCAACCTCAACATCCCACTCTGAGTTCTTCCAGGAACATCATTCAGGCTATTCACTCACTCATTCATTTTTTCAATCAGTGAATATAATGGAGCACCTGCTGTGAACTTGAGGTTGGAAAAACAGTTGTGAACACTGTATAACGTTATCTCTGTTTCTCCTGACAGCATTGCTCAAGCAGTTCCTTGTGTCTGGAATGCTCTTTTCTGGCTCACTCCCACCAACCCTCAGGTACCATCTCTGCCAGGAAGGGCACCTGCCCACCACTATCCCCCAGATATGGCCAATAACTGAAGGCAGACCTATAGAAGTTTAACTACAGGCCTGTAAGCAAGAAATATCTGGTAGTGTAAGCTGTTGAGAGTTGGGGGGCTGTTTGTTACAAAGCATCATTGCAGCAAAAGCTGACCAATACAAACAGGCAAATTCTAGCTTCAAGTTTCAGGACTGGGACACAGTGAATCAACGCTTAGTGTTTTTAGGCAGGGTGGGCCAATGCTAAGCAGATGTTCTCAGAAGAGACAACATCTGAGATTGAGAGAGACCTGGGTGTGAGTCTTTGCTTTGTCATGCAGGGGTAGTAAAAAGTCTATTGATTAAAAAACACATTCTCTGGAATCAAGTTGCTTGGGTGCAAATCCCAGTGCTGCCACTTATAAGCTATGTAACCTGGTACTAGTTTCTTAACTTTTGGGCCTCAGTTTCCTCATCTGTGAAATGGAAATGATTCAAGTACCAGTCTCACTAGGGCATTAAGTTGATTCAGTAAGCTAATTTATATGATGTGCTATGAGTCGCTACTTTTCAGTCATTGTGGGTGAGCTTGGCTTGGCAACTTTACTTCTAGAACCTTGTCATGTATCCAGCGCAATTTGTGTTCTTTGGATTACTAGAAACTCTAGCTGGCATGTTGTAGCTTTCTAGGCACCAAAACCTTCTTGTGTTGTCTCCATAGCAACTGCAAGCATAGACTCTGGAGTCGGACACCCTCAAGTTTTAATCTGGTGACCTTGGGCAACTGATTTAACTCTCTTTGCTCATAAAATAATAGCAGTAATTTCACACGCCTCTGGGGTATGATGAGAATCAAATGCAAATAGTGTATTTTTTACAGAAGTACTTAGCACAGCCCCTGGCTCATAGATGGTGTTATTGGCTCTTCTTGGAGAGAGGTGACCTATTGGAGAGCCATCTGCTTCTGGGCATCAGTTTGCAGGGAGGGTGTGACCAGAGCAATCCACTCTTGCCAGTAGGACCCTTTGAGTCTTTTTCCCGAAGGTTGGCAAGAGCCAGTCACAGAGAATCAGCAGAGCACACCTAGTACCTCCTTCTCCTCTATCTCCTAGCTGTCTGGCTTGATCCAGAAGACTTGTGAGGGCCCCCTTCTTGTGAAGAAACTCCTAGTTGGAACCCATCTCTACAATGGCCCCACCCACCAGCACCACAATCCAAGCAGCCTGGGGCAGGATGTGGAGTGCGTGGGTCACAAGAGTCTGTGTCTGGGCAGGGAAGGGTTAGGAGTTAACACACATGTGGTCACGTTCCATGGCTGATGCCTGTAATCCCAGCACTTTGAGAGGCCAAGGCAGGTGGATCACTTGAGGCCAAGAGTTCAAGACCAGTCAGGTCACTGTGGCTAAGCCCTGAATCTACTAAAAATACTAAAATGAGCTTGGTATGGTGGCACACACCTGTAGTCACAGCTACTTGGGAAACAGAGGCATGAGAATCACTTGAAACTAGGAGGTGGAGGTTGCAGTGAGCTGAAATTGCACCACCGCATTCCACCCTAGGTGATGGAGCAAGATTCCATCAAAAAGAAAGGAAGGAAGGGAGGGATAGAGGAGAGAGGAAGAGAGAGAAAGAGGGAGAGAGAGGAAGGGAAAGAGGAATGAAGGGAAGGGGAAAGAAAGTAAGAAAAGAAAAGTCATAAACATGTGCTTGGCCAACCTCTGGAGCAGGGGGTAGGGGTGGGAGTATTGTCCCTGGACTCCGAGTTGGGAGAGCTCCCCTCCTTGTGCTCCTGCTATCTTTCTTGAAAATAGCATTTCCAAATAGAGAAACAGAGGGGACTCCTTCAGCCTACCTCAAGAAAACAAGGAGTCCATCTGACCCAGGACAATCATCCAAGGCAGAGCTGTAGTAGTTAAACCACAGATGCATAAGCAAGAAACAGATGTTGTTGTAAGCTGATGGAATCTGACAGGTTGTTTGTTATGTCGCATCATCACAGCAAAAGCTGACCAATAAAGAGGAAAATTGGACTCAAGTGGAAGGTGGCGGTGAGAGAAACTTGGGTTAGGACAGAAGGCTGAGGGCTTCCTCTGCCTTTGTCCTGTGCCCTCTGACACATGTTCCCAAACTTACTGTTCCCTGGAGTAGCCCGCCAGGCCTGATGACCTGGTTAAAGATGTGCTAAGTGAGGTGGGCATCCAAGCCCACCAGGGGGTCATCCAGCAGGTACACAGTTGCCTTTCTGTACACAGCCTGGGCGAGGCTCAGCTGCTGCTTCGGGCCCCTGAGAGATTCATGTCCTGTGGCCACAAAAGGGACATCTACAGGGTGAAACTGGGGAGCCCACGCAGAAGCAGGTTGGGGTGCAACTGCCCATCAGGGTGAGGTGTAGCTCCCCATGTCTCTCCCCTGGGGACATGGTCAGCTTCAAAGGCACTCACTCCCAAGCCAGCATTCCCTACATTCTTACCGGCCTCGCTTCTCCCCTTCCCAGCACACTTCCTGGAGGGGTTACCTGTGCTTCCCAAGCTACTCTGTCTCCTACTCACTCTCTGTATCCATTTGAGTCCAACTTCTGTTCCCTTTCTCCACTGAGACCACCTTTAATGAGGACACCATTCATTT
Organism: Saimiri boliviensis; assembly: GCF_048565385.1. Classification (NCBI taxonomy): domain Eukaryota; kingdom Metazoa; phylum Chordata; class Mammalia; order Primates; family Cebidae; genus Saimiri; species Saimiri boliviensis. The sequence goes on from NW_027412502.1 coordinate 1,454,658, forward strand.
CCCTATTCGATGATCCAGTGGTAACTTTTCAGTCCTACTTATTTTTATTTTAAATTTTAATAGATTTCTTTTAGTTTCTATTGATATGTAATAGTTGTACCTATTTGAGGGGCACAGGTGATATTTCGAGACCTGTAAAGCAGTGGTCCCCAACCTTTTTGGCACCAGGGATCGGTTTTGTAGAAGACAACTTTTCCATGGGCCTGGGGGCAGGGGGGTGCTCTCAGGATGATTCAAGCACATTACATTTATTGTGCACTTTACTTCTATTATTATTATTATTAATTGAGATGGATGTTTGCTCTCCTCACCCAGGCTAGAGTGGAATGGCATGATCTGGGCTCACTGCAACCTCTGCCTGCTGAGTTCAAGCAATTCTCCTGCCTCAGCCTCCAAAGTAGCTGGGATTACAGGTGCCTGCCGCCACATCTGGCTGATTTTTTGTATTTTTAGTAGAGATAGCATTTCACCATGTTGGCCAGGCTGGTCTCGAACTCCTGACCTCAGATTATCTCCTGCCTCACACCGCAAAGTGCTGGGATGATAGGCATAAGCCATTGTGCCTGGCCTGCTCCTATTATTATTACATTGTAAAATATGACAAAATACTTACACAACTCACCATAATGTAAAATCACTGAGAGCCTCAGCTAGTTTTGCTGAAACTAGATGGTCCCTCTGGGGGCAATGGGAGACTGGGAGATTGTGATAGATTATCAGGCATTAGATTTTTATAAGAAGTATGCAGTTGCAGGGCATGGTGGCTCATGCCTGTAATCCCAGCACTTTGGGAGGCCAAAGTGGGTGGATCACAAAGTCAGTAGTTTGATACCAGCCTGGCCAACATGGTGAAAACCTGTCTCTACTAAAAAAATATAAAAATTAGCCATGTGTGGTGGTATGTATCTGTAATCCCAGCTACTCAGGAGACTGACGCAGGAGAATGGCTTGAACCCAAAAAGCAGAGGTTGCAGTGAGCCAAGCATGTGCCACTGTACTCTAGCCTGGCAAAGAGTGAGACTGCATCTCAAAAAAAAGAAAAAAAAAAAAAAAAAAAAAGAAGAAGCAGCAGGCAGCCGAGATTCCTCACATGTGCTCTTTACACTAGGGTTTGTGCTCTTATGAGAATCTAACACTGCCATTGATCTAGAGTTGGAGCTTAAGTGGTGATGCAAACAATAAGGAGTGGCTGTAAACACAGATGAAGCCTCATACACCTGCCCCCTACTCAACTGCTGTGCTGCCTGACCAGTTCCTAACCGGCCTCAGACTGGTACTGATTCATGGCCAGAGGGTGTGGGGACCCCTGATGTAGAGAGTATGTAATGATTATATCAGGGTAACTGAGATAGTCAGCACCTCAAATATTTATCTTTTGTATTGAGTACACCACAATCCTTGTCTTCTAGCTGTCTTGAAATTTACAAATAAAGTCTCATTCACTATGATTTCCCTTGTGTAGTATTGATTACTATCACTTATTCCTTCTATCTAGGACTTCTTGTCTTTCATGCATTCCTTTTTAAAATTATTTTTATTTATTTTTGAGACAGTCTTGCTCTTCCATCCATGCTGGAGTGCAGTGGCATGATCTCAACTCACTCCAACCTCCACCTCCAGGGTTCAATCGATTCTCCTGCCTCAGCCTCCTGTGTAGCTGGGATTACAGGTGTGCCACCATGCCTGGCCAATTTTTGTATTTTTAGTAGAGATGGTCAGGCTGGTCTTGAACTCCTGACTTCAAGCAATCTGCCCGTCTCAGCCTCCCCAAGTATTACAGGCATGATCCACTGCACCCGGCCATTCATTCATTCTTTTTTTTTTCTCTCTGTAATCTAGACTCAGATGACACATTCATTCATTCTTACATTAATTTATTCCATTAAGAACTACTGCCTGGTTATCATATCCCTGTCAGGGTTCTAGTCTTTGGGGAAACAGCAGTGAACGAAACAGTTTCTGCTGTCTGAATGGATCCATCACTCTAATGAGAAGGAGAAAGACAGGCAATGCACAAACAAACCAGCAACACAGACAGCACATTAGGTAGAAAGCGCTATGAAGAATAAATACTAAAGTAGGTGCAGCCAGGTGCGGTGGCTCACGCCTGTAAACTCAGCATCTTGGGAGGCCAAGGTGAGTGGATCGCTTGAGATTAGGACTTCGAGATCAGCCTGACCAACATGGTGAAACCCCATTTTTACTAAAAGTACAAAACTGGTGGCACCTGCCTTTAATCCTAGCTACTCGGGCGGGAGTATTGCTTGAACTTGAGAGGCGGAGGTTGCAGTGAGCCGAGATTGCACAACTGCACTCCAGCCTGGGGAACACAGCAAGACTGTCTCAAGAAGAAAGGAAAGGAAGGAAAGGAAAGGAAAGGAAAGGAAAAAGGAAAGGAAAAAGAAAAGGCAAGGCAAGGCAAGGCAAAGCAGGTGTGGGTGTAAGGTGCACTAGCATGAGCAGGGTTGCAGTGGTGGGTGGTGGATAAGGTAATCTGGGAAGCCTTCTCTGCGAATGTGACAGAAGTGAGGGGTGAGTCCTGGGAACTCCTGGGGAGAGATTTCCCACAGTGGGAACAGCAGTTGTAAAGGCCCTGGGGACAGAGTGTGCTGCAGGGGATCAGGGAACATCACAGACTCTGGAGGCTGGAGTGAAGCCAGGAGATGATGAAGGAAGATGGGGATGACAGATACCAGAGCAAGGTGACAGTGACCTTGCCAGGGATCATCACGACTTGGGCTTTGACTCTGAGGAAAATGGGAAGATGACCTGAGGTCAGGAGATCGAGATGAGCCTGGCCAACATGGTGAAACACTGTCTCTACTAAAAATGTAAAAATTAGCCAAGTGTGGTGGCATGTCCCTATAATCCCAGCTACTCAGGAAGCTGAGACAGGAGAATTTCTTGCATGTGGGAGGGGGAGGTTGCAGTGAGCCAAGATTGCACCACCCCCGCCTGTGCAACAGAGTGAGACTCCATCTCAAACACACACACACACACACACACACACACACACACACACACACACGCACACACAAAAGTGGAGGACTGGATTTGGCCTGGGGGTCACAGTTTGCAAGCTCCTGCCCAAGCCATAGCTCCAGATGCATATATTCTGTGTCTTGGACATCCCTGTCCAGACCCTTTGGTGAGGCCCAGAGAGGGGAAGCAATTAGATCAACATCACCCAACAAGGCAGGGCAGAGTAAGACAGGACTCTAGTCATCTCATTCTCAGTTGTCGAACAGACCCTCACAGCCAATCCCTACCATGACTCCTTGAGTCTCTCTTTGTGTCCATTTCTATTTATTGATTAGTGATTATTCATTGAGCACCTAGTATGTGCTTGACCATGAGCTCAGCCCTTCTTCTTCCTCACTTCCCTGACCACTCCCTGCATTTCTCCATCACGGTGCCCATGATGAGTCAGAGACCCAAATGACCCCCAATTGCAATGCCTCCCTGACCCAAAAGACCCTGAGACTCTCACCTTCTCCCTAATTGAAGTGTGGACTCCCCCAGGAAAGTTATCCACATCTGGCCCACAGGGCACAGGCCTCTAGGACTCTCTCAAGCCAGGCTGGGTCCAGCTACTGCCTGAGGCACACTTTCTCCACCACAGAGGTGTTCTGCACCCAGGCCTCCTGGAGCATGTAGGCCACTGAACACTAAAACACGACTTACTTTGGTCACAGAAGGATGATGGGGAAAGACATATGACAGGTTTTGAGGAGCAGTGGGAGCCGGGCTCTGGGTGGGTGCGTGGGTGCGTGGTTGAGAGAATGAAAGTGAGCTTGGCTGAGATGGGGAGGGGTGGAAAGGCAGTGAGGAAGGGGGACTTTCAGGATGATGGGGACATCCTAGCACACAGGAAGGGGGTGGCCTTACTTGGATGCTCACAAACCCTTCCACCTTTGACAGCGCCCCAAAGAGGATGGACAGCAGGGAGGACTTCCCTGTCCCCACTGGACTGACTAAAGGCAGGAAACAGCCCTGGGACATGGTGAGGTTTATTCTTTGAGTGCAAGAAAGGAGACATGACATTGGTTAGGGCCCAGCCCTCATCTTTGAGGAAGGGTGAGCCTCAGATGGAGACGAGCTTTCCTGCTCCAGGACTCTAAGAGCACCTGTGGGGCTGTTCCTTTCCCAGTCCTTGTCTGGCTATTTGAGCAACCATCCTGTGCACATCTGTGCATGTGCACATGCATACACACATACAAAGTGTGTACACATGCATGTACACTCATTTGCACACTCATACAAGCATGTTAGCATGCACATCAACACACACAATGTAGGCACAAATCTACGCAACAAGCACATATGCATACCCAAGCAATCCATGTTCACACGCATACATGTGTGCACACACACCATGCACACACAAGCATGAATGTCCACCCACGTGCACAGAGTTGGCAGTACCCTGAGGGTTTCACCAGCCTGGCCTCCTGCCTTGGCTCCTGCAATAAATAGGCTCTTTCCTCCCCTCCCTGCCCCTGCTCTTGGTTCTGCCCCACTCCTGTCCATGTCCCATAGCCCATCCTCCACCCCGTGACCAGAGGGATCTGTTAAAACCCAAGTTGGCAGTGGCTCATGCCTGTAATCCCAACACTTTGGGAGGCTGTGGTGAGTGGATCACCTGAGGTTGGGAGTCTGAGATCAACCTGACCAATATGGAGGAATTTCATCTCTACTAAAAAATACAAAAATTAGCTGGGTGTGGTGGTGGATGCCTGTAGTCCCAGCTACTTGGGAGGCTGAGGCAGGAGAATTGCTTGAACCGGGAGGTGGAGGTTGCAGTGAGCTGAGATCACACCACTTCACTCCAGCCTGGCAACAGAGGCTCCATCTCAAAAAACAAACAAACAAACAAAAAACCCAAGTCAGCTCTTAACACTTCCCAGCTGAACCTGTTAGCACACCCATTTCACTCAGGGTCAAAGCTAAAGTCCTGATGATCATGAACGACATCCCGTCTCCGTCCACTCTGTGCCTCAGCTGCTCTTTCTTGGCCATGCTGACCTCCTTGCTGTTTCTTGAACACAGTAGGTCAGTGGTTCTCAACTGCGGATGACTGCATCCACCAAGAGTCATTTGGCAAGATCTACATATTTATGGATGTCACAACTGGTAGAGGGTGATGCTGGCATCTAGTGGGTAGAGACTGGGAGTCTACTAAACATCCCATAATGCACAGGACAGAACCCAACAATGAAGTTTCAGCCCAAAATATCAACCATGCTGAGGTTGGAAAACCCAAGTCCAGGCATAGTCCTGACCCAGGGCCTTTGCATATGCCATTCCCACTGCCTAGAAGGCTCTTCTCCCATGCCAGCCATGGCAGCTTATGCCTGTAATCCCAGCACTATGGGAGATGAGGCAGGTGGATCACTCGAAGTTGGGAGTTGGAGACCAGCACAGCCAACATAGTGAAACCCCATTCTACTAAAAATACAAAAATGAGCTGGGTGTGGTGGGGCACACCTGTAATCCCAGCTACTCGGGAGGCTGAAGCAAGAGAATTGCTTAAACCCCAAAGGTGGAAGTTGCAGTGAGCCAAGAGCATGCCATTGCACCCCAGCGTGGGTGACAGAGCAAGACTGTTTCCAAAAAAAAGCAAAACTGTTCTCCCAGACACCTGCACGGCTCACTGTCTTTCCTTATGATCTCAGCTTGAATGCCAAGCCTTCCCTCACTAGGCATGCCATCGTGCTCTGTCCCCTTGCCCTGGATTCCTGTTTGGACCTCACCTCTACCAGCACATCACCCCAAGACAGCAGGGCCCTTGTCTGTTTCTTTCACCCAATCCCCAGTACCTAGAACAGAGCATGGCCCACAGCTAGTGCTCCATCAATGAAGTGACTGAGTGACAGCCAATGCAAATACTGCCCAGGACATATTCTCTCCCTTCTTATGGAGTTTCAGGCCTGGCTGAGATTTTTTTGGCCACAAAGACCAAGCCATGGAATTGGGGGCTGTAGATGATAATGATCTGGGACTGACATATGTGGCACAGAATTGAGCAAAGCCGATTAAGCAAATGCCATTGTCCCCATCTGCAGGAAGTGCAGGTCTATGCTGTCCAGGTCCCCACCTGCAGGAGGTACAGGAGCATCCTGGGAACCTTCCTGGCAGAGGCCCAGCCCAACCTAACCCACCCTCCCATCCCAGGCTGGAAACCTGCACCACCCCTCAGGTGGAAGTCAGCTGGAGCCCTACACAGCTTCTCCCTGAAAACATGAGGCTGGTTTCCATGGGTGTCATTCTGTACCTGTGGAGGCAGGGAGGGCTTTCCTGGAACCAGGCAGAGGTGGCACCATGTATCATGATGCAATCCTTTCTGGCAGCTGCGGGGCACAAGAGGCCAGTTACGGGAGCCCCCTGACCTGGCCACCCTCTGCATCGGGGAGGCCAGAGGCAGAAGCGGCAACAGGAAATCTCTCCTACTGAACAAACCGTCCTGCTGCTCGCTGGCTCCTGTGTGACCCTGCAGGGGTAGGGCGCGTGTCTCACACCTGTAATCTCAGCACTTTGGGAAGCTGAGGTGGGTGGATCACTTGAGGCCAGGAGTTTTAGACCAGCCTGGCCAACTTGGCAAAACCCCATCTCTACCAAAAAGTATGAAAAGTAGCCAGGTGTGGTGGTGGGTGCCTGTAATCACAGCTACTCAAGAAGCTAAGGCAGGAGAATTGCTTGAACCTGGGAGGTTGCAGTGAGCCAAGATTGCACCGCACTCCAGCCTGGAAGACAGAGCGAGACTCCGCACTCCAGCCTGGAAGACAGAGCGAGACTCCATCTCAAATAATAGCAAGTACTTATTAGAATATATATTATATATTTTTAATTACATAACTACAATAATTATCATAACCATTATAATCGGTAATAAATATTTCACTGTGACACGTGTAATTAGATTAGTGGTTCTTGATCCTTAACAAATAGAATCTCCTGAAAGATTTTCTAAAAATCAAAGCTCTCATGGCTCAGCCCAGATCCATTAAATCCATTCTCACAACCAGCTGCTGTGATGATCAATATGCCCATTTTGCAGATGGAAACACAGAGGCTGAGAGAGGTGATCTACTTGTCAGGATCAACCAGCTAGTCAGTGCTGGGGCTGGGATTTGGACCTGGGCAGTCCAATGCCATCGGCTAGGTTTTTACCACTAGGTGAGTGTTTTTCAGGTACACAGTTTGCCCAGGTTCTTCAGTACAACAAGGGGGAGGGTGGCTTGGTCTGTGGGGTGACAAAAGGATGGGATAGAGGGGCAAGCCCAAGTAACTTGAGTTTGGAGAGTCTCATCATGCAATAATGCTTGCAATTATGCTATTTTCTTTTCTCCTTTTTTTTTTTTTTTTCTGAAATGGAATCTCACTCTGTAGCACAGGCTGGAGTGCAGTGGCATGGTCTTCGATTACTGCAACCTGTGCCTCCCAGCTTCAAGTGATTATTCTGCCTCAGCCTCCTGAGTAGCTGGGATTATAGTGCACGCTATCACACCTGGCTAATACTTGTATTTTAGTTTGGCCAGGCTGGTCTCAAACTCCTGACCTCATGATCCACCCACCTCGGCCTCCCAAAGTGCTGGGATGTCAAGCATGAGTCACCATGCTGAGCTTGCAGTGATACTTTTTTCTAGCTTGACCAAAATGTTGCCATGCTTATCATCTTGGACTTTCTGCATGAGGACAAGACCTGGTCTGTTCGAGGAGGAGTCCCCCCAATCCCCAGCTCACAGACTGGTACAAGTCTGCAGCCTCAGGAACTGGACCATACAGCAGGAGGTGAGAGGAGGAAAGGCGAGCATTGTGTCACCTGTGTTCATATCCATTCCACATCACATGCGTCCACACTTGATCTCCGCCTCCTGACAGATCAGCAGTGGCATTAGATTCTCATAGAAGCATGAACCCTATTGTGAACTGCACATGTGGGATATCTGGGCTGCATGCTCCTTATGAGAATCTCATGTCTGATGATCTGTCACTGTCTTCCATCACCCCCAGATGGGACCGTCCAGTTGCAAGAAGACAATCTGAAATCATTCATTACATGTTACAGTGTAATAAATGTACAATAAACATAATGTGTTTGAATCATCCCAAATCCATGCACCCCACCCTGGGCCATAGAAAATCTGTCTTCCAGAAAACCAGTCCCTGGTGCCAAAAAGCTTGCAGACCACTGTGTTACCATGTTCCCAACAGTGCCTTAGGTATTCTACTCAACCATCAGTACCTCTAACTTTCACAGAGATGGGAGTGAGGCTGAAATTTCAAATCTTCTAATGGCAAGGTTAGTTTCTTTGGCAACCAGCCCCACTGAGGCTGTCCAGGTGCCCCCAGCCATCAGTCATCTCATTAGCATACAAAAGACACATCATTTCATACATTACACTCAGGACACTGGGGCAGAGACCACACACAAACTCTTATTATGTTCCAGTAACCCACAGAATGGAAGAAAAAATCTGCACAGTAGATTCTTCATAAGCGTCTGTTATCCAGAATGTATAAATAACTTTTACAATTCAACAACAAAGACAATCCAATCTAAAAACTAATGAAGCACTTTAATACACACTTCACCAGCAAGCACTTAAGAGATGCTTAACATCATTAGTCCTAATTCAAACCAGAAAGAGATACCCCTTAACTCACACTAAAATAGTCATACTAAAAAAAAAAAGTGTTGACAAAGATGTGCGGAAACGTGAACTATTTAACACTGCTTGTGACAATATGAAATGGTGCAGCATATGTGTCAAATAATTTGGAGTTTCTTCAAACAGTTGCAAGTAGATTTGCCATACGACTCAGTGATTCCATTCCTAGCTATATACACCAAAGACCTGAAAACAGGTGTTCAAACAAAAACTCGTATGCTCTTTAAATGTGTCAAGATCATAAATATGCAGGAAAGTCTTGGGAACACTGACAGGAAAACTGGATCAAAATGAAAAAACACATTATACTCCCAAGCAGGGCAGGAGGTAAAAGTGAAATGAGTTTGTGAACTGAATTATCACATAGGAACCATGCTGATTTCCTGATCTAGGGGTTATGTGGTGGTAACCTAGGAGAGTTTCCATGCTTTGGATAAAGTATACTGGAGTATTTTGTGGGACGCTGCAAATCTGGTACAGCAGTAACTGCTGGGGACTCTAAGAAAAGAAACAGGTTATATTTTGCACTGCTTCTGGAAGTTTCCTAGAAGTATGACATTATTAAAAAGTAAGTTACTGCCGGGGGTGGTGGCTCAAGCCTGTAATCCCAGCACTTTGGGAGGCCAAGGCGGGTGGATCATGAGGTCAAGAGATCGAGACCACCCTGTGGTCAACATGGTGAAACCCCATCTCTACTAAAAATACAAAGAATTAGCTGGGCATGGTGGCATGTGCCTGTAATCCCAGCTACTCAGGAGACTGAGGCAGGAGAATTGCCTGAACCCAGGAGGCGGAGGTTGCGGTGAGCCGATCGTGCCATTGCACTCCAGCCTGGGTAACAAGAGCAAAACTCCATCTCAAAAAAAAAAAAAAAAAGTAAATTACTTTTTAAAACAACCATATCAATACTACGCCAGAAAAGCAGAGACATCACCAAAATCCACTATAGAGGCTACGCTTCATCCAAAGCTGTGAACCCTTATAAAAGCCTCAACGTCAACAGACTCCACTTAGTAGATATTATTATACTTATTAGTATTAGAGGCTACTGTGCGGATACATTAGTGTTACGGCACAGTGTGGATATTAGTGTTAGGACATGGTGTACATATTATATTGGTGTTGGAGAACAGTCAGATATTACATTAACATCAGGGAACCATGTGGATAGTATTACATTAGTATTAGAAGCAATGGTGTGGATATCAGATTAGCGTTAGAATATGGTGTGAATATATTGGTTTTAGGGCACGGTATGGATATCATAGTAATGTTAGGGCATGCTGTGATTATTATATTAGAGGTCACTGTGAGAACATATCTTAGCAGCCACTGCGTCTGGATATTGACAATGATATCAGGCTGTAGTCTTAATGATGCGATTTGGGGATTTCATTTTTCTAGATGAATTTCTTCCTTTGCTGAGTACTCTAAAGCTCTCTTCTCTGCATTCAGGGCCATGGAAAGGAAGCATTTTACTCATCAATGAACAAGACTAAGTTGACACAACCCTTGTGCTGCCCTGGCACCTCAGAGGGAAGTTGGTCAGGGGTGGGTTCACGCACCCTCTGGTGGCGCCAGAGCTCAGGACAGACACTCTTACTCAGTTTCTCAGCAGATGTTCACCCCTGCCTGGCTGTCCTGAAATACCTATAAAATTCAATATTCAGTTTATTCAATGTAATAATTTTGGAAACTCAAGCCAAAATGAAGCCCACTGTAGCCATATCCTTCCCAAAAATAGTGATGGAAGACTTTGGAAGCCATGTAGAATGAACTGAATATATACACAAAATAAAAAAAAACCAAAAACCTACTCAAAATAGTCCAGAGGTGGTAATATAAAATGCAAAACTATAAAAAATCTAAAAGAAAATCTAGATGACATTGGGTTTGGTGTTGAGTTTTAACACACAACATCAAATGCCAATTCATGAAAATATTGATAACAGACTTTATAAAGCTAAATATTCTACTGTGGAAAATTGTATTCAGAGAATAAAAAGACAAGACAGATGTGAGAAGATATTTACACAATACATAGGTGATTTTAAAACTGGTTAAATATCTGAACAGATATCCAACCAAAGCAAATATACCGATAGTAGGCTGGGCATGGTGGATGCCCATCTCTACTAAAAATACAAAAATTACCCAGGCATGGTGGTGCATGCCTGTAATCCTAGCTGCTCGGGAGGCTGAGGCAAGACAATTGCTTAAACCTGGGAGGCGGAGGTTGTGGTGGGCCAAGATCACACCATTCCTCTGCCCTACTGTATATGTAAAAATGCAGATTCACTGAACCAGACTAAATTGTATTCACTGGAAGGTTGATCAAGGATTCAAAAGAATGCAACCTTTTGTTTTATCTACTTCTGACCTAGAAGCACCCCCACTTCCTACTTCCAGTTGTTCCTCCTCACTGAATCAAATGACTGTACATCTTATGCATATTGATTGGTGTCTCCTGTCTCTCTAAAATGTATAAGAGCAAGCTCTACCCTGACCACCTTAGGCCCATGTTGTCAGGACCTCCTGAGGCTGTCATGGGCGTGTCCTTAACCTTGGTGAAATAAGCTTTCTACTTGACTGGGACCTGACTCAGATATTTTGGGATCACAATCCACAGTCACCATGGTGTGACAGTTGACTACAGCATTCAGTACAGAGACGTGCTATACAGGTTTGTAGCATGGGAGCAATAGGCTATACTATATAACTTATGTGTGGAGTGGGCTATACCATCTAGGATTTAAAAAGACACTCTATGGTGTTCAGACAAGGATGAAATCACCAAGGACAAATTTCTCAGAAAGAATTCACATCAATAGAAGATGCTTGAGTGTATTTTAAATGGTTAAAGCCTAGAAGAAAAAAAAAAGAAACTCAACTCCTGTTTTGGTTTAATAACAAAGCTTAATAGAGTTAACATATTTCATCTAATCTAAGATGCTAATAATTAACAAACATTATTTTATGCACCATCACAAATAGGTTGCCAATTAAACTTTCTGAATAACAACAAAAATGTGAATTTACTGCTATTCATGCCAGTAAAGTAAAATGAAAATGAATTACGGTTTTGACATGTTAAAGTAAAACAGGAGGAAGCCGTTAGCCTGAGGTCTTGCAAAGGAAATGGAAACCGAATTGGAGGCATTAAAACTGACTTTAAAACAGGAGCAAACCAACCAGTCAATGACAATAAACCCAGCTGCTAGTTGGCTTTATGACTGTTGATGCTGAGGGAACCATCCCCACAACAGGCAGTCGCCTAGGTGGAGCCAAGGAGAAACCTCACTTAGCTGCCACCACTAACAGCTCAAAGTCCCAAGCCCTGTTTTCCATTCTGGTGCTTCAGGTGTGATTCACAAATCATTCCTTTGCTTAAATAAACAAAATTTATTTTGCCTAAAATTCTCTAACCCCTAAATCCTAACGACTAACTGGTAACCCTAAACTTTAACCCTGACCCGTATCCCTAATCCTCACCCAAAGCCCTGAGCATACATTGGTTTCTGCGTTTGCACTGATACGTCACTGTTGATGATTCAAACTGCTGTATGGCGGCCGCAGGAGCAGCGCGGACTTTACAGTAACGCGCGGACGGAGGCCTTGCATCAGCATCACAGCTGTTTTCTACACGAGCACTGCGGGTGTTGTATTCACATTCCGGATGTCACAGCTGCCTTAGGAACGCGCCATTGCGTTCCAAGGCTGCGGTGTGCACCTCGCACTGCCGCCACGTGGCCTTGGCTCGGGAGAACCTCAGCGCGCAGGACTCTGAGGGGCTTTTGGTGTCCAGGTTTCCACACCGAGATCTTCCTACTAGTCTCTGACCCTAAGCAGTCAGGCTGCAAACAGGAAGGATTTTACTCACTGTGGACGCGGCCCAGAGTCGTCCCCAGGTGAGGCTGTGCCCGCTAGGTCTGTGCTGTGGAGAACGCAGCTCCGCCCTGACGGGGCCCCGCAGGTCTGCACTGAGGACGACAGAACTCCGCAGGCCGCCATGACGCAAGGCACGCCGGGACCGTGACGCCGTCTGAAAAGGCGGCTCGGGCGCCCCCTGCTGGCGGCCGCCGGGCAGTGCGGGGCCCTCTCGCTCCCGGTGATGTGCCCGCGCCCTCTTCCGGCGACGAGGGCCACGGCAGGGCCCTCCCACAGTGAGACCCGAGCCCCGGGGTCTGTGCTGAGGAGGTCGCAGCTCCACCTCCAAGTGCCCCCAGATCAACGCTGAGGAGAACACAACTCTGCAGACCACGTGGGCGGCAATGATGCACCTCGGGGGGCGGAACCTCAGGACTCTGAAAAGGCTGGCTTGGGCGCCCTCTCCTGGCGGACCAATGCAGGGCCCTCTTGCTCACACTGCCGTGGCAACATGCTCCCTGCTGGCAACTAGGGCAATGCAGGATCCTCAGGCTCACTGAGCTAGGGGGCTGTGCATATGTACACAATGTGCACCTATATGTACATGCATACATACTGTACATCTGTACGTAATGTAAACATGTAAATGTGCACATACTGTACCTCTCTACCTAATGTGCACATTATGTACACGTGAACATGTATACATTACATATATGTGTACATATTGTACATCCTTACATAATGTGCACATTATGTAAACGTGTATATTTTGTACAGCTGTACATAATGTACATAATGTGCACAAATATGTACACATGTACATATAGTACATATGTACATTACGTACATGGTTACACATTGTAATACCAAAATAAATTAAAAGTACATAATGTGTACAATCTGTATATTTACCATGATATTACATATTGTATATATATAATTGTAATTACATATATCATTGTGATATTACAATAATGTATATATCATACACATGTGCACATAAATGTACATATTGTATGGATTATGTACATTTATTGTACATATGTATTGTGTACACATATGTACATCACAGTAAAGGTACATATGGTACATATTATATACATTTATTGTAATATCCCAATAAATGTACACATTATGAGTATATTCTGGGATATTATTTCTAGTATATTAGATAAAAATTACTCCTAATATCAGGGTGGGTATACACCCATGTGTGTATATCTTGTGATATTATCCATCATATCCTAAGTAAGTATTACTCTCACTGTGAAAGCAAGTGTACACTCTGTGACTGTTCCATTATCACAGGCGGTGTACAACGCTTCTGCGATGTGGTTACTAATATCCTGGGGAAAGTACCCTGAATATCGCAGGAAGTGTACACCACCACTGTAATATTGTTTCTAACACATCCAAAAACGGAGAGGATGTTACTCCAAGTATCTCAGGAAGTGCACAAACCCCCAGTGATATTGTTCCTAATAACTAAGGGATTACAGATAATAATACTCACAATCCGACTGGGGCTGTACACCCGTCCTGTGATGTTGTTCCTAATATCCAGGGAAGGAGAGGATGATGTTACTGCCCATAGGGAAATACTCTCAGTATGGCAAGAGGTGTACATCAAGCTCTCATATGGTCACTAATGTACACACACACACACACACACAAAATTATATTGAATTAAACATTGCAAGGGGTGAAAACCCCCTGTGCTTTCAATCCTAATGTCAAGGAAGGTAAGGATGACATTTTTGTCAATATCAAAGACATGTAACTAGAACTAGTGTTATTGTGCTTAATATAAAAAAAAAACAGAATAACATTATGATCACCCTATGATATGGTTCTAAGTATCATATTACACAACATTTTCAAAACAGATGGTCCCTAGGAGCCAGGGTGGGCCGGGGGGCTGCTACAGGCCCTCTACTGGGGTCTGTCGGCACAGCCCCATAGCCAGGGGGTCCTAGCAGCCAGGGTGAGCTGGGGGGCTGCTGTAGGCACTCTGGATGGGGTTGTGTGCACAGCCCCCTAGCCAGGAGGTCCCTAATAGCCAGGATGGGCCGGGGGCTGCTATGGGCCCTCTGGCGAGGGGTGTGGGCACAGCCTCCTAGCCAGGGGTCCCTAGTAGCCAGGGTGGGCCAGGGGCTGTGTGTGGGCACAGCCTCCTAGCCAAGGAGTCCCTAGCAGCCAGGGTGCCCTGGGGGACTGCTACAGTTTTAGCTGTGTATTTTGAAAAAGTTGTCTCTAAGTGCTATAGCTGATGAAATTAGAATGAGTGATCTGTGTCTACTTGAGTTGAGCTTTCTTTTAGTAATAAAGGATTAAGTTCTATTTGAATTCTTTAGAACTGACTCTCATTCTTGTCAATCAACTGTGAATTTTCTGTGTTAATTTCTAGCAGAGGTAATATAGTTAATCCAAAACTATAGGTATATTAAAGTCCAGATTGACAAGTATACTCAACAAACCAGGCACTGAGCTGGAAGAGGGATCTTTTCCCAGTGGGCCTTAAGGCCCACATAAATCCCTGTGCAGAAATCGAGAAACAGAGACAGAAAGGGACTCGCCTAAGGCTTGTCACTTGAAAGTGAGTGGCTGACTGACTGGCAGAGGGCTGGAAATCAAATCCAAATCTCCTGACCTCTAATTTGAAAGGGTGCACTGCCTCCCCAAGGCCCAGTTTCACAGGTAAATAGCTTAACAAGGGCTTTACTGGATTGAAGTCAACATTAAAAGACATCGGAACAGTCTTTGGCCCCTTGTCTCTAACGAGAATTTGCCCAGGTAATATTTTAACACTGGGTCTAACCTGAGAGATCTGGACTTTCAGCCTGAAACTCTTGAAAAGGATTGATTAACTTAGGAGTTCCTGCTACAAAGTAAGAGTCAAGAACCATTTTCAGCAAAGGTGAGCTGACCTCAGTGGTCAATAGGAAATGAGCTGGTTTCAATCACCACCCTCTCACTAATCATCAAGATAAAATTTCTTAAAACATACATGTATTGTGTTTTTCGGAAGGCTGGGGGTTATCCAAGATTCTGAGTAATATGCTACCACAGGAAGGAGATGCTGTTCACGCCTGAAGACAGACACACAGACACACAGACACACACACACATACACAGAGACAAACAGTCTAAACACACAACTGGTAGTGTCCAGCCAGATACTTAGCAGTATGAGGAGGGCTTTGAAGTCATTCATGCTCCAAAGGAAAAGACACCTTTCCCTAATTCACACGTCCATTCTCCCTCCTTATCCCCCAATGCTGTCTTCTCCTCAAGCCCACGCATTACTAAGTAGAACAAAATTAGGCAGGGCTATCAGGATAAAGCATTGTCAATGATGCTCTCATTTAAAATAACAGCACAGTCAAATGGAGAGCATGCTTGCATATAAAATGTGATTCTTTCAGACATGGCTCATGATGACTGGGACCACGCCTCCAGGGAGAAGCTCTGCTCCGCAGCCATCCAAGCTGTGTGCCTGGCCACCTCCCAAAGTGCTTCGCACTCTCATTTCACCCTTAGAGGCAGACAAGAGGACTGCAAAGGACTCATGTGTCTCCTGTGCTCTCTGAAAAAGACTCCCATTTCTCCTGGGGACCAAAAAGAACAAAAGTTGCTTTTTCTTTGTAGAGCACACAACTTTTCCAAAATACACAGCTAAAACTGTCCTTGATTTAAGTGCTATAGCCCTAGCCCTAGCGCTAAACCTAACCCTAATGCCGAACCTGAACCCTAACCCTAACCCTTTTCTCAAATTGACTTTTCTGGAAACAACTTGTTTGGCCTTGTCTGTAGTCGACTTTTCTGGAATCGACTTACGTTGACTTTTCTCAAATCGACATTTCTGAAATTGACTTGCCTAGCCTTTTCTCAAATCGACTTTTCTGGAATCAACTTATTTGGCCTTGTTTGAAATCGATTTTTCTGAAATCAATTTGGCCTTGCCTAAAACATGTTTTCCAGGATTCAACTTGCCTTTCCTTTTTTGGAATCGACCTGCCTTGTCTGCAATCGATTTTTCTGGAATCCACTTTCCTTGCCTGAAATCGATTTTTCTGGAATCGACTTGCCAGGCCTTGCCTGAAATCTCTTTTCCTGGATTCTACTTGTCTTGCCTTTCTTTTTTTTTTTGAATCGACTTTTCTGGAATCGACTTGCCTTGTCTGAAATCAATTTTTCTGAAATGGACTTGCCAGGCCTGTTCTCAAATTAACTTTTCTGGTCTGAAATCGATTTTTCTGAAATCAACTTGCCTGGGATTGCCCGAATCTATTTTTCTGGAATCGACTTGTTTGGCCTTGCCTGAAATCAATTCCTCTGGAATTGACTAGCCTTGTCTGAAATCGACTTTTCTGAAATCGATGTGCCTGGCCTTGCCTGAAATCCATTTTCCTAAATCACTTAAAGCGGGGACCATTTTAGCTATTTTAGCTGTGTATTCTTAAAAACAGCCAGGCGCGGTGGCTCAAGCCTGTAATCCCAGCACTTTGGGAGGCCGAGGCCGGTGGATCACGAGGTCGAGCGATCGAGACCATCCTGGTCAACATGGTGAAACCCCGTCTCTACTAATAATACAAAAAATTAGCTGGGCATGGTGGCACCTGCCTGTAATCCCAGCTACTCAGGAGGCTGAGGCAGGAGAATTGCCTGAACCCAGGGGGCGGAGGTTGCGGTGAGCTGAGATTGCGCCATTGCACTCCAGCCTGGGTAACAAGAGCGAAACTCCGTCTCAAAAAAAAAAAAAAAAAACTTGTCTAGCACTTAAAGCACGGACAGTTTAAGCTGTGTATTTTCAAAAATTTGTCTCATGAAGTCAAAATGAGTGATTTGTGTCCCCTTGAGTTGAGCATTCTTTTAGTAATAAAGGATTAAGTTATATTCATTTTTTTTTTTTTTTTTTTTTTTTTTGAGACAGAGTTTCGCTCTTGTTACCCAGGCTGGAGTGCAATGGCACGATCTTGGCTCACCGCAACCTCCGCCTCCTGGGTTCAGGCAATTCTTCTGCCTCGGCCTCCTGAGTAGCTGGGATTACAGGCAGGTGCCACCATGCCCAGCTAATTTTTTGTATTTTTAGTAGAGACGGGCTTTCACCATGTTGACCAGGATGGTCTCGATCTCTCGACCCCGTGATCCACTCGCCTCAGAAGCTGAGGCAGACAGATCACATGAGGTTAGGAGTTCTAGACCAGCTTGGCCAATATGACAAAACCCCATCTCTACTAAAAATACAAAAATTACCCGGGCCTGCTAGCATGCACATGGAATCCTAGCTACTTGGGAGGCTGAGGCAGGAGAACTGCTTGAATCCAAAAGGTGGAGGCTGCAGTAAGCTGATATTGAGCCACTGCACACTAGCCTGGCTGAAACGGCAAGATTCCATCTGGAAAAGAAAAAAAGAAAGAAAACCAAAATGTCTGGGAGTGGCAGGGTGTAGTGGCTCACTCCTGTAATCCCAGCAATTTGGGAGGCTGAGGCGAGCAGAGCACCTGACATTAGCAGTTCAAGACCAGCCTGACCAACATGAAGAACACCTGTCTCTATGGAAAATACAAAAATTAGCTGGGCATAGTGGCATGTGCCTGTAATCCCAGCTCCTTAGCTGGATGAGGTAGGAAGATCACTTCAACCTGGGAGGTGAAGTTTGCAGTGAGCCGAGGTGGTGCTACTACACTCCAGCCTGGGTGACAGAGACTCTGTCTCAAAAAAAAAAAAAAAAAAAAAAAAAAAAAAAAAAAAAATTCAAATAATTTCACACTAGAATAGTTATACTAAAAAACAAACAAACAAAAAAGAGTTGACAAAGATGTGCAGAAACTTGAACCCATAAACACTGCTTCTGACAGTATTAAACAGTCCAGCCTATGTGTAAAATCATTTGGTGTTTCTTCAAACACGTGCAAATAGATTTGCCATATGACTCAATGATTCCATTCCTCGGCATATACTGTAAAGAACTGAAGACAGGTGTTCAAACAAAAACTTGTATGTTCTTTAAGTGTGTCAAGGTGATAAATATGCAGGAAAGTCTGGGGAACAGTGCCAGGAAAAGAAAACTGGATCAGAACAATGAAAAAACACATCATACTCCCAGGTGGTGCAGAAGGTAAAAGTGAAATGAGTTTGTAGACTGAATTATCATGTAGTAACCATGCTAATTTCCTGATCTAGGGGTTATGTGGTGGTTACCTGGGAGAGTGTACTTTGGGCAAAATATACTGAAGTATTTTCTGGGACATTGTAAATCTGGTACAGCAACAACTGCTGCAAATCTAAGAGAAGAAAGAGGTTATACTTTGTACTGCTATTGGAAGATTCTTAGAAGTATGACATTATTGGAAACAAACTACTTTTTAGAACAACCATATCAATACCATGCCAGGAAAGCAAAGACCTCATCAAAATCCATTATAGAGGCTATAGTTCAACCAAAGCTGTGAAATCCTTATAAAAGTCTGCATGTCAACAGAGTTCACTTAGTAGATACTACTGTATTTACTAGTATTAGAAGCTACTGTGTGGATATGTTAGTGTTATGGCATGATATGGATATTAGTGTTAGGACATGGTGTGAATATTATACTGGTGTTAGGCCACGGAGTGATTACTATATTACAGACCACTGTGAGAATACTTGTGAGAATACTTATTAGCAGCCGCTGTGTCTTGGACACTGACAAGATCAGAGTGTAGTCAAAACAGTGGATGTGAGGGTTTCCTTTGTCTAGCTGAATTCCTTCCTCTGCTGAGTACTCTCTAAAGACTCTCTCCTCTGCACTCAGGGCTTTGGACAGGAAGTTTGTTACTCACCAATGAACAACACCAAGTTGACATGACCTTCATGCTGCCCTGAGGAAGATAAAGCTCCTTGCCGCTTCTGGCACCTCAGAGGGAAGTTGGTCAGGGGTGGGTTCGTGCACCCTCTGGTGATGCCAGAGCTCAGCACAGACACTCTTGCTGAGTTTCTAGGTGGACGTGCAACCCCGCCTGGCTGTCCTGAAATACCTATAAAATTCAATATTGAGTTTACTCAATGTAATAATTTTAGAAATTCAAACCAAAATGAAGCCCACTGTAGCCATTCCTTCCCGAAGATGGTGATGGAAGACTTTGGAAGCCATGTAGAATAAAATGAATAAATACAGAAATTAAGAAAAACAAAAACCTACTCAAAATAGTCCAGAGACGGTAATTTTAAATGCAAAATTATAAAAAATCTAAAAGAAAATCTATATGACATTGAGTTTGGTGTTGACTTATAACACAAAACATCAAATGCCAATTCATGAAAATATTGATAACACAGACTTTATAAAACTAAGTATTCTACTGTGCAAAACTGTATGCAGAGAACAAAAAGACAAGAGAGATGTGAGAAGATAATTACAAAATACATATGTGATTTTAAAACTGGGTAAATATCTGAACAGATACCTAACCAAAGCAAATATACTGATAGTAGGCTGGGCATGGTGGCTCATGTCTGTCATCCCACAACTTTCGAAGGCTTAGACGGGTAAATAATCTAGGTCAGGAGTTCCAGACCAGCCTGGCCAACATGGCGAAACCCCATCTCTACTAAAAATACAAAAATTAGCCAAGCGTGCTGGTGGGCACCTGTAATCCCAGCTACTTGGGAGGCTGAAGCAGGAGAACCACTTAAACATGGGAGGTAGAGGGTGCAATGAGCCAGCATCGTGCCATTGCACTCCAACCTAGGTTACAGAGCAAGAAAGACTCCATCTCAAAAAAAAAAAAAATTGTTAATAACGTATCTGACACATGTTGATATTCACGAGGGGAAACTAGTTTGGGTCTACACAGGAAATCTGCATTTTCCTCCCAATTTCAGTGTGAATCTAAAACCAATTTAAAATAAAACCTTTATTTAAAAATTACAAATTTTTAAAAATATCTGCTTACTTATTTGTACTAATAAGTAGTAATTGACACTAACTACTACTTTTCAAAACAAGGGCATTCATTATGCTGCAAAGTAATTTATGCAAACATATATAATTTCAATGAAATGCCTATTTTACAAGATTTATGTTAAAATAACACATCCATGTAAACATATTTATCATATCTTTTTTCTTGTGGTGTGGTTCACTCTCTAGGAAATCTGGTCACCTTAGAACCAAGGAAAGACTTCAGATTTTGGAGACTATTTCAATTTACAGCGGGACATTTTCAAAAATATAACTTTAAAAAAAAAATAGCAATTGATTGTGACTGAATCACTTATTATAATGAATGCTTGTCTTTGTTTTGTTTCCCAGCATTCCTTTTAGCTACAATACAACAAAAGCAAATATTTGCGATTGGAAAAAATATTCAAAGGAAGACTGTAAAGGGAATTTGTGACCACAATTATTCAATGTTTCATGACGATGCTTTCTAATACTGAAAAGTTTAAAGGGATAGTCAAAGTTATTCCCCCAAAGATGCTTTGAAGAAATCGATGAAACTAGAGAAACAAAAGTGGCAGGACAATCAATGCGACTTTAGATGTCACTGTGTCTTGTGAGAAAAAGTAATTTACCTTCAGAGGATCGCCAAGAATTACTGGAAGCCCAGACTCTGGAATGTATCTAAATTTAGTTGTTAATATCACTAGCAATGAATGTGATAAAAAGGGATCTCTGTTTTATTTGTGTAATACAATACCAATGCAGTATTTAATGCTCCAAGGAAAACAAGTTATACCTGAAATACAGTTGACAATATCAGAATCAAAATAAGCTTCCTGACCAGGCATGGTGGCTCATGCCTGTAATCCCAAGACTTTGAGAGGCCAAAGCAGGCGGATCACCAGAGGTCAGGAGCTCAAGACCCACCTGCAAACACGGAGAAACCCCATCTCTACTAAAAATGCAAAAATTACCCAGGCTTGGTGGTGCATGCCTGTAATCCCAGCTACTGGGGAGGATGCGACAAGACAATGGCTTAAACCAGGGCAGAGGGGGGTACGCTAGGCCAAGATCACACCATTCCTCTGCCCTACTGTCTATGTAAAAATGCAACTTCACTGAACCAGACTAAATTGTATTCAGTGGAAGGCTGATCAAAAAATTGAGAAGAATGCAACTTTTGTTTTATCTACTTCTGACCTAAAACCACCCCCTAGCCGCCTTCCTACTTCTAGTTGTTCCACCTCACTGAACCAAATGACTTTACATCTTACACATATTGATTGGTGTCTCCTGTCTAAAATATATAAAAGCAAGCTCTACCCTGACCACCTTGGGCCCATGTTGTCAGGACCTCCTGAGGCTGTGTCATGAGCATGTCCTTAACCTTGGCGAAATAAGCTTTCTACTTGACTGAGACCTGACTCAGATATTTTGGGATCACAATCCACAATCACCATGGTGTGACATTTGACTACAGCATTCAGTACAGAGATGAGCTATACAGGTATGGTATGTAGCCTGAAATCAAGAAGCTATACCATATCACTTACGTGTGAAGGGGGCTACACCATCCAGGTTTTATAAGGACACTCGATGGTGTTCGCACAAAGATGAAATCACTAAGGACACATTTCTCAGACAGTATCCACATTGTTAGGAGATGCTTGAGTGTATTTTCATTGGTTAAAGCCTAGGAGGAAGAAAAAGCAACTGAACTCCTGTTATGGTTTAATAGCAAAGCTTAATAAACATTTCATCTAATCTAAGATGCTAATAATTAACAGACATTATTTTATGCAAATCACAAATAGGCTGCCAATTAAACTGACTTTCTGAATGACAACAAAAACGTGAACTTACTTTTCTAATGCCAGGAAAATAAAATGAAAATGAATTATGGTTTTGATATGTTAAAGCAAAAAACGAGGAAGCCGTTAGCCTGAGGTCTTGCCTAAGCAAATGGAAACCGAACTTCGAGGCATGCAAACTGACTTAAAAACATGAATAAACCAATCAGTTAATGACAAAAAGCCCAGCTGCCAGCTGGCTGTATGACTATTGACACTGAGGGAACCATCCCCACAACCGGCGGTCACCCAGCTGGAGCCCATGAGAAACCTCACTCAGCTGCCACTGCTAAGAGCTCGAAGCCCCAAGCCCTGTTTTCCGTTCTGGTGCTTCAGGCATGATTCATGCAACATTCCTTCCTTCAAATTTGCCTAAAATTTTTCTAACCCCTGTATCCTAACCCCTAACTGGTAACCCCGAACGCTAACCCTAATCGCTAGCCCTAATCCTCACCCTAAACCCTAACCACACGTTAATTTCTACGTTTGCACTGATATGTCCGTGTTCAGTATTGAAACTGCGGTACTGGCAGGGCCGCATGACTAGTGCGGATTTTATAGTAACATGTTTGGACTGAGGCCTTGCGTTAGCATTAGGTGTTTCCTACCTGAGCACTGGGCTTATTGTATCCGTATTTCAGAGGCCATATCTGCCTCAGGAACGCTCCATTTGTCTTCTGAGGCTGCTGGGTGCACCTCACACCGCAGCCGCCTGGCCTTGGGCGGGAGAACCCAGGTGCGCAGGGTTCAGAGGGGCTTTTCGTGTCCAGTTTCCCACACAGAGCTCTTCGTACTAGTCTCTGACCCTCAGCAGTCAGGGATGCAGACAGGAAGGATTTTACTCACCGTGGACATGGCCCAGAGTTGTCTCAAACCGAGGCTGTGCCCTACGTCTGTGCCGTGGAGAACACAGCTCCGCAGATTGCCCTGAAGCGATGCGATGCACGCTCGGGAGCCCCCTGCTGGTGGCCAGGCGGTGCGGGGCCCTCTTGCTCATGGTCCTGTGTCTGCACCCCTCCTGATGGCAGCTGGGGCCACCGCAAGCCCCTCTTGCAGTAAGAACCCCGCCCCAAGGTGTGTGCTGAGGAGGACGCAGTTCCACCCTCACAATGCCCCCCAGTTCTGTAAGGAGGAGAATGCAACTCTGCAGACCGCTGTGACTCAATGCACGCTGGTGATGTGACAGGATGTACATCGGTGGAAGAGCCTCAAGAATCTGAAAGGTGGGTGTGGGGGCCCCTACTGGGGGCCTGCACTGCAGGGCCCTCTTGCTCACGATGCTGTGCCCACGCCCCCTTCTGGCTAGATCCACTGCAGGGCCCTCTGACAGTGTGGTGACCGGCATCACCTGCTGGCAGCTGGAGCACTGCAGGGCCCTCTTGCTCAGTGTAGTGGCAATATGTCCACTGCTGGCAAACAGGGCAGTGCTACATCCTCTTGCTCACAGTGTGGTGCCTGTGCTGCTGGGCACTCTTACTCTCGGTGTAGTGGGGTCACGCCCCCTGCTGGCCGCTGGGGCACTGCAAGACCCTCTTGCCCATAGCGTCCTGGCAACACTCCCGTGATGGCAACTAGAGCACTGCAGGGTTCTCTTGCTCATGGTGTGGTATTCGCTGGGATTACAAGCGTGTGCCACCATGCCTGGCTAATTTTGTATTTTTAGTAGAGACAGGATTTCTCCATGTTGGCCAGGCTGGTCTCGAACTCCCAACCTCAGGTAATCTGCCCGCCTCAGCCTCCCAAAGTGCGGGGATTATGGCATGAGCCACCTAGCTCGGCCTAATTTTTTGATTTGTCATAGAGACGGGGTTTTGCCATGTTACCTATGCTGCGGGGTTTCCTTCTGATGAGATGAAAATATTCTGGAATTAGGTAGAGGAGATGGCTGTACAGCATTGTGAATGTACTAAAAATGAACTGTACACATTAAAATGGAAGAAATGGTGACTTATACAAATTTTATTTTGATTTATTTATTTATTTATTTATTCTGGTCCGACATTACCCTAGGCTTGTCAGTCAATATTTTGATTTTTTTAAAAAGGACAATGATGAGTTGAAACGTTTAAGGGCCTATCAGTAGAAACAGTAAGAAGACAGCGCATGGCTGGGTGCGGTGGCTCACGCCTGTAATCCTAGCACTTTGGGAGGCCAAGGTGGGTGGATCACCTGCAGTCAGGAATTCAAGACCAGCCTGGCCACCATGGTGAAACCCTATCTTTAAAAAGAAAAAAAGACAGTGCAGAAGAGGGCAGGGCTGAGACTCAAGGGAGTCAAGGGAGACAGCACGTTCCCCGCGGCCTCCTGCTGTCTGCGGGGCGCCTGGAGCCCTGAGCCCCGCTCCTGCCTGACCCCCCGCCTGCTGGCTGCTAACCATCTGGCTTCTGCGGCTTCTTCAGCTCCCACTGCCCTCAGAGTGAAGGCTGCTCGTCCACACCCACCTGGCCTCGGTGACGTCAGCAGCTTTTCCCCTGCACACGCTCTCCAGCTGCACATAGACCGAGCAGTTGACCCAGCTCCACTTGGGGTCACAGATGGCCAGGAAGCTGGGGTGCAGGTGGCCGATCGTGTACTTGGCCAGGTCCGTCAGAGACTGGCTCACAGCCGCCCCGAAGAGGAAGGTCCCCAGCACCTTGTACATGGCAGCCACGTAATTATTGAAGTCAGAGCAGGAATAGAGCCAGTCTGTGAGCACCAGGTAGGCTTCTCCTGCCGAGACCTGCGTGTGGGGCAGCCGCGGTGACCAGAGGGGGTCCTGGTCAGCCCATGGGCCCTTAGTGGGCCTCAGTCCTCCCCACGGGCCTCCCCAAGGCTGCTGCAGAGCTGGGGACTCTAAAGGTGCCCAAGCTGGGCTTGGTGGCTCACGCCTACCAGCCCAGCACTGTGGGAGGCTGAGGCGGGAGGATCACCTGAGGTCGGGCATTCAAGACCAGCCTGACCAACATGATGAAACCTGTCTCTACTAAAAATACAAAAATTAACATGCCTGTAATCCCAGCTACTGGGGAGACTGAGGCAAGAGAATCACTTGAACCCAGGAGGCGGAGGTTACAGTGAGCGGAGATCCTGCCATTGCACTCCAGCCTGGGCAACAAGAGCAAAACTCCATCTCAAAAGACAAAAGGGGGTTCCTATTTTGTTGTTGTTTTTTGTGTTTTTTTAAATTTATTTTTATTTTTATTTTTTTGAGAGGTAGTTTCGATCTTGTTACCCAGACTGGAGTGCAATGGCACGATCTCGGCTCACCGCAACCTCCGCCTCCTGGGTTGAGGCAATTCTCCTGCCTCAGCCTCCTGAGTAGCTGGGATTACAGGCACGCACCAACATGCCCAGCTAATTTTTTGTGTTTTTAGTAGAGACGGGGTTTCACCATGTTGACCAGGATGGTCTCGATCTCTTGACCTCGTGATCCACCCGCCTCGGCCTCCCAAAGTGCTGGGATTACAGGCTTGAGCCACCGTGCCCGGCCAAAAGGGGGTTCCTATTACCCACAAGTACCACTCGGGGCAAGGCTGTGTCCCCCAGCCCCCCACAGACCTCCAGGCCACCTCCATCAGGAACCCAGGGTAGGGCTGTACCCCATCCCGCCCCCTCCCTGTCCCTCTGAATCCCTCCTGTCTTACAAGAATGACAGTGGCTGTGATGGTGACCCCGGCCATGAGCCCAAGGGTGATGGTGCCTGGACGGTAGGGGTACCGGATGGAGTCATCCCCACAGTCAAATCCTCGGTTATACGGGGTGTTCACCAGCGACACAGAACAGCGAAGGACAGGGAGGCTGGAGGGGGAGAAGGGCCTGGGAGCTGTGAGGTTCTCAAACCAGCTGGGCCATGGGGCCCCCACACCCGCCTTGGCCTCGAGGCCTGCTCCCACCAACAAGGAAGAGCTTTTCTCACAGCACGTGGGAGGCCCAAGCGACACTCCTTTCCCATCACCCTCAGATGAGCACGAACTCCCCAGGCCCTCTCCCCGTCACACCCTCCCTCTGCTCCTTGAAAAACCGGGCAAGGACGGGCACGGTGGCTCAAGCCTGTAATCCCAGCACTTTGGGAGGCCGAGGTGGGTGGATCACGAGGTCAAGAGATCGAGACCATCCTGGTCAACATGGTGAAACCCCGTCTCTACTAAAAACACAAAAAAATCAGCTGGGCATGATGGTGCGTGCCTGTAATCCCAGCTACTCTGCAGGCTGAGGCAGAAGAATTGCCTGAACCGAGGAGGTGGAGGTTACAGTGAGCAGAGACCCTGCCATTGCACTCTAGCCTGGGTATCAAGAGCAAAACTCCGGCCCCCAAAAAAAACAAACAAACAAAAAAAAACGGGCAAACACTCACCTCTGGGCCTTTGCACAGGGACTTCTCTCTGCCCAGAATATCTTATTTTTATTTTTAAAAGTAGAGACTGCGGTCTGATGCTGACCAGGCCCGTCACAAACTCCCAGGCTAGAGCGACCCCCCAGCCTCAGCCTCCCAAAGTGCTGAGATTACAGGTGTGAGACAACGTGCTGGTCACCAAAGTGACTCTCACTTCCACTCAGTTTCATCTCCCCTCCCGGCTGTCCCCACCAGCATCCCTCTCACAAAAGGAAAGGTCTGTTTAGCCATGCGTGGTGGCGTGTGCCTGTAATCCAGCTACTCGGGAGGCTGAGGCAGAAAAATTGCTTGAAACCGGAAAATGGAAGTTGCAGTGAGCTGGTCGTGCCACTACACTCCAGCCTGGCAACAGGGCGAGACTCTGTCTCAATTTATTAAAAGAAAATAAATAAATAAATAAATAAATAAATAAAAATAAAAGGGAAGGTCTGCTCTTTCTCCCTATTGCCCCATGTGGAATTACGCAGTCACCTGTGGGACACTGGACTTAATCTCCCCGCCTCCACCCGCCAGCACCAGGAGAGGCCTATTGTATTCAGGACAGAGACCCTGGAGGCTGCTCAGAGCCTGGCCAGCGCAGATGTTTAATAAACATCTGTTAAAACAGGCAGGACTTATTTCAACCTAAGAGCTGGCCAGAGAAGTCAGGAAAAGGCAAAAGCAGGGGCACAGCGGAGGTGCCTTCCTGCTCGCCCCTGCCCGCCACTGACCCTCGTGCCAGGGCACATGCCAGCCACATGGTAACTCAGGGACGAAAAGCACATTCTTGTCAATTCCACACTTGCGGAAGGTGTCACACAGCACTGGGGCTCCCGGGGCCCTGCTGGGCTCAGGGTGGCCAGGGAAGCCGGAGTCAGCTACAGAGGGCAGGGCCCGGGGCAGCTCCCTGTTCCACACGGCAGGTGCACAACAAAAGCGCAGGGTGTCTACCCCAGAGAATAACGAAGGCAGGGCGTCTTTGGCCCAGCAGGGCAAGAACAAAAAAGCGTGGCTCTTCCGAATTCTGAGAGCCTGAGGAGGGACAGGGAGCCTCACACTCCTCCCTGCATGCCAGCTGCAAGGGTCCTAGGACACGGCACGCCTTCGATGCTGGCTGAGTCTGGGGAAATAAAGCAGTGAAGACAGCAGAGCTCCTCACAGGGCAGAAAAGGCGGAGGGAATGCAGAACAGAACGGGCAGCGCAGGGGCCCAGAGCCGGGACGGTGCCTGGAGAGGCCAGCGC
Organism: Saimiri boliviensis; assembly: GCF_048565385.1. Classification (NCBI taxonomy): domain Eukaryota; kingdom Metazoa; phylum Chordata; class Mammalia; order Primates; family Cebidae; genus Saimiri; species Saimiri boliviensis. Next base: position 1,482,572 of record NW_027412502.1, read on the forward strand.
TGGGGCAGAGCGGGATGCCTTGTAAGAGCCCAGCTTCTGCTGGGGCGCAAGGGCGGCTGGCGCTGCTGTGAGTGATGGCAGAGACCAGGGAGGAGGCTCCTGCAATTGCCCCGCGGTGGAAGGTCAGGGTCACAGGACACCAGCCCCTCCCAGGGGCTCTCAGCAGGCGGAGGCTCACACCGGTTGGCCTCCGTTTCCGACCTCCCTGCCCCAGTAACTCCAGCTAGAGACTCAGACACCCCCATGACAACTGGCCCCGGGCTTCCCTCTGCCTGGAAAGCTCACTCTGGGGTCCCCGGAACAGGCACCTTCTCTTCCTTTGACCCCCGGGAGCCTTCCCGCCCTCACGCTGCCCCCACAGCCCCGTCTGGAACCTGTGGACTGCACTGTGACGGGCCGCAGCTTCCAGATGGAGGTGCCCTCGGCCTGGCCGCCACCCCTGGCACGCAGCAGCCACACCCAACCCCACCCTGGCGGCACCTCCCGGCTGTGCGGCCTCCAGCAGGCGACTCCGCGCGGCTGCCCCTCCCTCACAGGCCGTTTACGGAACCGTTTAGGTTATCTGCATGCTGCTGAGGGCCTGGCAACCAGAAAGTGCCACACACGTTTAAGTAACTGACAGCACAGCTGCTCAGGACATGGCACCCAGGGCTGGCAGACACCCCACAGGACATGGCACCCAGGGCTGGCAGACACCCCACAGGACATGGCGCCCAGGGCTGGCAGACACCCCACAGGACATGGCACCCAGGGCTGGCAGACTCCCCACAGGACATGGCGCCCAGGGCTGGCAGACACCCTACAGGATATGGCACCCAGGGCTGGCAGACACCCCACTGGACATGGCACCCAGGGCTGGCAGACACCCCACGGGGACCTCGTGCTGTCCCCTGGCCCCCCCAACAAGGGTCTACTTCGGAGTTCAGAGTGCTTGGCCAGAGAACCAGGAAACGCGCTCGGGAGGAGCGCACCCCTGGCCACCCCCCCGCGGTGACAGATCCGCGACGCCATTGTCCCTTCAGCCACAGAGCAAACACTTGGCCTTTGTTTCCGGGACCCTGGTGGGAGGCCTCCGGGCACTGCTTCCCCAACCTGGCCCAATAACCCGCGGGACAGGTTTCAGTCTCCCGAGGTCCCGAAGCCTGGGACTCAGCTTTTCTCTCCAAGTGTCTCCCCCGCCCGAGGCGCAGGTGTTCGAATCCCACCGATGCGCAGGGCCTATGCCTATCTAATTACTATTATTATTTTTGAAACAGAGTTTACTTCTCATTGTCCATGCTGGAGTGCAATCTCAGCTCACTGCAACCTCTGCTTCCCAGGTTGAACCAATTCTTCTGCCTCAGCCTCCCAAGTAGCTGCGATTACAGGCACATGCCACCATGCTTGCCTAATTTTGTCTTTTTAGTAGAGGTGGGATTTCTGCATGTTGGTCAGGCTGGTCTTGAACTCCTGACCTCAGGTGATCCATTCAACTCGGCCTCCCAAAGTGCTGAGATTACAGGGATGAGCCACCACACCGGGTTTTGGTTTTTGTTTGTTTTTTGAGATGGAGTCTTGCTCTGTCTCCCAGGCTGGAGTGCAGTGGGATGATCTCGGCTCACTACAACCTCCACCTCCCGGGTTCAAGCAATTCTCCTGCCTCCGCTTCCCGAGTAGCTGAGATTGTAGGCACATGCCACCACACTGGGCAAATTTTTGTAGTTTTAGTGGAGTGAGAGTTTCACCATGTTGGCCAGGCTTGTCTTGAAGTCCTGACCTCAGGTGATCCACCCGCCTCAGCCTCCCAAAGTGCTGGGATTACAGGCATGAACCACCTCAGCTGGCCACTATGCCTATCTCATTGTATTTCTAAAAGGAGAGGGAAGAAAAATAATTGTATTTCCATCCTCACAGTAACTCCATGAAGGAGATAATAACATGTACCTTTTACAAATGTGAAACAAAAGCTCCAGCTTTTTTTTTCTGAGAGTGTCTCACTTTGAAGCCCAAGCTTGAGTGCAGTGGCATGACCTTGGCTCACTGCAGTCTTGACCTCCGGGACTCAAGTGACCCTCCCACTTTAGCCTCCTGAGTAGCTGGGACTACAGGGGGACACTGCCACATCTGGAAAAATTTTTGAAATTTTTTGTAGAGATGGGGTCTTGCTATGTTGCCCAGGCTGCTCTCAAACTCCTGGGCTCAAGCAATCCTCCCACATCAACCTCCCAAGGTGCTGGGATGACAGGCATGGTCGCTCCAACTTTTTTTTTTTTCCCCAATGCCACATTAAGTTGTTAGCAGCTGAGTCAAAAGAGTCCTGGGGTCTGCTGACTCCTACTTCAGTGTTTCTTCAGCTAGACTACAGCCACTGTCATTCCTGGAAGTTGTCTGACAGTGGACTGAGATGGATTATTTGGGTGTGTAGCACAAACAGAGGAACATCTCTTAGGAGACCGAATCCTGAAGTTCTGATGGGGCCAGCATGTATTCTGGGGAAAGGTTCCATAGCTCCCATCCATGACCAGTGAATAGGAATTAGGTACCAGGCGTGGTGGCTCAAGCCTGGAATCCCAGCACTTTGGGAGGCTGAGGTGGGTGGATCACTAGATCAGTTCAAGACCAGCCTGGCCAATATGGCAAAACCCCGTCTCTACTAAAAAATACAAAAATTAGCTGGGCCTGGTGGTGGGTGCTTGTAATTCTAGCTACTCAGGAGAATGAGGCAACAGAATCGCTTCAACCCAGGAGGTGGAGATTGCAGTGAGCCAAGATTGCGCCACTGCACTCCAGCCTGGGTGACAAAACAACACTCAGTCTAAAAAAAGAAAATGCTGGGCATTGGCCAGGTACAGTGCGATGGCACACATCTGTAATCCTAGCAGTTGGGGAGGCTGTGGCAGGCAGATCACTTGAGGTCAGGAGTTCCAGACCAGCCTGACCTACATGGTGAAAGCCCATCTCTACTAAAAATATGAATATTAGCTGGGCGTGGTGGCAGTTGCCTATAATTCCACCTACTCAGAATGCTGAGGCAGGAGAATTGCATTAACCTGGGAGGCGGAGTTTGCAATGAGCTGAGATCATGCCACTGTACTCCAGCCTGGGCGACAGAGCAAGACTTCATCTCAAAAAAGAAAAAAAGTTGGGTGTGGTGGTGTGTGGTCTCAGCTACTTAGGAGGCTGCAGTGTGCAGACCACTTGAGCCCAGAAATTTGAGGCTTCAGGGAGCTATGTTGGAGTCACTGCACTCCAGACAGTGACAAAATGAGATCCCTATTTCTAAAAAACTCATTTAAAAAATTAACAAAATAAGAGAGACAATAGGATAGTATTCATCACCAATAAGAGATCAATCACATCACCCACTGAATCTTGCCAACACGATCAAACTCTAATCTAATGGGGTGAGCATAAATCCAGCTGCAAATACGCCACAAATACAAAAGACAGAAATGGGTTCACCTGCACCAGGGAAATCCAGACTTTGAGAAATGCTGCAGGCCCAACAGTGTGGAGTCTTCCAAAATTCATAGAAAAGAAAAGGGATAGGCCAGGCAAGGAGGCTCACGCCTGTAATCCCAGCACATTGGGAGGCCGAGGTGGGCAGATCACAAGGTCAGGAGTTTGAGACCAGCCAGACAACATGGAGAAACCCCATCTCTACCAAAAATACCAAAATTAGCCTGGTGTGGTAGCACATGCCTGTAATTCCAGCTATTCAGGAGGCCGAAGCAAGAGAATCACTTGAACCTGGGAGTCGGAGGTTGCAGTGAACTGAGATTGTGCCATTGCACTCTGGCCTGGGTGACAGAGCAAGACTCTGTCTCCAAAAAAAAAAAAAAAAAAGGAAAAGGAATAGAGGAGAAATTTGTAGATTTCGTCTTTTTAAAAATTTTAGTTTTTGGCCAAGCATGGCTGTTCACACCTGTGATCCCAATCTTTGCACTTTGAGAGACTGAGGTGGGCAGATCACCTGAGGTCAGGAGTTTGAGGACAGCCAGGCCAACATGGTGAAACCCCGGCTCTATTAAAAGTACAAAAATTAGCTGGGCATGGTTCCACGTGCCTGTAATCTCAGCTACTTGGGAGGATGAAACAGAAGAATGACTTGAACCCAGGAGGCGAAGGTTGCAGTGAGGTGAGATCACACCACTGCACTGCAGCCTGGGTAGGGTAAAAAAAAGAAGAAGAAAATTAGGTTTTGTAGAGATAGAAGTCTCCCTGTGTTGTCCAGGTTGGTTTCAAACCTCTGAACTTAAATGATCCTATCACATCAGGATTACAGGTGTGAGGACTCACCCAGCCAACAAACTTGGGAGATTTAAAGAGGCTTAAAAGACATAACAATGCTGGGGAACAGTTATGGGCTAGAGATGCATACTAGGACGGCTCTACTCTAAAGAAACACAAAGACGCCAGGTGTGGTGGCTCACACCTGTAACGCCAAACATTTTGGGAGGCCGAGAAGGGAGGATCGCTTGTGCCCAGGAGTTTGGGACCAGCTGGCAACATAGTAAGACCCTGTCTCTACAGGAAAAAAAAAAAAAAAAAAGTTTTTTTAAAATTAACCAGGAATGGTGGCGCACGCCTATAGTCCCGGCTACTCAGGAGGCTGAGGGGAGACAATCACTTGAGCCCAAGAGGTCAAGGCTGCAGTGAGCCATGATCACACCACTGCACTCCAGCCTGGGTGACTGAGCAAGAACCTGCCTCAAAAAAAAGACGAACAGAAAGAAGCAATTACTGTGAATGTCAGGGTTGCGGAACACTTCTGGATAGAAGGGAGGGGCTGGCATTGTGCCCATCTCCAGCCCCTTCTGAAAGTACAGAGTCTAGTGGGGAAGACAGCAGCACAAGCAGAGATTCAGGCCGCAGCACGAGGAAGTTCCCTTCCACCTTCCCGCCTCCTTGCCCTTTCCTTTGGGGAACGGGAGCATGATTTTCTTTCTTCTTTGCCTTTCTAACTAGATAGAGCTTCTGATGGGAGAATTCATATACAGGATGTATAGCATCAACATCCACAGCCAGCTGGAATTGACAGCTTTTTTGATACCCCAGTCAGGCACATCCCGGATTCCTCTGCTAAGTACATCTGGATGTTGCAGCTGTCCAGGATTCTCAGCCACATGCTCAGTGCCCACTCTCAGATCCCGGAAATCCCCTGACATTGCCCCCAAAAGGAGAGACACTCACTCACAATTCTGCACAGAAATTGAATCTAGCCGGGCGCAGTGGCTCAAGCCTGTAATCCCAGCACTTTGGGAGGCTGAGGCGGGTGGATCACGAGGTCAAGAGATCAAGACCATCCTGGTCAACATGGTGAAACCCCGTCTCTACTAAAAATACAAAAAATTAGCTGGGCATGGTGGCGTGTGCCTGTAATCCCAGCTACTCAGGAGGCTGAGGCAGGAGAATTGCCTGAACCCAGGAGGCGGAGGTTGCAGTGAGCCGAGATTGTGCCATTGCACTCCAGCCTGGGTAACAAGAGCGAAACTCTGTCTCAAAAAAAAAAAAAAATAAAATAAAAATAAAAATAAAAAGAAATTGAATCTATGTGTCTTTTTTTCTCTTTCTTTTCTTTTCTTTCTTTTTTTTTTTTTTGAGAAAGAGCCACTCTGTTGATCAGACTGTAGTCCAATGGTGTGATCTCAGCTCACTGTAACCTCCACCTCCCAGGCTTAAGCAGTTCTCCTGCCTCAACCTCCCAAGTAGCTGGAGTTACAGGCACCTGCAACCATGCCTGGCTAATTTTGTATTTTTAGTGGAAACGGTTTCACCACATTGGTCAGGCTGGTCTTGAACTCCTGGTCTCAAGTGATCTGCTCTCCTAGGTCTCTTAAAAAGCTGGAATTACAGGCATGAGCCACCATGCCTGGCCATTTCTGTGTCACCCCCCTAGGTCAGCCTCTGCATGTTCGGGCTTGAGGAGGCGGTGGCTGTCCAGCTGGCTGCCTGTCATCTTTAGTCTCTGTGTCTCCTCGATTTTTCTCAGCTGCCCGCAAATTCATTTTCTTTTCTTTCTTTTGCTTTTCTCTTGAGATGGAGTTTTGCTCTGTCACCCAGGCTGGAGTGAAATGGCATGATCTCGGCTCATTGCAACCTCTGCCTCCCATGTTTGAGCAATTTTCCTGCCTCAGCCTCCCAAGTAGCTGGGACTACAGACAGTAAGTACGTCAGTAAATAAACAAATTCGAGTCTGCCTCTAAATAAATCGATTAATAGATAAATAACTCAATAAATACATAGCCTCGCTTGGAGCCTGGGGAACAAGAGCAAAACTCTGGCCAGGCGCGGTGGCTCAAGCCTGTAATCCCAGCACTTTGGAAGGCCGAGGTGGGTGGATCACGAGGTCGAGAGATCGAGACCATACTGGTCAACATGGTGAAACCCCGTCTCTACTAAAAACACAAAAAATTAGCTGGGCATGTTGGTGCGTGCCTGTAATCCCAGCTACTCAGGAGGCTGAGGCAGAATTGCCTGAACCCAGGAGGCGGAGGTTGCGGTGTGCCGAGATTGCGCCATTGCACTCCAGCCTGGGTAACAAGAACGAAACTCTGTCTCAAAAATAAATAAATAAATAAATAAATAACATAACATAACATAACCTTTTTATTAAAAAGTCGTGCATTTGCTTGGTTTTTTACTGTGCTTTTAACATATGCTACTTTTTTTCATTCTTAAAAGTTCTCTGTGATGTTAGCAGGCTGTGATTATTTCCATTTGAGAAATGATGAAACCAAGGCTCAGAAATGGAAATAAATTTTCTAAGGTCAAACAGCAAATAGGTGCAATGAACTGACAGCAAGTTTAGTATCCCAGACCCAGATCCCAAATATAACTGACCTCCTTACTAGGCTCTCCAGCTACCAAAAAAAAAGAAAAGAGGAAAAGAAAAAAGATCACACCAAAGCCCACTAGATAAGGAACAAATCTCTCCACTAAAGAATTCAGATCAGTTTTTAAGAAATGTAAGACACACAATCCCATGTTATTTAAGATGTCCCAGACTGGATAAAAAAAAAAAAAAATAGCACACTTAGAAATCCTTTCTTCATTAGCCTAAAATCAGTAACAAAACTTAAAAACCCCAGAAAACTGAAAACCAGATTCATTTGATTCATTTAAGAGTACTGATGATCCAGGAGTGGCCAACTTGGAAGAAAAAAAAAAAAAAAGAAGTATTATTGATGAAATTCCCTTTCTAAAATAAAGAAACTCCTGGCCAGGCATGTGGCTATAATCCCAGCACTTTGGAAGACCTAGGTGGGTGGTCATTTGAGGTCAGGAGATTGGCCTACCTGGCCAACCTGGTGAAACCCCGCCTCTACTAAAAATACAAAAGTTAGCCAGGCATGGCGGCAGGCGCCTATAATCCCAAGTACTTGGGAGGCTGAGGCAAGAGAATCGCTTGAGGCTGGGCGTGGTGGCTCATGCCTGTCATCCAAACACTTTGGAGGCCAAGGCGGGCGGATCATCTGAGGTCAGGAGTTCAAGACCAGCCTGGCTATCGTGGTGAAACCCCACCTTTAAAAAAAATGGGGTGGGGGGAACCAGATGAAGGAATTTAAATGCCTCTTTAACTTTGCCTAACAGGAGAAAACACTGGGAGACAAGAATGCTCTGAAGGTGGGGCAAAGGGTCACTGCCCTCCACCAGCTCCAGGAGGATGTGCCCCCGACGCTGCTCCATCCCTCCACCCTCTGGGGTGCCACAGAAAAACCTACCCGCGAGTTTCTTCCCCAGAGCCCACGAGAGCAGGGCTGCAGCCGGCAAGGAATCCAACGCAGGAAACTCAAGCGCTCGGGGAGCCCGGCGCGCCCACCCCGCCGGCACAGCGGAAGTTGTGGAGGCCCCCGGCGCGCACACTGACCCAGCTGGACGCCGCGGGTCTCGGACTCACCGTTTCCCGGCTTGGCGCGGCGCTCCCACCTCGGAAACGCTGCGTGGACGTCCGGGTAAACCTCAACTCAGCGCGCCGCCGACGCGCCAGCCCGCGCCTACCGCGATGCTGACGCCCGGTCACCGCTGACGCGCCGACCACGTCGCGGACGTCCCCGACACTCCGCAGATGCCGCGGAAGCCGACCGAGCCGCGGACCCCGCGGACGCCCCGACGCGCGAACCTCAACGCCAACGCCGCCGACCCGCTGAACGCGCTGCGGCCGCCCACGACGAGCCTACCACGCCACTGACATCACCGACGTGCCGACTGCGCCGCCGGCGCCATCCGCGCCAGGGACGCCGCCGAAGCGCCTCGGAAGCCGCCGTCGCGCCGCAGACGCCGCGGACGTTCCCAACACGCTGCAGACGGCCCCGACGCAGAGCGCGCCGCGGACGCCGTCAGCGCCTCGAACGCCTACGACGCGCCGACTGCGCCGCCGACGCCACTCACGGTGTCAGCGCCTGGGCCGCTGCCGAACCGCTAACCGCGCCACGGATATCCCCGACGAGCCTACCGCGCTACCTACACTCCTGACCTGCTGACCGCGCCGCCGATGCTATCCGCGGACGCCGCCGTCGCGCCGCTGACGTCACAGATCCTGTGGACGCAGCCGACGCCGAACACGCCGTGAACGCCCCCTCCCGCCCCCGACGCGCGGACCTCGCGGCCAACGCCACTGACGCTGTCAGTGCCTGGACGCTACCAACGCACTGACCGCACCGCGGTCACCGCCGACCGCGCTGCCGGTGCCATCCGCGCCTGGGACTCCGCCGTCGCGCTTGGGACGCCGCGGACGGGCCAGCCGCGCAGCGGACGTCCCCAACACGCCGCAGACCCCGCGGACGCCCACGACGCTCCGACAGCGCCGCCGACGCCACTGAAGCTGTCAGCGCTTGGGACGCCGCCGTCGCGCCGCTGACGTCACTGACGCGCCGACTCCGCTCCGGACGCCACTGACCCTCTGGACGCGCGGACCACGCCGCTGACGCCCTCGACGCGCCGACGCCCCGGGATGCCGTCGAACCGCTGACCGCGCCGCCGACGCCCTCGAGGAGACTACCTCGCCGCCGACACTCCTGACGCGCAGACCGCGCCGCCGATGCCATCCGCGCCCGGGACGCCGCCTTCGCGCCGCCGACGCCGTTAGTGCATGGGACGCCGCCGACACGCCGAGCGCGGCATGAAGGCCGCAAACCCTCCGGACGCCGCTGACGCCGACCGCGCCGCGACGACCCTGACGCGCTGACGGTGAGTAATCGGTTTGGCTAAGATTCTTTTCTTTTCCTAACTTAATGAAAAAAACAGGCTTGGAATTTCTCTGAAAGGCTGAAGAACTGCCCTTACCTTATGTTGCGTTGAGGTCGTTGCTTTGCGGTCCCGATGTGGCCCAGAGAAGGTCCGTCCTTACTCTCCTCCTCGGACGGCCTGCGGGGATTCGGACATGCAGGAGGTCGCGGTTCGATCCTGCACGGCGGGCCACGTGCCAACAGCGCTTCCCGGTGCCTTTCCCGTCGGGGCCCCTCGCTGGGACGACGTCACCTGCGCGGACCGTCAGGAAGGGCGGCCGCGGGCGCACAGTGACTCGCCACGCCGGGCCCGTGCGGGGGGTGGGTTAGATCAGTCTCACGAGCAGTCATTCTCCAGTTTGGAAACTTTATACTAATCGAAGAGTAAAATAATGTTGGGTTTGTTTTATTTATTCTTTATTTGCCTTTTTTAAAAAGTACTTTCGTCTAAGTTTTGTATTTTGGAAATTTCAAACCTACAGAAAAGGGGCAAGAATAGTATAGTGAAGACTCATATACATTTTTATTCAGACCAGTTATTAACATTCTGCCACATTTGCCTTATTTCTTTGTATGTACAGAAACATACGTGTGGATGTATTTTCTGAACCGTTGGAGAATTTCTTACAGAAATCATGACACTTTATGCTGCACACGTCGGTGTTTCCTAAGAACAAGGGCACTCTCCCACATAGCTACAATATAATTATCGTACTCAGAAAATTTAACTTCGATATAGGCTTAGTATCTACTATGCAGTCCACAGTCAGAGTTCCTGTTGTACCAATAACGTTCTGTATAGCTACTTTGATTTCCCCCAATCCAGGGCTTATGCATTGTGCTTAGTTGTCATGTCTCTTAGTCTCTAATCTAAAACAGTTGTTTAGCTTTTATTTCTTTTTCTTTTTTTCTTTTTCTTTCTTTCTTTCTTTTTTTTTTTTTTTTTTGAGACAGAGTCTTGCTCTGTCACCAGGCTGGAGTGCAGTGGTGCAATCTAGGCTCACTGCAACCTTTGCCTCCTGGGTTCAAGCGATTCTTCCACTTCAGCCTCCCGAGTAGCTGGGACCAAAGGCGCGTGCCACCACACCGGCTAATTTTTGTATTTTTAGTACAGACGGGGTTTCATCATAGCCAGGATGGTCTCGATCTCTTGACCTCGTGATCCGCCCACCTCGGCCTCCCAAAGTGCTGGGATTACAGGCGTGAGCTACCACGCCTGGCCTAGCTTTTTCTTTTCTTTTTCTTTCTTTTTTTTTTTTTTTTGAGACGGAGTTTCGCTCTTGTTACCCAGGCTGGAGTGCAATGGCGCGATCTCGGCTCACTGCAACCTCCGCCTCCTGGGCTCAGGCAATTCTCCTGCCTCAGCCTCCTGAGTAGCTGGGATTACAGGCACGCGCCACCACGCCCAGCTAGTTTTTTTTTTGTATTTTTAGTAGAGACGGGGTTTCGCCATGTTGACCAGAATGGTCTCGGTCTCTCGACCTCGTGATCCACCCGCCTCGGCCTCCCAAAGTGCTGGGATTACAGGCTTGAGCCACCGCGCCCGGCCCTAGCTTTTTCTTTTTAGCGAGACTGGCATTTTTGAAGAATTCAGGACGAATATTACTTTTTTTTTTTTTTTCTTTTTGAGTCAGAATCTGTCATTGCCCAGTCTGGATTGCAGTGGTGCCATCTCAGCTCACTGCAGTCTCTGCTTCCCGGGTTCAAGCGATCTTCTCACCTCAGCCTCCCAAAGTGGAGCTAGAACTACAGGCATGCGTCACCATGCTTGGCTAGTTTGTTTGTTTTGTTTTGTTTTGTTTTGTTTTGTTAGAGATGGGGTTTCACTGTGTTGGCCAGGCTGGTCTAGAGCTCCTAGCCTCGAATGATCCACCTGCCTCAGCCTCCCAAAGTGCTGGGATTACAGGTGTGAGCCTGGATGACATCTTTCTTAGTGCATCACATCAGTGCATGATAATCAGTTTGTATCATCCGTGGTGATATGAAATTTAGTCATTTGGTTAAAGTTGTAGCTGCCAAATCTCTCCATTGTAAAAGTTTCATTTCTTCTTTATATGTAAGTCATCTGCTGGCTGAATTTGAGATGTTGACAGTTCTGTTTTCCAACAATCATTCACTCAGTGGCTGTAGTATCATTTGAGCCTTGCTTGAACCAACTCTTACATTGGTAGCTTAAAAATAGTGATTTTTTTCAGGGCTGAGAATGGTGGCTCATGCCTTTAATGCCAGCACTTTGGGAGGCCCAGGAAAGTGGATCACTTGAGCTCAGGAGTTCGAGGCCAGCCCGGGCAGTATGATGAAATTCCATCTCTACTAAAAATACAAAAATTAGTCGGGTGTGCTGGCACATGCCTGTAATCCCAGCTATGCAGGAGGCTGAGGCAGGAGAACCGCTTGAATTCGGGAGGCAGAAAGATTGCTCCACTGCATACCAGCCTTGTCGACAGAATGAGAGTCAGTCTCAAAAAAAAAATTACAATTTTCTGTTTGTAAAATTTCTTCTTTATTTCTTTGTGGATATTATTTTATAAAGAAGAGCTGTCCTTTCCCTGTCTGTGTACTCCATTTGTTTTTATCAATATGGATTTTCAAAAATCATTATATTACTGATTTTGGTCATTATTTCCTTGACTCCTTAAATTAACCCAGATTCGGTCAATGGGAACCTCATCGAGCTGTTTCTCTGACCCTTTGCCATATCCCCATCGGTTTTTTTTGGTTTCTTTATTTTTTGTCCTTTCATAGTTTCTGGCACAGTAAGAAGTTCTATGATTACCTTTTACTTTACCTGCCTCAGTCCCAGGATCAGCCATTATCCTAAAGAGCTCCCTGGTTCCTTTTGGTGGGTAATGGCATTGACAAACTGTAATCTGGGCACAAGATTTCTTCATTGCCACATGAATACCTTTTGCTTCTAGGCCCTTTTAAGTGAACAGAGCTAGCAGTGAGTATTTTTAAGTATATATGTATGTACTTGTATACACATGAAGATTTGATACTGACTTCTCTAATTCGAATTTAACAGTATAGGTTCTTTTTTCCTTCATTTCACATTCGTATCTTCTTGAGAGCCCTGGTTACTTATAACGTCACTATATTTCAAAATATTTACACGTTTGCGGAGCAGTATACTATGCAAAAGTAGTTTCAGAATTACTACATAAATACCACTTATCAACAGTAAATGTATTCTGTAATGTTTACCTTTTTTTGTAAATCTTCTCATTCTTAAGGTAGTTTTGTGATTCTTTTTATCCTTAGGGTATTTTGCACTGACAATGTTCAGTTAGTGAGTTCAAAAATTATTTGGATTAATTTGTTTTATCTTCTGGGTGGCTTTATTATCTGTTTACCATATAGATTCATTTGTTGATGTTAGGATTGAATTTCGGTTTTTTATGTCCCATTAATTGACAAGCTGACTTACTTATTAGAAATTAAACGTTAACACAGTTCAAAACTCCAGTATATAAAATGATATACTCAGATGTCCCATCTCTTTCCCTATTCCCTCTCTCCTGTTTCCACTCATCTCCTGAAGGTAATCAGTTTCATTTCTGGGTTATTCTTCCTGTGTATCTTTTTGCAAAAATCGGCAAATGAATCATCTGTATATATATGATGTATATGTGTATATTCTTATTCCTCCTTTTCCTAATATAAAACCTATTACCTTACATGTATTCTTGAGCATGTAGCTTGTTTTCCTTAACATAGTCTCAGGATTTCTAAATCACTCCATATATGTTGATAAAAGATTGTCCTTACTCCTTTTTTACATCAGTATATAGTTCCATCTGTGAATATACTATACTTTATTCAATCTTTTCTTTATAGACTGCAGGATGACTGTGGTATTTAGCTCTTAGAAATAATGCTACAAAGAACAACCTGTGTATATGTTTTACTTTTTTCTAATTATTGGAATGTGTCCTCAGTAAATTCCTCAAAGAAGGCAGCTGATAACCACATTATATTCATAGCAGTTAAAACTAACACTCTATTTTCATTTTAGGAGACTTGAATACAGTGGCAGGGCTGGAAAAAGAACTGAGTAGTGCCAAAGAGGAACTTGAACTCATGGCTAAAAAAGAGAAAGTCAGGTGAGTTTTCTAGTCAAGTCTTAATTTTTAAATCCCTATTATTTTTACTTTCAAAATAGTTTATGTTTAAAAGTGTCTAATTCTCCAAGTAGAATATCTGAGTCCAAATGCCAGGTATGACTTTTTTCTTTTTTGGGAAAAATATGTTATTTTTTATATACATTATCTTAACAAGATGCTCCTGTTTTTGTATTGGGACCATTAAAACTTACTAAGTGCTGGAAAAACACAACTCTCACTCCCCATTGCTAATTGGGCTAAAACAACTGTAAAGGACGGGTGTGGTGGCTCGCGCCTGTAATCCTGGCACTTTGGGAGGCTGATGTGGGCTAATCACTTGAGGTCAGAATTTGGAGACCAGCCTGGCCAATAAGGCAAAACCCGTCTCTACTAAAAATACAAAAATTAGTTGGGTATGGTGGCAGGTGCTTGTAATCCCAGCTACTCAGGAGGCTGAGGCAGGAGAATCACTTGAACCTGGGAGGCAGAGGTTGCAGTGAGCTGAGATCATGCCATCGGACTCCAGCCTAGGAAAGGAGCAAAACTCCTCCTCTAAAAATAATAATAATGACAGTAAATAACTGGTATAAATAGGAAGGATTGTGTGATTGCTGCTTAGAGTTATGACATTAGACCCATGAAATTAGTTTTAGAAACATGAAAGGAGAAACTTGAGTATAGTCAATGTTTATTGAGTATTCATATGCAATGTACCGTGCTGGGTATTTAAATTAGCACTAATGCTTACAACTCTACATGAAGTAAATGATGTCGGCCCCATTATTACAGATGAAGAAGCTGAAACACTGATTTTGCTTATAGAATGAGAGTGGAGAATAGTCATGTAACTAATAAATGCCAAAGCTTTGATTCAAACTCCTGTCTTTTGTGACTTCACATAATTCCTAAGATTTATTTTTCCCATCTTATGCTTTAACTCTCTCGAGCATAGACTTTTCGTCAGTTATTTTAGAAGAGGCCTTTCAGCCTTAGAGATTCGCACCCTCCTACCTTTCCTATATATATATATTTTTTCTGTTCCTAGAACAGAAAAAGTCTGGTGTACCTACAGAGTCATGAGTGAGGAGTAAAATGGCTGATATTCAAGTTGGAAAAGCAGGCAGGAACCAGATCACTAGGTTTGTTAAAAGAATTAAATAGACAGGAAATATATATTTCCTAAATGTCTACACAGCTGGTTGCATATTCATCTGTGATGTTGAGGAAATAGGGCCACCGTGCAGAGTTACAGACTGAAACTAAAAGCTTGTTTGTTACTCTGGCATCTCTTTTAGAAGATCAGTCAGTGTCGTGGCTTCCTAAATTAACTTTAGCTAGCTAGTCTAAATAGCTCCTTAGATTTTTTTTCTACCTTTTGTCATAGTTAGATCTATAATATAGAATCTGTGTTTGTATTTGTGATGGAATTAATGTATTTTATCTTTTGATTTTATTACCATATTTCTGCTTACAAATAGACTCATGTTTTTGACTCAGTTTTTAGGATATGAGAATGTGTGGCACTGAAGAGATACCAGGTTTTAAATTCCCCTAGTCTCTTTTCCTTTTTGTGGTTCTGCCTTAGCCGTTATCTGATTACTCATGTCAGGTATTTTAGTTTCCACTTGCTATTCCTGTGTTTCTCACATATACCAAATCCAGAGTAATGTTACTTTTTGGTTCTGTCCTGTTTTCAGGATCATGAAATTCTAGTGCCTATGAATGGGTATTTTGAGGGGCTGATACTTAGCTATTGCTAACTAGCTTTAGCGGGTTTATTTAAAATAACTTGCCCTTACCATAAAGACAGTATGGATATGCAACATCTATTGAGAAGACGTGATAGCCTAGTGGCTCTGAGTCAGCTTCCCTGAGTTCATATTCTAGCTCACTAGCTAGCCCTGTGATTTGTGTTTTGTTTTGTTTTTTTTTTTAAAGATGGGGTTTCACCATGTTGGTCAGGCTGGTCTTGCAATGCCGACCTCAGGTGATCTACCTGCCTTGGCCTCCAAAGTGCTTGGATTACAGGCGTGAGTCACCATGCCTGTTCTTTTCTTTTCTTTTCTTTTCTTTTCTTTTCTTTTCTTTTTTTGGTAGCCCTGTGATTTTTGAACAAGTTTCTTAGTTTCTCTCAGTCTCAATCACCTTGTCTGTAAATTGAAGAGTAGAAGTCACCTTATGTATAAATCAAAAAGGAGTTACCTCAAAGGATTGTTGTGAGGATTCACTCCTTCATTCATTAGCTATGTGGGAACCTTCTCTCAGCTTGGGCTCGTGTTGGGGACGAGGTAGTGAATGAAATCTGCAAAGTCGCTGGCTCTATTTAGTTAATTTCCACTGGGGAGATACAGACAATAAACAGATATAATTATAGATGATAATAAGTGATAGGAGGGAAATGATAGAAAGTAGCGTGGATGGAGACCATCTTAAATAGGGGAGCCAAAGAAGGCTTCTCTGAGCAGATGACATGTAAACTGAAACCTGGGAATCAGAGACAGCCCTGGGAAAGATATTTCAGGCAAAGGGAGTAGTAGTTGTAAAGCCCTGAGTTAAGAGAACATCTGGTGTTCCTAGAACAGAAAAAGTCTAGTATACCTACAGAGTCATGTGTGAGAAGTAAAGTGGCAGATACTAAAGTGGGAAAAGTAGGCAGGAACCAGAGCACTAGGTTTGTTAAAAGAATTAACTATATACAAAGCATTTGTTAGAGAGCCAGTGACATAGTAAACGTTAGCAGGTATGGTTATTTGATTTTTTTTTTTTTTTTTTTGAGACAGTCTTGCTCTGTCACCCAGGCTAGAGTGCAATGGCATGATCTCCGCTCACTGCAACCTCCACCTCCCAGGTTCAAGCAGTTCTGCCTCAGCCTCCTGAGTACCTGGGATTACTGGCATTCACCACCATGCCTGGCTAATCTTCGTATTTTTAGTAGAGATGGTGTTTTACCATTTGGGTCAGGCTGCTCTTGAACTCCTGACCTCATGATCCGCCCGCCTGGTTTTCCCAAAGTGCCAGGATTACAGGCGTGAGCCATGGCACCCAGGCTATGATAAGTTTTAATGAACTTTGTCATAACCACGTATTTGTCATTTTCTGTTGAGAACACTGAAAGTTCAGGGCATGTAGCACTAGCTTTTGGCAGGATTCCTTCAGAGGTGGTGGCATGTTCTTCCATCTGGAGGCATGTAATGTTTGGTGATCTCTTGTGATGTTAGCAGCTTTTGTGGTTTGATGCCTAATCCATTAATTCGTTAAGGGTTGCAAAATGGAGATATCCTAATGCTATCATTTTTTCCTCTATTAGCTGAAGTACTTATATTAAAAACTTCATCTCTTCTTGCTTCTACTAATGGTCACCATTCTTTTTAAGTAACATAATAAGCATGTTAAACAAATTTGGTGTGTTTTATGGTGCCAGTTAAGGTGGAAGATATCATTAAAAAGAACTATTACATCTTCCCGTAAAACATCCTTTGTTACCATACTACATGAATTTTTTTATTTGATCCTGTAGAGCCCTATTCTTGTCTCATTTTCTCTTGCATTACTGGCTGATAGTGATATGATATGCAAAAGCATTTGCCTCCGTGTTAAAATGTAAACATGCCAGATATTGTTCCCTTTATTCACAGTTGGAACTTTCTGCTCTACAGGCCATGATGGCTGTGCAAGAAGAAGAGCTGCAGGTGCAGGAAGAAGAGCCCCAGGTGCGAGAAGAGCCCCAGGTGTAGGAAGAGCTTCAGGTGTGGGAAGAAGAGCTTTAGATGCGGGAATTAGAGCTGCAGGTGTGAGAAGAAGAGCCCCAGGTACGGGAAGAAGGGCGCAGGTGCGGGAAGAAGAGCTGCAGGTGCAGGCTGCTGATACAGAGCCTCTGACCAGGAAAATACAGATTAAAGAAGACCTCATTAAGGTCCTTCAAAACTTTTTACAGATCACTGGAAATGTTCACATCTCAGATTACCTGTAGGGCATCTTCAGACACTATGCACACATTGAATCCCTTGCCCAGTGCCTATCAGTATCCCACTTGAAAGTACAGGCAGACTGTCCCAAGAACATTTGTTCCTCTGCTCCTCAACTGAATAATACTTTTATTACTATTTTCATGTTTACACTTACTTTTTGACTTCCAGGATCTGCAAATACAACTGGTTATCCTGAAGACATACCAGCTGTAGAACGCCTGACCAAAAAGTATTACTTCTTTGGCAAAAAGTTGCTTCAGTAGAATCCCAGGATCAAGAAATTTCAGGAAAACAAAGACAACAGGTAAGTCATTGGAATACAGACTCTCTCTCTCTCTCTCTCTCTCTCTCTCTGTCTCTCTCTCTCAATGTCTCTCTCTCTACACACACACGTGGAGTCTCACTGTGTCACCCAAGCTTGAGTGCAGTGGTACGACCATGGCTCACTGCAGCCTCAAACTCAGGCTCAAGGCATCTTCCTGCCTCAGCCTCCTGAGTAGCTGGAGCTGCAGGTGCATACCACCACACCCAGCACAAACCTTGTTTTTCTACTGTGAAATAAACCGTGGTATTGGTTTTTCATAAATGTTATTTCATCGGGAAACCTCTAAAGTTTCCTACTTTGATCAGTAGCAGTTGTAGATGCCTCTTTCTGATGTGTGGTTCTGTAAAGAGCAGTAGTTCTTCTGGACACATACCAATGGTTATCCCTCACACTCATGCATAAGTCATCTCCCTCTCAGCTGAATCTTTCTCCTCTCTGCATTTTACCATGTTAAAATCTCTCCCAGTTAAAAAAAGAGAAAGAAGCCCCTGCCTTTGCCCCAACTTTCTTCGTAGCTCCAGCCCTGTTTATCCTTTCTTTTCCAACAGACTTACTTGCTTGTACTTCCTGTCTGCATTAGCATCTCTCTCACTAACTACTCACCCCTCTCCGTTGTGGCTCTCAACTCTGCCTTAAACAACTCTGTTGGTTATACATGATCGTAGCTCGTTATCTTTATAGCACTGTTACACTCACAATGACACACGTCTATGATTAATGAATGTCTTTTTCCTCCACTAGATAGTAGGCTTTCCCTTAGAACATGGAACAGAGTCTTTCCCATAGAAGGTGCTCAATAAATATTGATTGAATGAATGAAGAATACTGGTAACCCCTATTATGTATGTTTCCCTCCTGCCTGTCCCGTTTCCCTCTTACTCCTTTCTCTCAGCTGCTTTCCTGTGCTGCTAGCTTCTCTCTCCTTTTTGTCCTTTTTGCTCCCATGTTTGAATTCCACCTTACAGGGTTTTAAAGATTTAAAAAATAGTGAATATGATATTGATTTGAAAACTGTACAATACTGTCAAAAGCTTAAGTACTAAGATAGCGGGCTTTTTATGTCATGGGATGTGCTGATGCATTTTCTTGTTTCTCAGGATGAACTGTGGCTTCCCGTCTCACTGTGCCATTTTTGTATTGCTTCTTCTCTCTTCTTCTCTCAGTTGCTGCTGATGCTAGAAGGACTAGTAGATGAACAGAGTCAGTTCAGTGAGGACTTAGAAGCAGAGAGACAGCTCTCTAGCAGTCTGGTGAAGTTCCATGCCCATCCAGAGAGGTAAGAGAATGGCTATTTTTCCTTTTATTCTTTGTTGAAATTTTTATTTATTTTACTATTGTATCCTTTTTATGCCTTTTCTTTTTTCTGAAGTGTAGATGATTATAATACTGAACAGGTTATAAAAAACAGGGACAATTACTGGGGCTACCCACATTGTCGTTTGTTTTATAGATTGCTCTGAGCCTCAGTGTCAAAATAAGTCAGGAATAGTGCCTGTTTCACACAGCGATTGCAGAGATTAAATGAGAAGACAGCTTTGGTGTCTAAAACAATGTGTTGCATATAGTCAGCACTCAATGTATGTTCCTTTCCTTTTGTGATCCATTTCCTGTTAAAGGCTGTTCTATTATAAAAGTAAGGCTACACCCTGTCTCTACTGAAAATACAAAATTTCGCAGGGCATGGTAGTGTGTGCCTGTAGTCCCAGCTACTCGGGAGCCTGAGGCAGGATAATTGTTTGAAACCGGGAGGCAGATGTTGCAGTGAGCCAAGATCCCGCCACTGCACTCCAACCTAGTGCCTGGTGACAGAGCAAGACTCTGTCTCAAACAAACAAACAAACAAACAAAATGAAAATGATACCCTAGGAGTATTTCTGGGAGCATTTAGGTTACACCTGTTGCTTTGGAACCTAGGAAGGGGGCTATGAAGCCAGAACCAAAAAAAAAAACAAAAACAAAAATAGCTGTAGAGGTCTGACTTGTTCCTGTTGTGTTTTAATAAAATAGAGATGAGAGGATGTGTGTCCATGGGCTTTATGGGCTGCATTTGTAACCATTGTTTCTTGCTCTGGTATTTAATGATTACTTTTCCCAGGAGACCAGTTTTTCCTGACTGTATCACAGCAAACATCTAAGCCTTGCTTTTTGATTGGTTAATATCTTTTGGGAATTGGGAATGCAAGAGTATTATCAGGTTTTGGCATTGTCTAAGATGAAAGATAACTGGTGAGACTCCCTCATGGTACTCTTTGACCATAGTTGTTTCTCTGAGACCGTCTCAGAATCTTCAGTCCCACACTCCATATGCCACACCCAGCAAAGCTTCCTGAGTTACTCACAGTCTTCAGCCACCAGGGGACTGACTTTTATTCTGTCTCCCTCCAGCTCCTCCTGAGGATTTCAGGAGCACCACCTCTGAGGATGATGACGAGGTAAGAACCCCTTTTTCTGTCCTGTAAAGAATGCCGTGTCAGGTGGGGATCGGGGAGGGAGAGCATCAGGATAAATAGCTAATGGATGCAGGGCTTAAACCTAGATGATGGGTTGATACATGCAGCAAAGCACCATAGCACATGTTCACCGATGTAATAAACCTGCACAGTCCTGCACATACATCCTGAGACTTAAACTTCAAAAGAAAACAAAATTAAAAAAGAATTGTTTCTTTCTTGATTTCTTTCCTTCTGTTAATTGTGACAGTCTGAGAAGGCACATTATGTACCACATGTCCAATTCTCTTTGTGGGAGTGGAATTCAGTGGGAGTGTCTTCCCATTGGATACGTGATGTATCTGAATGTTTTTAAATGACAGCATCCATTATCAACTGTAATGCAGAGGAATTTTCCTCAACACCAGTTTTCCTCTTCGGTTTAGGCATTGTGTGTTTGCCAATGTAAATAAACTTCATAGATAAATTCTGTGGGAAAGGGTCTTGTCTTTTCCACAGGTGTCCTCTGTACTACCATTTTTGATTCTTGGCCTTTGACTCAACCATTGTCTTACAACTAGTTTTCTGAAGTCATCAAGAGACTAACAGATCTGGGCAGGGGGCGGGGGTGCACAGAAGAATTAATCTGATCCTCATGGCGTCTTCTTTTGTCTAATTGCAGAGTTCATAACTCCCTGGTTATGGTATGTACCCTGAAGTAGCTCACTTGCTGAGGAACAAACTTGTTCGTTGTAATATATAGAAACCTGATTCTGGGTTCTGGTTAAAGAATATTGGGAGTCTAGTGAGAGCTAATAATTGTGCAAGTGTATAACTCTGATCAGAGGGGCTGTATGACTGCATGTGAACCCAGAGGACCAGCCAGGGGATGTGTGAGCCAACGTGGCTTCAGCTGGAGTAGAAGTGAGTGTACCTCTCTCTGACTTACTCTGATGTTGGTGGTTCTAAAGAGTGGATTCTGGAAAATCTCAACAGTGAAGAAGATGCCTTTCCAGGTAGGCAACAAGATTACAGGTGGAATCTAATAAAGCAGGTGCCCAGGAGACTTCAGCTTCTGCCTGCTGCTTGGGAGGCTTAGTGAACATGTAGAAAGAGAAGAAAAAGAACACATGGATGAAGTTTGTTCTTGTCAGAGATTAATGTCATAGTGGTGAGAAGTGCGAGTACCCTGTCTGTGATCACCTCTTCTTGCTTTATTATTTAAAGATGGTCTTTCTGAGGACACCTCTTTTCTGCCTCTGCTTCTGCCACTGCAAAATGTTAAAGCCTTTGGTTTGGGACACAGTTCTGTAGTTACTTAATCCTGGAGACAACAGTTCTTCCACAGTGTGCCCAGATGCTTGGGAGAAACTGATCCTCACCTTCTGAACTGTTAGGTTTCATGGCAGCACATTCATTTGTCTGTCCTTGCTGTTTACTCCTGATATCAAGGACTTTCTCTGGGCATGGGGGACGGGATGAAGATTCGCTCTGGGCTCATTGCAAAGCTCCAGTGTCTTGTAAATGGAGGAAGAAGCACAATCTTGAGCACACTGCTCAGTTTGTTTATTCAAATGAGGATATGCAGTTTTACCGTCATTTGTTAAAGAGGCCTTCCTTTTCCCATTTCTCGGCACCTTTGTGGAAGATCAGTTGACTGTGTATGTGTGCATTGGATTTTGGGCTCTCTATTCCGTATCTCTGATACTTACGGGTGCCCCCATGCTAGGACCCTGCTGTCTGAATTTCTCTATCTTTTCCTCTTGTAGATTTCAATCTCATGAATGCGTATCTTCCAACGCTATTCTTTTTCAACATTATTATGATTATTTGAAACATACGAGAATTCATAAAAAAATTTGGGTTATCTTTTCCGTTTCTGCACAGATGGCTGTTACCAGTTTGATAGTAGTTCTTGTGCATCTTTGGATCATTTTGTAGTATTGTGTATTAGGTTTTGTCTTCCTGTCTATGAATACAGGATGCCTTTTCATTTATTTGTACCTTCTCTACTTCTTTTCAGTCACATTCTGTTCTTACCAGGTTACGAGTATTTCATCTCATTGGTTAGATTTATTTCTAAGTATTCAATGGTTTCAGAGGTTATTATCCATGGAATTACATTTGTAATCTTACTATTGGATTATTTATATTGAATGCATATTAACACAACTGCCGTTTGAGTGAGTGTTAACCTTGTACTCTGCAATTTTGATGAATTTATTAGCATGAATAGTATTCTTGTAGACTATCTCTGATTTCCCATATGCAGAATGTTAAAGAAGTTCTCAGCTTCATACCTCTCTTCGCAAGTATATTTTTACTGTGAAGGCCTTTGAAATGTGAAGGAAAATGCACAAGAAAGAAACCTAATGTTGCTATTCCCATGGCTTCCCTCCTTTCATCAACCTAAATGTATGTTTAGTTCACAGTATTTGAGAGTGTGTTGCTTCTACTCATATCACAAGTTTTCCCAAATATCTAATAATAATATGTGTGTCTAGGCCAGTTTACCTACCAAAGCATAGACTTAAACATCCTTTTGAGGATTATTCAAAATTCCCTATGTACAGAGATATGAATAATATGCTTTCACCCAACCTATTACCCACCCTCCTTGGAAGGAAAGAATGCACAAATCAGGTCTCCCGTGACACTATCCAGAGCACTTTTCCAAGGCTAAGCTACAGTCATCTCCATAACTTGGCAACAGCCTCAAGTTTGAGCCACTTTTCATTTAAGAGAAAGAAATCATACAGGATTTGATATCACATGCTTAGAACCTTCCATTATGGTAGATAATTCTCCTCCCCAAGTAAACTGGTTACTATAGTGAAGTCAGTTAACATATCTATCATCTCATAGTTACCCATTTTTATTTGTTTTTGTGGCAAGAGCAGCTAAAATCTACTTATTTTGCAGGAATCCCAAATATAGTATAGTTTTATTAATTATAGTTGTCATGTACATCAGATCTCTGGAGTTGTTTATCCTATGTATCTGCTACTGTATAACTTCTAACATACATGTCTCCATCTCTACCTTTCCCATGTCCATGTTAACTCCTGTTTTATTCTTTCTGTATATTTGACTCTCTCTCTCTCTCTCTCTCTCTCTCTCTCTGGATTCTACCTACAAGTGAAGTGATGCAGTATTTGTCTTATGATGCAGTATTTGTCTTTCTGTGTCTGGGTTGCTTCACTTAGCAACATGTGCTCCGTGCTCTTCCATGTTGTGGCAAATGGCAGGATGTCTCTTTTTATAAAGATTGGATAATATTCTATTTATCCATTATTTCTCTGTTGACAGACACCCAAGTTGTTTCCATATCTTGGCTACTGTGAATAGTGCTGCAATACACATGGTAGCACAGATATATTTATGGCATGGTGATTATATGTCCTTTGGATGTGTGCCTAGAAGAGGGATTACTGGGGTACAGGTAGTTTTGTTTTTAATATCTTTTTTTAAATATAGAGATGGAGTCCCATTATGTTGCCCAGGCTGGTCTTGAACTCCCAGCCTCAAGCAGTCTTCCCACCTCAGCCTCCCAAAGTGCTAGAATTATAGGTGCAAACCAACTCACCTGGCTTATTTTAAACTTTATTTAGAACCTCCATATTCTGTTCATAATGGCTACACCAATCTACATTCCCACTAAAAATATATATATATATTGTTTTGCAATGTATTTTTGGAGCAGAATAATATCTGCTTTTTGTGGCTTTGGGGAAACACAGCTGTTTTCTTTTTATTTTGCTGATGTTATTTTCAGCAGTATTAGGAGAGCAGTCTAGTTTCATTAACTAGCATCAAGAGTAAAAAGCTCAGTAATTACCATTTGCCATCTGTTAATCTCCTTCACTGAAGCATCTGTTTAGAACTATTTATCATGTGCAGTTGGGAATGTAGGGGGTTTTTGTTTATAGGTAAATGTTCTTTGTTGAATGTGGGTTTTATGAGTAGTGTTTTTATCCTTGGCTTGGCTTGCCTTTTTGTGTCTTTTGAAGAGCAAAAGTTTTACATTTTTGTGATGTCCAATTTATTTATTTATTTTTCCTTTTACAGTTCAGACTTTTAGTGCCCCGTTTAAGAAATCTTTGCCAAATCCAGGGTCATTAAAATTTCTTCTTACAGTTGCTTTGAGCAGTTTGGTGATTTGTTAGATTCATGATGTTGAGTTAATTTCTGTATATACAGCAAAGTAAGTGTCAAGGTGTTTTTGTTTTATTTTGTTTTATTTGTAGATGACTATTCCATTGTTCCAGCACATTTCATAAAAAGATTATTCTTTTCCTCATTTAGGGGATTTGTCATTTCAGCATTGCAGTTTTGTTGAAAATCAGTTGATTCTATATCTGTTGTGGCCTCTTTCTGGACCCTTTATTCTTTTCCATTGATCTAGATGTGTATTTGTACCAATACCATCAATACTGTAGTTACTGTAGCTTTGTTAACAAACCTTGAAACCCAGGTATTGGATATCCTCCACCTTTTTCTTTTTTAAAGTTGTTTTAGCTATTCTAGGTCTATTACATTCCCATATACATTTTTAAATTACTATGTCAATTTCTAAAAGCCCCGATAGAATTTTTATCATAATTGCATTGAGTGTATCCATCAGTTTTGTGAAAATTGACCTATTAGCAATATTGAACCTTCAAATCCAGGAATGCAGTATATCTCCCCATTTACTTCTTTAGTTCCTCTGTTTAGTTTCTCTCATTTCTTTACTGATATTTGGTGGCTTTCATCCTGTACATTTTTTTCTCAAATTTATCCCTATTTTTTGGTGCTATTATAAATAGTATTTTAAATTAAGTACGTGGAAAGATGTTCATCATTAGCCACTGGAAAAGGTAAATTAAAATCACAGTTAGATACCACTCCACTAAGGTTTCCCAGCTTCAGCACTGTTGACATTTTGAGCCTCACAATATTTCCTTGGTTGCAGGAAGGTGGGGGTTGGGGTGCTTGTCTTGTACATTGTAGGGTGTTTAGCTGCATCCTTGGTCTACCCATCAAATGGCAGTATTATTTCTTCCCTTACTCAAATTGTAAAAACCAATATGTCTCCAGACATTGCAAAGTGTGCCCTAGGAGGCACCCATTCACTACAGTGGTTAAAATTTTAAAAACTATTGGCAAGACTATGGAGCAACTGAAACTCACACAAGCTGCTTTTGAGAATGTAAAATAGTTTCAACTACTTTGAAAACAGCTTGGCAGTTTCTTTTTTTAATTTTGCTTTCAATTGACACTTAATTGTACACATGTATGGGGGTACTCTGTGATGTTTTTATACATGTATGCATTGTGCAATGATGAAATGGTATTTAAAATATCACCTCACTTATTTCTTTGTTGTAAGAATATTCAGAATTCTTTCTTCTAGTTATTTTGAAATATACACTGTGATGTTATTACTGATGTCTTCCTACTTTTGTGCTAATCAAAGCAGTTTGAAACTCAGCTCTATGCCCTTGAGCATGGCATTTAATTTTTCAGAGCTTTCTTTTACCCAAGGATAAAATAAGGATAATAACACCCACTGCACAGGGTCGTTGTGTGAGGATTAAACATGCATGTAAAAGTGTCTGTGTCAGGACTTGAACATGAGATAACCTCCGTCTAGGGGTCCTGATGTTCTCTGGTTCAGCCTCACCCTTGACTTACTCTCTGACCTTGAACAAGTGTCTGGGTCTCTCTGGGCCCTGTTTTCTCATCTGTAAAATGAATGAGGTTGGAATAAAGGATCCACAAGGTCCCTCTAGCCCTCTTGAGCTGTATGCTTTGAATCAGTCCCTTAAATGAAATGGACAGGTTGGGACTGGCAGGAGGGATAGGAGGATCTGATTGCTGAAAAGGAGCCCGGGGAGAAGGGAGGGCTTGCAGAGGTTCTGGCTGAGTCTGCTGTGTGCTTCACTGGAGAACATCCTCACATGTCAGGCAGCTCACACCTCAGCCATCTTAATGTTCCCTGCACCTCCAGGTTGATGTTGCCCCTGGCAACACCGACACAGTCTCTGTTCCCTTTGATGTGCTCACTCCCAGCATGGCTTAGTTGACAAGAAGTAGCAGGAGCGGCATTTTCCTGCACACAGTGAGCCAGACGAAAGGGGGCCTTAAATCTATCATGAAGGTTAGGTTTGCAAGCCATGGGGCCCGTGAGGGACCTGAATGCCTGAGCTTTGAGAATCTTCCTATTTTGGCTGGAATTATGAGTTTAAACCTGCTGGAACTCAGGAGGTGCTGAGATGCCTGCAGAGGCCAGTATTCCTGGGAAGCACTGCTGTCCATGGACTAAAACATGGGGCACTTTTGTTCAGCAGAGAAGGGTTCAAGGGTCTATTGTGCCACTTGCTAATTTATGCCAATTTCTTAGTTTCTCTGAGACTCAGTTTATTTATTTATAAAAGGAAATCATAATATCTCCTGCAGTTTGCATTTGGGCTGCTTTGGTTCATCCAGCATCTCTTTCCCCCTCTGTTTTTGGCACCTATCACTCCTGTCTCCCTTCCTTTGGGAAAGTAAGCTTCCTGCACTCAGGCCCTGATAGTCTGACCAGATAGTCAGTGACTATCCCACCTCTCTCCTCAGAGAGAGGTATCAGCTTAGACTAAACCAATCACAGCAATCCATTCTCCCCAGGAAATAGTGATTGGTCCAAGAAGAACATGTGACCAAAATCAGCCTAATAGAATCCTTGACTGAAACTTTATCTATGGCTATAAGAGAGCGGTTCTCTCTTCCCTCTGGAGTCAGTAGATGGGATGAGCTAAGCTTGGAGCTGCCAGTAGTTATGATTTCCCTTCCAGCTTCCCTTTCTTGCCTCATGAGTAAATCCCATAGCAAAGAGAAAGATGCTCCTGCACAGAATCAAAATGTTGAGAAACATAAGGAGTATGAGCGATCCAGTGATATCATTGGAGCCTGTGAGTCCAACTGTGCCTGAGGCTATTCCCTGGTGACTCTCCCAGCTCTACAAGCAACTACATTCCGTCTTAGGTGAAAGCAGCTGGACTCTTTTGGTTGAAAGTCGAAGGCCCAGGGAATTTGGTAGCTTAGTAAATATTGCTTTTACTCTGGTGGCAGTCACTGCGTACCCTTCCACAGCTCTTTTCTCCCTAATCTCAGTTTCCTAGGGGAGTATCTGTCCCTCCCATTTGACCGAGAGCTCCTTTGGGGTGGTACAGGGTCTGACATGCCCAGCATTTACTTCCATCTCAGTGCCTGGGGCATAGAAGGTATAGGAAGTGCCCAGGACAAAAGAATCACTTGAACCTGGGAGGCGGAGTTTGCGTGAGCCGAGATTGTGCCACTGCAGTTCAGCCTGGCAACAGAACGAGACTCCGTCTCAAAAAATAACAAAAGAAAGTGCCCAGAGAATGTCTGATGATTGAGGGAGGGAGGAAGTGACTGAGTGTTGACCCAGGTCTGCCCCTTCCCATCCTGCATTCTGCTCAGGCCTCTCCTCCATGACTTCTCCCTAAACCACCCCTGTACCCATAGGATGGTTTACTGAGTGTTTGCCGTCCTCCTCCAGTATCCTCCAGCATCCTCCTCCAGGTTTGGATCTCTGCATTTGTCCCATCATCCTTAACACAGTTATTTATTAAGCACCTAGAGGTGCCGATCTAGGAACTTGGAGTACACTTGTGATCAAGATAGACTCCAGCCTACCTTCATGGAATTTGCAATGTGGCTGGGGATACCTATGAAGAACAAAGAAATAGACAATGCCAGGTCCTGAAGAGTCCTCTGCAAAAGCTAATGCAGGGGAAGGGGAGGGAGGGTGGCATGTTGGGGAGAAGCTGAGGAGTGAAGGAGACATCGCCTCCCCTGACCATGACTACATGCTCCTTGCATAAGCCTGCACCTGCGAACATGAAGTTGAATCCAGGAAAAAACAGGAGGAAATACCCTGACCTTCTCTCCTCCTGTCTTTTAGTCTCCTGGCAGCACCTCCCATTGGCTGAACCCAACAGAAGCCAGCTGTCACGAGAGTCCCTGACATAGTGCACACAGGGCAGCCTCCTTGGTGCAGAGCTGGACAGGAAGAGATGGGGAATGAACTAGGGTGTGAAGAACAACCAGCCAGGGATGATTAGCAGAATATTTCCTCCAAAGCTAGTGGCATTGCTTCAGCATGCTCATTATAGTCGGTTCCTTTGTATTTTGGTATGAATTGAATGTTTCACAAACGGTGTGAATCATTTATTTTATGAAACTATTTTAAAAAATAATCAGATGGCCTGGTGCTCAGGGGCAGAAAAAAGGTGACCTTGACATCATGACCCCACCTGGAAATTGGGTCTCAAAGCCACATTTGAGGCTAAGCAGGTGCAAGCTCCAGTGAAAGAGCAGAATTCAGGCACCCAGACACCCGAGTTCACGTTCTGCTTCAGCCACTCACCTGCAAGGTGACCTAGAGAAAGTCCCTCCTCTCCCAACCTCAGTTTCCCCAGCATACTTTAGTGATCGCTCATGGGCTTCTCAGCTCTGATGGGCCAAGAGCCCTCTGAGAAGTGAGAAGACACTAATACTGTCAGAAGCCCAGCGTTCACTGATTGTGGAAGACAGATGACTGAACGTACTTATACGGAGGAAGAAATTCAAATAAATGGCTCCTGCAGAGCACTTCAGGAGCATTTCCAAGATGATTAAAAGGCGATGATGAGCACTCTTATCAATGCCTGCTGGGACATGAGGGAAAAACCAAGGGCAGGTGCTGCCACAGCAGTTTGTAGGGGGAAGGAAGGATCCCGGGAGCGGCAGCAAGTTGGGGAGGTGAGAGAGACTCAGCTGGCAGCTGGGCTGTGATACCAGCTGTAACCTTACTTCAGGATGTGACCTTTTGGCAAGCCCCTTTGCCTCTTAGGGCTTCAGTTTTCCCAGCTGTAAAATGAAGGGGTTGAACATGTCACTGCTGTGGCCCCTTTCAGCCCTGTGCGCATATGGGCCAATGGATCCAGCAGTAGGCAAAATGCTGGGGAACTGAAGTTTCCAGGTCTTTAGCCAGAGGGAAAGCTC
The DNA here is from genome assembly GCF_048565385.1 of Saimiri boliviensis. Taxonomy (NCBI): domain Eukaryota; kingdom Metazoa; phylum Chordata; class Mammalia; order Primates; family Cebidae; genus Saimiri; species Saimiri boliviensis. The sequence goes on from NW_027412502.1 coordinate 1,511,636, forward strand.
CCCACTGGGTGAGGAGCACAGGCCCCCACAGGCTGAGCTGAAGGCCAGGCCCACTCCACGTTTTCTCCGTAACTTTGGGCAGGCTCCTTTCCTTCTCTGGGTCTTTGTTTCCTTCCCTGGAAAAGGAGATCATCATGGCGATATGATTGGGTTTGGATTTAGATCTCGTTGTACTTCTGTTTGTCCTATCTGTTATTTGTATACCTTTGTCCCTTTCTCTGCCTTCTTTTAGACTGAATATTATTTATGATTCCACTTTGTCTTCTGTGTTGGCTTGTTAATTATAACTACGTTTTGCATTTTAGTGGTTGCTTGAGTGTTAGTAGACATTGTTAGCACAGTCTGCCCAGGAGACATTATACTGTTTCTCACTTTAAGAACATTTACAGCAGTGTAATTCCACTTCTCCTTTCCCACCTTTGTACTATTGTTATATGTTTTACTTCTACGTAATTTGTAAATATTACACTACATTATTAATTTTGTTCAACAGGTCAGTATTTTTGTGTGTGTGCATGTGTGTGAATAAAAACTTGTTACTCTATATAGCTGAGCAGTATTGTATTACATGGCTATATTACCATTTGTATTCACCTATTGAAAGACATCTTGGTAGTTTCCAGTTTGGGGCAATTATGCATGTAGCTGCTATAAATATTTGTGTACATATTATTGTGTGAACAGAAGTATTCAATTTACTTGGGTAAATATCTATAAGGAGGATTTCTGGATTACATGGGAAATGTATGTTTAATTTTATAAGCAACTTGAAGACCCTCTTTTGCACACAGCCTTTACAGGATTTCAAATTTATGTATAGACTATGATAACTTTTAAAAGAGATGGCCAATTTTGCTAAAATTCAACACAGAATACAAGGATACCTTGACGTACTTTAACTGAATTTGATTTGGGATTTCAGGATATCTCCATGAAACAAATGTTATCTATTAAAATGTGCAAATGGCTATATTTTTGATACATAAATACATCTTTTTGTGAATGAATGAATGACAGTGGGAATGGAATGGACATGGTAATGAAGTTGAAGGAATGGATGTGAATAAGAGCTGAAATAGACACCTAAGGCTCTTGTATTAACTGAAGTAAGGAATATAGTGATAAAAGTAGAGTGGAGACTGTAACATGTGCCACCTGTGTAGTTACCTGAGAGTACTCTTGATTTCATGTGGATTCAAGTCACTGTTTAGGGTCATTTTGTTTCAGTTTAAAGGAATCCCATTTTACAGTAGATCTGCTAGGAATAGATTCTCTTCATTCTTGTGTATCTGGGAATGCCTTTGATTCCTCTTCATTTTTGAAGGTTAGTTTTCCTGGACATAGAATTCTTGATTAACCTTCCTCTTCTGTTCTTTGTATATGTCATCCTATGTCTCCTGAGATTTGTAGTTTTTTATGAGAAGTTAGCTACTAATCTTGTTGAGGATACTTTTGGCATGATAAATCATTTTTCTCTTGTTTTGAAGATTTCTTCTTTGTCTTTAAGCAGTTTGACTATGCTGTGTCTGTGTGTGTAGCTCTTTGAGTTTATCCTACTTGGAATTTGTTGGGCTTTATTTGATGTGTAGATTAACATTTTAAAATCAGATTTGAGAAGTTTGGGCCATTATTTCCATATATATGTGTGTGTGTATATATATATATATATATATGTGTGTGTGTGTGTGTATATATATATATATATATATAGAGAGAGAGAGAGAAAGAGGAGAGAGAAATATGTATAAAGATATATATAAAGAAATATGTATAAAGACGTATATAAAAAGAAGTAAAGATATATAATATAAAGAAATATATAAATATATATGAAGATATATAAACAAATTTATTCTTTATATAATGTATATATTTAATATATATTTTAAATATGTATATTTATATATATAAACAAAGATTTATATAAATATACATTATATATATAAGTATATATTTATGTATGGTGAAACCCCATGTCTATATATAGTGAAACCCCATCTCTACTAAAATTATAAAGATTAGCTGGCCATAATGGCATGCACTGGTAATAATTGGGAGGCTGAGACAGGAGAATTGCTTCAGCCCAGGAGGTGGAGGTTGCAGTGAGTCGAGCTCATGCCACTGCACTCCATCCTGGGTGACAGACCGAAATTCTATCTCAAACAAAACAAAACAAAACGAAACAAAAACAAGACCAAAAAACCATGAGCCATCATTTAAGGTGCTTTGTTTTTTGTGGTGTGTTGTGCAGAGATTTCAGATGAACTTTGAACCAGTCAAGGTTTTTATGACTGCATTGTCCTAGCATGAAGACCAGAGGGCCAGAGCAGCCTGCTGACATGTGCTGAGTATTAGTTGATGAGCCTCTTTGAGGGGGCAGATTGTGCTGACACATGATGGCAAGAGTGGGTGAGAAGTGGGTTAGGCCATGCTCACACTTGGGAGCAGGACAGATATCAAGTGTTTTGTGAAAATGGAATGTCTACGAACTGGATTCTTGAAAAGTGAGCAGAGACAGGAGGGTACTTCCAAGTGTGGGGCATGCAGAACACAGGGACACCTACACAGTGTGTGGGCAGGGAGATGCCATGGGGGCAGCAGGAATGACTGAGTCCAGCTGCAGGATGGCCTTTGGCAAGCAGAGAAGAAACCCCTGCTCCTCAGAACCTGCTACTCTCACCTCAGTGTGATCCCACAGCCCCTGAGGCCAGGTCTGCACTGACAGATGACCCAGGATAATCAGCCCAAGGCTGGCCTTGGACTTCTTGCTTTTTAGGTGTAAGGAATGAGGGTGGGGGAATCTGGGGCCACCCCTCTGTCAATCATCTGCCCTCAGAGACCCTGTCTGAGTCCCCTGACACACTGGTACCCCAACTTGTTCTCCATTCTTCTTTTCATTAAACTGCTAATCCGGACTCTTCACAGAGCCTGTTCTAGGCTTCCAGGAAAAGGAGGCAATTGGTATGGTCCTTGCCTTTCAGGTCCTCTGAGATCAATGCAGGAGCCTTTGCAGAAGCAGACGGGCATCCACAGTGTGGCGTGAGCAGCCCAGCACCAGAAACACTCTGGAGCACTCGCAAAGTACTAGGCAGTGTTCGCTGTGTGCTCATTATTTCACAGAACCCTCACTACAACATAGGTGCATCACAGAGCTTCCTGGGCCCATCCTCATTTGTAAATCGAGGTTATTTTATTTCTCCACATGGCCAGACTTTTTATCTTATACCTGCATGAGAATGCACTTCATCCATGAGAATATGCTCACAATGCAATACTTGGCCAATGCAAAAGGAAAGAAAAAGTGAGTGTATTAATGGTGTCTTCGAGTCCTGATTGACCAAAGCTCTTTGATTCTGGACTTTTCAGGAGTGGACAAAGTTGGGTCTCGGTCTGGGGAGAAGTGAGGCTCCTGTGGATGGCCCTGGAGCACATCTATCCAAGGAAACTGGAAGTTGTCTCGCTGAATACATTGAGTAATTTAGCTTCCACTTTGGTCGTCACCCCTTACCCAGCTTACAGCAAGGCTTCTTGGCCCCGAGTGTGATACACAGAGGCTCATCTCACCTGGTCCACCATGCTGCAGGCTTACTGCCATTATTTGGGGCTTTTATGAATCTTCATTCCAAGTCTTCTCCTTTGGCCACAAATGTGCTTTACTTGTTAGTACAGTTTCAGTTCCAGGGATGAAAATCTAACCCCTACAGGTTTAAACAAAAAGGAGAAGGAATGAGGCATATATTGGCATATTCAACTCTAACGTACAAGGGTTGATGACTTTCAGCACAGCTGAATCCAGTGGCTTGAGGGATATCATCTTATAACCTTGTCTTCCCATGTCTTGACCAGTGCTTCTATGTTGAGATATCCTCAGCCATGCTCTCCCCTCTGGTGAGAAATGCCATCCTATGGAAACCCCCACATTTATGCCACACTGGCTTCACCTTTCTCTTTCCCGATAATTTTATCAAAAGTTCTTGGTATGTGATATGGTCTGAGTGTGTGTCCCTTCCAAATCTCATGTTGAAATGTGATCCCCAGTTTTGGAGATGGGGCCTGGAGGGACCATGGAGGTGAATCTTCATGAATCACTTAGCTCCATCCCCATTACTGTGAGAGCTGATTGTTAAAAAGTCTGGGACCTCCTCCTCTTTCTCTTGCTTCCTCTCTCCATGTGACATATCTGCTCCCTCTTCACCATCTGTCATGAGTCAGAGCTTCCTGAGGCCTCACCAGAAGATGAGTAGATCGTGGGGCCATGCTTGTACAGCTTGCAGAACTGTGAGCCAAATAAACCTCACTTCTTTGTAAATTACCCATTTGCATTGCTCTTCCTTTATAGCAATGCAAAACAGATGAACAGAGTATGACTGTCCTGGCTTGGATCTTCTGCCTACTTCTCCATCCTTGCATTAGGCAGGGTGGTGGAATCACCAATGGGATGGGCAGGGGTGGTGAGCCCACTCTGGAGTCACAGGGTTGCATCAGCTCCACCTGTATGGATTGAGATCGGGAGTCATTTGTTTCACAAAGGAACATGAGAGTGATGTTCTACAGAGAAGGAGAATATATTGAGGATGCAAACAAACAAATCAAAAACAAATGCCCAAGGCATCTATTCCTTCTTTCTTCTTGACATCTGGATAAACCCTCGGGTCTCAAGTAGCTTTTATCACCATTCCTTCTGCCCCTGACTGACCGTGAGTTGTGGGAATGGTGGCAGGCTGTTCACACAGGCAAGTGCTCAGAGAGGGTGATTCATTAGTATTTGTCCACCTCAGGGTGGCAGGGGAGGGGGTAAGGTGACCAGCCATCCCAGTTAGGTCATATCTGAAGGGTTCTCTGGGATATGAAACTCTCAGTGTTAAAACCTGGACAGGTGGCCATCCTAGTTGGGGTGGCAGTGTGGTAACCTGTCTGGTGACAGGGCATGACCTGTGGGTGATGATGTTACAGGATCCTTGGGGTGTTGCTTTTTTGGGTGGAAACCTCTGTGGCTGATGGCACCTTTTCCCAAGTTTTGCTCAGGCCAGATGGACTCATTCCATCCATTCAGCCTGGCAGGCTGCACTTGGCTTATGCTATCAGCCTGGATCCCATGCCTGCCATCCCACTTGTCCCAGATACCTGCCAAGGGTGAGCCAGATGTGGAGCAGTGAGGAGTGTGTGAGCAACTGAGCATGGGGTCCAGCTGCTGCACAGAGTCAGGCATGCCAGCTGCTACAGTGAGGTGGGTAGCTCTAGGTGCCAGCACAGGTGCCCGCTCTTTACGAGGCTACAGCTGGACCGGGTGCTCCACAAGCAACTTCTACAGTTGCCACTGGGGAACATGGTGCTGTCCAAAAGTGTGGAGACTCCAGGAATGGCAGGGCCCCAAAGAGGGAGTCACAGCCCTTGCTCAGGGAGCTCCCAGATCTGGGCTCCCAAAAGGGCCAGCAATACGACAAGCAAGGAGTGTGTTTCAACCTTGTTTCTGTTAATAGCTCTTTCAGCTCTGCCATTTGGCAGGTCCTGAGTTCTTGTCCTGTGTCCAGGAAGAATGGGGTATGTGGACAGGTAGAGGGCGAGCAAGGAGAGAGGAGCTTTATTCAGTGGCAAAACAGCTCAGAGGAGGCCCTGGAATGGGTAGTCCCTCTCTGCAGGCAGGGTGGTCCTCATGTGTGTTCAGCTCTCAGTAGAGAGGAGGCCCTGGAGTGGGTAGCTTCTCTCTGCAGCTGGTCATTCCAACGTCTGCTCATCTCCAGCTGAGCCTGGGGCTTTTATGGGCCTCAAAGGGGAGAAAAGGCATGCTGATTGATCCATGGGTGACCATGGGTGGGCCTGAAAAAGGGACCACAAGTTTTTTTTCCAATCCATGTGACTGGCAGCCCATCTCTCAGCCTTCATGCCCTCATTGGCCTGAAGGTAGAGCCTCACCAGGGACCTGCCCCCTTCCACCCAGGAACCTGTATGCCTTCTGAAATTGGAGCCCAGGCTGTAGGTGCCAGGGGATGCCCTCAGGACAGTGTGAAGCTGCTCTCAGCCCCTCTCAGCTTCCCTCTTATGCTCTTTAGTGCCCAGAGTCTGGAAGGGGCCTAGTTGGCAGGGGTCTGGTGTGTCAGCACTGCCCTAAGCATGTGCACACCCAGTCAGGCTGTGACAGTGCCCAGGCTCAGGTTTGAACTTGCTCTGAGGTCAGAGTGGATGCTCACAGCAGGGAGAAGCCAGGCAGCAGGAGCAGGCACTTCTCAGTCTGCAAGAGCAGGGGACCTTCCCAGGCCCCCAAGAATGCAGAGATACCTGGGTCTACAACTGCGGTTTTGACACGGGCTCCTGCCTGCTTCATTGAGTGAGGCTTGGGTCTGCAGCTCTGACTTGGGAGGCCAGCTGCACCCAGGAGGGTGGGGCCTCTGCCAGCTTCCAGCCCCCTAAGAGCACAGGGAGGCCCAGGTCTGCAGCCATGACTTGGGTGGCTGCAGCTACACCTGGGGAGCTCCCACCCCACCAACTGTGAAGGGGTGGGGCTCCCACTTGTCCCAGGCTCTTGCCAACTCCACAGAGTGTGAAACCCCAGCCATGCCTCTGCCTCAGCCTCCTGAGCATCTGGGGTTACAGGTGTGCATCATAACAGCTAGCTTTTTTTTTTTTTGTATTTTGAGTAGAGATGGGGTTTTACCATGTTGACCAGGGTGGTATCAAACTCCTGACTTCAAGAGATCCTCCTGCCTCTGCCTCCCAAAGTGCTGGGATTACAGGCATGAGCCATTGTGCCTGGCCACTTGTCTCAAAACAAAACAAAAATACTCCCTGGGCTTTTCTTCAGGGAAGGCAGGAGAAAACTGTAAATTTTAGTTTTGCTATAATGTTCAGCTAAATTTAAAAATAAAATCATGGGCCGGGCGCGGTGGCTCAAGCCTGTAATCCCAGCACTTTGGGAGGCCGAGGCGGGTGGATCACGAGGTCAAGAGATCGAGACCATCCTGGTCAACATGGTGAAACCCCGTCTCTACTAAAAATACAAAAAAAAAAATTAGCTGGGCATGGTGGCACGTGCCTGTAATCCCAGCTACTCAGGAGGCTGAGGCAGGAGAATTGCCTGAACCCAGGAGGCGGAGGTTGCGGTGAGCCGAGATCGCGCCATTGCACTCCAGCCTGGGTAACAAGAGCGAAACTCCGTCTCAAAAAAATAAAATAAAATAAAATAAAATAAAATAAAATCATGGAGCTAAAAAGATTGTTTCTGATGAATTCTGGTACAAAGCGGAATTACAGTGTTAAATGTTTGATTTTAAAATATTAAGAGGCAAATAACCACACATTCTATCATTCCATTTGTTTATTTGTTTATTTTTGAAGTGGAGTCTCATTCTGTCACCTATGCTGGGGCACAGTGGCATGATATCAGCTCACTGCAACATCCAATTCCTGGGTTCAAGCAATTCTGCCTCAGCCTCCCAAGTAGCTGGGATTACAGGTGCCTGCCACCATGCTTGGCAATTTCAAACTTTAAAAATTTGTTAAGACTCATTTTATGGCCCAATGTATGATCTGTGTTGGAGAAAGTTCTTGTGCTCTTGAGAAGAATGTATTCTGCTGTTGAGTGAAATAATGCCTATTGGGTCTATTTGATCTATAGTTGATTCACATCTACTGTTTCCCTACTTAATTTCTGTTTGGATGGACTATCTAGTGTTGAAAGTGTAATATAATAGTCCCGTGCTGTTCCTATACTGCGGTAAGTTTCTACCATCAGTTTTGTTAATATTTGCTTTATATATTAGGTTCTTCAATGTTGTCATATATTTTACAATTGTGATAACCTCTTCATGAATTGCTCTCTTTATTATTATATAGTGATCTTGTCTCTTATGACAAAATCTGACCAAAATCTAATTGTCTGCAATAGGTATACCTGCCCTGTCCTCTTTTGCCTATAATTTGTGTGGAATATCTTTTCTTTTTCCTTTTTTTTGAGACAGAGTCTTACTCTGTTGCCTAGGCTACAGTACAGTGGCACAATCTCGGCTTGCTGCAATCTCTGCCTCCTGAACTCAAAGAGATTTTCCTGCCTCAGCCTCCTGAGTAGCTGAGACTACAGGTACCTACCACCATACCTGGCTAATATTTTTTGTATTTTTAGTAGAGACAAGGTTTCAGTGTGTTGGCCAGACTGATCTTGAACTCCTGACCTCAAGTGATCTGCTTGCCTCAGCTCTCCAAAGTGTTGGGATTACATGTGAGAGCCACCGCACCAAATTATCTTTTTCTATTATTTCATTTTTAGTCTAAGTATGTCCTTAAGGCAAAAGTGAGTCTCTTGTAAGCCACATATTGTTGAGAATTGTTTCTTTCTTTCTTCTGCTACTTTGTGTCTTTCGATTAGTGGGCTTAATCTATTTCCTTTTCCTTTTGCTTTCTTTTTTTTTTTTTTTTTTTTTTCTTTTTTGAGACAGAGTTTCACTCTTCTTGTCCAGGCTGGAGTGCAATGGCATGATCTTGGCTCTCCACAACCTCTGCCTCTCAGGTTCAAGCGATTTTCCTGCCTCAGCCTCCCAAGTAGCTGGGCCTACAGACATGTGCCACCACGCCAGGCTAATTTTTTGTATTTTTAGTAGTTAGGTTTTCATTGTGTTCGACAGGATGGTCTCAATCTCTTGACCTTGTGATCACCTGCCTCGACCTCCCAAAGTGCTGGGATTACAGGCATGAGCCACCATGCCCAGCTTATTCTATTTACTTTTAAAGTAATTTTTATAGATAAAGACTTACTATTATAAGTTCATTAATTGTTTTCTGACTGTTTTGTAGTTTCTTTGTTCCTCTCTTTGTCTTCCTTCGTGATTTGTTAGTATTTTTGTAGCGGTATGCTTTGATTTTTTTCTTTTTTGATTTTTGCTCTTGTCATCCATGCTGGAGTTCAATGATGCAATCTCAGTTCACTGCAACCTCTGCCTCCCTGGTTCAAGCAGTTCTTCTGCCTCAGCCTCCCAAATAGCTGGGATTGCAGGCATGTGCCACCACTCTCAGCTGATTTTTTATTTTTTTGAGATAGAGTCTTATTCTGTTGCTCAGGCTGAGTGCTGTGGTGAAATCTCACCTCACTGCAACCTCCACCTCATGGGTTCAAGTGATTCTCCTGCCTTAGACCCCTGAGTCCCTGGGATTACAGGGACCTGCCATAACTCCCGGTTAATATTTGTATTTTTAGTAGAGATGAGGTTTCATCATGTTGGTCAGTCTGGTCTCAAACTCTATCCTCAGATAATCCACCCACCTTGGCCTCCTAAAGTGCTGGGATTACATGTGTAAGGACCGTGCCTGGCCAAAAATCCCTTTAACTTGAAAAATAGAAAAGTCCTATCAATTTAGGAGGCTAAGGTGGGAGGATCTGTTGAGTCTAAGAGGTTGAGGCTGCAGTAAGCTTTGATCACTCCATTGCATTCCAGCATGGGTGACAGTGAGATCGTGTCTCAAAAATAACAAGGCTGGGCATGGTGACTCATACATATAATCCCAGCACTTTGGGTGGTTGACGCGGGTAGATCATTTGAGGTCAGGAGTTGGAGACCAGCTTTGTCAACGTGGTGAAACCCTGTCTCTACTAACAATGCAAAAATTAGCCAGGCATAGTGGCAGGCACCTGCAATCCCAGCTACTCAGGAGGCTGAAACAGAATTGCTTGAACTCGGGAGGTGGAGGTTGCAGTGAGCAGAGATCATACCATTGCACTCCAGCCTAGGCAAGAGTGAGACCCTGTCTCTAATATATAAAATGCTAGTCAGCCTTAAAAAGAAATTTTGTCACATTCTATAAGGATAAGCCTTGAGAATATTATGTTAACTGAAAGAAGTGAGTAACCAACTAACACATATTTTCAGTAGTGAAACACACAGAAACAGAAAGTAGAAGCGTGTTTGTCCAGGACTAGAGAGAAAATAAAATGGGCAAATGTTGATGTGCTTGAGTTTTAGATTTGAAATATGTAAGTCTGAAGGTCTTTTTTATAATAATGTAAATATGCATACCACTAGTGAAACATATAGTTACAAAAATTAAGATGGCAAATTTTGTTTTCACTGCAATTTTTTTTGGGGGGACAAAGTTTTGCTGTCACCCAGTTTGTGGTACAGTGGTGCAAGCATGATTCACTGCAACCTCAGGCTGTAGTACGGTGGTTTAATCACAGCTCATTGCAGCCTTGACTCTGCAGGTTCAAGCAATCCTCCCACCTCAGCCTCTAGAGTAACTGGGACTAGGCACACACCACCACAACTGGTGGGTTTTTGTATTTTATCTACATAAGTGGGGTTTCGCCATGTTGCCCAGGTACGTCTCAAACTCCTGAGCTCAAGTCATCTGCCCACCTCTGCCTCCCAAAGTGCTGGGATTACAAGTGCAAGCCACCGTGCCCAGCTTTCCTTTCTTGTTTTAAAGGCTGAAGCTGGGCGTGGTGGCTCACACTTGTAATCTCAGCACTTTGGGAAGCTGAGCTGGGTGAGCACAGGAATTTGGGGTCAGCCTGGCAAACATGGTGAAATTCCATCTCTGCTAAAAATACAAAAATTAGCCAGGCATGCTACTTAGGAGGCTGAGGCAGAGTTGCCTGCACCTAGGAGCTGGAGATTGCGGTGAGCAGAGCAGGCACCACTGCACTCCAGACTGGATGACAGGAGCCAAACTGCATCTCAAAAACAAAGAAACAAACAAACAGAGCTAACAAAAGCCTTACATTTCCAAGTAAAGGAAAAAATACCAGTGTCATAAAATGAGACTCTATACAAAATATTTTGGAATAAATCATATTATAATTTTGATATATGATGAAGAAAGTTGATGAAATTCTCATCACACCTTTTTGCCTGCAATAAACTTGAAGTTGGAAATGATTTTTTTTTTACTTTGAGGAAATTTATATTTTATTTAAAAATTAAATTATGTTAACATGTAATGGGTTTATTATTATTTTAAAGGAGTGAATAAAGTTTTTTTTAATGTCTCAGTTTCAATTGCTTTTTCAAAAAATTATACTTTTAAGTTATGGAGTGCATGTGCAGGTCATGCAGGATTGTTACATAGGCATACACATGCCATGGTGGTTTGCTGCATCTGTCCCCCCGTCACCTATATTAGGTATCTCTCATGATGTCATATCCCCAATCCCCCCCATCACCTGCTTTCCCTCCTCTAGCCCTCTCCATGCCCAAACAAGCCCCAGTGTATGATGTTTCCCTCCCTGTGTCCATGTGTTCCCATTGTTCAATACCCACTTATGAGTGAGAACATGTGGTGTTTGGTTTTCTGTTCTTGTGTCAGTTTGCAGAGAATGATGGTTTCCAGCTTCATCCGTGTCACTAGAAAAGACATGCACTCATCCTTTTTTATTGCTGCATAGTATTCCATGGCGTATATGTGCCACATTTTCTTTATCCAGTTTATCATTGATGGGCATTTGGGTTGGTTCCAAGTCTTTGCTATTGTAAACAGTGCCACAGTGAACATACGTGTGCCTGTCTTTATAATAGGATGATTTATAATCCTTTGGGTATACGCCAGTAATGGGTTTGCTGGGTCAAATGTTGTTTCTATTTCTAGATCCTTGAGGAATCACCACACTGTCTTCCACAATGGTTGATCCAATTTACACTCCCACCAACAGTGTAAAAGTGTTTCTATTTTTCCACATCTTCTCCAGCGTCTGTTGTCTCCAGTTTTTTTTTTTCAATGATCGCCATTCTAACTGGTGTGAGATGGTATCTCAATGTGGTTTTGATTTGAATTTCTAATGACAAGTGATGATGAGCATTTTTTCATGTTTGTTTGCTATATAAATGTCTGCTTTTGAAAAGTGTCTGTTCATATCCTTCGCCCACTTTTTGTGGGGTTGTTTTTCTTGTAAATTTGTTTTAGTTCTTTGTAGATTTTGTATATTAGCCCTTTGTCAGATGGGTAGATTACAACAATTTTTTCCCATTCTGTTTGTTACTGGTTCATTCTAATGATTGTTTCTTTTGCTTTGCAGAAGCTCTTCAGTTTAATTTGATCCCATTTGTCTATTTGGCTTTTGTTGCCAATGCTTTTGGTGTTTTAGTCATGAAGTCCTTGCTTATGCCTGTGTCCTGAATGGTATTGCCTAAGTTTTCTTCTAGGGTTTTTATGGGATTTTTAGATTAAAATTTCCAAAATAAGATGGTAGGGGGAAAGTGTTTAGTAGATATAGTCTCCCAACACTGTATTCAAGGCATTGGCAATCATCAGTGTCTACATTTTATTTATTTAATTTTTTTGAGACGGAGTCTTTCTCTGTTGCCCAGGCTGGAGTGCAGCAGCACAATCTTGGCTCGCTACAAACTCTGCCTCCCTGGTTCAAGCAATTCTCCTGCCTCAGCCTCCCAAGGAGCTGGGATTACAGGTGCCCACCACCATCCTCAACTAATTTTTTTATATTTTTAGTAGAGATGTGGTTTCACCATGTTGGCTAAGCTGGTCTTGAACTCCTGGACCTCAGGTAATCCACCTATCTTGGCCTCCCAAAGTGCCAGGATTACAGGCATGAACTGCCGTGCCCAGCCTGGTGTCTACATTTTAAAACAAGTCTTCTTCTGATTATAAAAGAAATGTGTGCTCATTTGCAAAACTGTAAACTCACTCTTAATGCCAACACCTTTGGACAAGCATTGTTAACATTTTTGGCCCATTTATTCCCATTGTTCTTCTGTACCATGTTTTTAACCAAAACTGAAATCATACTATGATTGCAGTTTTGTTTGTATCTGCACTTAACTGGTACATTAGAAGTCACCAAATTAAGGTCACCAAAGCATTTTTTATCTGTTACCCTTAAACACTACATTTTATTTTACACTCTGATGGATAAAGACTTACTTTATTATACCAAGGTAGTAAAGGCAGAATGGGAGTGGAGACAGCATGATCTTTAGAAAATGTAGACTAAGTCACATCACTCACCTGTTTAAAACCCTTCAGTGGTTTCTATTAAATTCAGTATCAAACCCAAACTCCGCAGGGTGGCCCGTATGAGGTAGGCCCCAGCTCTCTGAACTCATCTCCTGCCACACCAGCCTCCTTCCTTCTCCAGTGAGCCCAGTTCATTCTGCTTTGAGGCTTTTGTACTGGCTGTTCCCATGCCCTGGCAGTTTTTCCACAGGTATTTCTCCATCTTATCACTTCATGTCATTCTGGTTCAGCCTAAATATAGCTCATCAGTGATATCTTTCTCAGTTGGGCATGGTGGCTCATGCCTGTAATTCCAGCAGTTTGAGAAGCCAAGGCAGGTGAGTCACTTGAAGTCAGGGATTCGAGACCAGCCTGGCGAACATGGTGAAGTCCCATCCCTATTAAAAATACAAAAATGAGGCCAGGCTCAGTGGCTCACACCTGTAATCCCAGCACTTTTGGAGGCCAAGGTGGGCAGATCACCTGAGGTCAGGAGTTCAAGACCAGCCTGGTCAACATGCTGAAACCGTCTCTACTAAAAATGCAAATATTAGCTGGGCGTGGTGGCAGGTGCCTGTAATCCCAGACCTCTCAGCCTTGCTGTTCTGTCACCACGCCCAGTTTAGGATTCATTCCTGGGGTCCAGGAACTGCATAACTGCTAGTTCCTCAGGCATTGGTGGGGTCCCTGACCAAAGCTCCAATGATGCCCTGGGCTGTGTGTCTGCAGTGGCCTGCCCTGGTGGAAGCCCAGTGGAGGGGCTCTGTTTCTTCAGTTCACTGCAGACCTGGGTGTTTCATGGTAGATAAAAATCAAGACTCCACATTCTTCTTCCAACACTTCCTCCTACCCCACAAAAATGAAATGAAACCACGAACAAGCCAAGGAGGAGAGCTGGAATCTGGCATCTATGAAAGACACACCTTGTTCTAGCCTCAAGACAGTTTCACACCAAATGGCTTTAAATTCCTTTCCAAAGCTCTGATGTCCAAATTGAAAAATAATTTTCCTTTTTCATCAAAAGCCAGCAGTTAAAGATGCAGAACCTGAAACTCCTAGGAGCTCATGAGTTCTCACATGTGCGCAAATGTTGCATGTGTCTGAACACACGCAGAGCAGAAATCTACCCATTATTTCTGGGAAGGTCATCTCAACTCTGTTGCAGAGGTTACTGTGGGTCACTTTAGAATGTAGTTATTACCACTAAACAGACTTCCAGCCACACACAGCTGGCGCTAAGCTGCTGGTCTCTGAGCCCAAGAAAGGCTCCTTTTTTTGCAGAAAACCGGCTCAGGGCCTGGGGGCGGCTGGTGCCCCAGTCTTGGCACAGAGGGAACTGCAGGCACTGCTTCACCCAGGAGCTAAGGGCTTCGACCCAAATGGAACAAAGGCACCTTCCTCACACAAGCCTCATCCAAGAAAAAAGAGCAGTGGAAAATGGTGGTGGGGTGGTGGCCGTGGCGCATGTGGACGAAGGCTAGGACACAAGCCCCTGCTCTCAGTGCCCTAGCCCATCAGGTTGGGAAGTCCCACGCTCTCCCTCGCTCTGAGGCCATCCCAGAACTACCTTTTGCTGCTTAGGCGCCTTCCGACCAAGTCTCTGATTTGCTCTAGTCGGGGGAGACCGCACCCAGGCAAACCCAGACTGCCCAGCGAAGACGGAGCCCACCCCTGCCTGGGCGCCAGACTCATCAGCTGCTTGGAGCTCAGGGACTAGGTCCCAGCCGGACTGCAGAGGCCTGTCGAGTTACACCTTGCATCCCAGCGCCCCAGGACCCCGGGTGGGTGGCAGCAAGGAGCAGGCGCCCAGGTAGGCTAGCACTCCGCGCTGAGGCCGAGATGGACAGAACCCAGGACTACTGCATGGAGGGCAAGGTGGTCGGGGCGGCCCCCAAGGTGCCCGGTGCTGGAGCCAACAGGTACCGGAGTCGTCTGCCGATTGCCCTCTTGAGTCCGAACACCAACACCGGGGCCCGCAACACCCGGAATTTCGGGCACCCTGGAGAGGGGCGAGGACCTAAGGAAGAGGAGAGGCGAGGGAACAGCGGTAAGCAGGTGAGCGGACGACCCTGCGGCGGCACTCACCTTTCGCTGGGCCGACACCCCGCAGCCCCGCGGTGAGGCACCTCCGCACCGCTCGGGGGGGGCTTCCTCCTATGCCCGCAGGGAGGGGGCGGCTCAGAACGGAGCTGGCAGTCCTCAGCCTCTTGCTCACGCCCTCAGCCGGCAGCCGCTTTCCCATGGTGGCATCCTGGCTGCCACAGCGCCCCCGGGCCGCTCCCCACGCGCCCTCCGGTACCAGCACGAGACCCCTCGTCCACTCAGAGCGCGATCTGGGCTCGGCCTTCCTGTCCTCGTTCTCTGCTTCCGTCTGGGGACGTGTGCCCAGCACCCCCTGCACCCCGCGCTCCTCTACCTCCCCTGATCCCGCTGGCCGCTAGGGCTCAGCCCTTGTGCGCGGCTGCCTCGCTGAGCCCCGGAGCCCAATGGCCGAGGCCCGCCGGAGTTGCCTGCTTAGAAACTCCCTGCAGCTCTGGTCTCATCCCTGCAGCTCTGGCCCCGGGACCTTGGCGACCGCCGCAATACCGTCCCCGCTCTGCCTGCGCCCGAGTTCAGGAGCCGGGCTTCTGGGCTCACCTGGGCCGCCTGCGGTGGAGCCCCCACCACCACCCTCCGCCACTCCAATGGCTCCTTAGGTTTCAAAGCTGCACAACCTGAGGAACGCCTTGGCCATGCGCACACACACAAGCACGCACGCACGCCCTTGCACAGCACACACAGGCAGACACGCGGGGGCGAGCAGACGGTGCTCCTTCCTTCCCTTCCCAAAGGAGCTGCCTACATTAACTCCAGTAAACTGCTCCTTGGCAGAGGACGACTCAATCCAGCGCCTGCTGCCTTCACTGTTTCGTCCCAGGAGCCCACACCCTAGGGTTGCTATCAGAACCTGAGCCCAGGAGGGAAAGTGGGGAGCCGAGGTGGAGGAGTCAATGGTCAAAACTTTGTGGGGGGGGGGGGAGGATTCTGCGTGACCGCCCTGGTGACATCCAGGAGGCACGGCTGCCGCAGGGCATCGTCCACCCACCATGGATCCCATTGCCCCAGGACCTGAGAAGATGTGGCGGGGCCCCCACGGATGGGAGGGAAAGGGCTCTTGGGCACAGGTGTGAGCTACAAATTCGCAGACTGTCAACAGCCAGTCCTTGTGCCGACCTCTGCTGAGTCTGCCCAGACAGACCTCTCTCCCCCCTGCCCCAGGTCTCAAGAGCAACACATTTGCTTGGAGTCAGCAGTCACCTTTCCTAGTCCTCACCTGTCTGTCTCCCAGGAGCTGATGGAATACACAGTGCAACCAAGGTCTGTCTTGGGAAGAAAAAGAAGCAAGCAGCAAGGTGGGTCTCAGACTATTCCCTAGGCAGGTTAGACGCTTGCCAGTCTTTATCTGCTGCTCCCAAAAGTGTGCCAATAAAGAAGGAACAACAAACGTGGCTGAAGCAGGCTAGCTCTTCCTTACAGCACCCTCCTTTCCCGGGTCCCCAGTTTCTTGTCCCCTCTTGTGACAGAGAGACTGCTTACCAGCTCAGAGGCCTCCAGTTCCCAGAAGCAGAGAAAAGATACATGCGAAAATTCTCGCAGCAATCAGGAACAAAAGCAGGCAATGCTGCTCAAAACCTCTTATCCAAAGAGCTCAGCAATCACCTCTCCACTGTTTGGTTCAACTGCCAGGGAAATTTGGGCATTTTTTTCCTGCAAGCCCGCAGCACAATCAGGATCGTGTGTGTGTGTGTTTGTGTGTCTGTGTGTGTGTGCGCGCCTTTTGGCTTGACTTGTCGCCTGGGGGTAGTTTCACAGTCCCTGAAGCACTTGTGAGTGCCATGCCTTTGGCATTTAGCATTTGCTAACATATATTATCACCATCTTGTATGGACCCTACTTCCCTAGTAATCTTTTTAAATGTTTTTTATTTGTTATTTTTGTAGGTACATGGTTGGTGTACCTACTTGTGGGGTACATGAGATGTTTTGATACAGGCATAAATTTGTATAGTCATATATGTATATATTCATATATAAATTATTTTATATGGTGTTAATATAAATATTTATGAAAATAATATATAATAGGACATATTACATAATATATATTATATTCTATTATGGCACATGTATAATATAGGTTATAGTATATGTACTTTTTTTTTTTTTTTTTTGAGACAGAGTTTTGCTCTTGTTACCCAGGCTGGAGTGCAATGGCGTGATCTCAGCTCACCGCAACCTCTGCCTCCTGGGCTCAGGCAATTCTCCTGCCTCAGCCTCCTAAGTAGCTGGGATTACAGGCACGCACCACCACGCCCAGCTAGTTTTTTGTATTTTTAGTAGAGATAGGGTTTCACCATGTTGACCCAGGATGGTCTCGATCTCTGGACCTCGTGATCCACCCGCCTTGGCCTCCCAAAGTGCTGGGATTACAGGCTTGAGCCACCGCGCCTGGCCTGTACTATTAATATATTTATACATAATATATGTAATATACATATATTGTATAATTATTATGATTATATTATATAATTCATCCAAACTAAGGAATCAGAGGGAAAGATCTTATGAAAAAGCTCATCATGGAGAACAGGATATCTATCCCCTCAAGTGTTTATTCTCTGAGTTACAAACAATCCAATTACACTCTTTAAGTTATTGTAAAATATATGGGTTATTATTGACTATAGCCACCCTGTTGTGCTACCAAATAGTAGGTCTTATGCATTCTTTTTAACTTTTTTTAACCTATTAACCATTCCTAGCTACCCAAGATCCTTGTCCCCCACCATACCCCCCCTCCACCCTTCCAGCTTCTGGTAACCATCTGTATGTCCATGAGTTCAATTGTTTTGATTTTTACATCCCATGAAGTGAAAACATGTGATGTTTGTCTTTCTGTGCCTGGCTTATTTTACTTAACATAATGATCTCCACTTCCATCCGTGTAGTTACAAATGACTGGATCTCATTCTTTTTTATGGCTGAATAGTGCTCCATTGTGTGCATATACCACATTTTCTTTATCCATTCATCTGTTGATGGACACCTGGGTTGCTTCCAAATCTTAATTATTGTAAACAGTGCTGCAAACAAACATCAGAGTGAGATGCCTCTTTGACATGCTAATGTCTTTTCTTTGGAGTGTACATCAGCAGTGGGATTGCTGGGTCATATGTTCCCTAGCAATATTGTAACTGAGATTTATCAGGCACCACTCTTAGGGACTTGCTGAGTGTCACTCCCCTACCCCAGCATGAAAACAGAAAAAATCTTTCTTTGAGTTCCTTCAAAGAAATTCCAGGTACCTAGCTAGTCCTGAGAAGTAAACCAGCAACTTTGCAAACAATAAGGTCATTGTAGCTTAAAACAATAGCCAAGGAAGTTAGAGTCAAGAAATGTTTTTGTTCCCTGTATCATTCTGTTCTCATGCTACTAATAAAGACATACCCAAGAGTGGGTAATTTAAAAGAAAAGGGGTTTAATGGACTCACAGTTCCACATGGCTGTGGAGGCCTCACAATCATGGCAGAAGGTAAATGAGAAGCAAAGTCACATCTTACATGACGTCAGGCAAGAGAGCTTGTGCAGGGGAACTCGCATTGATAAAACCATCAGATCTCGTAGGACTTATTCACTACCATTGGGGACACCTGATTCAATTAGTATGATTCAATTATCTCTCACCAGATCCCTCCCATGACACATGGGAATTACTGGAGCTACAAGTCAAGATGAGATTTGGGTGGGGACACAGTCAACCCAAATCACTCCCTATAGAATCTAAACATAACATCTTAGTGTGTGTCCTTGAGTTGTTTTTCAGAAACCTAGACTCCCATTAAACCGATCAACTAGCACATAGACCTCCGATAAAAAGGAAATGAGGACTAAACTCTGTGATTGGAGTTCTTGTTCTAAATTTCTTCCTGAGGGATCTGGAGGAAGCCACACTCACAGGCCAGAGTGAACATTCTTTTCTGCAGACCCCATATTTTTAGACAAAGCTTCACCTCCTTAACTAATCACAAATCAGAAAATCTTTTAACTCACCTGTGACATTTGTAGAGATGGGATCTCCTTATGTTTCCCAGGCTGGTCGCAAACTCCTGGCCTCAAGAAATCCTCCCTCCCCCACCTTCCAAAGTATTGGGATTACTAGTCCTAATGTGAGCCTAAGTGGGCCTCTGCTTCCAATTGTCTGCTTTTTTAGGTCAAACCAAATGTAGAGGCTTCATGTATTGATTTATGGCTTTGCCTGTTGCCTCTGCCTCCCACCTTTAAAAATCTTTCCCTGTAAGCCAACTGGGTGGTTGGAACTTGAGCATGAGCTGCCTGATTCTCCTTGCTTGGTGCCCTGCAAATAAATGCCTTCCTTTCTCCTCCTGCAAAACCTTGATGTGGATAGCTAGTCTTACTGTGCTGGGTGAGCAGCCCCAGTTCCTCTGAACAATGTGACATGCTTGAGCCACTGGTTGAGTTTTCTGTACCTAGTTCAGAGATGTGCATAGAAGGTGATATGGTTTGGCTCTGTGTCCCCTCCCAAGTCACATCTTGACTTGTACTCCCATAATTACCACATGTTGTGGGATGGACCTGGTGGGAGATAATTAAATCGTGGGGGTAGTTTCTCCCATACTGTTTTCATGGTAGTGAATAAGTCTCATGAGACCTGATGGTTTTATAAGAGGAAATCCCTTTCACTTGGCTCTCTCACTCTGTCTCTTGTCTGCCGCCATGTGAGATGCACCTTTCACCTTCCACCATGATTGTGAGGCCTCCTAGCCATGTGGAACTGTGAGTTCCAGGGCCCCAATTCCGGCACCTGATTTAGAAGTGGCCAGCAACCTGGGGTGCTACTTGGTGGAGGGGAGCTGGGGCGACTGCAGCTGCATCTCTGTCTTCCAGTGCTGCCTCCAGATCTTCATGCCACAAACAGTGACCTGGGCCAAGTCACTTTCCTGAATGGTGTCTTTAGGAGGGCATGTTCCTGAACTGTGAGGGGTGGTTGTACGGCAACTCTCCACAAACTTTTCCTAGGAATAGGGTAGAGTGCATTGTGCCCCTTCTGGGTAGACGTAAGGCCCCAAGTGAGAATCCAGGCCTCAGTCAATATTCATGACCCAAGTGGAGACCTGGGTTCCAGGCAGACATCAGGTCTTAAGTGGACAGTCCTAGGTGAATGTTGGATATTAAACACCATGTTGACACTATGTCTTAGGTGTATACCAGTTCCCAGGTGGATTCCAGTTTCCAAATGGACATCAGGCACAAGGTGGACATCAAGTTCCCAGTTGACAAATAGGTTCCAGGTGGACACCAGGCTCCAGTTGAACATCAGGCCCAGGTGGATGCTCATGCCCCGTGCTCATACCTGGGCATCAGGTATACATGAGGCCCCAGGTGAATACTTGTGTTCCTCCTGGTAAACATTAGACCCCAAGTGGACACCCTGGCTCCAGGTGGATATATGGCCTCAGGTGGCCATCAGGTCTCAGGTGCACCCTGGACTTGAAATATACATCAGGCACCAGGGTTTATACCCAGGCCTCAGTTGGACAGAATGTCCCAGATGGACTCAGGCACAAGGAGGATACCAAGGCTTCAGGGGTATACCCAGGCCTCATGTGGCTATAAGGCCTTAGGTGAAAATCAGGCCCTAGTTGGGTACCTGGTCTTCAAGTGGACATAGTAATGCCCCAGGCAGACCCCAGGCTTTGGATGGATACCAGGATCCAGGTGAACACGAAGGCTCCAGGTGAACACCAAGCCCCAGGTGAACCCCAGACCTCAGGTGGACATTAGGCCTCTGGTGGAGACCTATACTACAGGTTGACATCAAGCCTCAAGTGACCACCAGACCCCTGGTGGTTATGTAGGTCCCAGGTGGATATCAGGCATCAGATTGATTCTCAGGGCTCAGGTGAATACCAGGCCACAGAATAATAATAGTCTCAAGGTGGATATAGCCTCCCAGTGAACACCATATCCCAGGTGGATACCCAGTCTGATGTCCACCTGCAGACCAGAGTTCATCTAGGGACTGATTTCTCTTTGGGGCCTGGGTATCTTTCTGGGACCTATAATCTGCCTGGGGTCTGGTGTTTACCTGGGGATGAGTATTTATCTTGGGTCTGATGTCTACCTGGGGCCTGATGTTCACCTGGGGCCTTCTGTTTACCTAGGGCCTGATTTCCATCTTGAGATTTGGTGTCTACCTGGGGCCTGTGTGACTTGGTGTCAACTGGGATATGGTGCCTGATGTACACCTTGAGTCTAGTGTTCCCTTGGGGCCTGATAGCTACCTTAGGCCTGTTGTTCACCTGGGGCCAGGTGTTGTGCTTGGCCCTAATGTCTGCTTGGAGCCTGGTTTACCAGGGGGTTTTGATTCCCACCTGGGGCCTGAGTCTGTAACCCTGCTGTGGCTTTGGATTCAATCTGCAGCCTGTTGTTCACCAGGCACCTAGGTACCACATGAGGCCTGGTGTCACCCTGGGGCCTGATGTTCATCTGGGGCCTGGTGTCGACCTGGGGTGTGGGTTTTTACCTGGACCCTAATAATTTAGATGTGCCCCGGTGTTTACCGAGTTCCTAGGTGTCAATTTTTGTGTTAATTTCCACCATGAGCCTGGTGTCCACCTGAAGCCTGGGTGTCACCTTAGGGACTGAAGTCTACCTGGGGTCTTGTGCTTATCTGGGGACTAGATGTCCACTTGGAGCCTAGGTATCCATCTAGGTCTGAATTTCACTTGGGGTCTGATGTCCATTTGGAGTGAAGTGTCCACTTGAGTCCTCATGTAAACCTGGGGCCCAGGTGTCAGCCTTAAGCCTGATATTCACCTGGGGGCCTATGTCCACAGTGGGACTGGCTATTCACCTGGTGCCTCATGTGCACATGGGGCCTGAGTGTTTACCTGTGGCCTGATACCTAGTTGGGGCTTGGGTATCCTCTTGGGGCCTGATGTGCCCCTATGACCTGGTGTGTAACTGGGACCTGGGTGTCAGCCTGGCACGTGAATTCAACATCCATTGGGGGCCTGGCATTTAGCTGGGCTTGATACCCACCTGAAGCCTGGGTGTTTAGGTGTGGCCTATTACCTTTCTGTGGCCTGGTGTTTATCTGGAGCCTGATGTTTACCAGACTACCTAGGTATCCACATGGGGTCAAATGTCTCTCTGGGTCTGATGTTAATTTGTTGTTTGGTGTTCACCAAGGGCTTGGGCATCCACCTGTTGACTGATGTTCAGCTGGGGCATAGATATTCACCTGAGGCCCAAGGGTCCACCTGGGGCCTTGTGTCTACCTGAGGCATAATAATCCCCATGGAGCCTGGTTTTTACTGGAGGCCTAGGTGTGAACCCATATCCTGTTCACCTTAGGCCAGGTGTTAACCTGGAGCCTGGGTGTCAACCTAGGGCCAGACATCTTCCTGGGGCACTGTATCCACTTGTAGATGGGATGTCCAGTTGAGTTCTGATGTCCACCTAAGGCCTGGTGGTGAAATGTAAAGGAGAGCCTGAAAAGCTATCAAGCCAAGTGAAACAAGGAGAGGAAGGTTATTCCATTCTGGCAATGAGAAGAATGTGAGCCCAGAGATGGAGCAATGAACAGCTCAGTATACATTGAAATCTGCAAGAGGGATGTAAGTTGTGCATGCACTGCAATACCAGACCAGGGACGGGAGGATGCATTTCAACCTGCCTTTCGCTTTCTCCTCTAACATCACAGGAAGTCAGACTTACTCTTTGTAGGTCAGAGTTGAGTGTTATGTAACATAAACACTTGCGGGAAATGAAGTGGAAACACTTTTCGTAGATAGAAGAAGCAGCACTTGCAAAATTTAGAAATGTGAGGGAACATAAATTGGGAATGATTTTGTCTTTAAAACAATTAGTTCGTAATACTTTAGTTTCTTATTTATTTATTTATTTATTTATTTACTTTTGAGACAGAGTCTTGCTCTGTTGCCCAGGCTGGAGTGCAGTGGCATGATCTTGGCTCACTGCAACCTTCACTTTCTGGGTTCAAGTGATTCTCCTGCCTAAGCCTCCTGAGTAGTTGGGATTACAGGCACAAGCCACCACACCCAACTAATTTTTGTATTTTTAGTGGAGACAGGGTTTCCCCACGTTGGTCAGGCCTTGTGATCACCTGCCTTGGCCTCCCAAAGTCCTACGATTACAGGCGTGAGCCACTGTTCCTGGCCAATACTTTAGTTTCATACTGTTTATTTTATGCTATGGTTTAGCTTTTCATGCATTTATTTAACAAACAGATTTAAAGGAACAGTTAATATTTTTTCAAGTCAGGGATTATAGATAATGAAGAAAACATTTGTGTTGGATAAATACTTACATTTTTGTCTGTGTTACAAACCAGTTTTCCTTTCTTTCTTTCTTTTTTCCTTTTTTTTTTTGAGACGGAGTCTTGCTCTGTCACCAGGGTGGAGTACAGTGGCGCAATCCCAGCTCACTGCAACCTCCGCTTCCTGGTTTCAAGCGATTCTTCCACCTCAGCCTCCCTAGTAGCTGGGACCACGGGCACATGACACCACACCTGGCTAATTTTTGTATTTTTAGTGGAGATGGGGTTTCACCATGTTGGCCAGGATGGTCTCGATCTCTTGACCTCCTGATCCACCCCCCTTAGCCTTCCAAAGTGCTGGGATTACAAGCGTGAGCCACCGCACCCAGCCCAGTTTTTCTTACTTTGTAATATATTTTTTTCAATTCTGTTTCAGACCACACATAAATTTCAGTGTTAGAACTAAGCGTATGTCTGATGATGATGAAAAGTGTGCAGTATTTAGCAATTCCTGGAGATCTAAAAGACATACAGGTTTTTGTAAGCTGGTTGGTTATTACATGAGTACTTATATTTGATGTGTTTAGATGAAGTGATTCTGCTTATGGCATGAGAACCAAGATCTTGTAGGGATAGCATTTCCAGGTGTCTAGTTACAATATATATGTATTTTTTTGCTTGGAGAACTGTTGTGTTCAGCTTTATCCGAGATATCTTTTCTGGGTTTATACCCAAAAGCACTGTACTGGGGGTCTACATTACTTCAACACATGCAAGTGACGTGATAGGATATTTAATCTTTTTCATGTATGTTTACTAGAAGTCATTGAGTAGAGGAATTTTACCTCTCTGAATGGAAGGGGATTACAATATGAGCCGCCTTTAACTGTCCAGACTGGTGAGGATAACCACTTTCTGGTAACCACTTCATAGACTTCTGTTTCTTTCGTTCAGAGTACAATCTTAATTTGTAAATATATTTCAGTATATTTACTTTATTATGCCTGCTTACCCTACTAGATTGTGTAAGCTCCCTGAGATCAGGATCCATGCACATCTCTTGTCTCTCTTGTATCCCTGGCACAGTGCCTACCTCATAGTAAGCCCTTAATAAATACTTGTTGAATCAAACTCAAGTGATTACATAAACTACACACCCAATATGTGCCAAACATTTTATGAATGAAAGAGAAACATTGAGACAGCATTTTGTAATTGTATTGGTGTTTGAAGGAGTACTTGGTGAACACAGGTTTTGCTAGCACAACTTTCAGCACATACTGCATGAGTAAATCTGGGAGTATCTCTGTTTTCTCTCTCAGACATCCCCTAAAGCTATAGTGAAAATGTGCCTGTGGCAGAGATGCTAATTCCTCTTCCTGTGCTATTACTATTCCTCTCTTTCCCAGTACCTGCCTCAGTGGAATGTGTGTGCAGTTCAAGGTGTATGGGGCTGAGGAAGGTGGCACAACTTGTTCCATGCATGCAGTCTTCCAGCAGTCTCTATGCAGCCTGGGCTCCCTGAGGGGATTCCCTTCCTTTGTCCTGTTTGGTGTGATAGATGTGTATAGATGTGTATGTGTATTGTCTGAAAATTGTTTCAAACATTATTACTTTTAGAGTTTGCTAAAACTAGACATAACTTAGAAGTACTCTAGTAGTTTCTGAAATCTGTATAGACATGTTGTTCATGGTCACACATTTCAATAAATCTGCTGTTGTGATAAGCTGCCTGTATAACAGATGAACTTGACCTAATGTGATTTTTGAACTCCAGAGCTACTCTCAAATTAAGTTATATAAAATTACTAACATCGTATTTTTGAAGTATGTTCCAGCCTGGGCAACATAGTGAGACCTTATCTCTACAGAAAAATTAAAAAACTGACCAGGTGTGGTTGGCATGTCCCTGTAGTCCCAGCTGCTTAAGAGTTGGAAGGAAGAAGATTTCTTGAGCCCAGGAGTTCAGGGGCTGCTGCAGTCAGCTGTGATTGCACCACTGCCTTCCAGCATGGGGATCAGAACAAGACCCTGTCTCTAAAAACAAGAAAGTAATGTATAGGCTCGATCTCAGAAATTTTAAATGATGTGATAATAGCTTATGATATGGCAGTCAGTGATACTGAAAGTTTCTCATTTATGTTGTGTTGCACTTACCTGTTGAGGAGATCCTGGTATTAGACTGATTTTTCCTAATTGATCAGAGGCTCAAAGACATGATGCATTCATAATTATACCAGCTAGGAAGTATTGAAACTGAATATGTGTAGTTGTTGTCATGTTTGAGCATACATGAGCATTCCAAGAAAGCAATGTGGGTGCTCACGAGTACATCTGTCAAGGCTTTCTGTGAAGTCTGTGTACATACTTCTAACTTAAGTTTTATTATTCCTTATTAGTCATTACTTTTAGAGGATGATGACACAGACAATCCAGAGGACAGCATGTCCTACCACATGCAGTGTCCCTTTTGAATCTTCGATGGAAAGCAAGCTGCAGTGTAATGTGTCTGAGAACTTCTGGAAGGCATTTCACCTCATTACTCTTTAGATTTAAGGCTGCTGTATATTTTGAGTTTGGCTCCACTGTTTCCCTGGTGATAATCATTTTTGGTCTTTAACTCCAGACTAATTCCATCACCAAGAACCTATAAAAAGATTGTCTCTACCATTCTTCTTGAAATTGGTAGTTGGTTTCAAATGACTAGAATGTTGAGAACGGTCATTCATAATTCCTAGGGATTTGCTAATAGTAATTATATTCAGTATTTTTTATGATTTTTTTTTAGCTCTTGGAAATATTTGTTCAGATCTTTCCTCTAAAAGAACATTAATTTTCAATGCTGCTTTACTGTGTTTCACACATTGAAGGATGACCTTATGTTTTATTTCATAGGTTGGTTAGTTTCTAAGAGAGAAACCCCGCATCTCATGGCCTTAGATCTCATGCTCTACCTACTTATGGTAAAGGGTCCAGGGAAAAGCACAGATGGCTGAATAGAAGTACATCTTTCTTCAGTAAAAGCTTTCACATCCTAATAGTGAACTTGGTTGTGAGAAGCATTTAAGTGCTCTTTCACATTACCTTTCTATTGCATTTGGGAATTATTACTTTTTGTTTGTTTGTTTTCTTTTTAAAGTGTTTGCAGTTATCCACTTCGGGCCCACTCCAGGCCTTCACAGCTGTTCTCATTAGGCCCAGCCCAGTTATTCATAGCTGTTTTCCTTGGGCCCAGACAAATTGTACACATCAATCCTTTTGGGATGGAAGAAGTACTTGACTGTAACTGGGTTCACTGCCTCAGTGTCAGATGTCTTTGGGACCCAAGCTTCAGTGTCCTGCTCTGTAGCCATGTAACTAGCTGGCAGGTGAACCCCTTAATCACAACAAAAAGAAATCTTTCAGAAAACCAAGGTTTTAAGCTGAAAAAAGAAACCAGTCCACCCTGCTGTGCAACAGTGTAACCAGAAATCACATCTCTCATCTAGTTCTGATTTTGTACCCATTTGGAATCCTCCCACGCAGGCTCAGGTAGCCACCATTGAAGTTTCTGCATCTAGGAGATTGACCTTGTTACATCCCACATGCCATCTTTCTTTCTGTGCATGCTGATTTCATTCCACCTGGTGTCCTCCAGGGTTCTCCACCTTGCTGGAGAAGAAAACGAAACCTTCTACACTCACTTTGAAAAGAAAAACACTAGAGAAGACACACTGAAGAAACTCTATAGAAGCTCCCACCTCAGCAATCAGCACTGGGAACAGGAGCTGTTTCTTCCCCAGGATGCAACCCAAGTCACCTAAAAGCTTCCAGTGGCACCTGGTGGGTCCTGAGGGAAGGAGACTGTGAACACCTGAGCTGGACGTAAGAAGGAAAGCTATTTACACTTGGTCTGGGAACCTATAAGCATATCAGTGAACAACTAGGCTGGCCCCGGTTTGGATGGCTATGAAAATCTTGGCTCAACCCAATTCAGACAGCTGTGAATATCTGGGCTTGGCCCAAGAAGGAGAGCTATTGAGCCCTGCGCCGCATCCCCATAAGAAGGAATGTAAGTTCCTGGGCTGGCTCAGATGAGAACGGCTGTGAGCACCTGTGGGCTCCAATGAGGACAGCCGTGAACACCTGGGCTGCCCACTCTTAGACGGCTGTGAGCAACTGGACCGAGCCAGTGAGAACAGCTGTGAACCATGGGCTGTGCCAGCGCAGACAGGTTTGAAAACCTCATCTGCCCTGATGAGGACGTTGTGAACTCCTGGGCTCGGCCCCGTGAGTACAGCTGTGAACACTTGGACTGGCCTCAGTGAGGATGGCAAGGAAGACTTTTTGGAGACCTAGTAAGGACACCTGTGATCACCTGAGGTGGGCCTACTGAGGACAGCTGTGATCACTGGCTGACCCTGATTAGGAAGGCTGTGAACAGCAAACCTGGGCCACAGTAGAACAGCTGTGAATATCTGGTTGTCCCTGTGAGGATGGCTGTGAACACCTTGACTGAGCACAGTGAGGACAGCAGTGAATGCCTCATCTGGAGCTGGCGGGATGGCCATGAACACCTGAGCATTCACACCTTCCCTTCCCGCTGTTAGGAGTGGATGCTAGGTGGTTGTTAATGCCAGTTTACCCTGCTGTGTGACAGTACAACCAGAATTCATGCCTCTCATTTAAGCGTGACTCTCTAGTGATTGGTAGCCCTCCCCCGCAGCCTCAGGTAGACACCATTGAAGTTGCTGATTCTGGGAGATGAACTTGTTTAGATTTGACATGCCTTGTTTGTCTTTCTCTGCCTGTCTCATTTTGTTTGACCCAGTGTCCTCGTTTCTCTGCCTTGCCAGAAGTGAGGTGATGTTCTGAAGTTCGATGACTGAAGGGTACTCCGTGTGCATACATCCTGCAGTTTCTGCGTCCCTCCACCTGGGGAATGAACAGGTAGGCTGACCCCATTCCTTGGCTCTTGTGAGCAAATGCTTCATGAAACAGAGGAAGGCAGACATCTCCTTAGGGACTGGTTTCCTTTTCTGTAAATTTCTACCCAGTGCTGAGGTGGCTAAATGAACTGGTATTTGTAGTTTCAACTTTGTGAGAAACCTCCTACTTTATTTTTCCACAGCATATATAATACTTTACACTGCCCACAAGAGTGAAGTAGAGTTTTTCTTTCTGCAAGTCTATCCTGGCCCCTGCCTTGAAAAACTTGCATTGCCTTTTGGGTAATACTTATTCTCAGTGAGGTTTGCCCTCAGTGGGGCATGTGAGTGTCGCTTTGATTTCTTGGGGGATGACTAGTGATGTGGAGAAAATTTTCTTTTCCGTGTGAGTCAGTTTTATGTCTTCTCTTCAGCAATGCCCCTACTGTTCCTTTGGGCACTTCTGACTTGTGGATTGGGTTTTATCTTGTGGCTCAGTATCCCTTGTTTCTTGTGTATGTTAGTTAAGGGTTCCTTTCAGAGACCTGATTTTTCATAATGTTCTCCCAGTCGGTAGGAGGCCTTCTCATTGGGTTTATTGTTTTGCCTCTTTTGCAGAGTCCCTAAAGTTGTCCTTAGTTTCAGGTGTTTATATTTTCTTTTTTTTTTCCTCTTTCCTTTCTTCATTCACCATGTATCTTGCTTTTTAAAGCGGTGATTTCTGGGTCCTGTGAGGGGAAAGAGGAAGCTGGCGAGGCTGTTGAACTGTCTGTGGGTGTATTTTTCATAATTTGTTTTTGTTGCAGCTTGGGTGCTCGCATTCAAGTTGCCCCCAACTAAATACTCAGTGTGTTTTCCTTGGAGTTTTCTGGCTTCAGGATTTGACTTAAGTGTTCAGTTTATTGTGTGTTGATTTATTGGGTTCTGTGCAACACAAGGGTCCTGTTTCAGTTCTTTGCACATGAATACCCATGTTTCTCAATGGTTGTGTCTTTGGTGTGCTTTTGAATAATGTGTTGACTGTCTGTTGTTTTGGGTGTGTGTTGTGGCTCCCTTATTTTTTCCATTTGGTTATGGCTCCACTGAGAATGGCTGTGAACACCTGGGCTAGGCCCAACATGAATGGTTCTGTACGGTTGTGTGATAAGGATGACTGTAAACTGTGACATTCACCCAGACCAGGATGGCTATCAACACATGGGCTGGCCCTGGTGAGGACAACTGTGAATACCTCTCTTGAGCCCAATAAGAACAGCGATGACCACCTGGGCTAGGCCAAGTGAGGACAGCTGTTGATACCTGGACTAGCTGTAGTGAGGACCGCTGTGAAAACTTGAGCTGGAGGCTGGGCACGGTGGCTCATGCCTGTAATTCCAGCACTTTGGGAGGCAGAGGCAGGCAGATCACAAGGTCAGGAGTTCAAGACCAACCTGGCCAATATGGTGAAACCCTGTCTCTACTAAAAGTACAAAAATATAGCTTCGCATGGTGGCACATGCCTGTAATTCCAGCTACTCAGGAGGCTGAGGCAGGAGAATCACTTGAACCCGGGAGGCGGAGGTTGTAGTGACCTGAGATTGTACCACTGCACTCCAGCCTGGGTGACAGAGCGAGATTCAGTCTCAAAAAAAAAAAAAAGAAAAGAAAAAAAGAAAACAAACAAACAAAAAAAGAAAACCTGAGCTGGGCCCAAAGAAAACAGCTCTGAAAACCTGGATTGGACCTAACTGAGGATGGCTGTGA
Source organism: Saimiri boliviensis (assembly GCF_048565385.1). NCBI lineage: Eukaryota > Metazoa > Chordata > Mammalia > Primates > Cebidae > Saimiri > Saimiri boliviensis. The sequence continues at coordinate 1,541,557 of NW_027412502.1, forward strand.
ATACCTGAGCCTGCCCCAATGAGGACAGATGTGATCACCTGGGCCGTCCTCATGAGGGTAGCCCTAATATTATACCTTGGCTGGATTCAGAGAGCAAAAATGTGAATGTCTAAGGTGTCCCTGACAAGGTCTACTGTGAACGCCCAGGCTGGCTCCCGTAAGGATGGCTGTGAGTACTTGAGCAGGGCACAATAAGATGGCTATGAACACTTGGACTTGCCACGAAAAGGACCACTATAAACGCCTGGGCTGGGCCCAGCGAAAATGACTAGAAACACTGGAATTGGGTCAGCTGAGGACGACTGTGAATGCTTAGGCTGGACCCAGTTAAGAGCTGGGAACTTCTGGCTTGGGAATAATGAGGATATCTATGAAAACCTGGACTTTGCCCAGAGAGGATGGTCATGAAAGCCTGGGCTGACCCCTAGCAGAAGGGCTTGGAACACATTGGATGGCCTCTATGAGGGTGACCAGTAATACCTTGGCTAGCCCCGATTACCACAGTTGTGAACAAATTGACTAGTTCTGATGAGGATGACTCTGAATATCGAGGCTGCTGCCAATGTGGATGGCTGTGACCACGTAGGCTGGCCTTAATGAAGACCACTGTGAACACCTGTAAAGGCCCAGATGCGAACAGCAATGAACACCTGGGCTGCTCCCAATGAAGCTAGCTTTGAACAGCTGGGCTGGGCCAAGTGTAGACAGTAGTGGAAACCTGATTTGGCTCAGATGAAGATGGCTATGAGCACCTTGCCAGGCCCAGTGAGAGTGACTATATAATACCTTGGCTGGTACCAATTATGATTGTGAACACCTTGGCTGCCACCAGTGAGGATAGCTGTGAACACCTCAGCTGACGTCATGTAGATGGCTGTGACCACCTAAACTGGCCCTCGTGAGGACCTCTTTGAAAACTTAAACTTGATTCATTAAGGCCAGCTGGAAACACCTGGGCAGGTCCTCAGGTAAATGGGTCTGAACAGTTGGACTCTCCCCAGTGAGGACCGCTATAAACAACTGTGCCAGGACTATTAAGGAAGACGATTAACACCTGAACTGGGAACAGATGATGGCAGCGAACACTTGTCCTGATGAGGACAGCTGTGGTGAGCACCGAGGCAAGGCACAATGAGAACAGCTGTTAACACCTGGTCTTGGAGCCTGTGAGCATGACAGTGAACACTTAGCCCTGGAGAGGATGGCTGTAATCGTCGAAGCTTGGCCCAATGAGGACAGCAGTCCGCGTTTAGGCTGGCCGCAGTGAAGACAGCTGTTAACGCCTGGGCTAGGTCCCCATGAGGAGGACTGTCAGTAGCTGGCCTGGCTCAGAGGAGGACGGCTGTGAGGACCTGTGCTGGCTCCACTGAGGACAGCTGTGAACACCTGTGCTTAGCCCAGTGAGGCTCGCTCTGATCACCTGGGCTGGCCATTGTTAGAACAGCTGCGATCACCAAAACTGGGCTGAAGATGGTTGAAAACACCTCAGCAGAGCTAATGAGGACGGCTATAAATACCGGGTTTTGCCCAGTGAGGATGGCTGTGAGTAACTGGGCTGGCCCTGATTAGGACGGAGTGAAGACCTGGGCTGGGCCCAATGGGAACAGCATTGAACACCTGGGCTGACCTTGATGTGGTCGGCTGTGCACACCTTGGCTGGGTCCAGTGAGGATAGCTATTGACACCTAAGCAGGGCCTCAGTGAGGACCATGATGAACACCTAGATCAGGACAACTGAGGATAGCTGTGAACATCTGGGCTGAAGGCAATGTGGACAGCTTTTAACACCTGGGCTGGTCCCAGTGAACATAACTTTGAACACCTGGGCTGGCCTCAGTGAGGATGGCCCTGATGAATACCTGGGCTGCCTCCCATGAAGATGGCTAGGATCACCCGGGTTGTGCCCTGGGCTTGTCTGACCCCTAGTCTGTGTTGGGCTGGAACCTTCTCTAGAGGCTCCCAGCTCTCTTCCCTTCACCTTCCACCCCAGCAGACCCTCAGGCCTTTTTTGTGCTCACTCCTTAAGCTCCCCTTGGACTCTGCTACAGAGGCTTGGCTTGGCTGCCTTGCGAAGGTGGAGACACATCTGATCCAGTCACTGCGGGGGGTGCCCCATGTGGCAACTGCTCCGCTGGGGCTGTTTGGGGCCCAGGACCCTCAGAGCAGAAGACTGGGCTTGTGTGCAGAAGGCAGCCTTGGGGTGCTGACTCCCCCAGTGCCCAGTTTCTGACAAAACTTAGCCATGCCCTGATACCTACCCACCCATGTCAGAGGGTTCTGTGACTTCTAAGGGTGTCAGAGGCAGGTCCTGGTCATGGTTCCACCATGAGTGTGAGAGGAGATTTCTGGGTCTCCATTTTTTGGCACAGAATGGGGAGAGGGATGTCTGTGTTCGCCAGTGGGTGGCTCAGGTGGCGTCTTGGGGGAAGAAGCCTCCACGAAAAGAGGACTATGCAAAGATGGTGCCATCCAGGCCACCTGTCCTGGCTGGTGGCTCAGGAGGAGAGGTGACTGAAGAGTCCCTGCACCCCACATTGGTCCCCCCTGCTCTACATTTTGGGAAGAAGGAATTTGTCTGGGACTCACGCTGCACTGTCAAGATCATGACAGTTGTCCTCATTGGACACCAAGGAGGTAGCTGCCCTTGGCATTTATCGAGTGTCCAGTGTATGCACTAGGCTGTCCACGCATCTTCAGAAGCCAGCGTTTTCTTGATGGTTTGACAGAGAGGTGCTCAAACTGAGGGCACTAAAAATGGGACAGGCTGTCAGATTTTCCAGATGGAGGGATTGACTTGTTAGTGAAGTTGGGCTGTGGGGCCATGAGTTGAGGCAGTCGGCTCTCCAAATGAGGCTCCTGTGGACCACTCAGTCCAGCCTGCCCTAGGCCTTTGCTCCTCACTGGCTCAGTGCTGGGTATCAGGCCATGATAGGATGGGCAATCTGATGCCTCGGTGTGCCCCTTTTCTTTCATGGTTTAGACACAACTGCGCTGTATGACTGCTCCAATAGACATCATAAGACTGACAGAATGGAAGCTTTGTGACATCAAGGTACCAAATTGTAAACACCAGGCAAGGGTTGAGTCCCACACCCCTAAACTTAAGGAATAAACTGTTCTGACTGCCACAGGGTTTTCTTTTTCTTTAGCAGCTAAATAAGCACCGTTAAAACCATGATAGCTCAGCACCAGACACTGACTAACTGGCCCCTAACCCATGTTCTAGCAGCCATAACTATAGCTCTGATGGGACAGGAGATTGTTTTTAGTAACGTTCTTGTATGAAGAGACTACCCACCACGGACTGGCTGTGGCCAGTTGATAGAGGCTGTGCACTTGTGTGCCTTGTGTCCCGAAAAGACCTTTTGAGGTAGAGAGCCTAATTGTAATACATTTAAACACTGTCTTTACCTCAAAGCGAACATGGGTCATATGTTACATGCATGTTTGGTCTGTACATGTGCATCAGGACCACTGTCATGAATATTCATAGCTCCTCCTGTAACCTGCCGAAAGTTTCTATTTAGCCAGATTATCCAGAGTAAAGCTCCTGCCCCGACTCCCTTCCATGTGCTGTGCCAGGCTCTTCCCTTGGTGGGAGACGTGCTTCCCAGCCTGTGGGATGGCCCCTTTGTGGGCCGTGTGTAACCTTTTATAAGAAATAAAGTTTCTTGCTGAGCAGAAGCTCTTTAGTTCAATTAGGTCCAATACCAAGCCTCAGCAACACATGATTTACCCACATAGCAAGCCTTCACTTAAACTTGTGAATCTAAAGTAGAGGGAAAAAGCCCCCTCTCCATTTCCAAATTCATACATCATGTGATTGTTTAAGTTAACAGAGTGGATGAAACGGTTTGTTCATAGAGCAACATTTCAGGTCTAAACTACCTTTTGTTACCTGTTATCCTGTAACACTGGTTAGTTTCCCTGAATGTTTGTATGTACTTGTCAGTCAACTTACAGTGGCTGTTGCAGAAGTAAAACCCACAGTTATCTTACCCTTGGCCTGTGCCATAAAATGACAGGCCCTTTTTCACATATTTGAGAGGTATTTTGGGATTTTTAAACTGGAATATGCATGTGGCTTTTAAAACATGTTTGCAGTTTTCATGCTATTCTCCTTTTGAGAAGTGGAGTCTGTGCTCTCACTCACTGGTTAACCAGACTTGACACTAGTGCTTACTTTTCACTGGCAGATGATGTCGAAGTGATGTTGTGTAACTTCTAAAATTATGTTAAAAATGCCATGAGCATCTGCCTGCTTCACTTGGGACACGCGCCAGTGTCTGAGTGTCCCGAGACTGCCTGCTGCTGGGAAGTCTGGTAAGTTCTCCAGCCAAGCCCAAGTTCCTCTGTGGACCTGAGCATGACGTCACGTCCAGATGATCAATCCCCTGTTGTGGATTCCATCCCAGTCCGTGAGACTTCTCTGCAGTCTCCAGGCATCAACATGCACCAATAAGCTATCTTTTCTGTGTTTTGCCTGAATTCCTGTCCCTGTGAAGCATTAGCAAATTGAAATGTTTGTTTTCTACCAGCATTTGGGGTATTAGTTTTTTGTTTAAAAAAAATCACAGTAAAGACATCAGGAATAACACACTTGCAGGTCATTCACTAGGTACAGAAGAATGCACACTGAAATCTGGACTTGTCTTTCCCTCTTCTGCAGCCTACCAGCTTCTGCGTCTGGAAGTAACAACAATGAAGTTTCTGCACATCTTTCTAGATTTATTAATTGAACGATCATGTAGCACTGACACCAAGACAAAACTTTGTAAAAGGGCTTTGACTATCAATGTAAAAGACTCATTTATTTTCATATACGGTGAACACTCAGGTGGCAGCAGGAAGGAAAGCCTTATGCTCATTCTTTTGTATTCTTCCTAATATATTCTGTTTTTAAAAATTTCCTTCCCATTTTGGCATTAAGAGATATAAATCTGTTGTCTAGATTTTTAATTAAGTTTTCTCTCTCACACACACAAAAGTGTATATTTATAAATGCACACCCCATTTTTCTATTCAGTTGTTGATAATTAAAATTCTCTATTTTCACAGGTATGTTCCTTCCCAAATCCTGTTAACCATCCCCTCAGTGAGATAATCTCTGAAAAAAAATTTCAGTATTGGCCGTGCATGGTGGCTCACACCTGTAATCCCAGCACTTTGGGAGGCTGAGGTGGGTAGATCACGAGGTCAGGAGTTCAAGACCAGCCTGACCAACATGGTGAAACCCCATCTCTACTAAAAATACAAAAATTAGCCAGATGTGGCGGCACACACCTGTAAACCCAGCTAATCAGGAAGCTGAGGCAGAAGAATCGCTTGAACCCAGGAGGTGGAGGTTGCAGTGAACTGAGATCGCACCATTGCACTCCAGCCTGGGTGACAGAGTGAGACTCTGTCTCAAAAAAAAAAAAAAAAAAAGTATATCAATGCAGGTTTTTTTTTTTTTAACCTAATCTATGACCCATTTGATTTAATAATTTTTAAAACCTATGATGAATCAACACTGATGGAAATTTATACTGCATTATTTTACATCTATTTTCTTTTTCTTTGAGACAGTCTTGTACTGTTGCCCAGGCTGGAGTGCAGGGGCGGGATCTCTGTTCACAGAAACCTTCGCCTTCTGGGTTCAAGCTGTTCTCCTGCCTCAGCCTCTGAAATAGCTGGGATTACAGGTACTTGCCACCACACCCAGCTAAATTGTGTGTGTGTGTGTGTGTGTGTGTGTGTGTGTGTGTGTGTGTGTGTATGTGTGTATGTGTGTGTTTATTTTTAGTAGAGATGAGGTTTCCCAATGTTGGCCAGCCTGGTCTCGAACTCCCGACCTCAGGTGATCTGCCTGCCTTGGCCTTTCAAAGTTCTGGGATTACAGGTGTGAGCCACCATGCTTAGCCTCATTTCATATCATAATGGGTAGTATCAACCATTTTTTAAAAAAATTACAATTCTCATTTTCCAAAAATTTTATTTCTATTATGTTTTGGGAGTTTTTCAATTGCCTTCAAAGTGCTAATTCCCATGGCCAGAGCATAGGAATGTGTGTGATCAGGTGTTGACTGATGAACCAGAATGCATATTTGATCCTGGAGTTTGAGGTTATCAGAACTCTCCATTTAGAAAAGCATTCTTTATATATTTTCAAACAACCCATGCTGAACACACAGTGCCAATTTCTTATTCATCTGTCAATGAATATCCTGCCATATATATATACGTATATATGTATGTATATGTCAGAGAAATCTCTAGATAAACTTGAGATTCAGAAATCAGTATGCAAACTTAGTTGCACACAGAGAAAAAAGAAGGTGTTATATATGTAGTAGAAAAGCTTTTATACAATTACTAAGAATTACATTATCAGAGATTAACTTTAAAACTGAACTTACACATTTTAAATTTAATTTGGAGCTAGTTTAAAATTGTTGAACCTAGGACTGTGGTGACTCAAGAATAGTAGAAATGGGTAGGAATGACATTTCATATCAAACATGGAATCTCCCCTTATTCTCAGTGAATTAGGCTTTCCTCTCTTCACCCTGAAATTTTCACCATCAAATATATATTGGGAGGCAGATCTTTTTTTTCCTTTAATGTTTATTTCATACACACAGAATAATGTTGTGGGTCTGGGATTCAGTTTTGAAATGAAACATGCAGTCCAAGTGACCCCCCTGTCCATGTGAAAATGGTCTGGTCTAGATCAAGCAGTTGCGCCCCTTATTGTGACATGTAGGTTTGCAAAAATTCTATGGTGATCTGTTGCTAAGGTGATCTGATGATGTAGGTCTTGCCTTTGATTTCAGGTGCTATTCTGGCAATCAAAGGTTGGCAGGTAAAAGCAACTTGGAAATTTTCTCTGGCTCGCAAGATGGGGAATGTTTCTAACTGTTGTCTCAGAGGTATGTATGTTCATTTCGGTCTCCTGACTGTAATTTCTTCAGGTGGGCCAGTTTTCCTGTATGTTAAATGTCATTCTGATTTTTAAAAATTTCCCCAATTCCTATTTGTCTACAGGTTTATAAATATGTTTTAGAGTTTTATTACTCAGTTTATATTTTTGATTCTATCAAGATATTTTATATATATTTTTCTCTAGGAATAAGTACTGTTTCCCATGCCAATTTTTTTTTTTTTTTTGTACACATGCTTCCATAGAGTAGATAGAGAAGACACACAATAACACCGCCTTCATCAGGATCTTGATACCAAATACAGTATGAGACATTCCATGAAACACCAAAGTCTTCTGAATACAGATGTCAAAATCTGAAAACAAATATTAGAGCAGTTTAAAATAGGAGATATTTAGAAAATACAAATAAATTTCATGATGGGAAACACTTTTGCCTAATTTAGAAGTTTTGAGGAATTCTTTTAATTTAAAATTTTTTTTAAAGATAAATCCAATCAAAAGGACATAAAAAGTTAAGAAATAGGAAACATTATTAGAAGTCATGTAAGATTTATGAGAATTTTACCTTGCAGTGAAAACTGCCTGGCATTAGATAAATTGGTTCATAAGGTCTTATTAAAATTAGCTATAATATTAAAAATACACTAATGCAAAACTAAACTTTTAGTTAAAAAAACTATTCTTAAGACAATAATTTGTTCTCAATGAGATTACAAGAGGTAATAATTTTTCATTCTCAAATCTGTTTCTTTTTAAAACTTCTCAGATTTATGCCTCAGAATTTCAACTTGTACCACATCCCTTTATAGATGTTTTACAGGTCACATATCATTGCCTTCTGTTTCTCTTCCCCTTAAAAACCTTGATCTTTTTACTTGGCTAGGATAACTGTCTTCTTCAAAGTTTCAGCAGCAGCTTTAACTTCCTTCCTCCACCCCACAGCCTTTTTGATAACTATGAATTGTTTCCTATGAACAGAAAACATCTCATGCTGATAGTAAGAGCCATGTATCTTTCTGTTGAAGCTGCTAAATTTTCTGTTTACATTCCTCTAATGTCAACCCATGGCTGAACACTATGTCTAAATAAGTTTGAGTACTCTTTTCATCATGTGTGACTTCTACATTATTTCAATATATTTTCTTGAGACACTGCCTACTCTCAGGTAGTCCTTAGTCCAGGCTGCTCAGATCATTGTGCAGAACAATAGCCAGTGAGACATTGGGGGTTAAATATTTAATTCACTAAATCACTGAAAAACCAACTTGGGTGGCCACATTTTCAGTTAATTCCCATTAACTGCTTGTGCAAGGTTGGTTAGTTGAAAGGAAGTTGATTCTTGGCACAGCCATTAGGTGGCAATTGGTTTGGAATGTCCTGAGATCTGAACTAGCTTGAGAGCCAAGCAGAACTTGGTACCTTGGGGTGGTCAGTTGGTTATGGAGGGGTGCTCACTGCCAGGCAGCTGATGGTTCTGGGCCCTGGGTAGGATGAACAGACATTTAAATTTGTTCCTCAGAAAGGCTTTGTTTGCAGAAAAGTGCCATATTTTAGCCCAGGAGTTAAAACCTAGAGACAGGAGTTTTGTTTAATGACTTGAGCTCTTCTCTGGACTCAGCCACCTCTTCTAGGACATCAGCCTTCCCGAAGAGTCCTTGGTGCAGAAGGATTGGGAAAGGGAGTGGAAAGAGCTCCAGGTTCAGGGTCCAGGCCATGATTTAGAGGCCTTAGTTGTTCAGGAATCTCTGTCCCGAGAAAACCAACCAAATACTTGTCCCAGATCTATCTTTCATCAGTGTCATGACTCTACACAGGTCGCTTCCAATCTCTTTATTTTACTTCCTTAAACTGTCAGCTCTGGGTGGCAGTTCCCCAAGTGCCTTCTCTATATTTACCACTACCAAGGGCTTGGCTTATTCTTCCAGACATAAAATAGTTGAACACTTTATGGCACTTAGAAAGCACTCACCTTCTTAAGGCTTTATGTCCATGTCACTATTTTTACCCTTTTAGCATAACATAGGCCATTACCAAGATTTCCCCATGCAGACCAGGGAGTGGAGGCACAAAGGGGTCTATAGAATTTCCTCAGGTTTGAGCAGCTTCTCAAAAGGCCTTGAGCTCAGATCTTATGTACCAGACCCTATGCTCTTGGTCACTCCAATATACTACCTTTCTATAATGTCTCATCTCAATACAGGTAATGCCTGTACAGTTATATGTGCAGCTTCTCTGATCTTCTGCAGCAAGATATCAACAACTGTCTTCATTTTAATTCCTTTCTTAGCATGTTGCATCGAGGAACAGGGAATGGATCCTGGGTTCACCGGAAAATCCACTGTCTGCTGCCACAGCCCTAAGAAGAGAATCCTTCGTCACTGGCCTCCCATCCGTTTACGCCGTAGAGTTGCATCAATGGAAGGTATTGTGGAAATTCATTCAATTCATTCGTGATATGATTTCTAGATTCTTCAGTGTCTCATGTTTAAGAAAATTATAAAATTGCTATGCTATATTCTTTATGTCATGTGTGCAAATTTAAATGTATTAAGACAATCACTAGGCTGGGCCCAGTGGCTCATGCTTATAATCCTAGCACTTTGGGAGGCTGAGGAGGGTGGATCATGAAGTCAGGAGTTCGAGACCAGCCTGGCTGATAAGGTGAAACCTTGTCTCTACTAAAAATACAAGAAAAAAAAAAAATCTAGCTGGGTGTGGTTGTGTATGCCTGTATTCCCAGCTGCTCGAAAGGCTTAGGCAGAAGAATCGCTTGAACCCGGGAAGCCTCTTCCCGAGTTCCAGTGAGCCTAGATCATGCCACTGAACTGCAGGCTGGGCGACAGAGCAAGACTCAGTTTAAAAAAAAAAAAGAAAAAAAAAGACACTTACTAGTACTACAGCTACAGGAATAAAAGTGCATTTCCATTCCAGGACTGGATTTCCTTTTAATAGTAAAGCACATCTCAGTGCAACTTGTAGACATTTTGCTGATTGTTAAACATCAAGTAAAAAGGACCTTTTCCTGAGACAGTGTTGCCAGGTATTTTAATTGATGGATGTCAGTTCAAACTGTTTTGAATTAACCTAAAAATGAGAGAAGTAGTACAGGAAATTTCCATATACTCACCTTCCTCAGTTTTCTTTTGTGATCACATCTTAAGTGAATGTGATAACACTTGTTACAATGTTACAGCTGAACCAATAGTTATACATTCTTACTAACGGAACTCCAGAGTTAGCATCTACTTTCACTCTGTGTTGTCCTGTCTGTGGGTTTTGACAATCTCATGATGTCATTTATCTCCCTGACAAAATAGTTTTATGTCCTAAACATGACCTGTGCTGCACCTATTAATGCCTGTCTTCTGAGGACTCCTGACAACCATGGATGCTAAGTTTCTGTTCTTAACCTATCTCCTTGACAGACACCAGCCCCCTGTCCCCAACACCCAAGGTTGCCTAAGGGATTTTTTTTTGGTGGAACCAACATATGGACAGTCTGTGTTTCCTAGATCACTAGAGGAAAAGTTTGGTTTCTACCAGTATTTGGGGGTATTAGGGGTGTGTTTGTGTGTGTGTTTGAGATGGAGTCTCACTCTATCGCCCAGGCTGGAGTGCAGTGGTGTGATCTTGGCTCACTGCAACCTCCTCCTCCCAGGTTTAAGCAGTTATCTCTCTTAGCTTCCCGAGTAGCTGGTATTACAGGAGTGTGCCACCATGCCTGACTAATTTGTTGTTGTTGTTGTTTTGTTTTGTTTCATTTTGTTTTTGAGATGGAGTCTCTCTTTGTTGCCAGGCTGGAGTGCAGTGGCCCAATCTCGGCTCACTGCAACCTCTGCCTCCCAGGTTTAAATGATTCTCCTGCCTCACCCTCCTGAGTAGCTGGGACTACAGGATTCTGCCACCAAGCCCCACTAATTTTTGCATTTTTAATAGAGATGAAGTTTCACCATGTTGGCCAGGATGGCCCTTGATCTCCCGACCTCGTGATCCGCCCACCTTGGCCTCCCAAAGTGCTGGGATTACAGGCATGAGCCACCACGCCTGGCCTTTTTTTGTATTTTTGGTAGAGATGTGGTTTTACCATCTTGGCCAGGCTGGTCTTGAACTCTGACCTCATGATCCACCTGTCTTAGCCTCCCAAATTGCTCAGATTTCAGGCACCCACCACCACTCCCGGAAAACCTTTTGTATTTTGAGTAGAAACGGAGTTTAACTATATTGGCCAGGCTGGTCTTGATCTCATGACATTGTGATCTACCAACCTTGGCCTCCCAAAGTGCTGGGATTACAGGCCTGAGCCACTGTGCCTGGCGTTTTTTTGTTTGTTTGTTTTTTGGTTTTTGTTTTTTTTTGACTTCCATAGACTAGATACTGAAGAAACCACTGAAACACCAACTTGGGTGCCACATTTTCAGTTAATTCCCATTAATTGCTTATTCAGTTGAAGGAAAGTTTATTCTTGGCACGGCCATCAGGTGGTATTTTGTTTGGAATATCCTAAGTTCTGAACTGGCTTGAGAGTCAAGCAGAACTCAGTCCCTTTGTGTGGTCAGTTGATCATGGAGGGGTGCTCATTGCCAGACAGCTGATGGTTCTGGGCTCTGGATGAACAGACATTTGAATTTGTTCCCCGAAAAGGCTTTGTTTGTAGGACAGTGCCGTATTTTAGCCTAGGAGTTAAAACCAAGAAACAGGAGTTTTGCTTAAAGAGTTGAGCTCTTCTCTGGACTCAGCCACCTCTTCCAGGACATTAGCCTTCCTGAAGAGCCCTTTGTGCTGGAGAATTCAGAAAGGGTGTGGTAAATGCTCCAGGTTCAGGGTCCAGGTTGTGATTTAGAGGCCTCAGGTGTTCAGGGATCTCTGTCCCCAGAAAACAAACCAAATACTTGTCCAAAATCTATCATTCATCAGTGTCGTGACTCAAGGCAGGTTGCTTCAAATCTCTTTATTTCACTTTCTTGAACTGTCAACTCTGGGTGGCAGCTCCTGCTCTGCCCATCTCTCTGGGCTGATGTGGACATCACAGGAAAGAACATAAATTTTTCACAATTTCTAAAACATGGACCCATGTCAAGAATGAAGAGAATTTTACCCTCCACTGTCCCGGAGTCCCCCAGGTGCCTTCTCTGTGTTTACCACTATCAAGGGCTTGGCTTATTCTTCCAGACACAAAATAGTTGAGCACTTTATGGCACTTAGAAAGCACTCACCTTCTTAAGGCTTTATGTCAACGTCACTATTTTTACCCTTTTAACATAACATAGGCCATTATCAACATTTCCCCATTCAGACCAGGGAGTGGAGGCACAGAGGGGTCTATAGGACTTCCTCAGGTTTGAGCAGCTTCTCAAAAGGCCTTGAGCTCAGATCTTATGTACCAGACCCTATGCTCTTGGTCACTCCAATATACTACCTTTCTATAATGTCTCATCTCAATACAGGTATTTGCCTGCAGTTATAAGTGAAACCCGCAGTGCAAGTTCTTTCTGAAGCACAACTCAGATTCAGGGGGCTTTACTCTGCAGAAGATGAACAATGGGATTAAACATTTAAGCTGTGAATAAGTAAATGCTCATTTATTTGATCTTCTGCAGCAAGATATCAACAGCTATCTTTATTTAAATTCATTTCCCAGCATGTTCCATCCACGATGGGAGAGTGGATCCAGGGATCAGTGAAGAATCCACTGTCTGTCACTGCAAGCCTAAGAAGGGAATTTTCTGTCGCTGGCTTCCCTGGTGTATGCGCCCTAGAGTTGCACCAATGGAAGGTATAATGGAAATTCAGTCACTCAGTTCATTCATGATACGATTTCTAGATTCTTCAGTGTCTCTCATTTCAGACAATTATAAAATTGCTACACTATATTCTTTATTTTATGTGTGCAAATTTACATGTATCAAGTCAATAACTAGTGCTACAACTACAGGAGTAAAGGTGTATTTTTTTTATTCCTGATTTGGGTTTACTTTTAATAATAAAGAACACCTGAGTTCAACTTGTAGACATTTTGCTGATTGTTAAACATTAAGTAAAAAGAATGTTTTTCTGAGACAATGTTGCCAGGTTTGTAAAATAATGGATATCGCTTGAAACTGTTTTGAATTAACCTAAAAATGGAGGAAGTGGTACATAAAATTTCCATATACTCACCTTCCTCAGGTTCCTTTTTGTGATGACATCTTATGTGAGTGTGATAACACTTGTGACAATGACTGTACCAATAGTGATACATTCTTATTAGTAATAGTCTAGGATTAGCATCAAGGTTCGTTCTGTGTTGCCTGGTCTATGGGTTCTGACAAACTCACAATGTGCTTTGTTACCCTGGCAGAATAATTTCACATCCTAAGCATAACCAATGCTGTACCTATTAATTCCTGTCTTTTTTCCTTATGATTCCTGAAAACCATGGATGATTTTACTGCCTGCATAGGTTTCCTTTTCCAGAATTTTATAGAGGTGGAATCATAGAGTATGTACCTCCTCATGACTAACTTACTTTACTTAGCAATGTACATGTAAGATCTTGTATATCTTTTTGAAACTTAACAGCTTAAAATTTGTTGTCAGTGAATAATATCTTATTGGGTTTGTCGAACAGTGTCAGTTGGTTCATTTACCTCCTGAAGACCATCTCAGCTGCTCCTTCCAATCTGGACAATTATGAATAAAGCTGCCCACATTCTTGGGCACATTTTATGATGAACATAATTTTTAAATTCAGCTGGGTAAATATGTAGAATTTTGATCACTTGCTGGTAAGACTATATTTTCCATTGTGAGAGTTAGGTAGAATTCAACTGTAAAATTGTATGGGCATGTTTTCTTAAAGTTATTACTTAGCGATTTAATTCTGTAATAAATCGAAGCCTACCCAGACTATCTATCTCTCCTTTGGGTGGTTATGGTAGTTGCTTCCTTTGAAGGCATTTGTCCATTTCATCTAAGCTAGAAAATCTGTGGGCATAGAGCAGGCATCCCAAAACTTTTTACACAGAGGGCCAGTTCACTGTCCCTCAGACCATTGGAGGGCCGCCACATACTGTGCTCCTCTCACTGACCACCAGTGAAAGAGGTGCCCCTTCCTGAAGTGCGGCGGGGGGGCCAGATAAATGGCCTCAGGGGGCCCCATGTGGCCCACGGGCTGTAGTTTGGGGACGCCTGGCGAAGACACTTGAAACTCGCCAGTGGCCTGCTTGGTTCTCTTCCAAGGGTACTGCGCTTCCTGTCAATCCTTCTGTAAATGTTTTTAATAAAGTTTCACTCCTACACTAAAAAAAATTGCAGGCATAGATTTGTTGAACTTATTCTGTTGTTATTTTCTTAATGTTCATGGGATCATCAGGAATATTAGTTATATTATTTGTAAATTGTGTCTTCTGTCTTTTCTTTGTGATTAGCCTGGCTGGAAGTTTACCAATTATATTGATCTTTTCTAAGAAGCACCTTTTGGTTTTGTGTTCTTTTTAAATTAATTCTATTACATTGATTTCTGCAACTACTGCTATATTTTGGGGGGGTGGGGGGTTGCCTGGTTTACATTACACTACACTTTTTTCTCTAGTTTCCTAAGGTGGAAAGTCAGACATCTGGATATGGATTATTTTTAGTTTACTGCACAGAATTGTGAATGGCACTAATGCCACTGAAGTGTGCACTTGATTATCAAAATAATAAATATTATGTATTTTGGCCACAATAATGATTTTAAAGCCAATAAAATGGATGATAAGTGCAGGAGGAACATATGTAGACCCAAGAAAGATGAATGACATAACATTTCAAGAACAAAAAAAAATGGACATTTACCAGGCCTCAAAATGCACAGGGGGATGATGGGACACTGTCCTGGAATCACCAGCGCATTTGTGTGTCGCCCTGTGTGAACACTGCCTACTTCACAGTGGTGAGGGGGCCAGAGAACCAGGCCCTGATCTGTGGCTTTCCTGATGGTCTTATTTGCCTTCCCTCTTCACCAGGAATGGCGTCCCAGTGGCAGCAAAGTTTCTGTTCTTAACCTACCTCCTTCACATACACCGGCCCCCTGTCCCCAGCACCCCAGGCTGCCTAAGGGAGTCCTTCAGCGGAACAGACATGCTGACAGTTACTCTGTGTTTCCTAGATCACAATAAACAGGAGCCTTCATCTGAGGCTACCCCAGGCATTCACATGGTAAGTTCTTTTGTCTAAGATGGAAATTTTGTTACTCTTGCTTTTTAAAAATTTTATTTGATTTGACATATGAAAATCTTAACAAGTACATTATAGATGACTTACAGAATTTTTTAGTGGGAAAATGTGAGGGTTCATTACCAGGTAAGAAATGACCTCAGATGACATTCTTAGATAACACCTTCAGTTAGGAACTGTATGGCAGCAAGCATTTTTTTTTAGGGGAAATCATTCTTCTTAAATAATTGTAACTGTACAACCAAAACAGTCTTGAAACTTGCCTAAAAATCTTGTGCCTTTCCAGTATTATGTTGTAGGCTTTAATTTGCAGTCATTGCCTCAACCACTGTCTCCCATATGCTTTTCTTTTTTCCCCATATGCTTTTCTAATGCCAACAAGTAAAGAAAAGATCTATATGGTGAAACCCAATCTCTACTAAAAATAGAGAAATTAGCCAGGCATGGTGACCAGCAGCTCTCATCTCAACTACTGGGGAGGCTGAGGCACAGCAGGTTCACTCGAGCCCAGGAGTCAGAGGTTGCAGTGAGCCTAGTTTCTGACACTGCACTCCAGCGTGGGTGATAGAGTGAGACTCCATCTCAAGAAAAGAAAAGAAAAGAAAGAAAAACCCAATGCATACAGGACACAGCATGGTCTTAGCCTTACACTGTTTTTATTTATTCTCTAAATGCAGGTGGATACAGCCACACAGACAAGCAGTACGTATTCTGGGATCACCCTGATGCTAAGGAAAAATTCTAGTGTTGAGAAAGGTGACACTTCCTTGCCCCCTTTTTCTGGAGAGCCACTCTGTTTTGAATTTCCTGCCAGAAATGAGTTTCAAGCAGTTTTGCCTTAAAAATTGTAGAATCCAGTCAAGAAATGGGACCATCTACTCTAGTGCCTGGAAGGAACAGTGCATTTAGATAGAAGAGGGTGGTTGGTGTGCATCGGGGTTGGGAAGTATGGAGGATAGAGTCAATGCGGAGTGATTGTGACTGTCCCTGCGAGTTTGTGTGCTTTACCCAAGAAAACATGTTCTCATGTGCAAAGCACAACACAAAGATTAATATTCTAAAAACAAAACTTAATCACCACTCTATTTTTCCATAAATCAATCCATTCATTCTCCACCATAGCTGTAGCTGAAGGTGAGTTTAATATCCCCAGTCCTCATATGAAGATGATGTAGAGATGATTTTTTTTAAACTTTTGCTCACCTAAATGGAAATGGCAAAGATAAACTCGGGAATAGGTGGGAGACTGATGCTCTGGGCTGCTAGTTTGAAGTTATCACATGGCCCTGGTGTCACTTGTCAGAAGATCCTAGCATCTATGCGTGTTTGTGGAGGTATGTTGGCCTATAAAGATCTCAAGCACTGTGAATCACAGTAGAATGTTCTCAATGGTCAGGTGACCCAGAGTGTGAGTAGGTTCATTGTACAGTGGACTTTGGTGTGGTCATTAATATGAAACACACAGAGACAGCTGCCAGGTCATTGGTCTTAAGTGATGGGCTATTTCTTAGTTGCTGGTGAAAAAAGGAGAACACATAGGGACATATCCTGTTGTATTTAGTGACATCGTCATCATGAAAACTAGAAATGCTCTAATTCAATAGTACACATACCCAAGACACAGCACCCAAAAAGATCTCAAGGAGAACTTTGGCTGTTAGCCTGATGCCAACCTCCTCTGCTGGATTCTACTGCACAGCTAGGTTAGAGGGGATCAGCGCCCCACCTGCTGCCACTCGTGAAGGGCTGTCCCAGTCCTGGAACCAGTGTGAGCATCAGCAGCAATGGACCCCATATCACACCCAAGTGGTGATGAAAATAAAGGTAAAAACACAAATATCACCAGCTGAGTAGGGGTTATCTTTAAATGATAGGCTAATTGACTTACCAACTTTTGGCTTAACTTTTAAAACAAAGGGTTAATAAATACAATAGCAAATGTTGGCTAGAATTTGATATTCTATCTGAAAGTACAAAATCTTTCAGATGGGGCAATAGCCAGAGCAGCACCATTTGTGGATTCTAGGAGAAAATGACCCTATAAGGGATGAAGAAGGGAGGGCAAAATAGCTTAGGTCAGATTAGAAAGGAAGAGCCCTGAGAAGCTACAGGGAAGCACAGCCTACCATGTGTGCTGTTCTGTGGCTATTTAATACTGTGGTGGTCTGGAGCTACAAACCCAAAGGCCCAGATTCCCTTTCTTTCTGCTCCTGTCCTTTCCCTCCTTCACCAACATTATGGCAGGCCGCTGAATAGTTAATGAGCAACACCACCAAAGTGCTGATGGTCACTTTGCATCCTTCTAGGGACTGCTCTTCAGCAGGAAGACACTTCCGTGAACGCTGCAGAGGGCCAGGTAAAATGGGATATGCATGACCGGCCACAGGATGTGTCTGAGTGAAACAGTTGCTTTCTTGACTTTATCTTCTTGAATTAGAATCAGAGAATCTTATATAAGATGTGAGAATTTTACAGTATAAACTGTACGTGACTTACAGAATTTCCCTTGTTGGAGGAGTTTTGAGTGACAGTCCCTTCTTGACTGAGAATCGATTTAACAGTGGGAGAAAATGATAGCATCAACCACACACTGTGAGGTCGCAAGTTTTTGCTTTACCTGGTCTGTTTTCTTTTGCGACAAAAATCACTTAATGGCCAAGCAATGTTGTTGGAAGGAAACATCAGCCAAAAAAACCTTGTCCTTAGCATGAGTCGGTTTGCCCTGTTCTTTTTGGTTTCATTGGTTCAACACCGGTTTCCATCTTGTTTTTTAATGTCACCAAGTGCAGGCAAGTCAGGACACAGCATGGTCTGATGCTCACAGCAATTTATTTTCTGTCATTACAGGAAGCTGCAGGACTGCAGCAAGCAGGTAAGTATTGGGGAACCAACGTCATACTGATGAGTAATCCAGAAGATGAGGAATGTGGCAATGTCTCACTGGCTTTCCTGTAGACAGGCAGCCTGAGTTGAGCTTCCTGTTGTAAATGAGGACTTAGACAGTGATGGGAGAAATGATTTTTCCAGATAAGACACAATGGCCACATTCTGCAGTCCCTGGGAGCAACTGCATTCTCTGAAGGTGGGGTGGGATCTTGTCCGTGGGGATGGCCCACATCTTTGTGAATTCATGTGGTGCCATGGTCACTGTGTCTTGGAGTGTGGGTGTTGGTTTCTGTACATACACATCCCCAGATTTGCTAGTGTTCACATTCTCCACAGGGATTCTCATCACTGTTGCAGTCTTAGTATAGGTACAGGAAAAAATCAACTTGTAAGCTTATGATGTGTGCACTTGATTGCATGCAAAGGACACTTTAATTAACCTAAAAGAAATTCTGTCAACAACAAGGCTGATTCCAAAGGCATACCAAAAGAACAGAGCTGTGTCAGGATCTCTGCTAATTTTATTTTTTTCATTCACGATTCCCTACTCTATTTGGTTTTCAAATAAACCTCACCTGTTTACAGGCCTTCCTATTTCCTCCTGGCATTGCAGTGGCTCACTCTAGCCATTTCCATTCTTCACAGGCCTTTTATACCAAAGCCCTCAGAATCAATCATCCGTGGCCCATCTTGAGCAGGGAGAGTGGGCTGGGACTCCTTTCTGTGCATTTAGACCCCGGTACAGCCTCATGCTATGGCCAGTTCTGTTGGGAAAGTGATAAGGCAGGAGCCTGAAGGCAGGGTTAGGTTGAAATCACAACAGCGTTCTTCACTGGGGCCTGATACTGCCCAGCAGCTAACGTGGCCCAGAATAGATAGTGCCCAGGTCATGTAGAGTTTGGGCCTTTTTTCCCTCAGCCTAGTCATGGTTGCTGTGTGCTCAGCTCAGAAACACAGCAATGAGAAGAGAACAAAGGAGTCTTCCCAGGGGCAGGGTGAGCAGAGTCACAGCCAGAGCACCACGACCTGTGGATTGCGGGTGGAAATGACTTTGAATGCGATGAAGAAGGGATGGCAAGATGGCTAAGGTCAGCTTAGAAAGGAGGAGACCTGAGAAGCTGCAGGGAAAAATAGCCTGCCCAGTGTCATGTGCTGTGTTTGTGATGGACTCTTTCATGTGGTGGTGGCCTGGAGCTACAGACCCAAAGGCCCTGATTCCCGTTTCTGCTCCTGTCCTTTTCCTGCCACCCTCCTCCTACCCCACATCATGGCATGCCCCTGAATTGCTAATGAGCAACAACATCAAGGTGCTGACGGTCGCTTTTTATCCTCCTAGGGCCTGCTCTTCAGCAGGAAGACACTTCTGGGGATGCTGCAGAGGACCAGGTATAATGGGATATGAATGTTGGGCCACATATTGTGTCTGAGTGAAACACTTGCTTGCTTGACTTTATCTTCTCGAATTAGGATCAGAGAATCTTATATAAGATAGGAGGATTTTACCATATAAATTGTAGATGACTTACAGAATTTCCTTGGTTGGGGGAGTTTTGAGCGAGAGTCTCTTCTTGACTGAGACTTGATTTAAGAGAGTGGGAGAAAATTACAGCATCAACCACACACTGTGTGGTCTCAAGTTTTTTGCCTTAGCAAGTCTGTTTTCTTTTTGGGACAAAAATCACTTAATGGCCAAGAAACATGGTTGGAAGGAAACATCGTCCAAGAAAAGCTTGTCTTTAGCATGAGTCGGTGTGCTCTGTTCTTATTTTGGATCTCTCTGATTGAACACTGGTTTCCGTCTAGTGTTTTAATGTCACCAAGTGCAGGAAAGTCAGGACACAGCATGGTCTGATGCTCACAGCAATTTATTTTCTGTCATTACAGGAAGGTGTGGGACTGCAGCAAGTGGGTAAGTATCGGGAACTAATGTCATACTGATGAGTGATCCAGAAGATGAGGAATGTGGCACTGTCTCACTGGTTTTCCTGTAGACAGGCAGACTGAGTTGAGCTTCCTGTTGTGAATGACGAATTAGGCAGCGATGGGAGAATTGATTTTTCCAGATAAGGAACAACGGCCACATTCTGCAGTCCCTGGGAGCAACTGCATTCTCTGCAGGTGGAGTGGGATCCTGTGCACGGGGCTGGCCCAGGTTTTGAGAATTCATGCGGTGCCATGGTCACTGTGTCTCGGAGTGTGTGTGCTGGTTTCCATATATACATATCCCCAGATTTCCTAGTGTTCACATTCTCCACAGGGATTTTCATCACCATCGTAGTCTTACTATCAGCAAGGAAAAAACTTGTAAGCTTACAATGTATGCAGTTGATTGCATGCAAAGGACACTTTAATTAACCCAAAAGAAGTTCCATCAACACCCAGGCCAATTCTCAAGGTGAACCAAAAGAACAGAACTGTGTCAGGGTCTCTGCTAACTGTATTTTTTCATTTACTAATCCCTGCTGTGCTTGGTTTTCAAATAAACCTCACGTGTTTATAGGCCTTCCTGTTTCCTCCTGGCATTGCAATGGCTCACTCTAGCCATTTCTGTTCTTCACAATCCTTTTCTACCAAAGCCCTCAGAATTGATCATCTGTAGCCCATCTTGAGTAGGGAACATGGGCCAGGGCTCCTTTCTCTGCATTTAGACCCTGGTACAGCCTCATGCTATGGCCAGTTCTGGTGGGAAACTCAGAACAGAGGAGCCTGCAGTCAGGGTTACGGTGAAATCACCCCAACTTTCTTCACTGAGGCCTCATACTCCCCATCAGCTAATGTGGCCCAGAATAGATTGTGCCGAGGTCATGTGGAGTTCCGGCATTTTCCACCTCAGCCGAGTTGTGGTTCCTGTGTTGTCAGCACAGAAACACAGCAGCGTGAAAGGAGAACCACGTGGTGTGCACAGGGTATGAGAGGCCGGGTGAGCACTTGCCATCCTAGTAAGATGAAGGGTGGGCATGCATTTCAGGTGGGGCAAAACAAATATGGCTGTGGAACTACAGAGGCTCTGTGAGGTCCCCGTTGAACCCACTCTTGACAAAGGTTCTTGTTTACCTCTGAAGGCGCTTGGAAAAACCAGTCAAAGCAGTGGGTTTTCTTTAAATATGAATATCAACTGAGCCAAAGTATAGCTTGAGTTCTTTTCTTGGAGTATACATTTGGTGGAAACTTATTGTATATAAATCGACTTTGATGGTTGTATGGGTGTCAGTACCTATCCTACATTTTAAAACACTGAGGCTTCTGTGATTGTAAAATGTTTTACGTTAACCTCAGAAGCCATCTCCTCATAACCCAGTTCCCCTAGTCCTCTTTAATCTCTAGAATATTCTTTGCTGTTTTTTTTGTTGTTGTTGTTGTTATTGTTGTTTGGTACACAGTGGGCTTTCTGCTGTGAGTGATTAAAGCTTGAGATCAGAGTTAGCAACATTATGGCTCTAAAAATTCATAGACAGCTGCGCAGGTTGCTCTATGAGAGAGAGAGCAGACTACGGCCTTGGCCTGGGTCTGCCAAGAAAAATGATTTAGAGAAATAGAAGGAAGGCGTGAGGGCAGCAAAGCCATGAAGGTGGAGGGGAAACAAAGGTGCAACATTAGGAGGGTGAGTTCTACACCATCACCTGAGCACAGCCGGAATGTTCAAACCTCATCTGAAGGCAGAGGTGAGATCCGACTTCATGGCGGGCCTGAATGGTGGGCATCTTCCTAAAAGCCTCAAAAGAGGAGCTACTTTGTTTCTTGTCTTCTCCATGTTTCTGTGTGTTGATGCAGGGGCACCACCAGAAATTACTGAGACAGTGAAATGGAGTGAGTTTATGAAATGTTCAACTTAGCCCAGAAATCAACGATCAGCAGGGGTGAACTTGAGGGTTAGGCCAGACACTTTAGGGTAGTTGCCCGGCTTGATCTCCCTGTGGTGACAAAGAATAACTTCTGGCAGTCACCTGACAGGTGGTCCTTGTGTAGCTAGATTCTTCTGCACAGCTGGGTTAGAGAGGATCAGTGTCCCACCTTCTGCCCCTCACGAAAGGCTGTCCTAGTCCTGGAACCAGTGTGAGTATGATCAGCAACGGACCTCATGTAACACAGATGAGTTGATGGAAATAAAGAGTGGAAAGACAAATATTACATGCTAAGTAGGGGTTTTCTTCAAATGATAGGATCATTGAATATTTTCATATTTTGTTTTAACTTTTTAATAAGGATTAATATATCACTGTTAGCTCTTAAAAATTGTTAGAAAGTGTAAATAAATAAATAAATACCATAGCATATGTTGGCCAGAATGTAGTATTGCCTCTGAATCAAGGTTGTTCCTTATCAAGTACAAAACGTTAGAGATGGAGTCATAGCCAGAGTCACATTACTTGTGAATTGTGGGAGGAAATGACTTTGGAAGAGATGAATAGGGAGGGCAAGATGGCTCAGGTCAGATTAGAAAGGAGGAGCCCTGAGAAGCTGCTGGGAAACATCACCTGCCCTGGGTGGTGTGCCATGTTTGAGATGGACTATTTCACATTGTAGTGACCTGGAGCTACAAACCCAAAGGCTCTGATTCCCTTTCTTTTCTGCTCTTGTCCTTTCCCTGTGACCCTCCTTCTTCACCCACATCATGGCATGCCCCTGAATTGTTTTTTTTTTTTTTTTTTTTTTGAGACAGAGTTTCACTCTTGTTACCCAGGCTGGAGTGCAATGGCGCAATCTCGGCTCACTGCAACCTCTGCCTCCTGGGTTCAGTCAATTCTCCTGCCTCAGCCTCCTGAGTAGCTGGGATTACAGGCACACACCACCATGCCCAGCTAATTTTTTGTATTTTTAGTAGAGACGGGGTTTCACCATGTTGACCAGGATGGTCTCGATCTCTTGACCTCATGATCCACCTGCCTCGGCCTCCCAAAGTGCTGGGATAACAGGCTTGAGCCACCGCGCCCGGCCCCCTGAATTGTTAATGAGCAACACCACCAAGGAGCTGATGGTCACTTTGCATCCTTGTAGGGCCTGCTGTTCAGCAGGAAGAACCTTCTGGGGACTCTGCAGAGAACCAGGTAAAATGGGATATGAATCTAAGGGGTCTCAGTGAAACAGTTACTTTCTTGACTTTGTCTTCGAGAATTAGGATCAGAAAATCTTATATAAGATATGAGATTTTTGCCATATAAATTGCAGAAGATTTACAGAATTTCCTTGGTTAGGGGAGTTTTGAGCGACAGTCTCTTCTTGACAGAGACTCGATTTAAGACAGTGAGAGAAAATGACAGCATGAACCACACACTGTGTGGTCACAAGCTTTTTGCCTTAGCAAGTCCATTTTCTTTTTGGGACAAAAATCACTTAATGGCCAAGCAATATTGTTGGAAAGAAACATCGTCCAAGAAACCTTGTCTTCAGCATGAGTTGGTGTGCTCTGTTCTTTTGGGTTTCTTTGACTGCAGAAAACTCAGGACACAGCATGGTCTGATGCTCATAACAATTAAGTTTCTGTCATTACAGGAAGCTGTGGCACTGCAGCAAGCCGGTAAGTGTTGGGGAACCCCTGTCATAGCAGTGAGTAATCCAGAAGATGAGGAATGTGGCACTGTGTCGCTGGCTTTTCTGTAGACAGGCAGGCTGAGTTGAGCTTCCTTTTGTGAAAGCGGATGTAGGCAGCCATGGAAGAAATGATTTTATGAGATAAGGAACAACGGTCCCATTCTACAGTCCCTGGGTGCACCTGTGTTCTCTGAATGTGGGGTGGGATTCTGTGCATGGGACCGGCCCAGGTCTTTTGTGAATTCATGCAAAGCCATGGTCAGTGTGTCTCGGGGTGTGTGTTTTGGTTTCCATACATATAGATCCCCAGATTTTCTGGTATTCGTGTTCTTTACAGGGATTTTATCAGCACCGTATTCTTACTATAGTCACAGAAAAAGGTCAACTTGGGAGCTTATGATGTGTGCAGTTGATTGCATGCAAAAGACACTTTAATTAACCCAGAAAATGTTCTGTCCATGCCCAGGCCAATTCTCAAGGCATATGAAAAGAACAGAATGATGTGAGGATCTCCGCTCATTTTAATTTTTTCATTCCCAATTTCCTGCTGTGCTTGGTTTTCAAATAAACCTCATCCATTTACAGGCTTTTCTGTTTCCTCCTGGAAACAGAAATGGCTCACTCCAGCCATTTCCATTCTTCTCAAGCCTTTTCCACCAAAGGCCTCAGAATTGATTGATTGTCCACAGCCCATCTTGAGCAGGGAGAGTGGGCCGGGGCTCATTTCTGTGCAGTTAGACCCTGGTACAGCCTCATGCTATGGCCAGTTCTGGTGAGAAATGGGGAAGAGTGGAGCCTGCAAGCAGGGTGAGGGTGCAATCACCCCAACTTTCTTCATTGAGACCTTATACTGCCCATCGGCTAATGTGGCCAAGAATTGAGAGTGCCAGGGATATGTGGAGGTCCAGACTTTTCTCCCTCAGCCTAGTCCTGGTTGCTCTGCTCAGCTCAGGAACACAGGAAAGAGAGGTGACAGCCATGTGGTTTGCAGAGGGTCTGAGAGGCAGGGTGAGCAACTTGCCTTCCTATCAGGATGGACGGTGGTCATGCCTTGCAGGTTTAGAAAAAGAAACATGGCTGTGGAACCGCAGAGGCTCCATGAGGTACCCATTGCACGCACTCTTGAGAAATGTTCGTGCTTTCCTCTGAAGGCCCTTGCAAACAACAAGGGGAAGCAGTGGGCTTTGGTTAAATATGAGTATCTGCAGAGCCAAAGTATAGCTTGAGTTTCTTCTAGGAATATGCATTTGGTGGAAACTTATTTTCTGTAAATTGGATTTGATAGCTGTGTAGGGATAAGTATTTACTCCACATTTTAAAACCCTGAGGCATTTGTGATTTTAAAATGTTTCTCACTAACCTCAGAAGCCATCTCCTCATTACCTCATTTCCCTATTCCTCTTTAATCCGTAGAAAATCCTTTGCTTTCGTTACATGTTGTTGTTGTTGTTGTTATTGTGGATGTTGTTGTTTGACATCCAGTGGGCTTTCTGCTGTGAGTGATTAAAGGTTGAGATGAGCGTTAGCAACATTGAGGCTCTAAGAATTCATAGACAGCTGCCCAGCTTTCTCTGTGAGAAAGAGAGAGCAGGCTGTGGCCTTGGCCTGAGCCTGCCAGGAAACATGATTTAGAGGAATAGAAGGAAGGAGTGAGGGCAGCAAAGCCATGAAGGTGGAGGGGAGGCCAAGGTGCAACATCAGGAGAGTGAGTTCTACACCATCACCTGGACCCTGCTGGAATGTTCAATCCTCATCTGAAGGCGGAGATGGGCTCTGACTTCGTGGCCAGTCTGAATTTCAGCTATCATTCTAAAAGCAGGGAGAGAGGAGCAGCTTTGTGTCTTGTCTTCTCCATGTTTCTGTGTGTTGATGGCAGAGTCCCGGCCAATAATTAGTGAGACAGTGAACAGAAGTGTGTTCTTGAAATGGACAGCTTGGCCCAGAGACGACATGATCAGTAGGGACAAACTTGAGGGTCATGCCAGACACTTGAGGGTAGTTGCCTGGCTTGATCTCCCTGTGGTGGCACAAAGAGTAGCTTCTGGCGGTGACCTGACTGGTCATCCTTGTGTAGCTAGATTCTTCAGCACAGCTGGGTTAGAAGGGATCACTGTCTCACCTTGTGCCACTCAAGAAAGGTTCCAGTCCTGGAGCCTGTGTACGAAAAGAACAGAATGATCAGCCACACACCCCATGGAACACCCATGAGCTGATGAAATAAAGAGTGGAAAGACAAATACCACATGCTGATTAGGGATATTCTTGAAGTGATAGGATCATTGAGCATTTTCATATTTCAGATTAACTTTTTACTTAGGATTAGTAAATACAATAGCACTATTATCTTACAAAATAAAATTGTTAGAAAGGAAATATAAATAAGTAAATGAATATATAAATAAATACTGTACCATATGTTGGCCAGAATGTAATATTGTCTCTGAAGCAAGGTTGTTCCTTATCAAGTACACAATCTTGTAGGTGGGGTGATGGCCAGAGCAGCACCACTTGTGAATTGTGAGAGAAAATGACTTTGCGAGGGATGAAGAAGGGAGGGCAAGATGGCTCAGGTCAGATGGTCCTGAGAAGCTGCAGGAAAGCAGTGCCTGCCCTGGGTGGTATGCCATGTTTGAGATGGACTATTTTACATTGTGGTGGCCTAGAGCTACAAACCCAAAGGCCCTAATTTTCTTTCTTTTCTGCTCCTGTCATTTTTCTTCCACCCTCCTCCCTCACCCAAATCATGGCATGTCCCTGAATTGTCAATGAGCAATGCCACCAAGTTGCTGATGGTCACTTTGCATCCTTCTAGGGCCTGCTCTTCAGCAGGAAGACACTTCCGTGGATGCTGCGGAGGACGAGGTACAATGGGATGTGATTGTCAGGCCGCAGGATGTGTCTGAGTGGAACAGTTGCTTTCTTGACTTTATCTTCTTGAATTTGGATTAGAGAATCTTATATAAGATATGAGAATTTTGCCATATAAACTGTAGATGACTTACAGAATTCCCTTGGTTGAGAGAGTTTTGAGTGAGAGTCTGTTCTTGACTGAGACTCGATTTAAGATGGTGGGAGAAAATGACAGCATCAACCACACACTGTGTGGTCACAAGCTTTTTGCCTTAGCAAGTCTGTTTTCTTTTTGGGACAAAAATCACTTAATGTCCATGCAACATTGTTGGAAAGAAACATCGTGCAAGAAACCTTGTCTTTAGCATGAGTCAGTATGCTCTGTTCTTCTTTTGGGTTTCTTTGAGTGCAGTAAAGTCAGAATACAGCATGGTCTGATGCTCATAACAATTTATTTTCTGTCATTACAGGAAGTTGTGGCACTGCAGCAAGCCGGTAAGTGTTGGGGAACCCCTGTCATAGTGGTGAGTAATCCAGAAGATGAGGAATGTGGCACTCTTGTCACTGGCTTTTCTGTAGACAGGCAGGCTGAGTTGAGCTTCCTGTTGTGAAAGCGGATGTATGCAGCCATGGGAGAAATGATTTTACCAGATAAGGGACAATGGTCACATTCTGCAGTCTTACAGTGCACCTGCGTTCTCTGAACGTGGGGTGGGATCCTGTGCATGGGACTGGCCCAGGTCTTTTTGGAATTCATGCAGAGCCATGGTCACTGTGTCTTGGGATATGTGTTTTGGTTTCCATACATACGGATCCCCAGATTGTCTAGTATTCACCTTCTCCACAGGGATTTTATCTGCAGTCCATTCTTATTATAGGCACAGGAAAAAGTCAACTTGGGAACTTAACAATGTGTGCAGTTGATTGCATGCAAAAGACACTTTAATTAACCCAGAAAAATGTTCCGTCCATGCCCAGGCCAATTCTCAAGGCGTACCAAAAGAACAGAACTGTGTGAGGATCTCTGCTCATTTTATTTTTTTCATTGAAAATTCCCTGCTGTGCTTGGTTTTCAAGTAAACTTCATCCATTTACAGGCTTTCCTGTTTCCTCCTGTCACTGGAGTGGCTCACTCTAGCCATTTCCATTCTTCACAAGCCTTTTCCACCAAAGCCCTCAGAATTGATCGTCCATAGCCCATCTTGAGCAGGAAGAGTGGGCCAGGGCTCTTTTCTGTGCATTTAGACCCTGGTACAGCCTCATGCTATGGCCAGTTCTAGTGGGAAACTGAGAAGAGAGAAGCCTTCAAGCAGTGATAGGGTGAAATCACCCCAACTTTCTTCACTGAGGCCTTATACTGCCCATCGGCTAATGTGGCCAAGAATAGAGAGTGCCAGGGATATGTGGGGTTCCAGCCTTTTGTCCCTCAGCCTAGTCTTGGTTGCTGTGTGCTCGGCTCAGGAACACAGCAAAAAGACAGCTACGTAGTTTGCACATGGTCTGAGAGACAGGGCGAGCACTTGCCTTCCTAGCAGGATGGAAGTGGTCATCCCATGCAGGTTTAGAAAAAGAAGCATGGCTGTGGAACCGCAGAGGCTCCATGAGGTTCCCGTTGAATCCACTCTTGAGAAATGTTCTTGCTTTCCTCTGAAGGTCCATGCAAACAAGAGAAAGCAGTGGGTTTTGTTTAAATATGAATATCTGCTGAGCCAAATTATAAATTGTGTTTTTTCTTGGAACATGCAATTAGTGGAAACATATTGTATTTAAATCAAATTTGATAGCTATGTAGGTGTCAGTACTTACCTCACATTTTAAAACACTGAGGCATTTGTGATTTTAAAGTGTTTCTCATTAACCTCAGAAGCCATCTCCTCATTACCTCATTCCCCTATTCTTGTTTAATCCCTAGAAGATTCTCTGCTTTTGTTACATTTTGTTGTTGTTTTTGATGATGTTGTTTGATACCCAGTGGGCTTTCTGCTGTGAGTGATTCAAGGTTGAGATGAGCGTTAGCAACATTGAGGCTCTAAGAATTCATAGACAGCTGCCCAGCTTTCTCTGTGACAAAGAGAGAGAGCAGGCTGTGGCCTTGCCTGAGCCTGCCAGGAAACATGATTTAGAAGAACAGAAGGAAGGAGTGAGGGCAGCAAGCCATGAAGGTGGAGGGGAAACCAAGGTGCAACATCAGGAGAGTGAGTTCTACACCATCATCTGGGCACTGCCAGAATGTTCCAGCCGCAGGTGAAGGCAGAGTTGAGCTCCGACTTCATGGCTGGCCTTAATGGTGGACATCTTCCTAAAAGCCTGGAAAAAGGAGTTGCTTTGTGTCTTTTCTTCTCCATGTTTCTGTGTGTTGATCTTAGGGGCACCAGTGGAAAGTAATGAGACAGTGAACAGGAGTGTGTTCCTGAAATGTTCAACTAGGCCCAGAGAGGACATGATCAGCAGGGATGAAGTTGAGGGTTAGGCCAGACACTTGAGGGTAGTTGCCCGGCTTGATCTCACTGTGGTGGCACAATGAATACCTTCTGGTGGTCATCTGACAGTGGTCCTTGTGTAGCTAGATTTCTCTGCTCAGCTGGGTTAGAGCGGATCAGCATCCACCTTGTGCCATTCAAGAAGGGCTGTCCCAGTCCTGGAGCCTGTGTGAGTATGATCAGCAACAGACCCCGTGTAACACACACGAAGTGATGAAAATAAAGTCTGGAAAGACAAATATCACATGCTGATTAGGGATATTCTTGAAGTGATAGGATCATTGAGCATTTTCATATTTTGGCTTAATTTTTACTTAGGAGTAGTAAATATAATAGCACTATTATCTTATAAAATAAAGATTGTTAGAAAGGAAATATAAATAAATAAGTAAGTAAATTGTTAAATACCATAGCATATGTTGCCCAGAATGTAATATTCCTCTGAAAGAAAGGTTGTTACTTATCAAGTATACAATCTGGTAGGTGGGGTGATGGCCAGACCAGCACTACTTGTGAATTGTGACAGGAAATGACTTTGCAAGGGATGAAGAAGGGAGGGCAAGATGGCTCAGGTCAGATGGTCCTGAGAAGCTGCAGGGAAACATCTCCTGCCCTGGGTGGTGTGCCATGTTTGAGATGGACTGTTTTACATTGTGGTGGCCTGGAGCTACAAACCCAAAGGCCCTGATTTTCTTTCTTTTCTGCTCCTGTAATTTTCCTGCCACCATCCTCCCTCACCCAAATCATGGCATATCCCTGAATTGTCAACGAGCAATGCTACCAAGTTGCTGATGGTCACTTTGCATCCTTCCAGGGCCTGCTCTTCAGCAGGAAGACACCTCCATGGACGCTGCAGAGGACCAGGTAAACTGGGATGTGATTGTCAGGCCACAGGATGTGTCTGAGTGGAACAGTTGCTTTCTTGACTTTATCTTCTTGAATTGGGATCAGAGAATTTTATATAAAATACATGAGAATTTTGCCATATAAACTGTAGGTGACTTACAGAATTCCCTTGGTCGAGAGAGTTTTAAGTGAGAGTTCCTTCTTGACTAAGACTCGATTTAAGACAGTGGAAGAAAATGACAGCATGGACCACACACTGTGTGGTCACAAGCTTTTTGCCTTAGCAAGTGTGTTTTGGGACAAAAATCACTTAATGTCCAAGTGACATTGTTGGAAAGAAACATCGTCCAAGAAAACTTGTCTTCAGCATGAGTCGGTGTGCTCTGTTCTTTTGGGTTTCTTTGACTGCAGAAAACTCAGGACACAGCATGGTCTGATGCTCATAACAATTTATTTTCTGTCATTACAGGAAGCTGTGGCACTGCAGCAAGCCGGTAAGTGTTGGGGAACCCCTGTCATAGCGGTGAGTAATCCAGAAGATGAGGAATGTGTCACTGTGTCGCTGGCTTTTCTGTAGACAGGCAGGCTGAGTTGAGCTTCCGGTTGTGAAAGCGGACGTAGGCAGCCATGGAAGAAATGATTTTATGAGATAAGGAACAACGGTCCCATTCTACAGTCCCTGGGTGCACCTGTGTTCTCTGAACGTAGGGTGGGATCCTGTGCATGGGACCGGCCCAGGTCTTTTGTGAATTCATGCAGAGCCATGGTCAGTGTGTCTCGGGGTGTGTGTTTTGGTTTCCATACATGTAGATCCCCAGATTGTCTAGTATTCACGTTCTCCACAGGGATTTTATCAGCACTGTATTCTTACTATAGTTACAGGAAAATATCAACTTGGGAGCTTATGATGTGCGCATTTGATTGCATGCAAAAGACACTTTAATCCAGAAAATGTTCTGTCCATGCCCAGGCCAATTCTCAAGGCGTACCAAAAGAACAGAATGGTGTGAGGATCCCTGCTTATTTTAATTTTTTTCATTCCCAATTTCCTGCTTTGCTTGGTTTTCAAATAAACCTCATCCATTTACAGGCTTTCCTGTTTCCTCCTGTTACTGGAGTGGCTCACTCTAGCCATTTTCATTCTTCACAATCCTTTTCCACCAAAGCCCTCAGAATTGATTAATTGTCCACAGCCCATCTTGAGCAGGGAGAGTGGGCGGGGCTCCTCACTGTGCATTTAGACTATGGTACAGCCTCATGCTATGGCCGGTTCTGGTGGGAAACTGAGAAGAGAGGACCTGCAAGCAGGATTAGGGTGAAATCACCCCAACTTTCTTCTTTGAGACCTCATACTGCCCATCGGCTAATGTGGCCAAGAATAGAGAGTGCACGGGATATGTGGAGTTCCAGCCTTTCCTCACTCAGCCTAGTCCTGGTTGCTGTGTGCTCGGCTCAGGAACACAGCAAAGAGAAAAGACAGCCATGTGGTTTGTGCACGGTCTGAGAGGCAGGGTGAGTACTTGCCTTCCTTGCCAGATGGACGGTCATCATGCCTTGCAAGTTTAGAAAAAGAAACATGACTGTGGAACCACAGAGTCTCCATGACGTCTCCGTTACACCCACTCTCGAGAAATGTCCTTGTTTTCCTCTGAAGACCCTTACAAACAACAAGGGAAAGCAGTGGGCTTTGGTTAAATATGAGTATCTACAGAGCCAAAGTATAGCTTGAGTTTCTTCTAGGAATATGCATTTGGTGGAAACTTATTTTATATAAATTGGATTCGATAGCTGTGTAGGGATAAGTATTTATCCCACATTTTAAAACCCTGAGGCATTTGTGATTTAAAATGTTTCTCACTAACCTCAGAAACCATCTCCTCATTACCCAGTCCTCCTATTCCTCTTTAATCCCTAGAAAATTCTTTGCTTTTGTTACATTTTGTTGTTTGTTGTTGTTGTTTTTGATGTTGTTGTTTGGCACCCAGTAAGCTTTCTGCTGAGTGATTCAAGGTTGAGATGAGCGTTAGCAACATTGAGGCTCTAAGAATTCATAGACAGCTGCCCAGCTTTCTCTGTGAGAAAGAGAGAGAGCAGGCCTTGCCTCAGCCTGCCAGGAAACATGATTTAGGGGAATAGAAAGAAGGAGTGAGGGCAGCAAAGCCATGAAGGTGGAGGGGAAACCAAGGTGCAACATCAGGAGAGTTGAGTTCTACACCATCACATGGGCATGACTGGAATGTTCAAGCCTCATCTGAAGGCGGAGATGGGCTGTGACTTCATGGCTGGCCTGAATATTGGCCATCATTCCAAAAGCAGGGACAGAGGAGCAGCTTTGTTTCTTGTCTTCTCCACGTTTCTGTGTGTTGATGGCAGGTTCCCCACCAACAATTAGTGAGACAGTGAACAGAGGTGTGTTCTTGAAATGGACAGCTTGGCCCAGAGACGACATGATCAGTCGGGACGAACTTGAGGGTCATGCCAGACACTTGAGGGTAGTTGCCTGGCTTGATCTCCCTGTGGTGGCACAAAGAGTAGCTTCTGGCAGTCAGCTGACAGGTGGTCCTTGTGTAGCTAGACTCTTCTGCACAGCTGGGTTAGTGAGGATCGGCATCCCACCTTGTGCTACTCAAGAAAGGCTGTCCCAGTCCTGGAGCCTTTTTGTGTATGATCAGCCACAGACCTTATGTAAAACACATGACGCGATGAAAATAAAGAGTGGAAAGACAAATACCACATGCTGATTAGGGATATTCTTGAAATGATAGGATCATTGAGCATTTTCATATTTTGATTTAATTTTCTACTTAGGATAAGTAAATACTATAGCACTATTATCTTATAAAATAAAAATTCTTAGAAAGGAAATATAAATAAGTAACCAAAAAATAAATAAATACCATAGCATATGTTGGCCTGATTATAATATTGTCTGTGAAGCAAGGTTGTTACTTATCAAGTACACAATCTTGTAGGTGGGTGATGGCCAGAGCAGCACCACCTGTGAGAGGACAGGACTTTGCAAGGGATGAGGAAGGGAGGGCAAGATGGCTCAGGTCAGATAGTCCTGAGAAGCTGCAGGGTAACATTGCCTGCCCTGGGTGGTGTGCCATGTTTGAGATGGACTGTTTTACCTTGTGGTGGCCTGGAGCTACAAACCCAAAGGCCCTGATTCCCTTTCTTTTCTGCTCCTGTAATTTGCCTGCCACCCTCTTCCCTCACCCAAATCATGCATGTCTCTGAATTGTCAACGAGCAATTCCTCCAAGTTGCTGATGGTCACTTTGCATCCTTCTAGGGCCTGCTCTTCAGCAGGAAGACACCTCCATGGACGCTGCAGAGGACCAGGTAAACTGGGATGTGACTGTCAGGCCACAGGATGTGTCTGAGTGGAACAGTTGGGATTAGAGAATCTTATATAAGATATAATAATTTTGCCATATAAACTGTAGATGACTTACAAAATTCCCTTGGTTGAGGGTGATTTCAGTGAGAGTCCCTTCTTGACTGAGACTCGATTTAAGACAGTGGGAGAAAATGACAGCATCGACCACACACTGTGTGGTCACAAGCTTTTTGCCTTACCAAGTCTGTTTTCTTTTTGGGACACCAATCACTTAGTGTCCAAGCAATATTGTTGGAAAGAAACATCGTCCAAGAAACCTTGTCTTTAGCATGAGTCGGTGTGCTCTGTTCTTTGGGATTTTTTGAGTGCAGGAAAGTCAGGACACTGCATGGTCTGATGCTCATAACAATTTATTTTCTGTCATTACAGGAAGCTGTGGCACTGCAGCAAGCCGGTAAGTGTTGGGGAACCCCTGTCATAGCAGTGAGTAATCCAGATGAGGAATGTGGCACTGTCACTGGCTTTCCTGCAGACAGGCAGGCTGATTTGAGCTTCCTGTTGTGAAAGTGGACGTAGGCAGCCACGGGAGAAATGATTTTTACCAGATAATGGACAACAGTCACATTCTGCAGTCCCTGGGTGCACCTGCGTTCTCTGAACGTGGGGTGGGATCCTGTGCATGGGACCGGCCCAGGTCTTTTGTGAATTCATAAAGTGCCATGGTCAGTGTGTCTCGGGGTGTGTGTTTTGGTTTCCATACATAACAGATCCCCAGATTGTCTAGTATTCACATTCTCTACAGGGATTTTATCAGCACTGTATTCTTACTATAGTCACAGGAAAAGGTCAACTTGGGAGCTTCCAATGTGTGTAGTTGATTGCATGCAAAAGACACTTTACTTAACCCAGAAAATGTTCTGTCCATGCCCAGGCCAATTCTCAAGGTGCGGTAAAAGAATAAAACGGTGTGAGGATCCCTGCTTATTTTAATTTTTTCATTCCCGATTTCCTGCTGTGCTTGGTTTTCAAATAAACCTCATCCATTTACAGGCTTTCCTGTTTCCTCCTGTCACTGGAGTGGATCACTCCAGCCATTTCCATTCTTCACAAGCCTTTTCCACCAAAGCCCTCAGAATTGATCATCCATAGCCTATCTTGAGCAGGGAGATTGGACGGGGCTCCACTCTGTGCATTTAGGCTATGGTACAGCCTCATGCTATGGCCAGTTCTGTTGGGAAACTGAGAAGAGTGGAGCCTGCAAGCAGGGTTAGGGTGAAATCACCCCAACTTTCTTCATTGAGGCCTTATACTGCCCATCGGTTAATGTGGCCAAGAATAGAGAGTGTTAGGGATATGTGGAGGTTCAGCCTTTTCTTTCTCAGCCTAGTCCTGGTTGCTGTGTGCTCGGCTCAAGAACATAGCAGAGAAAAGACAGCCACGTGGTTTGTGCGCGGTCTGAGAGGCAGGGTGAGTACTTGCCTTTCTAGGAGGATGGACAGTGGTCATGCCTTGCAGGTTTAGAAAAAGATACATGGCTGTGGAACTGCAGAGACTCCATGAGGTCCCTGTTACACCCACTCTTGAGAAATGTCCTTGCTTTCCTCTGAAGGCCCTTGCAAACAACAAGGGAAAGCAGTGGGCTTTGGTTAAATATGAGTATCTGCAGAGCCAAAGTATAGCTTGAGTTTCTTCTAGGAATATGCATTTGGTGGAACCTAATTTATTATAAATTGGATTTGTTAGCTGTGTAGGGATGAGTATTTATCTCACATTTTAAAACACTTAGGCATTTGTGATTTTAAAATGTTTCTCACTAACTTCAGAAACAATCTCCTCATTATCCAGGCCTCCTATTCCTCTTTAATCCCTAGAAAATTCTTTGCTTTTGTTACATTTTGTTGTTTTTGTTGATGTTGTTGTTTGACACCCAGTGGGCTTTCTGCTGTGAGTGATTCAAGGTTGAGATCAGCGTTAGCAACATTGAGGCTCTAAGAATTCATAGACAGCTGCCCAGCTTTCTCTGTGAGAAAGAGAGCAGGCTGTGGCCTTGCCTGGGCCTGCCAGGAAACATGATTTAGGGGACTAGAAGAAAGGAGTGAGGGCAGCAAAGCCATGAAGGTGGAGGGGAAACCAAGGTGCAACATCAGGAGAGTGAGTTCTGCACCATCACAGAATGTTCAATCCTCACCTGAAGGTGGAGATGGGCCCTGACTTCATGGCTTGCCTGAATATAGGCCATCAGTCTAAAAGCAGGGACAGAGGAGCAGCTTTGTTTCTTGTCTTCTCCATGTTTCTGTGTGTTGATGGCAGGTTCCCCACCAAAAATTAGTGAGACAGTGAACAGAAGTGTGTTCTTGAAATGCTTCAGGTTGGCTGAGAGATGACATGATCAGTAGGGATGAACTTGAGGGTCAGACCAGACACTTAAGGGTAGTTGTCCAGCTTGAGCTCCCTGTGGTGGCACAAAGAGTAGCTTCTGGTGGTCACCTGACAGGTGGTCCTGATGTAGCTAGATTCTTCTGCACAGCTGGGTAAGAGAGGGTCAGCGTCCCACCTTCTGCCACTCAAGAAAGGTTGTCCCAGTCCTGGAGCCTTTGTGAGTATGATCAGCAACAGACCCCATGGAACACCCATGAGGTGATGAAAATAAAGAGTGGAAAGACAAATACCACATACTGATTACAGATATTCTTAAAATGATAGGATCTTTGAGCATTTTCATATTTTGGTTTCACTTTTTACTTAGGATTAGTTAATACAATAGCACTATTATTTTATAAGACAAAAATTGTTAGAAAGGAAATATAAATAAGTAAATAAATGTATAAATAAATACCATAGCATATATTGGCCAGAATGTAATATTGTCTCTGAAGCAAGGTTCTTTGTTTTCAAGTACACAGTCTTGTAGGTGGGGTGATGGCCAGAGCAGCACCACTTGTGAGAGGTAAGGACTTTGCAAGGGATGAAGAAGGGAGGGCAAGATGGCTCAGGTCAGATAGTCCTGAGAAGCTGCAGGGTAACATTGCCTGCCGTGGGTGGTGTGCCATGTTTCAGATGGACTGTTTTACCTTGTGGTGGCCTGGAGCTACAAACCCAAAGGCCCTGATTCCCTTTTTATTCTACTCCTGTCATTTTTCTGCCACCCACCTCCCTCACCCAAATCATCGCATGTCCATGAATTGTCAACAAGGAGCACCACCAAGTTGCTAATGGTCACTTTGCATCCTTCTAGGGTCTGCTCTTCAGCAGGAAGACACTTCCATGGACGCTGCAGAGGATGAGGTAAATTGGGATGTGATTGTCAGGCCACAGGATATGTCTGAGTGGAACAGTTGCTTTCTTGACTTTATCTTCTTCAATTGGGATCCGAGAATCTTATATAAGATATGAGAATTTTGCCATATAAACTGTAGATGACTTACGGAATTCCCTTGATTGAGAGAGTTTTGAGTGAGAGTCCCTACTTGACTGAGACTCGATTTAAGACAGTGGGAGAAACTGACAGCATGAACCACACACTGTGTCGTCACAATCTTTTTGCCTTAGCAAGTCTGTTCTCTTTTTGGGACAAAAATCACTTAATGTCCAAGTGACATTGTTGGAAAGAAACATTGTCCAAGAAACCTTGTCTTTAGCATGAGTCGGTGTGCTCTGTTCTTCTTTTGTGTTTCTTTGAGTGCAGGAAAGTCAGGACACAGCATGGTCTGATGCTCATAACAATTTATTTTCTGTCATTACAGGAAGCTGTGGCACTGCAGCAAGCCGGTAAGTGTTGGGGAACCCCTGTCATAGTGGTGAGTAATCCAGAAGATGAGGAATGTGGCACTCTTGTCACTGGCTTTTCTGTAGGCAGGCAGGCTGACTTGAGCTTCCTGTTGTGAAAGCAGACGTAGGCCACCGTGGAAGAAATGATTTTACCAGATAAGAAACAACGGTCACCTTCTGCAGTCCCTTGGTGCACCTGTGTTCTCTGAATGTGGGGTGGGATCCTGTGCATGGGACCGGCCCAGGTCTTTTGTGAATTCATGCAGTGCCATGGTCACTGTGCCTCGAGGTGTGTGTTTTGGTTTCCATACATATAGATCCCCAGATTTTCTAGTATTCACACTCTCCACAGGGATTTTATCAACACTGTATACTTAATATAGTCACAGGAAAAGTTCAACTTGGGAGCTTACGATGTGTGCAGTTGATTGCATGCAAAAGACACTTTACTTAACCCAGAAAATGTTCTGTCCATGCCCAGGCCAATTCTCAAGGTGCAGTAAAAGAATAAAACGGTGTGAGGATCCCTGCTTATTTTAATTTTTTCATTCCCAATTTCCTGCTGTGCTTGGTTTTCAAATAAACCTCATCCATTTACAGGCTTTCCTGTTTCCTCCTGTCAATGGAGTGGCTCACTATAGCCATTTCCATTCTTAACAAGCTTTTTCCACCAAAGCCCTCAGAATTGATGATCCACGGCCCATCTTGTGTGGGGAGAGTGGGCTGGGGCTCATATCTGTGCAATTAGACCATAGTACAGCCTCATGCTATGGCCAGTTATTGTGGGAAACTGAGAAGAGAGGGCCTGCAAGCAGGATTACGGTGAAATCACCCCCACTTTCTTCATTGAGACTTTATACTGCCCATCGGCTAATGTGGCCAAGAAAAGAGAGTGCACGGGATATGTGGAGGTCCAGCCTTTCCTCACTCAGCCTAGTCCTGGTTGCTGTGTGCTCGGCTCAGGAACACAGCAAAGAGAAAAGACAGCCATATGGTTTGCACAGGGTCTGAGAGGCAGGGTGAGTACTTGCCTTCCTTGCCAGATGGACGGTCGTCATGCCTTGCAAGTTTAGAAAAAGAAACATGACTGTGGAACCACAGAGTCTCCATGAGGTCTCCGTTGCACCCAATCTTGAGAAATATTCTTGCTTTCCTCTGAAGGCCCTTACAAACAACAAGGGAAAGCAGTGGGCTTTGGTTAAATATGAGTATCTGCAGAGCCAAAGTATAGCTTGAGTTTCTTCTAGGAATATGCATTTGGTGGAAACTTATTTTCAATAAATTGGATTTGATAGCAGTGTAGGGATAAGTATTTATCCCACATTTTAAAACCCTGAGGCATTTGTGATTTTAAAATGTTTCTCACTAACCTCAGAAACCATCTCCTCATTACCCAGTTCTCCTATTCCTCTTTAATCCCTAGAAAATTCTTTGCTTTTGTTACATTTTGTTGTTTGTTGTTGTTGTTTTTGATGTTGTTGTTTGGCACCCAGTAAGCTTTCTGCTGAGTGATTCAAGGTTGAGATTAGCGTTAGCAACATTAAGGCTCTAAGAATTCATAGACAGCTGCCCAGCTTTCTCTGTGAGAAAGAGAGAGAGCAGGCTGTGGCCTAGCCTGAGCCTGCCAGGAAACATGATTTAGGGGAATGGAAGGAAGGAGTGAGAGCAGCAAAGCCATGAAGGTGGAGGGGAAACCGAGGTGCAACATCAGGAGAGTTGAGTTCTACACCATCACATGGGCATGACTGGAATGTTCAAGCCTCATCTGAAGGCGGAGATGGGCTGTGACTTCATGGCTGGCCTGAATATCGGCCATCATTCTAAAAGCAGGGACAGAGGAGCAGCTTTGTTTCTTGTCTTCTCCATGTTTCTGTGTGTTGATGGCAGGTTCCCCACCAACAATTAGTGAGACAGTGAACAGAGGTGTGTTCTTGAAATGGACAGCTTGGCCCAGAGACGACATGATCAGTCGGGACGAACTTGAGGGTCAGACCAGAAACTTAAGGGTAGTTGTCCAGCTTGAGCTCCCTGTGGTGGCACAAAGAGTAGCTTCTGGTGGTCACCTGACAGGTGGTCCTGATGTAGCTAGATTCTTCTGCACAGCTGGGTAAGAGAGGGTCAGCGTCCCACCTTCTGCCACTCAAGAAAGGTTGTCCCAGTCCTGGAGCCTTTGTGAGTATGATCAGCAACAGACCCCATGGAACACCCATGAGGTGACGAAAATAAAGAGTGGAAAGACAAATACCACATACTGATTACAGATATTCTTAAAATGATAGGATCTTTGAGTATTTTCATATTTTGGTTTCACTTTTTACTTAGGATTAGTAAATACTATAGCACTATTATCTTATAAAAATTATTGGAAAGGAAATATAAATAATCAAGTAAGCAAAAAAATAAATACCATAGCATATGTTGTCCTGATTATAATATTGTCTGTGAAGCAAGGTTGTTACTTATCAAGTACACAATCTTGTAGGTGGGTGATGGCCAGAGCAGCACCACCTGTGAGAGGACAGGACTTTGCAAGGGATGAGGAAGGGAGGGCAAGATGGCTCAGGTCAGATAGTCCTGAGAAGCTGCAGGGTAACATTGCCTGCCCTGGGTGGTGTGCCATGTTTGAAATGGACTGTTTTACCTTGTGGTGGCCTGGAGCTACAAACCCAAAGGCCCTGATTCCCTTTCTTTTCTGCTCCTGTAATTTGCCTGCCACCCTCTTCCCTCACCCAAATCATGCATGTCTCTGAATTGTCAACGAGCAATTCCTCCAAGTTGCTGATGGTCACTTTGCATCCTTCTAGGGCCTGCTCTTCAGCAGGAAGACACCTCCATGGACGCTGCAGAGGACCAGGTAAACTGGGATGTGACTGTCAGGCCACAGGATGTGTCTGAGTGAACAGTTGCTTTCTTGCCTTTACATTCTTGAATTTGGATTAGAAAATGTTATATAAGATATGAGAATTTTGCCATGTAAACTGTAGATGACTTAAAGAATTCCCTTGGTTCAGGGAGATTTCAGTGAGAGTCCCTACTTGACTGAGACTCGATTTAAGACAGTGGGAGAAAATGACAGCATCGACCACACACTGTGTGGTCACAAGCTTTTGCCTTAGCAAGTCTGTTTTCTTTTTGGGACACCAATCACTTAGTGTCCAAGCAATATTGTTGGAAAGAAACATCGTCCAAGAAACCTTGTCTTTAGCATGAGTTGGTGTGCTCTGTTCTTTGGGATTTTTTGAGTGCAGGAAAGTCAGGACACTGCATGGTCTGATGCTCATAACAATTTATTTTCTGTCATTACAGGAAGCTGTGGCACTGCAGCCAACCGGTAAGTGTTGGGGAACCCCTGTCATAGTCGTGAGTAATCCAGATGAGGAATGTGGCACTCTGTCACTGGCTTTCCTGCAGACAGGCAGGCTGATTTGAGCTTCCTGTTGTGAAAGTGGACGTAGGCAGCCATGGGAGAAATGATTTTTACCAGATAATGGACAACAGTCACATTCTGCAGTCCCTGGGTGCACCTGCATTCTCTGAACGTGGGGTGGGATCCTGTGCATGGGACCGGCCCAGGTCTTTTGTGAATTCATGCAGTGCCGTGGTCAGTGTGTCTCGGGGTGTGTGTTTTGGTTTCCATACATATAGATCCCAAGATTGTCTAGTATTCACATTCTCTACAGGGATTTTATCAGCACCGTATTCTTACTATAGTCACAGGAAAAAGTCAACTTGGGAGCTTATGATGTGTGCAGTTGATTGCATGCAAAAGACACTTTAACCCAGAAAATGTTCTGTCCATGCCCAGGCCAATTCTCAAGGCATACCAAAAGACCAGAATGGTGTGAGGATCCCTGCTTATTTTAATTTTTTCATTCCCAATTTCCTGCTGTGCTTGGTTTTCAAATAAACCTCATCCATTTACAGGCTTTCCTGTTTCCTCCTGTCACTGGAGTGGCTCACTCCAGCCATTTCCATTCTTCTCAAGCCTTTTCCACCAAAGCCCTCAGAATGGATCATCTATGGCCCATCTCGAGCAGTGAGAGTGGGCCTGGCTCCTCTCTGTGTAGTTAGACTATGGTACAGCCTCATGCTATGGCCAGTTCTGGTGGGAATCTGAGAAGAGAGGGCCTGCAAGCAGGGTTAGGGTGAAATCACCCTAACTTTCTTCACTGAGGCCTTATACTGCCTATTGACGAATGTGGCCAAGAATAGAGAGTGTGCGGGATATGTGGAGGTTCAGCCTTTTGTCCCTCAGCCTAGTCCTGGTTGCTGTGTGCTCGGCTCAGGAACACAGCAAAGAGAAAAGACAGCCACGTGTTTTGTGCAGGGTCTGAGAGGCAGGGTGAGTACTTACCTTCCTAGTAGGATGGACGGTGGTCATGCCTTGCACGTTTAGAAAAGAAACCTGACTGTGGAACCGCAGAGTCTCCATGAGGTCTCCGTTGCACCCACTCTAGAGAAATATTCTTGCTTTCCTCTGAAGGCCCTTACAAACAACAAGGGAAAGCAGTGGGCTTTGGTTAAATATGAGTATCTGCAGAGCCAAAGTATAGCTTGAGTTTCTTCTAGGAATATCCATTTGGTGGAAATTTATTTTCTATAAATTGGATTTGATAGCTGTGTAGGGATAAGTATTTATCCCACATTTTAAAACCCTGAGGCATTTGTGATTTTAAAATGTTTCTCACTAACATCAGAAACAATCTCCTCATTACCCAGTTCTCCGATTCCTCTTTAATCCCTAGAAAATTCTCTGCTTTTATTACATTTTGTTGTTGTTGTTTTTGATGTTGTTGTTTGACACCCAGTGGGCTTTCTGCTGTGAGTGATTCAAGGTTGAGATCAGCATTAGCAACATTGAGGCTCTAAGAATTCATAGACAGCTGCCCAGCTTTCTCTGTGAGAAAGAGAGAGAGCAGGCTGTGGCCTAGCCTTAGCCTGCCAGGAAACATGATTTAGGGGAATAGAAGGAAGGAGTGAGGGCAGCAAAGCCATGAAGGTGGAGGGGAAACCAAGGCGCAACATCAGCAGAGTTGAGTTCTACACCATCACATGGGCATGACTGGAATGTTCAAGCCTCATCTGAAGGCGGAGATGGGCTGTGACTTCATGGCTGGCCTGAATATTGGCCATCATTCTAAAAGCAGGGACAGAGGAGCAGCTTTGTTTCTTGTCTTCTCCACGTTTCTGTGTGTTGATGGCAGGTTCCCCACTAACAATTAGTGAGACAGTGAACAGAAATGTGTTCTTGAAATGTACAGCTTGGCCCAGAGACAACACGATCAGCAGGAATGAACTTGAGGGTCATGCCAGACACTTGAGGGTAGTTGCCTGGCTTGATCTCCCTGTGGTGGCACAAAGAGTAGCTTCTTGCAGTCAGCTGACAGGTGGTCCTTGTGTAGCTAGATCAGGTGTCCCCAAACTTTTTATACAGGGGGCCAGTTCACTGTCCCTCAGACCATTGGAGGGCCGCCACATACTGTGCTCCTCTCACTGACCACCAGTGAAAGAGGTGCCCCTTCTTCAAGTGTGGCGGGGGTCTGGATAAATGGCCTCAGGGGGCTGCATGCGGCCCGTGGGCCATAGTTTGGGGACTCCTGAGCTAGATTCTTCTGCACAGCTGGGTTAGAGAGGATCAGCATCCCACTTTTTGCCACTCAAGAAAGGCTGTCCCAGTCCTGGATCCTGCATGAGTGTGATCAGCCACAGACCTTATGTAACACACATGACATGATGAAAATAAAGAGTGGAAAGACAAATACCACATGCTGATTAGGGATATTCTTGAAATGATAGGATCATTGAGCATTTTCATATTTTGGTTTAACTTAGGATTAGTAAATACAATAGCACTATTATCTTATAAAAATTCTTAGGAAGTATAAATAAGTTAGTAAGTAAGTAAAAAATAAATAAATACTATAGCATATGTTGGCCAGAATGTATTATTGTCTGTGAAGCAAGGTTGTTCCTTATCAGTACATAATCTTGTAAGTGGGGTGATGGCCAGAGCAGCACCACTTGTGAATTGTGACAGGAAATGACTTTGCAAGGGATGAAGAAGGGAGGGCAAGATGGCTCAGGTCAGATAGTCCTGAGAAGCTGCAGGGAAACATCGCCTGCCCTGGGTGGCATGCCATGTTTGAGATGGACTATTTCACATTGTGGTGGCCTGGAGCTAGAAACCCAAAGGCCCTGATTTTCTTTCTTTTCTGCTCCTGTCATTTTTCTTCCACCCTCCTCCCTCACCCAAATCATGTCATGTCCCTTAATTGTCAATGAGCAATGCTACCAAGTTGCTGATGGTCACTTTGTATCCTTCTAGGGCCTGCTCTTCAGCAGGAAGACACTTCCACGGACGCTGCAGAGGACGAGGTAAACTGGGATGTGATTGTCAGGCCACAGGATGTGTCTGAGTGGAACAGTTGCTTTCTTGACTTTATCTTCTTGAATTTGGATTAGAGAATCTTATATAAGATATGAGAATTTTGCCATATAAACTGACTTAACTCCCTTGGCTGAGGGAGTTTTGAGTGAGAGTCTCTTCTTGAGTGAGACTTGATTTAAGACAGTGGGAGAAAATGACAGCATCAACCACACACTGTGTGGTCACAAGCTTTTTGCCTTAGCAATTTTTTTTCAGGGTAGAGACCAAAAAACGCTTAATATCCAAGCAACATTTTTGGAAAGAAACATCGTCCAAGAAACCTTGTCTTCAGCATGAGTGGTGTGCTCTGTTCTTTTGGGTTTCTTTGAGTGCAGGGAAGTCAGGACACTGCCTGGTCTGATGCTTATAACAATTTATTTTCTGTCATTACAGGAAGCTGTGGCACTGCAGCAAGCCGGTAAGTGTTGGGGAACCCCTGTCATAGCG
Source organism: Saimiri boliviensis (assembly GCF_048565385.1). NCBI lineage: Eukaryota > Metazoa > Chordata > Mammalia > Primates > Cebidae > Saimiri > Saimiri boliviensis. The sequence continues at coordinate 1,585,253 of NW_027412502.1, forward strand.
GTGAGTAATCCAGACGATGAGGAATGTGGCACTCTTGTCACTGGCTTTTCTGTAGACAGGCAGGCTGAGTTGAGCTTCCTTTTGTGAAAGCGGATGTAGGCAGCCATGGGAGAAATGATTTTATGAGATAAGGAACAATGGTCACATTCTACAGTCTGTGGGTGCAACTGCATTCTCTGAACATGGGATGGGATTCTGTGCATGGGACCGGCCCAGGTCTTTTGTGAATTCATGCAGTGCCATAGTCACTGTGTCTCGGGGTGTGTGTTTTGGTTTCCATACATACAGATCCTCACATTTTCTAGTATTCACGTTCTCCACAGGGATTTTATCAGCACTGTATTTTTACTATAGTCACAGGAAAAGGTCAACTCGGGAGCTTACGATGTGTGCTGTCAATTGCATACAAAAAACACTTTAATTAACCCAGAAAATGTTGCATCCATGCCCAGGCCAATTCTCAAGGTGTACTAAAAAACAGAATTATGTGAGGATCTTTGCTCATTTTCTTCATTCCCAGTTTCCTGCTGTGCTTCGTTTTCAAATAAACCTCATCCATTTACAGGCTTTCCTGTTTCCTCCTGTCACTGGAGTGGCTCACTCTAGCCATTTCCATTCTTCACAAGCCTTTTCCACCAAAGCCCTCAGAATTGATCATCCACAGCCCATCTTGAGCAGGGAGAGTGGACCGGGCCTTTTTTCTGTGTATTTAGACCCTGGTACATCCTCATGCTTTGGCCGGTTCTGGTGGGAAACTGAGGAGATAGGAGCCTTGAAGCAGGGTAGGGTGAAATCACCCCAACTTTCTTCATTGAGTCCTTATACTACCCAACAGCTAAAATGGCCCAGAGTAGATAGTGCCAAGGTTATATGCAGTTCTGGTCTTTTCCCCATCCACCTAGTCCTGGTTGCTGTATGTTCAGCTCTAAGCTACAGCAATGTGAAAAGAGAACCACCTGGTTTGCACAAGATCTGAGAGGCCATATAAGCTCTTTTCCTCATAGCAGGTTGGAGGGTGGTCATGCATTGCAGTTTTTAGAAAAGGAACATGGCTGTGGAACCTCAGAGGCTCCATGAGACCCCTGTTGGACCCAGTCTTGACTTTTGATTGCCCCTGAAGGCCCTTGCAAAAAACAAGTGAAAGCAGTAGGTTTTGGATAAATATTAATATCAACTTAGCCAAGTATGACTTGAGTTTTTTTCTTGGAGTATGCATTTGGTGGAACCGTGGCATCAGTAGTTATTCCACATTTTAAACACTGAGGCTTTTGTGATTGTAAAATGTTTCTTGTTAACCTCAGAAGCCATCTCCTCATAACCCAATTTCCCTATTCCTCTTTTATCTCTAGAATATCCTTTGCTTTTTTAAATTTTGTTTGTTGTTGTTGTTGTTGTTGAGTTTTGGTACACAATGGGCTTTCTGCTGTGAGTCATTAAAGGTTGACATGAGAGTTAGCAATATTGGGGCTCTAAGAATTCATTGAGAGCTGCCCAGTGGGCTCTATCAGAGCAGGCTATGTCCTTGGCCTGGGCCTGCCAAGAAACATGATTTGGAGGAATAGAAGGAAGGAGTGATGGCAGCAAAGCCATGAAGGTGGGGGGTGGGAAACCAAGGTGCAACATTAGGGGATTGAGTTCTACACCGTCATCTGGGCGTGGCCGGAGTGTTCCAACCTCATCTGAAGGCCAGATTGAGCCCCGACTTCATCGCTGGCCTGAATGGTGGCCGTTTTCCTAAGAGCCTGTTAAGAGGAGCTACTTTTTTTCTTGTCTTCTCCATGTTTTTGTTTGTTGATGGCAGGGACACCACCAGAAATTAGTGAGAGACAGTGAACAGGAGTGAGTTCCTGAAATGTTCAACTTAGTCTAGAGAAGACATGATCAGCAGGGATGAACTTGAGGGTTAGGCCACACACTTGAGAGTAGTTGCCTGGTTTGATCTCCCTGTGGTGGCACAAAGAATAGTTTTTCGCAGTCACCTGACAGGTGGTCCTTGTGTAGCTAGGTTCTTTTGCACAGCTGAGTTAGAGAGGATCAGCGTCCCACCTTGTGCCACTCATGAAGGGCTGTCCCAGTCCTGGAGCCAGTGTGAGTATGATCAGCAATGGACCCCATGTGACACACATGAGGAGATGAAAGCAAAGAGTGGAAAGACAAATACCACATGCTAAGTAGGTGTTATCTTCAAATGATAGGATCACTGAATATTTTTGTATTTTGGTTTAACTTTTTACTAAGGGTTAAAAATACTATAGCACTGTTATCCTTTAAAATAAAAACTGTTAGAAAGGGAAAATAAATACTTACATACATACATACATACATACATTAGCTTATGTTTACCAGAATGCAATATTGTTTCTGAAGCAAGGTTGTTACTTATGAAGTACAAAATCTTGTAGATGGGGCCATGGCCAGAGCAGCACCACTTGTGAATTGTGGGAGGAAATGACTTCGCAATGAAGAAGGGAGGGCAAGATGGCTCAGGTCGGATTAGAAAGGTGGAGCACTGAGAGGCCGCTGGGAAACATCGCCTGCCCTGGGTGGTGTGCCATGTTTGAGATGGAATGTTTCACATTGTGGTGGCCTGGAGCTACAAACCCAAAGGCCCTGGTTCCCTTTCTTTTCTGCTCCTGTCATTTTCCTGCCACCTTCCTCCTTCACCCACATCATGACATGGCCCTGAATCATTAATGAGCATTTGCTGATGGTCACTTTGCATCCTCTAGGGCCTGCTCTTCAGCAGGAAGACAATTCCATGGATGCTGCAGAGAACGAGGTACAATGGGATGTGATTGTCAGGCCACAGGATGTGTCTTGAGTGAGACAGTTGCTTTCTTGACTTTATCTTCTCGAATTAGGATCAGAGAGTCTTATATAAGATACGAGAATTTTACTATGTCAATTGCAGATGAGTTAGGGAATTTTCTTGGTTGGGGGAGCTTTGGGCGAGAGTCTCTTCTTTACTGAGACTCGATTCAAGTCAGTGGGAGAAAATGACAGAATCAACCATGCACTGTGTGGTCACAGGTTTTTTGCCATAGCAGATATGCTTTCCTTTTTGGACTAAAATCATTTAGTGGCCAAGCAAAATGGTTGGAAGGAAACATGGTCCAAGAAAACCTTGTCTTTAGCATGAGTCGGTGTGCTCTGTTCTTCCTTTGGTTTTCTATTATTGTACACTATTTTCCATTTTGATTTTCATTGTCACCAATTACAGGAAAGTAAGGACACAGCATGGTCTGATGCTTGTAGCAATTTATTTTCTATCATTACAGGAAGCTGCAGGACTGCCACAAGCTGGTAAGTATCGGGGAACCAATGTCATACTGATGAGTCATCCAGAAGATGAGGAATGTGGCAGTGTCTCCCTGGCTTTCCTGAGTTGAGCTTCCTGTTGTGAATGAGAACTTGGGCAGTGGTGGGAGAAATGATTTTTCCAGATAAGAAACAATGACCACATTCTGAAGTCCCGGGAGCAACTGCATTCTGTGAAAGTGGGGTGGAGTCCTGTGCATGGGGCTGGCCCAGGTCTTTTGTGAATTCATGTGGTGCCATGGTCACTGTGTCTTGGGTTGTGTGTGTTGGTTTTCATACATATAGATTCCCAGATTTACTAGTGTTCACATTCTCCACAGGAATTTTCATCACCATTGCAGTCTTACTATAGGCACAGGAAAAAATCAACTTGTAAGCTTACAATGTGTGCAATTGATTGCATGCAAAGGACACTTTAATTAACCTAAAAGAAGTTCTGTCAACACCCAGGCCATTTCTCAAAGTGTACCAAAAAGCAGAACCGTGCCAGGATCTCCGCTCATTTTATTTTTTTTTTTCATTGTCAATTTCCTGCTTTACTTGGTTCTCAAATAAACCTCACCTGTTTACAGGCCTTCCTATTTCCTCCTGGCATTGCAGTGGCTCACTCTAGCCATTTCCATGCTTCACAAACCTTTTCTACCAAGTCCCTCAGAATTGATCATCCATGGCCCATCTTGAGCAGGGAGAGTGGGCCGGGGCTCCTTTCTGTGCATTTAGACCCTGGCACAGCCTCATGCTGTGGCCAGTTCTGGTGGGAAACTGAGAAGAGAGGAGCCTGCAAGCAGGGTTAGGGTGAAATCACCCCAACTTTATTTATTCAGGCATCGTAATGCCCATCAGCTAACATGTCTCAGAATAAATAGTGCCAGGTTATCTAGAGTTTCTGCCTTTTCTCCCTTAGCCTAGTTGTTGCTGTGTGTTCCGCTTAGAAACCCAGCAACAGGAAAAGGGAACCACATGGTTTACACAGGCTCTGAGAGGCCCGATGAGCACTTGCCTTCCTATCATGATGGAGGGTGGTCATGCATTGCAGGTGGTGCAAACAAACACAGCTGTGAAACTCCAGAGGCTGCATTAGGTCCCCGTTGAACTCAGTCTTCACAGTGGTTCTTGTTTGCCTCTCAAGGCCCTTGCAAAATACAAGGGAAAGCAGTGGGTTTTGGTTAAATGTGAATATCAACTGAGCCAAAGTACAGCTTGAGTTTTTTTCTTGGAGTATGCATTTCGTGGAAACTTACTGTGTATAAATCGAATTTCATTGCTGTATAGGTATCAGTACTTATCCCACAATTAAAAACACTGAGGCTTTTGTGATTTTAAAATGCTTATTGTTAACCTCAGAAGCCATCTCCTCATAACCCAATTCCCCTGAGTCCTCTTTAATCCCTAGAATAGCCTTAGCTTTTGTTTTTTGTTGTTGTGTTGTTATTGTTGTTGTTGTTTGGTACCCGGCGGGCTTTCTGCTGTGAGTGATTAACGGTTGAGATCAGAGTTAGCAACATTGTGGATGTATAATTCATAGACAGCTGCCCAGGTTGCTCTGTGACAGAGAGGGCAGGCTGTGGCCTTGGCCTGGGCCTGCCAAGATACATGATTTAGAGCAGGCGTCCCCAAACTACGGCCCTCGGGCCGCATGCAGCCCCCTGAGGCCATTTATCCGGCCCCCCGCCGCACTTCAGGAAGGGGCACCTCTTTCATTGGTGGTCAGTGAGAGGAGCACAGTATGTGGCGGCCCTCCAACGGTCTGAGGGACAGTGAACTGGCCCCCTGTGTAAAAAGTTTGGGGATGCCTGATTTAGAGGAATAGAAGGAAGGCGTGAGGGCAGCAAAGCCATGAAGGTGAAGGGGAAGCCAAGGTATAACACCAGGAGAGTGAGTTCTACACTATTACCTCGGCATCTCTGGAATGTTCAAGCCTTATCTAAAGGCGGACTTGAGCCCCGACTTCATGGCTGGCCTGAATGGTGGCCGTTTTCCTAAGAACTTGTTAAGAGGAGCTACTTTGTTTCTTGTCCTCTCCATGTTTCTGTGTGTTGATGGCAGGGGCACCACCAGAAATTACTGAGAGACAGTGAACAGGAGTGAGTTCCTGAAATGTTCAGCTTAGCTCAGGGAGGACATGATCAGCAGGGATAAACTTGAGGGTTAGGGCAGACACTTGAGAGTAGTTGCCTGGCTTGATCTCCCTTTGGTTGCACAAAGAATAGCTTTTGGCAGCCGCCTGACAGGTGGTCCTTTTGTAGCTAGATTTTTCACATCTGGGTTAGAGAGGATCAGCGTCGCACCTTGTGCCACTCATGAAGGGCGGTCCCAGTGCTGGAGCCAGTGTATGATCAGCAATAGACCCCATTAAACACACATAAGGTGATGAAAATAAAGAGTAGAAAGGCAAATACCATACGCTATATAGGGGTTTTCTTCAAATGATAGGATCATTGAATATTTTCATATTTTGGTTTAAGTTTTTACTAAGGGTTAATAAATACAATAGCACTGTTATCTCTTAAAATAAAAATTGTTAGAAAGGCAAAATAAATAAATACAATAACATATGTTCACCAGAATGTAATATTTTATCTGAATCAAGATTGTTCCTTATCATGTAGAACATCTTGTAGATGGGGTCATAGTCAGGGTAGCACTACTTGTGAATTGTGGGAGGAAATGACTTTGGAAGGGGTGAAGAAGGAAGGGCAAGATGGCCAAGGTCTGATTAGAAAGGAGGAGCCCTGAGAAGCTGCGGGGAAACATAGCCTGCCCTGTGTGGTGTGCCATGTTTGAGATGGACTATTCCAGGTGGCCTGGAGCTACAAACCCAAAGGCCCTGTTTTCCTTTGTTTTCTGTTCCTGTCATTTTCCTGCCACCTTCCTCCTTTACTCACATCGTAGCAGGCCGCTGAGTTGTTAATGAGCAACACCACCAGGTACTGACAGTCACTTTGCATCCTTCTAGGGCCTGCTCTTCAGCAGGAGGACCCTTCTGTGGATACTGCAGAGGACAAGGTACAATGGGATATAAATGGCAGGCCACAGAATGTGTCTGAGTTAAACAATTGCTTTCTTGACTTTATTTTCTTGAATTAGCTTCAGAAAATGTTACATAAGATATGGGAATTTTTCCATATAAATTGTAGATGACTTACAGAATTTCCTTGGTTGGGGGAGTTTTGAACGAGAGTCTTCTTGAGTGAAGCTCGATTCAAGACAGTGGGAGAAAATTACAGCATCAACCACACACTGTGTGGTCACAAGCTTTTTGCCTTAGCAGGTTTGTTTTCTTTTGGAGACTAAAATCACTTAATGGCCAAACAACCTGGTTGGAAGGAAACATCGTCCAAGAAAATCTTGTCTTTAGCATGAGTCAGTGTGCTCTGTTCTTCCTTTGGGTTTCATTGGTTCAACACTGGTTTCCATCTCGTTTTTTAATGTCACCAAGTGCAGGAAAGTCAGGGCACAGCATGGTCTGATGCTCACAGCAATTTATTTTCTGTCATTACAGGAAGCTGCAGGACTGCAGCAAGCAGGTAAGTATTGTATCAATATGCTGGGATTACAGTCATTAGCCACCTTATCCTACCTTCTGTGTGTGTGTGTGTTTTAAGTTGTGAGATACATGTGTGGAAAGAGCTGGTTTATTACATAAGTATAAATGTGTCATGGTTGTTTGTTGTACCTATCAACCCATCATTGAGGTTTTCAGCCTCGCATGCACTAGGTATTTGTACTAATGATCTTTTCCCTCTTGCCTTCACTCCCAGGGATTACTTTTTTGCTAGGAAAATACCTTTGCTTTTCAGAATGATTACCCTTTTTACCCTGCTTTTGTTAGAGAATTTCTCTGGTTGAAACTCCTAACAGAAAACAGGTTTTAGGCAGTTTTGTATAAAAATCACTGAGTTTGGTAAGGAATCATATCATCTTTCTGTAGTGTTTTCATGAAATGTGTTGCTTACATGAAAGAGGGTGGTGTGCATCAGGTTCAGGAGGTGTGGAGGAGAGAGTCTATGTGCAGTGATTATGAATGTCCTTGGGAATTTTTATGCATGTTCAAAGTACAACACAAGTATTAATTTTTAAAATAGTTGATGTATGCACACTTTACGTACATCAACCCATTCATTCTCTACCACAGCTGTAGCTTAAGGTAAGTTCCTCAGATACAGTTTGTACAGAGATAAATTTTCCAAACTCATGGCCTTCTCAATAGAGGAGGGAAGTGCAAAATCAGGAATAGATGGAAGGTTGATGCTATGGGCTACTATACTGCATTCATCACACAGCCCTTGCGTAACTCATCACCCTAGCAGTGACTTTGAGAACCTAGGTGTGCATGTGGAAGGACAATAGCCTATAGAAATTCTAAGCACTCTCTATCATTATGGGATGGTCTTAATGGTCACATAACCCAGGATTAGAATAGGTAAACTTTACAGTGGACTTTCCTGTGGTTAGAAATGTGAAACACACATGGAGAGGTTACAAGCTTTTGCTGCTGTGATTGGGTTAGTCCTCAGCTCCTGTTTAAAAGCAGAGAACAGGCTGGGTGTGGTGGCTCATGCCTGTAATCCTAGCACTTTGGTAGGCTGAGGTGGGTTAATTACTTGAGGTCAGGTGTTTGAGACCAGCCTGGCTATCATGGTGAAACACCGTCTCTACTGAAAACACAAAAATTAACTGCGTGTGGTGGTGGGTGTCAGTAATCCCAGCTAGTTAGGGGACTGTGGCAGGAGAATCGCTTGATCCTGGGAGATGGAGGTTGCAGTGAGCCTATGTCATTGCCACTGCAGTCCAGCCTGAGCAACAGAGTGAGATGAGGAGGATGGGTCTACAGCTCCGTCTGCTGTAATTCACCTTCATCATAAGCCAGCCTCATGTCCACACCACCCAATACAACCCAAGGGACTTCCTCAGTAGAATACGTGTGGTGACACTTGCCCTATTGTCTCCTAGATCAACAAGAGTATCCTGCAGCAGCATGTCCCCGTAGGGAACAATTACAGAGATTCCTCTCGCTTGTCACAGTAAGTTCTTCATTTGTCTGAAAGGGGAATTTTATTTTCCTACGTTTCTTTTTATTTTACTTGAATAAAGGTATGAGAATCTTACGACATACATTATAGATGACTTAGTGAATTTCTAGGTAGGAAAATGTAAAATGAGAATTCATATAAACTATGTCAGCAAGCATTTTCCTCAGGAGAAAATCTTTCTTGAAAATTATGAATTTACACCCAAAATAAACTTTAAAATCCTGCCCAAAAAGCTGGTGTCTTTCTACAAGTGTTTTCTAGGCTTTATGTTTGGGGCTGTAGCTTCCACCACAATTTTCCATCTGGTTTTCTAATAGCACCTGTTAGGAACAGTTAGGAAAAAGACCTGTGTACACAGGACACAGCATCATCTTACCCTCAGTGTTTTTCTTTCTCTTAATACAGGAAGAGTCATTTTCACTTGGCAAGTGGAGCTGTACGTATTCTGGGATCACCGTTTTGCTTAGGAAAAACCTTAACGTTGAGAAAGGTGACACTTTCTTGCCTGTGTTTTCTGGAGAGGCACTGTCATTGGAGCTTCCTTTTGGAAAACACGATTTGGGCAGAAATTGAGAATGTACTGATGAGTGGTGGCTCTCCTCCATAGTTCCTGTTAGCTGTAGTGTCATTTTTATGAAATAGGACGGGATGCCTCAAGATGGGGGTTATAAGGTGAGAGTCCGTGTATAGTGATTGTGAATGTCTTTGGGAGTGTGTATACATTTCTCCAGAAAGCATGTTTCCATGTGCAACACAAAGGTGAATGTTGTAAACAAAAATTTCATCACCACTGCACATCTTATGTAAATCAGCCCATTTATCCTCCACCACATCTGTAGCTGGAGGTAAGTTCAGTATCTCCAGTCATCAGATGGAGATGGTGCAGAGATGACATTGCCAAGCTCTTTATCTCTTCAGTGGAAGAGGCAGAGGTGAACTCAGCAGTGGGTGGAAGGTTCATGCCATGGGCTACTACTACGAAGTAATCACATAGTTCTGGTATAATCTGTCATTATGTGTGAGAGTTTTAGCACCTAGGTGTGCATATGGAAGTTTGATAGCCTTTAGAAATCCCAATCAGTGTAGGAATAGGTACATTTTATAGTGGACTTTGGTGTGGTCAGAAGTGGAAAACAGACATTGAGAGGTCAGGATTTTGGCTGCAGTGCTGGATTATTTTCTCAGCTCCTGGTCAACAGCAGAAAATAGTCAGACATATTATGTTATATTTAATGAGATAATCACCACAAGCCCTACATATGCTGCAGTTCAGCACACACATCCACGACACAGCACCAAATAAGAACTGAAGGAAAGTCCAGGTGCAGTGGCTCACACCTGTAATCCTAGCACTTTGGGAGGCTGAGGCAGGTGGATCATGAGGTCAGGAGTTCGAGACCAGCCTGGCCAATATAGTGAAACCTGGTCTCTAAAAATAGAAAAAGTAGCCATGTGTGGTGGCATGTGCCTGTAGTCCCAATGACTCAGGGAGGCAGAGGTTGCAGGGAGCCGAGATTGCAACACTGCACTCCAGCCCAGGTGACAGAGCAAGACTCCATCTCAAAAAATAATTGAAGGAAAAACTTGGGTGTTATCCTGGTACTCATCTCTGCTGGAATCTTCTGCACAGCTGGGTTGGAGAGGGTCAGAACTCCCACCTGCTGCCCCCCATGATGCACTGTCCCAGTGCTGGAGTCAGTGCCAGCAAGATCATGGTAGGATAATTGAGTATTTTCAAGTCTTGATCTAGTCTTCTTTAAAACAAAAGTTTAGTGAATACATAGAATATTTTGGCTGGAAATAAGTCTCCTCTTTGAAGAAAGGTTGCTTTTTATCTAGTATAAAATGATCTAAGAGGGACACAGCAGTAGCACATGTGGATCCTGAGGAGGAAATGACCTTGAGGGGATCACAAAGGGAGGGCAATTTAGCTCAGGTCAGTTTAGGAAGGAAGAGCCCTGAAATGCTGCAGGGAAGCACGGCCTGCCCTGTGTGGTGTGCCCTGCTTGAGATGGGCTATCTCACGTTGAGGAGCTTGCTTTAGCTAGAGGACCAAGGCTTCATTGTCCACGGCTCTTCTCATGATCCAATTTGCCTGCCTTTACCACCAAGCAGGATGGGCCAGCAGCAGCTCAGCCTGTGCTGTTAACTCAGCTTCACCACACATGGCAGGCCATGCTTCCCTGCAGCACCCTCTTCACAGCACCCAAGGCCACCAGAGTGGCTCCTTCAGTGGAACCAATGTGTTGATTGTTACTCTGTTTTCTAGTTGCAGAATTATTTCCAACAGTAAGCCTTCCTGGGATAAACTCGGTAGAACAACTTGTAGCCATTTACAAGGTAAAGTCTTCTTTCTTTGAAATGGGTATTTTATTGTTCATTTTAATTAGAATATGGTAATCTTACACCATACATTATAGATGACCCTTTCTTGGTGGGATAATGCAAAGTGAGTTTTTTTCCAACTAAGTACTGATTCAAGATGGCATCCATAAGTTGACAGCTCCTTACAAACTGTGTGGCAGGAAGCATATTTTTTCAGGCAAAATACTTTTTATTTAAAAAAGTGAATTTGCATGAAAATAAGGTGGAAACATCATGGCATCATGGACAAAAACATTGTGCCTTTCCACAAACATCTCCTAGGCATTGGAGCTATTGTCTCCACCAATATTTCCTACCTGGTTTTGTAATGTCCCCAAGTGAAGACAAAACCTTTGCACACAAGACACAGCATGCCTGACCCTCAGAGTGTTTTGTTTTTGCTTTTTTCCTAAATACAGGGGAACTCATCTTTATCGGTTGATGGTATGTATTCTGGGGTCACCCCTTTGCTAAAGAAAAATCTTAGTGTTGACAAAGGTGGTACTTTCTAGTCTACATTTGCTGGAAAACAAATCTGGTTGGAGCTTCCTGCTGGAAATGAGATGTGAGCAGTTTGGTGTAAAAAAGATGGAGGGTCCATTAAAGAACTTGAGATGATCTCTAGTTTCTGGAAGCAGCAGCGTCATTTAGATGGAATAGGATGGTGTGCATCACGGTTAGGAGATTTAAGGGAGAGGGTCTCCATGGAGTGATTGTGGATGTCTTTGAGAGTGTGTGTGCTTTTGCCCAGAAAACATGTGCAATGCACAACACAAAGATTAACGTTCTAAAAACAAATTTCATCACCACTGCACTTTTCATAAATGAGTCCCTTCATCCTCTACCACAGCTGAATGGGAAGAGTAGTTGTATATTTCCATCCTCAGAGATGATGCAGTGGTGAACAATTTATGTTCTTATCTCCTCAATGGAACAGACAGTTGTGAACTCAGGAGTGGGGGAAAAGATGATGCTATGTTCTACTGCACTGGAATCATCATCATGCCCTGGTATTCTTTGTTACTATGCCAGGGAGTCCTAGCATCTCTGGGTGCACGTGAAAGCGTGAAAATGTATAGAAATCCCAAACACTGTCTATTGTTGTTAGATAGTCTCAATGGTTGTGTAACTCAGTGTTGGAGTAGGTATATTGTACAGTCAGCTGTGGTGTGCTTTAGCATAATTCCTCACTATGCCAAGTTGTTCCAGCACTTCTATCTGCATGCAGAAGAATGCAAACCTATTCAGATCCCAGAAATGATCATTATTGGATGGTCTGAATGGTCAAGTTGCCCAGGGTTTGTTTGAGTAGGTACATTGTACAGTGGGCTTTAGTGTGATTGTCAATGTAAAACATACAGAGTTCAGAGGCTTTTGGCCTACAGTGGTGGAGTCATTCCTCAGCTCCTTTTCAAAATCTGAGAACAATTAGTGACATATTCTATCATATTTAAAGAGATAACAACTGCAAGCCTTAGAAATTCAGTAGAACCCAATCCCAAGACATAGTATATTTTAAAACCTTAAGGATCAAGTTGGGTGTTAGCCTGGTCCCATTTTCCTGGCTGGAATCACATGCAGAGCTGGGTTGGAGAGGATCAATGCCCCTCCTCTGCACTGCTCACCTGACAGACTGTCTCAGTGCTGGAGTCAGTGTGAGCATGAGCAGCAGTGAACTCCATGATGCACACACATTGTGCTGAAAAGGAAAAGTGGAAGAACAAATATCACATGCTAAGTAGGGGTCATCTTTAAATGATAGGATAGTTGAGTGTTTTCAAGTCTTGTTTTAATTGCCTAATAACAAAAAGTTAGTTAATAAAATCTTGGCTAGAATTAAATCTCCTCTTTCAAGAAAGGTTGCTTCTTATTCAGTGCAAAATCTTCTAAAGGAGATGTTATACAGAGCAGCAGCACTTACAGATTCTGAGGAGGAAATGACTTTGGCAGGAATCAATAAGAGGACGTGAGCTCAGGTGAGACTAGGAAAGAGGAGCCCTAAGAAGGGGCCAGGGACACAGCCTGCACTGTGTGGTGCGCTGATTGAGAGTGGCTAGTTCATGTTTACGAGGTGGCCTGGAGCTAGAAACCAAAGGCCCTGATTCCCTTTCTTCCCTATTTCTCTCCTGTGCCTGCTTCTCTTCTCCCACATCCACCTCTAGACACTGCTTTAAATGTGTCCCAGAGATTCTGGTATATTGTGTCTTTGTTCTTATTGGTTTCAAAGAACATCTTTATTTCTGCCTTCATTTCATTATTTATCCAGTAGTCATTCAGAAGCAGGTTGTTTAGTTTCCATGATGTGTGGTTTTGAGTGAGTTTCTTAATCTTCAGTTCTAATTTGATTGCACTGTTGTCTGAGAGACTGTTTGTTATGATTTCCATTCTTATACATTGACTGAGGAGTGATTTATTTCCAAATACCTGGTGAATTTTAGAGTAGGTGTGATATGCTGCTGAGAAGAATGTATATTCTGTGGATTTGAGGTGGATAGTTCTGTAGATGTCTATTAGGTCTGCTTGGTCCAGATCTGAGTTCAAGTCCTGGATATCCTTGTTAATTTTCTGTCTTGTTGATCTGTTTAATATTGACAGTGGAGTGTTTAAGTCTCCCACTAGTATTGTGTGGGAGTCTAAGCTTCTTTGTAGGTCATTAAGAACTTGCTTTATGTGTATGGGTGCTCCTGTGTTGGATGTATATATATTTGGGATGGTTAGCTCTTCTTGTTGTGTTGATCCCTTTACCATTATGTAATGCCCTTCTTTGTCTCTTATAGTCTGTTTTATCAGAGACTAGGTTTGCAACCCCTGTTTTTATTTTCTTTTTAAATTTTGTTCTCCATTTGCTTGGTAAGTCTTCCTCCATCCCTCCATTTTGAGCCTATGTGTGATTTTGCATGTGAGATGGGTCTCCTGAATATAGCACAACAATGGGTCTTGATTCTTTATCCAATTTGCTAGTCTGTGTCTTTTGATTGGGGCATTTAGCCCATTTATGTTTAAGGTTAACATTGTTAACGTGTAAATTTGATCCTGCCATTTTGATACTAGCTGATTTTTTTGCTCGTTAGTTGATGCGATTTTTTCCATTGTGTTGATGGTCTTTACCATTTGGTATGTTTTTGCAGTCACTGGCACTGTGTGTGCCAGTCACAGGAGTTCTTGTAAGGCAGTCCTGGTGGTCATGAAATATCTCAGCAATTGCATAATGTGGTTGAATATATTTGTAATTTGTGCCTTTATCTTGATTATATGCATCAGTTCACCATCATCACCTGGGCACAACCGGGATGTTCATATTTTGACTTAGGGAGAACGAGTTGAACTTTGACTTCAAAGCTGGATTTAGCACTGTCTGGCAGTCTTCCTAAGACCCTGGACAGAGGTGCTACATTCTTTTTTCTTGTCTTCTCTATTTTTCTTTATGTTGATGGCAATGGCACCACCAGAAATTAATGAAAGGCAGAGAACAGGAGTGAGTTCCTGAAATATCTGACTTGGCCCAGAGAGAATATGATCAGCAGGGTTGGACTTCATGGTCAGGCCAGACATAGAGTAGTTCCCAGGCCTGATCTCCCTGTGGCTGGGACAGAGAGCAGCTCTTACTTTTCACCTGCTTCTGGGAGTCACCTGACAGCCAGTCCCTGTGTAGTTGCTGTTGACCAAGTGTGGTTTGGCCCAGAATCATGTGTGACTGAACGGAGTGTTAGCTTTCAGGCAGGGAACCTGCCCACACTAGTTGCAGGGGAAGTGAGAAGGGACCCCGCTTCAGTGCAGGGTGAGCTCAGCAAAGGGAGAGATGCTGCTCCAGAGTCCAGATGGTCCTTGCAGCTCTCCTGTGTGACCTATATCAGTTTGCCTGTTTCTCTGAGATAGCCTTGGAATTATTAGTCCCAAAATTTGTTTGGTTTTACTCATGTGTGGATGAATCCTGGCCATGACTAGTCACTGAGAGCGCAGGGACTATGTCCTCATCATGCCTTCTCATTCCAGAGCTCAGCCCTGGGCAGCCGATCTTGGCCTCCAGTAATGTTCCAATGCTTATAGCTCCTTTGCTGAGATCCAGCACAAGTGTGAAAAGGTGTCCTGTTCATATTCTGCAGTCTGTTCTTTCTCATGGTAATCAAGAAACCTGAGTGGGTTCTGATCCAAGGCTACAGGAGAATAGGGTTTTCTCTGAAGTCAACGAAGTATCCTCCTCATCTCTATTCTGGCTGCTTTGGTTCAGGTTTTCCCCTTGAAGAAGATGCCCTTTTTTCTGTTTATGAGTTATCCTTTGGTGGACCAGGCTTTTTATTTTTGTTGTGGCCTCCCTGCGCTACACAGGGGTCCTGGAGCTTGTTCGTGTGCCCTTGAAATACCCATCCATGAATGATCATATTAGAGCAGCAACCACTCTGCCAGGAATCACTGGGGGGAGAGTCCTGTCTTCCTCATCTTTGGGTTTAGACCTGTGCATTCCAGTGTGGTCCTCAGTGGCATATGTGCCCATTCATATTTAAATAAATGAAAAAAATTGTAATTTTCTCACAAGAGCCATGCTACAATGACTAGTTGCCAAATGTCTACTCTTAAGAGAGCATCGCCATTCTCCCACAATCATTTAGGAAGCAGCTGCTGTGAGTCTGACCCAGGATCTGTTCACTGCACTCACCTTACTCAGTGCCTGTGCATCAAGGCTGGAATCTCAGGGTTCTCAGATTGGAAGTAAGAGATGCGATGAGCCAGTGTCAGTGAACAGTTGAAAGAGATTATTTCATGTCCTGTGTCTCATCTGAAGGCTCACAAGTGTGAGCAGTGCCTTCATAAAGGCCCCCAAGTTCACAGAGCCCAGGGACAATCACAGTGGACAGAGCAGCAGTGCTGATGTTTGTGTGTCTGTACATGGGCTCATGAATCTATCCAGGAGGAAACAGACTGATTAGGGAGGGACCAACACTCCAGGGTTGAACAGTGAGAGAGAGTTCTTGGGGACAGTTGGGTTACACTTGTTTTGAAGCCTAGGATGGGATCTCTGAAGTCAATAAGCATAAAAGGAAAATAGGCGGAGAATTCTGACTTAGTTTGTTTCGTATCTTTTTTTTTTTTTTTTTTTTTTTTTTTTTTTTTTTTTTTTTTTTTTTTTTTTTGAGACGGAGTTTCGCTCTTGTTACCCAGGCTGGAGTGCAATGGCACGATCTCGGCTCACTGCAACCTCCGCCTCCTGGGCTCAGGCAATTCTCCTGCCTCAGCCTCCTGAGTAGCTGGGATTACAGGCACGTGCCACCATGCCCAGCTAATTTTTTGTATTTTTAGTAGAGACGGGGTTTCACCATGTTGACCAGGTTGGTCTCGATCTCTCGACCTCATGATCCACCCGCCTCGGCCTCCCAAAGTGCTGGGATTACAGGCTTGAGCCACCGCGCCCGGCTGTTTCGTATCTTAATGAGAAAGCCGTAGGAGTTTTGTTCTCATGCGCTTTGTGAATAGAGAACAGAAGATTAGTATGCAGGTGTAAAGTTGAGTGTGGGGTGGGACACAGCCCCTCGCAGGCGCTATGTGATTCTGAAGACAAAGTCCTTCATACATGTGCCAGGTGAAAGGAGTCTACTCGCTTTCTCTACATTCTCGGAACCTGCAACACCTTCCTGTACTGTCCTCACCATCTGCTCCTGCTCTAAGGGTGCTTCCTGGGTTGGATGGCAAAGAGAATCTTTCCTCTGGGATTCCTACATGTGCCCCTGTGGTCCTGAGGGCAAAACACATGACTGAGCACATTTTTGGCTTCCACTCCTCACCCAGTCTTATCCAATTCCAAATCCTTGGGCTTTGAATGAAAACGGAATTGGTTTTCACTTGAGAGGCCTGAGGCCAGCTTTTGCTCAAGGCCCTCAGTGGCTGGCAGGAATCCTAGGGGCTTTGTGTGGAGGGGTTGCTGTGTTTCTGTAGACAGTGGCTCTCCCTCTCCCTGTAGCCTAGTCCCTGGACTAAACTGGGCTCAGGATGAAACTGCTGGGCAGCTGGCATAGGGGTCACTTGTCTTGTCACATTCTCCTCTCTGGCCCAACATTCTTGACCTGCTTCCCACACTCCAGTCAGACCCAGCTTGTTCTCTGTGTCAGGCCTGCCAGGTACCTTCCCTACTGGTCTTTGCATAGCTCAGGCAAACCCTGAGAGGGCCTCTCATTTATGTGCTGACAACTGCTGGCCTCACCTGCAGATTAAGGCAACTGGGCAAGAGGCTTTACCTCAAATTCTGGTCCATTGTTTCCAAGTGTTCAGAAGATACTGGGATTCTTTTGAGGGATGAATATTTTCCAAGTCTCTAAGGCCATTCCAGACATGGAACGGCCACTCTACCACTCTAACTGTGACATCAGACATCATCACCTTCCACAGGCCCCAGCACAACCCCAGGCCGATGGCAGGTGCTGCTGACCCAGGGTGTGATCCATAGGTTTATTGGAGGGCCTGACAATGCAGCCTTGACCTTTCATTCTGATGTCTTGTCTTGGAGAGCAGTAGGACTGGTGGAGGTTGACAGAGAGAAAGGAAATGGGATTGATGAGGAGAACAGAAACAGGCCCTACAGGCGGAGGAGGAGGGAATTCCACATTATACACAACATTGTGAAGAGGGTGGCTGCCTCTTGGAGGAACAGAATGACATGGTTTCCCCTCCTTTTCCTCAGTTATGGAATGTGAGGGCTAGAAAAGTATGTGGGAAGTCAGTGGTCCCTCCCTCATAGCACAGAGGAAATGCAGGCTGTGGAGAAGGCTCTAGAAATGACCATGTCAGAACCTTTGGGGTTGGCTCCACAGCTCCAAGACAGTGGGGTCTCAGTGGTTCTCCCAACTCTAAGTCTCACCTTTCCTTCTTATGGCTCCTCATTACTGCTGCTTCTCTGGACACTCTGATACTTGCTTCACAGAACTGATAGACTCCATTGCAGGCAGCCATCAGCAGGTAATTTATCTCTTTTTTATATCTTCTTCCTCTCTTACCCTCTTTCTGACTCGTGACCTTCTTTTTTTTTTTTTTTTAGCACTGGTCCTTTTCCTCTTTCCCTGTCATGTGATTGTTCTCCTGAAGGGCTTGGTTTGATCCACAGTTGAGGTCCTTGGGTCTTCAGTGTTGATAAAATCCCTCTCCAACCCTCCTGCCCACTGCCTTGGCATTGTTCTGTTTACTGACCCCCAGGTTGCAGCTTTGAATCTTGCTGAACAACCCTACAGGGTCCAGGGAGGGAGCCAGGCTGGGGATCAGAAGACCTGGACCCCACCCTGCTGGAGGACCCCCCCCTCCAGTGACATCTGAATCTGCTCTGGACACTTCCTTCACAGTGTCCTGCACAGGTATCTGTGGACATGCGCAATTGTTCTCTTTCTCCCAGGTGGGAGAAAGTTCTAAACCTGCAAGAAGAGCAACAATGAATCTGGAGGAAAATGAAAGTGGAGAGTTCAGCCTGCAGGATGATGAGGAGGAAGGAGACAAGTGCCTGTGTTTTTCATGGCCATGCTCACTTTCTTGTTTCATCGGGAAAACCAGGAAGCCCAGGAAGAACACCAGATCGTGTGCCCAGAACATTTTGGACATTTGTAAAATATGTCCTGAAGGCAAGTAAAGGATGCCCTGGGAACATCCTCCAGGAACAGGTACCCACTCCATAGGGAACGTCCTCCAGGAACAGGTACCCACTCCATAGGGAACATCCTCCAGGAACAGGCACCCACTCCATAGGGAACGTCCTCCAGGAAAGGTACCCACTCCATAGGGAACGTCCTCCAGGAACAGGTACCCACTCCATAGGGAGCGTCCTCCAGGAACAGGTACCCACTCCATAGGGAACGTCCTCCAGGAACAGGTACCCACTCCATAGGGAACGTCCTCCAGGAACAGGTACCCACTCCATAGGGAACGTCCTCCAGGAACAGGTACCCACTCCATAGGGAACGTCCTCCAGGAACAGGTACACACTCCATAGGGAACGTCCTCCAGGAACAGGTACCCACTCCATAGGGAACGTCCTCCAGGAACAGGTACCCACTCCATAGGGAACGTCCTCCAGGAACAGGTACCCACTCCATAGGGAACGTCCTCCAGGAACAGGTACCCACTCCATAGGGAACATCCTCCAGGAAAGGTACCCACTCCATAGGGAACGTCCTCCAGGAAAGGTACCCACTCCATAGGGAACGTCCTCCAGGAACAGGTACCCACTCCATAGGGAACGTCCTCCAGGAACAGGTACCCACTCCATAGGGAACGTCCTCCAGGAACAGGTACCCACTCCATAGGGAACGTCCTCCAGGAACAGGTACCCACTCCATAGGGAACGTCCTCCAGGAACAGGTACCCACTCCATAGGGAACGTCCTCCAGGAACAGGTACCCACTCCATAGGGAACGTCCTCCAGGAACAGGTACCCACTCCATAGGGAACGTCCTCCAGGAACAGGTACCCACTCCATAGGGAACGTCCTCCAGGAACAGGTACCCACTCCATAGGGAACGTCCTCCAGGAACAGGTACCCACTCCATAGGGAACGTCCTCCAGGAACAGGTACCCACTCCATAGGGAACATCCTCCAGGAACAGGTACCCACTCCACAGGGAACGTCCTCCAGGAACAGGTACCCACTCCATAGCATCAGCCTGCTGGGCTTAGCCCTCCACAGGCTGCTTAGTGAGGGAGATGCTGAGGTGCTGGTGGGGCCACCATGTGTGGGATTCTGAGGGCTGTGCACTGTGTTATTTGTCTGCAGTGACACTTAAACTCACCAGCATCTCATTTGGGGGGACCCAGCTCTGTCCTTGCAGCCCCTTGAAGCCAATAGGGAGCATCACTAGTTCATTCTGAGGAGATAGTAGGGTTGACCATGAATATCCCTGGTTCAGACCTCCTGGGAAAGGTGTGAGAGGAGTGGAGGCACTCCCAGGCTCCTTGTCACACAAGCAAGCAGCCCACCCAGCCCAGTATTGCAGGCCAGCAGGCACTCAGTAGGCCCTGGCATGAAGCAGTGAACATGGTAAAATCCAAGAGACATTGAGATATGATCAGTCCCAGGAGTCCTTCAGCTTCTGTGGAGCCCTAGGGGCCTGGGGTGACCTCATTGCTTTCTTTTTCAAGATGAGGTGGGAGGCTTCGATATGTAGAGAGCAGGGGTTTGAGCACTGACATTTCTGTATCTGTGTCAGATACCAGCAAAGCAAAGCCCTGAAGACATTTCAGGGCCATGCTCACTTGGGAGGGGTTGAGGGAGGGATTCAGGGAGCCTTTGTTTTTAAAATACATTTTCCAATCTTGAAATAAGGTACACATATGAATGTGTGTTTGTGTGTATATATATACTGTTTTTTACTCTTTCAAATGGATGTCTTCTGTAACCCTTTTATGCTAGAATATGCTAAAGTGAGAAATTTATGTCTTAACAAAGTATCACGATTTTAAAAATGACAATGCAGGCTGGGTGCGGTGGCTTACGCCTGTAATCCCAGCACTTTGGGAGGCTGAGGCAAGCAAATCACAGGGTCAAGAGATCAAGGCCAGCCTGCCCAACATGGTGAACCTCAGAGGTGGAGGTGGTAGTGAGCCAAGATGATGCCACTGTACTCCAGCTTGGTCAGACCGAGACTGCCTCAAAAAAAAATTACAATACAAAGACAGGTCTGCTGGGAATGTTAGAAAGACCAGGTCTTACTAGGCAATAACAGTGATGTACTCCAGGAAGCTATGCATATTTGATGTGCAGCTCTTCCGTCTGGATGGCACAGAGGATCTGGGTGACAAGGCAGGGTGACCCCTCCACCCTGTGTCATGAGACCTGCTCCTTCTAGGGTTCAGAGGCATGAGACTCTGCATGTTGATCCTGGAGTCCTTGAAATTCCCCCATTTCTCTGTCTATTTTACTCTTTGGGGAACCAGCCCCCTGAAGGTGCCCATGTGAGTGCCCAAGTTCAGTTCTTCCTCCATGACACTTACAAACACTCTCTGTGGACAGGTAACCCCTCATAAGAGAGCAGCACAGAGGGCTCAGTGCCCTGGCATCTGAGTAGATCTGACTGTGGGGAGCTCAGGGCCCCAAGGTCACCTTGCAGGGCCTGAGAAGCTCTCTGAGACCTGCACAGCCATCCTAGGGAGCCCTTTCTCCCTCCACCTCTGTGCCTCCCCAGTAACCCTTGCATCTCTGTGTTGCAGATTCCTCGAACACCAGGAAGAGCCCTGATGAGATGTCAGCATCGTTCAGACTTGATGTGGATTCTGATCATTTGAAATCTGTTACTCTGAAAACTTTTATAATCTTTGCTTAGTTTGTTTTTAAATATTTTCCTGATCTTAACCTCTGTTTTTTTAGAAGGCATAAATTGTTCTTACGTTGTTTCTGTTTTACATTTTTTGACAAAGTCATTTTTCATTTGTTTTCAGCCTTTCTGAAGTTTTGTTCATCCAGTTTTGAGTTTTTGTAATTTTGATAGATATTTTTGTGTGTGCTTTATTTCATTTTCTTAATGGCTTTTACCTCATTTTTAAAACAAATTCATGTTACGGTAAGTTACATAAAGATGAGTATGTTTATGTTTTGTAGTGGTTTATATTCTGTATGTATTTGACATATATAAGTGTTAATGGCCTGGTGCAGTGGTAACTGCCTGTAATCTCAGCAGTTTGGAAGACCAAGTCAGGAGAACTGCTTGATTCCAGGAGTTTAAGATCAGCCTGGGAAACATATTGAGATCTCATCTCTACAATAATAATTTGTTTTTTTAATTAGCTGGGTGTGGTGGCATCCATCTGTAGTCCCAGCTACTTGGGAGGCTGAGGGGTGAGGATTGCTTGAGCCCAGGAGGTCGAGGCTGCAGTAAGCCATGACTGCAGTACCACTGCATTCCAGGCTGGGTGACAGAGCAAGACCCTCTTTTAAAAAAAGTTTTAGAAAGCAAGGACATTACCCTAGTCTCAGAGGCCAAAATTCCCTTCAAATCCTCCTCCTGCAAAGCAGTTCTGTGCCAGTTGATGTATTCATCATGGGAATGAAGGAAAGTCTAATGGGATAATTGATACTTCCCAGAGGAAGCTAAATGATATGAATCTCTAATTTTGAGGAGGGATAAGGGGAAAAGAGATGAATGCATAGTCAAACTGGAAAAATGCCTGGAGATGACTGTAACAGAACTGATTGTAAAAACATCTGCCTGGAAAGTACTATTTAAAAAAAATTAAAAATATAAATATAAAAACATCAAGCAGCAACACAAAAAAAGTATTTATTGATATCAGTTATAAATCTAGCTGTTCATTGAGGAACTAACCCAGTTTATAACAGAAATAAGTACTTGGAGGGAAATGTTGCATTTTCACTACAGGCCTTGAAGTCTTAGTTACCAGCTGTGGTCCTTTCAGCGTTCTGTGGTTCCTAGTTCCAGAGAAATCACTTGCTCCAGTGTAACGAGTGAAGAGTTCTTTAGGTGATGGCTGCTGGGCTCAGTTTACTGTTCTCTTCACTTTCTTGTAAGCCTTGTGTTGATCAAGTTAAGTTGTGTATTAGTGTACTAACTGTGTTTTGAGCTTCTCCATGCATGTGCAGGCAATTTGAGAGGAGCTTCATGTGTGCAAGGAATTTGAGAGAAGCCTTTTAAGGATGTTTTATTGGGTGGGTCAGGTGAGCAAGATAACATGGGGGCAAGAAGAAAAGTTATTAATTAATGTAAAACCACCAGCGCTTCATCACCTAACTTATGATTTACAGACACTGAGCACATTGCAGGTTGAGAAGGTACTTGGTCCTTTTTGTAGCCTTGTGCTGTGCTCTTTGGAGCCATGAGTGTGTTGCTTTTTCTCACAATTTTGTTTCTTGATTGTTGTTCTTGATGCTGGAAAACATTTTGAAGACAAGACTCTAAACAGTGACCTATGCCACACTACTTTATTAGAAAATGAGAAACTTAACATTACTGAAAAGCTTGGAAGATTCTTCTGCTCGGCAGTGACCTGTGTTTCCCTGGTCTTTACCTTGCTACTCTGCTTTATTCTTTTTGTTGTTGTTGTTGCAGTAGTTAAAATGCCAACTTCTGGGACTTTCTTGTCCTCCACTTTTCTTTCTATCTACCAGCATTCAAATGGTCATCTCTATTAAGGGATAAAATTCAAGAACTTATTTCTATACATTAATCCTGATATGATTTCACTCATCCCTCAGTTTAACATTTAGAGTACAAAGTCATCACCTAGAGGTGCCACTCAGTATACAGCACTGTGTTTAGAAATTGGGGAAGCTGTGAAATATTTAGCTTCTGCTCTCTGAGACCTCAGCCAGGTGCAAAGAAGAGATGCAGAACTGCATTTCAGATTGTGTTATATACACCCAGGAGTACCAGAGTGTGCCTGGGAATCATGGGAGTCAGAAGTTATCAGAGTTATCTGAGGAAGGTATGGCTGAAGCTTTATGAAATGAGATGGGGCCTGTGTAGGCCTTAGATGTGGGAGAAGCAGCATGTGTCAGGAAGCAGAAACAGTATCAGCAAAGGTGCTGCTGTGAGGCAGGTGGGCAGTGTTCGGGGAACAGCCAGGGGTTTTGTGTGACAGGTTTACAGCACCTGTGGGAGACTTTGTTAAATAAGCCCAGAGAAGTAGGTTGGAGCCTACTTAAAAGTATGCATGGCTTTCAAGGCCAGCTGAGTGGTATAAATAGAAACTATAAATAGTAGCACATTTATTAAGGACAACTTTTGTTACCAAAGAGCTTTTAAACTTTTTTTTGATTGCGTAATAGGTGGATAAAGAATTACTGATCTGAATGTATTCAATCTCCGAGTGTTTTAGTATGCTAGATTATTGGAGGTGAAAGGGCTAAGTCAAAGGCAATGAGTGTTTTTGAGACTTTTAATGTTAATTGCAAAATTAACCTGTAAAAAGGCAGTGCCAGCTTAGACTGTGACTAAGAGTTCTTGTTTTATTTTGTCCTTGCTAAGCTGGGTGTTACAACATGGAAACCCTCTGCAGTGTCCCCTGCTCTCCCCCTTCCTCTCTTCCTTTTACTTCTCTTAGGATGGGGTCATCCATATGTTTCTGATAGAGGTAATCAATTGTCACACCATTTTCCGAAGGGCTACTCTCTTCCCATTTATTTGTGATGACACATTTATCCTACCCTAAGCTTTGATAACATGTTAGGATCTTTCTGTACTGTCGTATTAAAGAGGTTAATTTTTTTTTATGACTTATACCTGACAAGTTATAATAGTTTTCTCATGACAAATATAAAAACAAGCCAGGTGTGGTGGCTTATTCCTGTAATCCCAGCACTTTGGGAGGTCAAGGCAGGTAGATCGCTTGAGTCTAGGAGTTAGAGACCAGCCTGAACAACATGGTGAAACCCCATCTCTACAAAAAAACAAAAATTAGGCACAGTGGTGCATGCATATAGTCCCAGTTACTCAGGAGGCTGAAGTAAGAAGATGGCTTGAGCGTGGGAGGTAAAGATTGCAGAGAGCTGAGATCACACCACTGCACTTCAGTCTGGGCAACAGAATGAAATTCTATCTCAAAAAAAAAAAATGTATACGTTATTGAATCATTTATATATGATTGTTATTTTTGATTACAAATTGTTTAGTTCACTACTTTAAAGCCTGCTTTATTTTTTCTTAATTTTATTGACTTATTTGTGCCTTGGCCTGTTTCATTACAAATTATTTATTGTTTACCCACTACCTTAGAGCCTGCTTTCTTTTTTAAAAATTCTATTGTACTTTAAGCTTTGGGGTACATGTGTAGATCTTGCAGGATTGTTGCCTGGGTACACACATGCCATGGTGGTTTGTTGCTTCCATGTCCCCATTACCTACATCAGGGATTTCTCTTAATGTTATACCTTCCCAACCTCTCCACCCCCCACTATCCCTTCCCTAGCCCCACACCCCCCAACAGACCCCAGTGTGTGATGTTCCCTTCTCTGTCCATGTGTTCTCATTCTTCAACACCTACTTATGACAGAACATGCAGTGTTTGGTTTTCTGTTCTTGTGTCAGTTTGCTGAGAATGATGGTTTCCAGATGCATCCATGTCCCTGCAAAGGACATAAACTCATCCTTTTTTATGGCTGCATGGTATCCCATGGTGTATATGTGCCACATATTCTTTATTCGGTCTATTATTAATGGGCATTTGGGTTGATTCCAAGTCTTTGCTATTGTAAACAGTGCTGCAATGAACATATGTGTGCATGTGTCTTTAACCTAGTCCTCTTGTGTAACTCCAGGTCCAGCTCCTGCCTGTGGTAGACACCTTTCCAGGCCGGCATTGGCTTTTTGGCATCCTCTTCCAGCTCAGAACATTTTCAAGTCAGCCTCTCCGGTCCCAGCTCTTCCTCCTGGCTGCATCTACAGGCCCAACTCCTTCCTCACAACAACCACATTTGGCCCAGCTCCTGCTCAGCTCCTGGCAGCCTGTGTAGGCCCCAGCCTTTCTCAAGTTGGGCTTTCCAGGCCCACCTTTGGCCTCCCAGTGGCCTGGACAGACTCACCTCCTGCCTGCCAACAGCCTCTCCAGGTCCAGCTCTTGCCCTCGATGTCGGCCTCCCCAGGCTGTTTCTGCCTGCCTGCCTGCCTCATGGAAGCCCGGAAAGGCACAGCTCCTGGCTCTCTGATGGCTTCTTTAGGCACATGTCATGCCTCACCATGGCCTCCCCAGGCTGACAGGGGCTCCTGCTTTTTGGCAGCCTCTGTAGGCCCAGCTCCTGCATTCTACCGACCTCTGTGGGCCCAGTTTGTTCCTCACTAGACCTTTCAGGCCTCCGGACCCACTTCTCGGAAGCTTTTGGTGGCCTCTCCAAGCCCAGCTCATAAGCTCATGTCTCTCGTGGACTCTCCAGGTCCAGGTGCTGCCTTCCGGCATCCACTCTGGGCCAAGCTTTTCCACATGGCTGCATCTACAGGCCCCCCACCTACCTTGCAACAACGTCTGTGAACTCAGCTCCTTATAGCATTTGTAGGCCTGAAAGGTACTTAAATCAAGCTCTCCAGGCTCACGCAGCTCATGCCTCACGATGGCCTCTCCAAGATCAGTTCCTGCCCTCCGAATGCATCTTGAGGACCCAAATATGTTCAAGTCAGCTTCTATTGGCCTGGCTCCAGCTTCCTCCTGGTGGCCTCAGAGGTCTACATATTCCTAAAGTTGGCCAGTTTAGGCCCAGGTCCTGCCATCCCGGTGCCCTCTCTGGTTGCAAAACATCCTCACGTTGGCCCCTCCAGGGTGAGCTCCTGTCTCCCAGTGACCTCATTGGGCCCAGCTCCTGCCTCCCATTGGCCTCTGCAGCACAGCCTCTGCCTCCCTCATGGGGACCTCCCCAGGCCCAGCTCTTCTTCCTGGCCACGTCTGCAGGCCCAAGTCCTGCCTCATGACAGCCTCTTTTGTCTCCTCTGGGCTCCTGCCCAGCTCCTGGCGGTCTTTCCTTTGTAGGCCCAAAGCTTCCTGAAGTAGAGCTTTCCAGGCCTACTTTCTGCCTCCTGGTGGCCTTGAAAGACCCAGCCAGTGCCTGACAGTGTCCTCTCCAGGCCCAGCTCTGGCCTCTGCACAGCCTCCCTGGGAGCAGCTGTTGCCTGGCAGTGGCTTCCCCAGGCCAAGTTTCTGCCTGCCTCCTGGCTGCATCCACAAGTCCAGCTCCTCCATCTCACTGGCCCATTGAGGCCCAGCTCGTGCCTTTGGCAGCCTCTCTGGGTCCAGCTCTGGCCTCACGCTGGCCTCCAGTGTTGGTCCCGGTCCTCCCTCGCACTGGCCTAGCTGTCTAGGCCCAACTCATGCCTCTGATGGATTCTTCTGGGCTTGGTTCTGCCTCCCAGAAGCCTCTGCAGGCCCAAAACTGCCTCTCTTGGGCCTCTCCAGGCCCGGCTCCTGCCTGTGCCAGGCCCCTCCAGGCCCAGCCTCTACCACCCAGTGGACCCTCCAGGCCCAGCTCTCGGCCTCACCATGGCCTCCTCTCAGACCCAGCTCCTGCCTTTTGGGCAAGCTGTATCTCCCAGTGGCTTCTTTAGGCCAAGCTGGTGCCTCCCAGTGTTAGCTTTCTGGCATCCTCTCCAGGCCCAGGATGTCCTCAAGTGGACCTAGCTGGGTCCAGCTCTTCTTCCTGGCTGCATCTACAGGCCCAACTCCTGCCTTACAACAACCACATCCAGCCCAGCTCCTGGCAGCCTGTGTAGGCCCCAGCCTTCCTCAAGTTGGGCTTTCCAGGCCCACCTTCGGCCTCCCTGCAGCCTGGACAGACACAGCTCCTGCCTGCCAACCGCCTCTCCAGGCCCAGCTCTTGCCTTGGACGTTGGCCTCCCCAGGCCCTTTCCGTCTGCATGCATGCATGCCTGCCTGCCTGGTGGCAGCGTGGACAATCCCAGCTCCTGCCTTTCCGATGGCCTCTTTGGCACATCTCATGCCTTGCCTCAGCCTCCCCAGGCCAAGGGAGGTTCCTGCCTTTTGTCAGCCTCTGCTAGCCAAGCTCCTGTGTCCCAGTGGCCTCGACAGATCCAGCTCATTCCTCACAGCAGTCTTCCGGACCCACTTCTTCGAAGCATTTTGGCAGCCTCTCCATGCCCAGCTCATGCCTCTCCAGGCCCAGGTGCTGCCTCCCAGCATCCTCTCTGGGCCCAGCTCTTCCTCCCAGCTGCGTCCACAGGCCCAGCTCCTTTCTCACAACAACCTCTGTGGACTCAGCTCCTGCCCATCTCCTGGCGGCCTCTGTAGGCCTGAAAAGTCCTCACATCAAGCTCTCCAGGGCCACCCAGCTCATGCCTCATGGCCTCTCCAGGCTCAGCTCCTGCTCTCTGATGGCATCTTCGAGCCCCAAACTTCCACAAGTTGGCTTCTGTCAGCCCAGCTTCGGCCTCCTCCTGGTGGCCTGGGCAGGCTCAAAGAGTCATGAAGTTGGCCTCTCCAGGCCCAGCTCCTGCCATCCCATTGGCATCTCCGGGCACAAAATATCCTCACATGGGCCCCTCCAGGGCCAGCTCCTGCCTCCCAGTGGCCTCCTTGGGCCCAGCTCCTGCATCCCATCGCCAAATCTAGGCTCAGCCTCTGCCTCCCTCATGGTGGCCTCCCCAGGCCTAGCTCTCCTTTCTGGCCACATATACAGGGCCAAGTCTGGCCTCACAGCAGCCTCTTTTGGCTTGGCTCCTGGCCAGCTCCTGGCTACCCTTTCTTTGCAGGCCCCAAGCTTCCTCAAGTGGAGCTTTCCAGTATTACCTTCTGCCTCCTGGTGGCCTTGACAAGCCCAGCTACTGCCTGACAGTGGCCTCTCTGGGCCAGCTCTGGCCTCTCTGCAGCCTTTCCAGGATCAGCTGCTGCCTGGTGGTGGCTTCCCCAGGCTGAACTCCTGCCTCCCTGCCTCCCAGCTGTGTTTACAGGCCCAGCTCCTCCCTTACACTGGCCCATTGAGGCCCAGCTCATGCCTCTCCAGGCCCAGCTCCGGCCTCATGTTAGCCTGTAGTCTAGGCCCAGGGCCTCCCTTGCATTTACCTTTCTAGGCCCAGCTCATGCCTCTGAAGGACTCTCCTGGGCCAGCTCCTGCCTCCCAGTGGCCTCTCTAGGCCCAGGGCCTCCACTTGTGGGCTTCTCCAGGCCTGGCTCCTGCCTGTGGTAGGCCCTTCCAGGCCCAGCCTCTGCCTCCCAGTGGACCTCTAGGCCCAGCTCTTGGCCTCAGCATGGCCTCCTCTCAGGCTCAGCTCCTATGTTTTTGGCAGCATGTATGTACAGGCCCAGTTCTGGCCTCCCAGTGGCCTCTTTAGGCCAAGCTGGTGCCTCCCTGGTGACCGTATCATGCTCAACGTTGGCTTTCTGGCATCCTCTCCTAGACCAGAATGTTCTCAATTGGACCTCTCCAGGCCCAGCTCTTCCTCCTGGCTGCATCTACAGGTCCAACTCATGCCTGACAACAATCACATTTTGCCCAGCTCCTGCCCATCTCCTGGCAGCCTCTGTAGGCCTCAGCCTTCCTCAGGTCTGGCTTTTCTCACCCACCTTTGGCCTTCCAGTGGCCGAGACAGCTCCAGTTCCTGCCTGACAACAGCCTATGTTTTGCCTCACTCTCGCCTTTTCAGGATTATCTTCTGCCTCACATTTGCCTCTCAAGATTCAGCTTCTTTTTCATGGTAGCCTTTGTTAGACCTTCTGCAGCCTCACCATGGCCTCTCCAGGCTTATCGTCTACTTTTAGTGACCACTCAAGGTCATCTCCTGCCTTATGGTTGCCTTTTCTGATGCTGTACTTGTCTCACAGTTGTCTCTTCTGGATTCAGCTTTTTAGGTCATTGATGGTTAACAGCAGTCAAAAGCTTAAAGCTTCCCTGGACTCTCATTCGTTTACTTCACAGCAGTGTGTGTTTGCAAAATGCCTGTCTCCACTTGTAACCTTGACAGTGCATTTCTGCCAGATTTGTAATAAATTCTGCCTTTGTTTTTCACAGTGGTGTCTGTTTTATTTACTGTCTCATGGTTTGTCTTGTCTTCTGGGGGTTCAGTGGGGAATGAGCCTCTGCTTGGCCTGTTAGTCTTTGCCCTGGATATAGCACCTTCTCATTTCATGTCTTCTGTTTTTATATTTTTTACAGTTGTTTTTTTTTTCTTAGCCTCTTGTTCTTTTAACCAGGCTGGAGTGTCATCGTGTGACCATGGCTCACTGTGGCTTTGGCCTTTTGGCTTCAATCGATCCTCCCAACTCAGCATCATAAGTAGCTAGAGACTACAGGCACATGCTAGCATCCCTGACTAATTTCCGACTTTGTTGGAGAGATTGGTTCTCACTCTGTGGCTGGCCTTAAACTTTTGGACACAAGGAATCCTCTTGCCTGGGCCTCTCAACATGCTGAGATTACAAACTTGAGCCAACATGCTGAGATTACAAACTTGAGCTGCTGTGGGCTCTGCCCAGCTGTCCTGTGAACTTCCCTGCAGTCCTGGTTATATGGGTGTAGTTAGAACTGTCTCAGCATTGGCAGCCCACCTCTGTAATGGTGGACTCTCACTGTAATGGCAGGTTGCCTTGGCAATGGCGGGCTGCCTTGGCAATGGTAGACACCCCTCCCTCACAGAGCTGTACAGTCCCGGGTTCAGCTGTGCTTGCTATGAAACTCTCAATCCAAAGAGTTCCTGATTGCTGTTCTTCTGTGGGGGTGGGACCATCCAAGCCTGATCATCTGACTCTCTGCTTCAGAGCCTTTTGCTCTCCAGTTGAATGGTCAGTCGACTCTCTCCCAGGTGTTCCTGTCTCCTGTCAAAAAGGCGCTGGGGTCTATGTGATTTCCTCTGCGGTGACTCACTGCGCCAGCTGAAACAGCAGTGCTGAGATTCATGGGGCCTTTTTGTTTGTTTGTTTTTGCCCGGGAATCTCCTAGCCTGGCTCCCTGCCTCATACCCCCCTTTAGTCAGATGAATGGGTGACTGCACCTTCCCAGGGCTCCAATCGCTAGCCAAAAGGGCACCCAGACCAGTGTATTTTGTATGGAGAACTGCCGTGCTGGGGCACCGCAAACAGCCATGTGAGCCAAAACAGCCGCGGGGACCGAAACAGCCGCGCCGGCCAAAACAGTTGCGCTGGCAACCCGTGGGGCTTCTCCATCTGGGAATCTCCTGGTCTGTGGGCAATAAAAATCCATCTGGAAATGCGGCATCCACTCACGTTCTGCACTTTCACTGGGAGCTGCAATCCCGAGCTGTTCCTAAATGGCCATCTTGGATCCGGATCCCAAATACCCTTTATTTCTTTTTCTTGCCTGATTGATCTGGCTAGAGTGAATCGGCAACCAACGGAATGGGAAAAAAACTTGTGCAATCTACCCATCTGACAAAGGGCTGATATCCAGAATCTGCAAAGAACTAAAACAGATATACGAGAAAAAAACAAGCCCATTCAAAAGTGGGCAAAGGACATCAACAGACACTTTTCAAAAGAGGACATATATGAGGCCAAAAGACATATGAAAAAATTCTCATCATCAATGGTCATTAGAGAAATGCAAATCAAAAACACACTGAGATATCATATCAACTCATGCCAGTTAGAATGGCGATCATTAAAAAATCTGGAGACAACAGATGCTAGAGAGGATGTGGAGAAATAGGAACACTCTTACACAGTTGGTGGGAGTGTAAGTTAGTTCAACCATTGTGAAAGACAGTGTGGCAATTTCTCAAGGATCTAGAAATAGAAATTCCATTTGACCCCACAATCCCATTATTGGGCATATACCCAAAGAACTATAAATCATTCAACTATAAAGACACTTGCACACATATGTTCACTGCAGCCCTGTGTACAAGAGCAAAGACCTGGAACCAACCCAAATGCCCATCAGTGATAGACTGGACATAGAAAATGTGGTACATATACACCATGGAATACTACCCAGCCATAAAAAACAATGAGTTTGTGTCCATTGTAGGGACTTGGATGAATCTGGAAACCATCATTCTCAGCAAACTGACCCGAGAACAGAAAGCCAAGCACCGTCATGTTCTCACTCATAGTTGGATGTTGAACAATGAGAACACGTGGACTCAGGGAAAGGAGCATCACACACAGGGGACAGTTGTTGGGGGGTAGAGAAAACAGGGGTGGAGAGGGAGGGGAGGGTGGGGACGGATAACATGGGGAGAAATGCCAGATACAGTATGCACCTAAAGTAAAATAAATTTTTAAGAAGAGAAAAAAAATAGGATTCAGGTCACTTTAATCCAGAAGGACTCAAGGGAATCCAGAGGCAATTATGATAAAGGGTGGTGCTGTGCCCTTCACTGCCTATAGAATCTGAAAACACTTTAAGGGGCTTCCAACTTAAAAAAATACATACTTTCTTTTTCATTTGTTAATCAGGAAAAAGAAATCCAAAAATAATTTGAGATTACATGTAACAATGACAAAAGCAATTCTGTGACAGAATTGTTGTCTGATGAATGCCTGAGATTTCTGATTTCAGAACACAAATATTCATAGGCTGTGAGAACACATCTCACTACCACTGGTCAAGTCAATGTTTCTGACTTTTTATTATCAGTAAAGAGTGCTTTTTGTTATACTTTTATTCATTTATTTGGTTCTCAAAATTGCCTCAGACAGGGATTAATGTCAGGAGCTTTCAAGGAGAGAAATTCATGAATGGGGGCCCCCAGGGTGCAGGTGACAAGAGTCACAGGTATGGGAGAAACCAGGAAGTCTGTATTTAGATGAGAATATCATGCAGAAGCACAACATGTTACTTCTTGTGAGTCTTACTATTCCACAAAAGGTGCAAGCTTAAAAGCTAGAATGGGAATTAGACTTCAACAAATAATTTAGCCAACTTCAATATCCAAGAAAACTGTACAAATATATGCCACAGCGTTATTTCAAACAGAAAGGCAAGCCTTTGCTGATGGTACTTCCCACTTGATGAGGCTGACTGCTCTTTACCAGACAGGCCTTGGGTTCCTGAAATATGATACTTGAGAAAAACTGGACTAAATCTACTCAATATTGTATTAGAGATCAATTCCAGTAAGTTTGAGATATGTCCATTAAGTATTTTCTGTGATATTACTGCCTAAAAAACATAATTGCAACCCTAAAAAACTCTTTACAAGGTTCGTAAATAAATCTGTTCACTTTAGGTGTAGTAAAATAGTTAAACACGCTATACTAAAGATTTTGTTCTTAAAAAGCATTTACTTTCTTGGCTGACCATGTGCTTGTGAAGCTGGGAAAACATCTAGATAGATTCACCTGGGTGGAGAGAAGCTTCCTTGGCAAAAGCTGCTCACAAGGCCAGGCCACACACAGAAGACACT
The DNA here is from genome assembly GCF_048565385.1 of Saimiri boliviensis. NCBI lineage: Eukaryota > Metazoa > Chordata > Mammalia > Primates > Cebidae > Saimiri > Saimiri boliviensis. The sequence continues at coordinate 1,617,747 of NW_027412502.1, forward strand.
CACTAAATTACCCATGTGGGTTGGGCTTTGAAGCTGGCTTTATACAGGGCCTCAACAACCACGCAGAGACTTTTGGGGTTTATTTACCTGCCAAATAATAAAGCAATAAAAAGAGATTTGGTTTTGTTTACTTTTTTGACTTTCTAGTATATCTTTCATGCCAGGAGTAGGATTCTGAGAGTGGTTTTTCCTCCTTTGGCTGAACCATTCCCAGCATCACAGCAGCAACCACAGCATTCAGATGAGAAAGCCATCTCTTTGATGGATTTCTTTTAGGAGCACACTTGCTACTGTCCCAGAATCCCCTGAAAGCATCTCCCCATGTCTCTAGGCTTCATGAACCAATCACTACAGAAGGGGAGATGGGATTAAGTTTTACCCAGGAGTAAGGGGGAAAGTCACAGTACATATGGGAACAATTAGGAAAGAGTGAAGAAAAATGGATGTCGGGGCAACCAAACATGCCCTTACACCACAGACCTTAACCTGAAAAAATGTCCTCTCCTGACCCTAGGCAGATTCCTACTCTTAAACTCTCAACCTCCAGAGACATTCTCAGCTGTAAGTATCTTCAGTATACCATCTTCTCCTTTAACACCCAATGAGAGGTAAAACATTCTAATAGAGTCATATTTTAGGTATTTTGGAGCAATGGTTCTCAAAATGTAAAGGAAAGTATCACCTGGAGATTTATTAAAATGTAGATGCTGGTGTGCCACACCCAGAGGTTCCAATTCACTGCGTGTGTGTGTGTATGTGTGTGTGTGTGTGAGAGAGAGAAAGAGAGAGAGAGAGAGAGAGAGAGACAGACAGACAGACAGAGAGACAGACAGAGGGAGAGAGATTGCCTGCAGGTGGAAAGGCTGTCATTTTAACAAGCAACTCAGATGATTTGGATGCAGGTGGTCAATGGACTTTGCTGAGAAACATCCAATTTAGAACCTATAAAATATTAAAATTATGTGGCCAGAGAATTTGGAGTTTAAATCACAGCAATCTTTCTATTCATGAAGGTTTAAAAATAATTCATCACTCCAGGAAAAGGAAGAGCATGCATGTTTTAGATTTTCCACAGGTTGTTACAATTTTTCCACGATTCTCAAAGGTAATTAGGGTGAGTGGTATTATTCGGACCTTGCTGATTGGGAGATTAATGCAGGTAAAGTGATTTGCCAAAGGTTATATAACTGTTTGGGTCATAAACCCTGCTAGGTCTACCGACTTTTGTTCAGAGACCAAATAACATGTCATTCTCTCTACCACTACTAAAGTTAAAAGCATTGGGAAAAGCATGCAGAAAATATAAACACATTTCCTAATCTAATTTTGGATTAATTTTTACTCATCTCTCCAATTCTCCATCATCAGGCAACATCTTTTAGTATTTGCCTTCTGGACCCATTATGAGGAAACGTAAATCTCACAGATATGTTACTGGGGGAAAAAAACACATAGTCCTCTATGGAAAAACATTATCATGTATTTTTTATAGCTGAAGGCTTAGCTGGCATTGATCAGAACAGACACAGTCTGAGTTTTTAGCTTACTATAGAAACGAAATATAGCTTACTATAGAAGTTTTTAGCTTACTTAGACGAGACAAATAGAAAAGCAGGGTTTCTTTTAAAATCCCACAAATATGGCATATTTTCAAGACAGAAAGGATGCAGATGGCTTCTTTGATTTCAGAAACTTCAACTGCAACTCCCTGAATGTTTTCTGATTGGGTTTCACATACCATATCATGAGGTTCTTTACAGAAGATAAAGACTCTTTGATAGTAATGAAAAATTCTAACTCTACAGTCCTTCCTTTCCTTTACCATCGAGGAAAAACCTGCATTTTCTCCCATGAGAATAACTCCAGGTATCATAAAAAAGATAAAGTATTTAATCAAGTTAGTAAAGGAAACCCCCAGCAGAAACAATACATGTTTTTGAAGGTTAGAGGTGTTATGGGCTGGGTGTGGTGGCTCCTGCCTGTAATCCCTGAACATTGGGAGGCCAAGGCTGGTGGATGTCTTGATGTCAGGAGTTTGAGAATAGCCTGGCCAACATGGTAAAACCCCATCTCTACTAAAAACACAAAAATTAGTGGGGCATTATGGTGGGTGCCCATAATCCCAGCTACTTGGGAGGATAAGGCAGGAGAATCACTTGAACCTGGGAAACAGAGGTTACAGTGAGCCAAGATCATGCCATTGCACTCCAGCCTGGGCAACAAGAATGAAACTCTAGCTCAAAAAAAAAAAAAAAACAAAACAAAAAAACAAAAAACAGGTATGAATAGAGAATATGTTTCGTGTGTCAAATCTCTCTGTCTTTGTGGTGAAAAATGCCATTTACTATTACATGGTAGTTTAATTCTAGAGTATTAAATAATCATGTTCATTTGCTAAAAACCAACTGTTTAGCGAACTACAAAAAATGGTTTATAAATTCACCAGAAGCTGGCCAGGTGCAGTAGTGCATGATTGTAATCCTAGCACTTTGGGAGTCTGAGGTACGGGATCACCTGAGGTCAGGAGTTGAGACCAGCCTGACTAACATGGTGGAACACCATATGTATTAGATATCAAAAATAACCCAAGCATGGTGGTGCATGCCTATAATCCCAGCTACTTGGGAGACTGAGGCAGGAGAATCATTAGAACCCAAGAGGCGGAGGTTGCAGTAAGCAAAGATTGCACCATTGCACTCTAGCCTGGGCAACAAGAGCAAACCTCATTCTCGGAAAAAAAAAAAAAATTACCAGAATCATTATTCAAATACCAATTTTAACAAGTCTTTGGCCTGGTGCAATGGCTCACACCTGAAATCCCAGAACTTTGGAAGGCCAAGGGTGGTGGATCACCTGAGGTCAGGAGTTTGAGACCAGCCTGGCCAACATGGTGAAATGCCATCTCTACTGAAAATGAAAAATTAGCCAGGCGTGGCAGTGCACACTTGTAATCCCAGGTACTCCAGAGACTGAGGCAGGAGAATTGCTTAGAGGCTGGAAGGCAGAGGTTGCAGTGAGCCAAGACTGTGCCACTACGATCTACCCTGGGTGACAGAGGGAGCCTCTGTCTCAAAAAAAAAAAAAAAAAAAAAAAAAACAACCAGTCTTTTAGATAGCAGAGTTGTGCAGCAGAAGCATGCTGGGCCTATAAAAAGCAATGTTTTAATAGAATACCCTTCATTTCTGAGGATTCACCAACCTAGAAACCTGGAGAAATGGTCTTTGTTTGCCAGTCACATACGAAGTGACCCATCCTGTCAGCGGTTACTGTCCTCTAATTTAGAAAATTGTCTGATCAATCAGCTGTGGCCCTGTTTATTGTCCAGTACCAAAAAATGCCCCTGATAAAGTATTCATCATAGCAGACCAACCCTGAACCAGAAAGAAAAGAGCATAAAACATATTCTAAGCCCCAAGACCTGACCAAAGGGCTACTGTCTTGCACTGTACACTTTGTTTTGTGGGGCTCAATTACGCTGCTTTAAAACAAATTTACTTTCTTTAAACACACACAGTTTCTTTGTTGGAAATGCTCATTTTCCTACGTAATAATCCTCTGGGTTTATTCAATGCTCTCTAATTTCTTCTATTGCCAGAATTTGGAAAAGAACTGAAAAGCACATTAGACATTTATCCTCTTTTCTTACAAAGAGCCAAAATGCATTAGAGGACATGCACACCCACTCCTGCAGGACAGGTCCATCCCACTCAGCACCCTCAGTGGAGGTCCTGTGCACCCTGGGGCTTAATCAGACAATTGAGCCACCAGGTGGAAAGGCAAGCAACTCTACTCTGGGCTGCCTCATGAGACACAGCTGCTGGACACAGTCTAGACTTGGGTCAACCCGGGGTTGGGGGTTGTCTACTTCTGCAGAGTAAGTGAGGCAGTGATAGACAGCTGTGCCATGCACAGACCTGCCCCTTAAATATGTATCCCTTGCTGACAAACATCAGTTGAATTCTGACCCACTGTTCTTCCCTTTCCACCTGGGTTCTGTGTCCCAGCATGAACATCCTCTCTTAAACGTGGGTGGAAAACACCAGAGCAAACATAAATCTACTCAGTGCACATCCCTTGCAAACAGCTGCCCCTTGGGCCCAGAATTGTGCACACTGGCCTAGATCTGTAAGGAGACCCAGGCAGGCCTGGGCAGTGGGCATTTGGGTATTTGAGAAAAAAGCTTAGGTTCCTGGGAGCCCAGAGAACAGATTAGAAGTGGGAAGACTGGCTGTGTACCTCACAGATTTTCACTCCGTGTGCAGGAACACACCCACGATGGGAGGACCAGGACAGAGGTCCTTAAGTACAGGGCCCAGCAGCCTGTTGTTGGGGTCTAACAACAAGAATGCTGTGGACCACCTCAGAGTGGAGTCTCTGGGATAAATCTGAAGACCTGAGATTGCACAGCTTCCTTGGTAAATTGAGGAGGTGTGGACCACAAGATTGCCAAGCTCCTTTCTATCCAAACTTGATACTTGGAGATTCCATGATCCAGTTTGTCACTGTTGACGGCTCAGTCTCATGCCCTAGACAAAGGTAATATAAAAGAAAAAATAAAAAGACACTAAAATGAGTATACAAGTCTTTAATCTCAGCCCCTTCAGTTCAAAGAGATAAACAATGAGAGTAGAGCTGCTAGATTTAACTTCCACAGGTGACTCAGATGAGGAAAACAACTAATCAGAGGACAACATCAAAACTGTAACCAGTGTAATCACCGGATTAGGAACAACTCAAAATAGCTCTAGTTTCCAAAGGGCAACAAACTGTACATATCAGTAATATTTGCAATTAACAAAAAATTTTTTTAAATATGTGGACGTGCCAGGTAAGAGGATTTAAGTTGACTTTTTATAATACTTCAAATTTAAAATGCCACTTATGTGGACTGGATGACATCTTCCAGGTGCTTTAATTTGGTTTACCTGCTGATAGATCCTGACAGAAACAGGTAGCACCAGCCTCTCCTAAACCTCATTGCAGCTGTAAAACACAGAGGGTGTGCTTGTCCACACATGGAGAAACACTGTTATCACAAGATACAGAAGGCAAACTCCCAATCAGGTGTATTACCTGTCCTATCATATTTTGGGCAATGAGAATGGTGGGCCAGATGGTTGAGTAGATGCCCAAAAACCACCAGTCAGGTCAGCATGCCTCCCCACACAGCTAGATGGCTGAACTGCAGAGGAAAATAGTCACTCAAACAGGGCTTTTTGGTTGGCACAGCAGATTCACCTGAACTCCATCTTCTGCACAACCCTTGCATCCAAGCTACCTCTCCTTACGGAAAGATTCTCATGACTCATAACTCACTGGGAGTTCAATCTGCCTAATTCCCCTGTCAGAATTTTTTAACAATGACTTCAAGTAATGAGTGTCCCCAAAGTACTCTGAAGATATACATGCTTTTGCTGTCATGGCTGGCTTTCCTCTAAGTTTTACCCCATAGTGACAGTAGGCCCCTCTCAGTTCATGGCAAGTATTTGTTAAAACCTAAGGTTGTATACAATCAGGATACATTAATCTGGTAAGATAGTCGCTGAACAGACAAAACCCATAAGATCTTGTTTATTGAACATTTTGGGACTTCAATTGTTGTGTTCATTTTGCAAAGAGTTTTTTTTTTTTAAATTATTATTTGAGATGGATATTGCCTCTTAACAGAGTTCCCTTAAGCATCTACTGAGGTATTCATTTTTTTTCTCCATTGTCCTCTTAATATGATGATCCTTGACTTCTTTCTTTCTTCCACAACCCACAATCTAACCCACGTGCAAGATCTGTTAGCTTTTAAAAAGATAAAATAAATCCAGACTCTGACCACTTCTCACTGCCTTCTTCTCTAATATCCCAGGTTAAGATATCATCACATTTAACCTGGATTAATTGCCACTGTCCCTTAGGGCAGGGGGCCCCAATTCACAACGCAGCCCACGGACTGGTACCAAACCATGGCCTGTTAGGAACCAGGCCAGACAGTAGAAAGTGAGCAACATGTGAGCAAGCAAAGCTGTATCTGTATTTACAGCCATTCCCTATCGCTGGCATTCCCACCTGAAGCTCTGCCTCCTGTCAGATCAGCAGTGGCATTAGATTATAGTAGGAGCATGAATTCCTGGCCACCTTGAGACTTCAGTGCTCTCTATGGAGTCAACATTCTCACAGATAGAGTGTCATGAAAGTATAGAAAGACTTTATAGCATAGCAATGTACCAGCATGGCTTTGGAGTAAAGCAGATTTGAGATCTTTTTTCCCAGCTTTAATTAAGTTGCTATTCCCTCTAAGCCTCACACTTCTGATCCGTAGAACTTGAATAACATAATATCGACACGTAGGGTCACTATGAGAACAATCTGAGAAGATGTGGAGGAACACTTAGCCTGCTGGCCAGCACCTTAGCACTGTCATCGTCATTAGGTAGAACATTTTGTTTTTGAGAGGCGTTACCTGAAGGCACTATACCTTGCTATAGCGCCCAGCCTGGTCTTGAACTCCAGGGCTCAAGAAATCCTTCTGTGTATCTGGGATTACAGGTGTGAGCCACCACATCTGGTTCATTTCTTAATTAGCTTTCTCTAAGAACAAAAAAATTGTAGTGTAAAATTATGTATTTTTAGTAAATTTAAGGTTGAATTAAAATATATAAAACATGAAGAAAATATTTAACATTTTTACATTAAAACATTTTAAAACTGATTCTTCTGTTTTTTGAAAAAAATCTCAGTGTCTCCATTAAATGAATGAATTTAAATTACTTATATTTTTCTCTATTCTTTTACCACCACTTGTTAAAATAAAGTGGTAGCCATAGCGACATGTCCCAGGGCATAGACTTTCCCCTCTGTGTATGATGGCCAAATAGTCCCTTTTCAATCAAGCACTCAGTTCCCCCACCCCACGCCCTGCCTCCCTCTCTCTTTCTCTGTGGCTACAATTAACTTCTATGCAGTAAATGTATGTGTTCCCAGACTTGTAACAACTTTTGTTTTTAAGGAAGTTTACAATAAATGCTTCTGAAATGAGAGAATTAATACATGAACCAGGATGAAGTCCCTATTCTGTTCACCTAGAAAAAAAATGATTTTTCAGTTCTCTAGATTCATTTTTACATGTGATCAAGAGAAAACAATTCCAAAGGACTAAGAAGACGCCTATGGTATGACCAAATGTCTACATTTCATGAATTCCAGGATTCCCAGACTTTTCTCAGCCACATGTCTAAATAAACATCACCTTCAATTCCTTGTAAACCTATAAACCTAGAACATACGAAGCTGCCGACTGCTAAATAGAGCTTTGCTTTTTTTTTTTTTTTTTTTTTTTTTGAGACAGAGTCCTGCTCTGTCGCCCAGGCTGGAGTGCAGTGGCACAATTTTAGCTCATTACAACCTCCACCTCCCAGGTTCAAGTGATTCTCCTGCCTCAGCCTCCCAAGTAGCTGGGATTATAGGCACCACCATGCCCAGTTAATTTTTTGGTACTTTTTCGTAGAGACAGGGTTTTGCCATGTTGGCCAGGCTAGTCTCAAACTCCTGACCTCAGGTGATCTGCCTGCCTCGGCCTTCCAAAGTGCTGGGATTCCAGGCATGAGCCACCACACCTGACCAATAGAGCTTTGTTTTTAAAGGATTTTTTTTTTTTTTTTTTTTTTTTTTTGAGACAGAGTCTCACTGTGTTGCCAGGTACCAGGCTGGAGTGCAGTGGCACAATCTCAGCTCACTGCAACCTCAAGCAATTCTCCTGCCTCAGCCTCCCGAGTAGCTGGGACTACAGGCACATGCCACCAAGCCCAGCTAATTTTTGTATTTTTAGTAGAGATGGGGTTTCACTATGCTGGCCAGGATGGTCTCAATTTCTTGACCTCGTGATCTGCCCGCCTCGGCCTCCCAAAGTGCTGGGATTACAGGCTTGAGCCACTGTGCCTGGCCAAAGGATGTTTTATATGATATTTCCATTAATGCATGTGGGTAAAGATTTTTGTTATTAAAAGTCAAATCTGCATTTGATAACACCTCAGATCATAGCAATCCCGTCTTCAGAGGTGCTGTGTGATCCGTGAATTGCTCCCCGACCATGAAAACCCTCTCTGGGCAGCATTCTCTCAATATGGTGTGCCAAGTGGACTCATGAAAACCATGAAATGCAATGCTCTGCCAGTAACTAAGCTTAGATTTTTGACAGGTTGCTGCATTTTTCCCACCTAAGTTTCCGGTGTCTATTCATGCCAATAGCAGGTGGTCAAATATTCCTACGGTGCAATACGATACTTGAGAAAAATCTGCCATAAAAAATGGCCATTCTGCGCAGGTCACTTCCTGTGGGCATGTTGGAGACAAACTGGTCCAAAGCACTGGTCACTGGTGTTAATCACGCTGAAACTCGCGTTTGCTGACTGAAAACATTTGTGATACATTTGCTTTTGTGATGTTTCATTTTTCAATCAAACTCAAGTCTGGCAAGTAGTTTTGGGTTGAGGCAGGATTTCTCCACCCATCAGCCACCACTATAAATCTGCCAGTGAGAAATTGAGTAGAAACCATATGGATGCCTTTCAGAGGTTTTCCCAACACATGAAGCATTTTATGTCTTTAGAATATTTATTTAACCAAAGGAAGCACATGGAAAATGAGAGGAAATGGACATCAATTTGTGTTTTTACTAACTTCCCCACAAAACCTTTTGGATTATAGAGTTTAAAAATATAATTTAAAAAATCTTGTAGGGAATTCCAGTTAAATATAGTTTAAAAGAGTGGTTAGGACTCACTGGATTTTTATTTTTAGGTAGAATTTAATAAAGTCACCTTCTGGTAACTTTCTTCCAGACAAAAATCTATTTGAATCTTACTCTGGTGTATCCAGAAAACGGAAAGAAGTTGGCCCTCATTATTTCATTTTGTGAAGTTTTTAATGAGGCTGATTATCATGAGACAAGGAGTATCACAGAAACTGCAGCTCATTGCGTGCCATAGACCTTGTGTTTTGTGATAGTAATGCATTATGTAAGACTGCCCAGGTTGATGGCAAGATAGCGCTGGTACAGAAGCCAGAATGTGGCAGAACTTTTTTTTTAAGATGGAAAAAATTATCTGAGTGGCTCTTTTCATTTCTGGGTTCTCAGAATACCCCTTGGCCTGTGCTTTTTCTTCTTGGTACTGGAAAGTTGTCAGAGCTGGAGAGAGAGTGCCTGGCGCTGCTGAGAGCTGGCTAGCCAGGACACGCCACTCAGGCCTGCCAGAGGGGAGCTGGATGACATGAGCCCCAGCGCTGCCTCCGATAGTGATGGTCTATATTTTATCACTTCCTCCGCTTCTTCCGTAGCTGGCTGGGTGCATTCTAAGTCACTTTCAAACACATGAGGAGAGCCATTAAAACTTAAAGAGATCAGTTTCACTTATTGTATTAGTAATTTGGGAAAATTAAAAGACAAGAAAGTTAACTGATTTCCCTAAGTGTGCTCACCTTATATGAGGCCAACTTAGACTCAGGCATCTAGTGCAGTGACCTTTCCAGCCCATAGTAGTGACGTGACAAAGGAAGGGGTCAGACTGGATCAGTCAGTGGAAAATCCAATCAGTGGACTATGCAACTAAAACAAAAAAACTTAACCGTACAGTCTCTGTCTGTCTGTCTGTCTCTCTCTGTATATATACTTGGCTCTCTGTATATATACAGAGAGATTGTATGTGTGTGTGTGTGTGTGTGTGTGTGTGTGTGTGTGTGTGTATAAATATGTAATTTTAAAACTCTTGCAGGGAATGTCAGTTAAATATAATTTAAAAGAGTAGTTAGGACTCAATGCTATTTTTACTTTTCGGTAGAATTAAATAAAATTACCTTCTGGTAACTTTCTTCCAGACAAAAATCTATTTGAATCTTACACTTTGGTGTATCCAGAAAGTGGAAAGAAGTCGGCCCTCATTATTTCATTTTGTGAAGTTTTTAATGAGGCTGATTATCATGAGACAAGGCTTATCACAGAAACTGCAGATTATCTGTCTATTTATATAAAATCTCTGTCTCTCTCTCTCATCTCTCTCCATTCTTTCCCACTCATGAGTAAGAATTAAAACAATTCATCTAGTAAATATTAAGAGGTCAGAGAATAGGATACAGACCCATCTTATCAAGGGCCATGGATAGAACGTAAGGAACCTAAGGAACAGGCCCACCTTGTAACCATCATATTGATTTTAATTATTAAAAGTTAAACAAAAAGGGGACAGCTTTAGTTGCAGAAAACCCCTAAACTCTGTTGGAGAAAACAGTAAGCATTGCTTGGGAGCTAGAATGCAATTAAATGCTCCCACTCACATCTGAGTTCCCATGTGTCCTCAAATCATGTTGTCTTGACACTCGAATCGTCAGGAATACGGCCATACTTACCACCTCCAGTGCTGCCCCGTGGTCCAATCCACCATCGTCTCTGCCGGGGTCACGTAACTTGCATTCCCAAGTTATATGACCCTGTAACTTAGGAGTCATGTAACTGCACCTCCACTACCCTGTCTTCTGGGTTCAACACAGCAATACAAGTGACTCTGTTCAAAGCAGAGACAGGTCATGCCATCCCTCCATTTAAAATGTGTCAGGCCAGGCTGGGCACAGTGACTCAAGCCTGTAATGCCAGCACTTTGGGAGGCCAAGGCAGGTGGATCACCTGAGGTCAGGAGTTCGAGACCAGTCTGGCCAACAGGGTGAAACCCAGTGTATTGAAAATACAAAAATTAGCCAGGTGTGGTGGTACACACCTATAATCCCAGCTACTCTGGAGGCTGAGCCAGGAGATTAGCTTGGACCTGGGAGGCAGAGGCTGCAGTGAGCCAAGATCACAGCATCACACTCCACCTGGGGATAGTGAGATTCCGTCCCAAAAAACAATAACAATCAAATCAAATCAATCAATCAATACAATGTTCCAAAGGTGCCCTCTCACATCTTGAGCGAAGACGCCAATTCTTAGAACAGCCTATTGGGTCCTCCAGGGCACCTGATCCTCCATTTCCTCCTGACTCATGCTGCCAAATCCCCACTTTTAGGTGACAGCAGGCTGCTGGCTGTCCTGTGAGCACGAGGGAGTCCCCAGCCTCAGAATCACTGCTTCCTCCATCCTCCATCTTCCTTCCGCCTTCTTCCTCCATCCTCCATCTTTACGAAGATGACACCTTCTCAGTACCCCTTTTCTGGCAATCTTATCACAATCTCACATGACTTTCTTCTGTTTGCTATCCTTGTTCCATCTTTTATTATTCCTCCTCGGCTCTTACCAGGATCTACGTGATAAGTTTGTGGTTTTTCCCTGGTCCTGCAGGTTGGTCAATGGTCCTTCACTAGTGGGCTAAGGTGTCCACCAGCAGGGGGATTTTTTTCTGTGTTCTAAATTGCTGTCTCCTCAATGGATCGTAGGTGCCCAGTAAGCATTTCTTGAATGAATGAGCGTGCCGATAAACAAGAGTGCAGGAACACTCCTGACCCGAGAAAGAAGTCACCTCAAATCTCGGAGAGAGGATTTGACCCAGGAAGGCAGGGATTAGGCAAAACAGATTCCTTGCCTGCATCAGGGTTTTAGGTTATTGAAAAGCATGTTTGATAAAGCAGAGAAAAGTGTCACATGCCCTGGCTTATTGCATAGGAAGCTTTCTTTTTGTTCTTTTTTTTTTTTCTTTTTGAGATGTAGTCTTGCTCTGTCACCAAGCTGGAGTGCAGTGGTGCAATCTTGGCTCACTGCAACCTCCGCCTCCCAGGTTAAGGCAATTCTCCTGCCTCAGCCTCTGGAGTAGCTGGGACTACAAGTATGTGCCCTCATGCCCAGCTAATTTTTGTATTTTTAGTAGAGACAGGGTTTTCACTATGTTAACCAGGATGGTCTCTGTCTCTTGACCTTGTGATCTGCCCAGCTTGGCCTCCCAAAGTGCTGGGATTACAGGCGTGCACCACCACACCCGGCTGCATAGAGAGCTTTCTAAGCCTTTGAATAGAGGAAAGCCTCCACACTCGTGGATAGCTGGGTGGGAGACAGGGAGAAATGCCATCTTCTGGCTTCGATACAGTTGTAGCTGGGGCCTCAGGAACCCCAGCAGTCAGAGCTACAAATTGGGCCGTACTAGGGCTGTGGCCTCAGGCCATCCATGAAGGAGTATTAAAAACTGGCCTGGGACCTACTCAGTTTGAGACGGTGAACATAAAGTCTAGGATTGAATTAGGAGCCTCACCCGACTAATGGACACCGACTAGGAATGGGCCACCTGCCTGATCCTAGTAACCTGCCTCTGGCCACGACTTGCAGCCCCACGCAGGATAGAAGAGGCAAGAGTAGCATCCTTGCCTTGCCCCGATCTCAGAGGAAAAGCCCTCAGCGTTCATCATTGAGTACGAGTACGATGTTAGCTACAGGCTTGTCATATGTGGCCCTCATTATGCTGAGGTGCTTTCCTTCGACACCTAATTTCTTGAGCATCTATTAGGAAAGAATGTCGAATTTTGACACATGCTTTTTCTGCATCTGTTGAGACAATCATGTGTTTTTTGTCATTCATTCTGTTCATGTGGACATAGTTCTCTCTTGATTTCTCACAATCAAAAATCAACTCTTAATTGCGTAAACATTTTCTAGTATTTCTACAGTCACTATTTTATTTATTTCTTCTCTAATCTTTATGATATCCTTCCTTCTACTAACTTTGAGTACCTTTTGTTCTTGTTTTTCTAGTTTCCTGGGGTGTGACGTTGTCTATTTCAGATCTTTTTTGCTCTTCATATTTATTGCTATAAAACTTCCTTATGGAAATGTTTTTGCTGCATTTCTATGAGTTTCAGTATGTTGTGTTTCCATTTTTATTTGTCTCAAGACATTTTATACATTTCCCTTCTAATTTCTTTACAGGCTCATTGAGTTCTTCAGAACATGTTCTTTAATTTTCATGTATCGGTAAATTTTCCAAAATTTCTACTGTTATCCCTTTTCTAGTTTTATACTGTTATAGTCGGAAATGCTACTTGATATCATTACAGTCTTCTTGGATTTGTTAAGACTTGTTTACTGGCCTAACACCTCGTCTATGCTGGAGAATGCACCCATTGTGCTGGGGAAGAACGTGTGTCCTGCTGCTGTTGGATGTATTGTTCAGTGTGTATCTGTTAGGTCCATTTGGTCTAAAGTGTAGTTGAATCTGAAGTTTCCTTATTGATTTTCTGTCCGGATGATCTTTCCATTTCTGAAAGTGGGATACTGAACTCCCCTATTATTTACGTGTTGCAGTCTATTTCCTTCTTCAGATTCTTTAATATTTGCTTATATATTTCAGATATCCAGCCTTAAGATCCAATGTAATTAGCTTTGCTAGGTTTTGGAGCTTGGGACCCACTACTCCTTTATTTTTCCAATTTCTTCATTTTGGAACAGGTCCCATTCTCCTTTATTTTTCTGATTACTCCCTTTTGGAACAGAAAATTGATTTCTGTCCTACTATCATATTTTGGAAGCACATATCTTGCCTGATTTTGCAGGTTGATAGCTGCAGAACTGTGCTTCAAGGATTAAGCAAATCTTGAATCTCACCCATCCCTAACTTAGATGATATTTAGATGAGACTTTGAACTTTAGCACTGATGCTGGAATGATTCAATATCATGAGGGCTGTTGAGATAGAATGAATGTATTTTTTGTAGCTCTAAGGACATGAGTTAGCCAAGGGTAGAATGCTATCAACTGAATTGTTCCCCATTATCAAATTTCATATGTTGAAGCCCTAACTCTTACAATGTAACAAAATTTAATTGTCATTGTGGGGTAGGGTTCGAATTCAATTAGACTTGTGGCCTTATAAAAAGATAAAGGTCCGACTTTCAAGATGGCCGCCTAAGAACAGCTCAGGACTTCAGCTCCCAGTGAAAGTGCAGAGGGTGAGTGGACGCCGCATTTCCAGACGAACTCTTATTGCCCACAGACCAGGAGATACCCAGGCAGAGGGGTCGCCAGCATCGCAGTCCCAGCCGGTGCGGCTGTTTTGGCCCCCGCGGGGCTGATTCCACCCGCGCGGCTGCTGTGACCACTCCCTGTTGCTGCGGTTCTCCGTACAAAAGCCACTGGTCTGGGAGCCCTCTTAGCTGGCGAGCAGAGCCCTGAGACAGCAGAATAGCCCATTCATCTGAAATAGCGAGCCAGGCCAGGAGATTCCTAGGCAAAAAATCCGCCAGGAGCCGGCGCCGCGGTTCGAGCCGACTCCGTGAGTCGCAGCACGGGAGATCCCGGCGCCTTTTCAACAAGCGACCGGAACCCGGGGTCGTTCAACTTAAAAGAAAAGCCTCAGAGTCAGGGAGCCAGGTGATCAGGCTCGGTTGGTCCCACCCCTCCACCCCCAACAACAACGAAAACAAAAACAGTAATTGGAAACCCTCTGGGTTGAGCCCTTCAAACCAAGCACAGCTGAACCGGGAGGGTCCGGCCCGGTGGGGGAGGGGCTTCCGCCATTACTGAGACTCTCCACCGCTACGGAGGCAGGCCGCCGTTGCCGAGGCAACCTGCCACAACAGAGAGAGTCCGCCATAACAGAGGCGGGGCCACCATTGCCCAGACAGTTCTAACTACGCCCATATAAAAAGGACTACAGGGAAGAGCTCAGGGCAGCTGGGCAGAGCCCACAGCAGCTCAGCAAAGCCCCAGCGGGCAGGCAGAGGCTAGGCGTGCTGCTAGCTGGGCGGGTCCGACCTGAAAAAAAAAAAAAATCAAAAAAGGCAGTAGTGCAACGGAAACTCATAAAGCTCCAACTCCCTGGGACAGAGACAGACAACAGGTGGATAAACCCACAAAAATGGGTAGAAACCAGCGTAAAAAGGATGAAAACTCCCGAAACCAGAACACCTCTCCTCCTAAAAGTGATCACAACTCCTCACCAGCAAGGGAACCAGACCGGATGGAGAAGGAGGGTGATGAAATGACAGAATCAGACTTCAGAAGATGGGTAGTAAGAAACTACAATGAGCTAAAAGAACATGTTCTAACCCATCGCAAAGAAAATAGGAACCTTGAAAAAAGATTGGACGAACTGCTGACGAGAATGGACAGCATAGAGAGGAGAATAAGTGAATTGATGGAGCTGAAAAACGCAACACGAGAACTTCGTGAAGCATGCACAAGCTTCAACAGCCGAATTGACCAAGCAGAAGAAAGGATATCAGAGGTCGAAGACCAACTCAATGAAATAAAAAGAGAAGGCAAGAACAGAGAAAAAAGCGCAAAAAGGAATGAACAAAATCTTCAAGAAATGTGGTACTATGTGAAAAGACCTAATCTACGTCTGATAGGTGTACCTGAATGTGATGAAGAGAATGAATCCAAGCTGGAAAATACTCTTCAGGATATTATCCAGGAAAACTTCCCCAACCTAGCAAGGCAGACCAATCTATTTGCAGATGACATGATTGTATATCTGGAAGACCCCATCATCTCAGCCCAAAATCTCCTGAAACTGATAAACAACTTCAGCAAAGTCTCAGGATACAAAATCAACGTGCAAAAATCACAAGCATTCCTATACACCAGTAATAGACTTCAAGAGAGCCAAATCAAGAACGAACTGCCATTCACAATTGCTACAAAGAGAATAAAGTACCTAGGAATACAACTAACAAGGAACGTAAAGGACCTCTTCAAGGAGAACTACAAGCCATTGCTCAACGAAATAAGAGAGGATACAAACAGATGGAGAAACATTCCATGTTCATGGTTAGGAAGAATCAACATCGTGAAAATGGCCATACTGCCCAAAGTAATTTACAGATTCAATGCTATTCCCATCAAGCTACCAATGACCTTCTTCACAGAACTGGAAAAAAACACCTTAAACTTCATATGGAACCAAAAGAGAGCCCGCATAGCCAAGTCAATTCTAAGCAAAAAGAACAAAGCGGGAGGCATCACACTACCGGACTTCAAACTATACTACAAGGCTACAGTAATCAAAACAGCATGGTACTGGTACCAAAACAGAGATATAGACCAATGGAACAGAACAGAGGCCTCACAGGAAATACAACATACCCACAACCATCTGATCTTTGACAAACCTGACAAAAACAAGCAATGGGGAAAGGACTCCCTGTTTAATAAATGGTGTTGGGAAAACTGGCTAGCCATGTGCAGAAAGCAGAAACAGGACCCCTTCCTGACACCTTACACCAAAATTAACTCCAGATGGATTAAAGACTTAAACATCAGACCTAATACCATAAAAACCTTGGAAGAAAATCTAGGCAAAACCATTCAGGACATAGGTGTAGGCAAGGACTTCATGACCAAAACGCCAAAAGCAATGGCAACAAAAGCCAAAATAGACAAATGGGACCTAATCAAACTCCACAGCTTCTGCACGGCAAAAGAAACAGTCAGTAGAGTGAATCGGCAACCAACAGAATGGGAAAAAATTTTTGCAGTCTACCCATCTGACAAGGGGCTGATATCCAGAATTTACAAAGAACTAAAGCAGATCTACAAGAAAAAAACAAACAAGCCCATTCAAAAATGGGCAAAGGATATGAACAGATACTTTACAAAAGAAGACATACAGGAGGCCAACAAACATATGAAAAAATGCTCATCATCACTGGTCATCAGAGAAATGCAAATCAAAACCACATTGAGATACCATCTCACACCAGTTAGAATGGCGATCATTAAAAAATCGGGAAACAACAGATGCTGGAGAGGATGTGGAGAAATAGGAACACTTTTACACTGTTGGTGGGAATGTAAATTAATTCAACCATTGTGGAAGACAGTGTGGCGATTCCTCAAGGACTTAAAAATAGAAATCCCATTTGACCCAGGAATCCCATTACTGGGTATATATCCAAAGGATTATAAATCATTCTACTACAAGGACACGTGCACACGAATGTTCATTGCAGCACTGTTTACAATAGCAAAGACCTGGAACCAACCCAAATGCCCAACGATGATAGACTGGATAGGGAAAATGTGGTACATATACACCATGGAATATTATGCAGCCATCAAAAACGATGAGTTCACGTCCTTTATAGGGAGATGGATGAACCTGGAAACCATCATTCTCAGCAAACTGACACAAGAGCAGAAAATCAAACACCGTATATTCTCGCTCATAGGCGGGTGTTGAACAATGAGAACACATGGACACAGGGAGGGGAGCACTACACACTGGGGTCTGTTGGGGGGAAATGGGGGAGGGGCGGGGGGTGGGGAGGTGGGAAGAGATAGCATGGGGAGAAATGACAGATACAGGTGAGGGGACGGAAGGCAGCAAAGCACACTGCCATGTGTGTACCTATGCAACAATCTTGCATGTTCATCACATGTACCCCAAAACCTAAAATGCAATAAAAAAAAAAGAAAAAAAAAAAAAAGATAAAGAGATGGAGATAATCTCCCCCGCCCCCCGCCTCATCTCTCTCTCTAACTGTATTTCTCCCTCTCTGCATGCATACACCAGGGAAAGGCCCTGTGAGAACCCAGAAATAAGGCGATGTGCAAACCAGGAAGAGAGCCTTCCCTGGAAACTGACCACACTGGTACCCTGATCTCATACTTTCAGCCTCCAGAACTGTGAGAAAATAAATTTCTGTTGTTTAAGCCACTAGTCTGTGGCATTTTGTTATGGAAGCCCGAGTTGACTATTACAAGCTCGAAGGGAGAGGCTTACTGAAGACTGCGGATCCAAGGGTTTATGATGGAGAAGGGCCAGCAGAAGAGCAGGGTAGGAGCAAACGAGACGATCTGGAAAGTGTCTTCAAGCAGCTCTGAACTTTCTGAGATTCTTCTCTGTGGACCAGGGCTGCAGGAATGTAGGCACAGCTGGCTTAAAGGGCCAAGGGGCAACCAAACAGGACTCTGCAATGGTGTCATTCCCATGCTAGTCAACATCCTTTGTTGTCACCACTGTCACTTTGCTCCTATCTCAAAACTCCTTGCTTAGCATTTTCTCCTGCTAAAGTGGTGGAATATGAAATTCCAGAATATCTTTTTGTTTATTGTTTGAATTTTTGTTTAAATTTTTTTATTTCTATAGATTTTTTGGGAGCAGAGGGTAGTTGGTTACTTCAGTAAGCTCTTTAGTAGTGATTTGTGAGATTTTGGTGCACTCATCACCCAAGAGGTATACACTGAACCCATTTTATAGTCTTTTATCCATCACCCCCTCCCACCCTTTCCCCGAAGGCCACAAAGTCCATTGTATCTTATGCTTTGCATCCTCTTAGCTTAGCTCCCACTTATGGGTGAGAGCATGTGATGTTTGGTTTTCCATTCCTGAGTTAATTCACTTAGAATAATGGTCTCCAGTTCCATCCAGGTTGCTGAAAATGCCATTAATCATTTCCTTTTTATGGCTGAGTAGTATTCCATTCTATATATTTACCACGATTTCTTTATCCTCTTGTTGATTGATGGACATTTGGACTGGTTTCATGTTTTTGAAATTGCAAATTGTGCTGCTATAAACATGCATGTTCAAGTATCTTTTTTGTTTTTTTGTTTTTTGTTTTTGAGATGGAATCTTGCTTTGTCACCCAGACTGGAGTGTGGTGGGCACCATCTCAGCTCACAGCAACCTCTGCCTCCTGGGTTCAAGTAATTCTCCAGCCTCAGCCTCCAAGTAGCTGGAACTACAGGTGTGTGTCACCACACCTAGACAATTTTTTATATTTTTAGTAGAGACAGTGCTTCACCACATTAGCCAGGATGATCTCGATCTCCAGACCTCGTGATCCACCTGCTTCAGCCTCCCAAAGTGCTGGGATTACAAGCGTCAACCACCACCCCTGGCCTGCATGTGCAAGTATCTTATTTGTATAAGGACTTCTTTTCCTCTAGGTAGATACCCAGTAGTGGGATTGCTGGATCAAATGCTAATTCTGCTTTTAGTTCTTTAAGAATTCTCCATACTGTTTTTCATAGTGGTCGTACTAGTTTACATTTCCACCAGCAGTGTATAAGTGTTCCCTTTTCACCATAACCACTCCAACAGCTGTTATTTTGTGGTTTTTTTAGATTATGGCCATTCTTGCAGGAGTAAGGTGGTATATCACATCGTGGTTTTGATATGCATTTCCCTGATCATTAGTGATGGTGAACATTTTTTCATATGTTTTTTGGACATTTGTATATCTTCTTTTGAGAATTGTCTATTCATGTCCTTAGCCCACTTTTTGATGGAATTTTTTTTTTCTTGCTAATTCGTTTGAATTCCTTGTAGATTCCAGATATTAGTCCTTTGTTGGATGTATAAATTGTGAAGATTTTCTTCCACTCTGTGGGTTGTCTGTTCCTTTAGCTGTGCAGAGCTCCTTAATTTGATTAAGTCCTATCTATTTATCTTTGTTTTTGTGGAATTTGCTTTTGGGTTCTTGGTCATGAAATCTTTGCCCAAGCCAATGTCTAGAAGGGTCTTTCTGATGTTATTATCTATAATTTTTATAGTTTCGGGTCTTAGATGTAAGTCCTTGATCTGCCTTGAGTTGATTTTTGTATAAGGTGAGAGATGAGTTTCCAGTTTCAATCTCCCACATGTAGCTTTTTAATTATCCCAGCCCCATCTGCTGAATAGGGTGTCCTCTCTCCACTTTATGTTTTTCTTTGCTTTGTCAAAGATCAGTGGGTTGTAAATATTTGGGTTTATTTCTGGGTTCTCTATTCTGTTTCATTGGTCTGTGTGCCTATTTTTATGCCAGTACCATGCTGTTTGGCCACCATGGCCTTATAGTATAGATTGAAGGCAGGTAACACAATGCCTACAGATTTGTTTTGTTGTTGTTGTTGTTGTTGTTGTTGTTGTTTGCTTAATTTAGCTTTGGCTTTGTGGGTTGTTCTTTGGTTCCATGTGACTTTTAGGATTGTTTTTTCTAGTTCTGTGAAGAGTGATGGTGGTATTTTGATGGGAATTATATTGAACTTGTAGATTGCTTTTGGCAGTATGGTTATTTTCACAGTATTGATTCTATCCATCCATGAGCATGGGATGGATTTCCATTTGTTTCTGTTGTTTATAATTTCTTTCAGCAAGGTTTTGTAGTTTTCTTTGTAAAGGTCTTTCACCTCCTTGGTTGGGTATATATCTAAGATTCCATGATATCTTAAACCCAAATTTACTGTGGCCCTGACAGAGCTGGCAGGCCTGCTAGGTGTTTACCAAACCAGTTTTCCAGCCTCCCGTGGGGTCAAGCTCTCTTGGGATAGTTGTGGTACTTCCTGAGTTCCAGTCACTGCAATATAAATAAGATTTTGTTGTATCCAGCCCATAAAAACCACCCATGAGTTACTTCATGCTTTTTCCAGCTCCACAGTTGGATGCCTTTGCCCAGGAATAACCTGCCATGCCAGGTATTGAAGATGGCAGAGCCTTCATTAGCCTGGGTCCCTGAAAACTATGTGGAGCAGAGCATTGCCAGCTTGGAACTACCTTGGACAATTAATATTAGTGAGAAATGTGCTTCTGTGGTGCTTAAGCCAGGATACATTTTGGATATATTTGCTGCAATATTTCACCTACTAATACAAAGGAATGCTAAAATCAGATGTGAAAGAAACAGTCATGATTTACGAACAATGTGGGGAGAGAATACCCCAGGGTCTAGGTGACAATGTAGGTGGGCTCTCAACATGAACTAGCATGGGAATTGCTATGCAAGCCCTGGTTGTGCCCAAAGCAATCACTGCACCGTGATAACTCCTGTGACTGGTCCTGCCACTCCACAGTACCCCGAGTCTACCTGACTCTCCTGGAAGGTGCCCTGCCCCATCTGGTTCTCATTCTTCAGTTCAGCCCTGCACTGGCATGCCACTCCCTGATTCTGACTTCAATGTCTTCAGACTGTGGCTCTCTGTTGGCCCACTTTCATTGTATGCTCAGAGGAAACATTTAAAGTCTTTCAGCAAGACTGGGAGAGGCAAAGATTCTTCACCATATACATTTTCCACCTCAATGAAAAATAATATTCTATACTTCCCCATTTTGTTTAGGTTCAGAACTTTATATCACATGCTGTCATAGGCCCATTGATTGGGAAATTTCATACAAATATGTTTTTCTCAATCCTTCTGGTGTCCCTCCAGGACTCAGGCAAAATCTGGAGTTTGGGGTTGTGCTCTCCAGGTATGAAAGCAGAAGCTCTGTTTTTCCTGGGATCACCCTCACCACCCATGGCTTTAATTATCACTCACCAGTAGGTTTGACCCTAGGTAGAGGGAAGATGCAGCCCTCTTTATACACCTCTCTGCTTTTCTAATTTGCTGGGAGATACTAACATGAATGGATACTGAATTTTGTCAAATACTTGTTCCCCTTCTACTGGTATGATCAAATAGTTTCTCTTATCTAGCCTGTTAATATGGTGAATCAGATTGATTAATTTTCAGATGTTGGAACAGTTTTACCTTTTTTTGGATGAACTTCCCTTGGTAATAATGTATTGTCCTTTTTAGACATTGCTGGATTTGAATTGCCAATATTTTGTAAAGGATTTTTGCAAATATGTTCATGAGGATTTTACTCTGTAGTTTTATTTGTTTTCTTTTGTCTTGTAAACTGTCATTTTTTGATGTCAATGTAATGCTCACCTCATAAAATAAGTTGGAATTATTCTTTCTTTTACCTTCTAAAAAAGACTGTGCATCATTGATATTATTATTATTACTATTACTATTATTATGTCCTTTATCAATGTCTGGTAGAATTCACCAATGTAGTCATTTGGATTTGAGGATATCTTTATTAAATTTTTTTTTTACCTGCAAATTCAGAGTTACTTTACAGATGGACAATATAGGCCTATTAAGGTCACATATTTCTTCTTAAATGAGTTTGAATAGCTTGTGAGTTTCAACGAATTGGTATGTTTCAGTTGCTGAATGTATGAGCTTAAGTTATTTGTAGCATCCTCTTAATGTCTTCCTTGTATATGACAGTGTCTCCTCTTATTTCTGATGTTGATCATTTGGGTCCTCTCATATTTCATGTTTCTCCACTTAGCTTGATAACAGCTCTTTGAATTGTAATGATTTTTTTCCCAAAGAACTACCTTTTGATTTCATTGCATTTTCTTGTTTATCTGTTTTCAATTTAGTTGATTTCTGATCACATTTTTTTCCTCTGCTTGTCTTGGCTTTAATTTGCTACTCTTTTACTATTCTATTTAAAGTGGAAATTTTCCTTACTCAGGGAAGGCCTTTCCCATTGTATAATAAAACAAGTCAGCTGGGTGTGGTTGCTCATGCCTGTTAATCCCAGCTCTTTGGGAGTCCAAGGCAGGTGGATCATGAGGTCAGGAGTTCAAGACCAGCCTGGCCAACATAGTAAAACCCCGTCTCTACTAAATATACAAAAATTAGCCAGGTGTGGTGGTGGGCGCCTATAATTCCAGCTACTTGGGAGGCTGAGGCAGAAGAATTGCTTCAACCCAGGAGGCGGAGGTTGCAGTGATCCAAGATCACACCACTGCACTCCAGCCTGGGTGACAGAGCAAGACTCTGGCTCAGATAAACAAACAAGTAAACAAACAGAAAGCATTTTAAGCTGGCTGGGCATGGTGGCTCATGCCTGTAATCCCAGCACTTTGGGAGGCCAAGGCAGGCAGGTCACCTGAGGTCAGGAGTTTGAGACCAGTCTGGCCAACATGGTGAAACCCCATCTCTACTACAAATACAAAAATTAGCCAAGTGTGGTGGCAGGCACCTGTAATCTCAGCCAATTGGGAGGCTGAGGCAGAAGAATTCCTTGAATCCAGGAGGCAGAGGTTGCAGTGAGCCAAGATCCCGCCACTGCACTCCAGCCTGGGTGATAGAGGGAGATTCTGTCTCAAAAAACAAACAAACAAAAAGAAATGATGACTTATTGTAATTAGTCTAATTACAAACTATAAAATGCAAAAATTAGACTTCATTTCTAATTTATTCTAATTTTATTACAATCTATAGGGTATGTGTATGTTTCTCAATTTAGTTAGAATGTCTTCAAATTCTTTCATCAGCATTTTGTCATTTTTGGTATAAAAGTCCTGTAAGAATTTTATTAGATTTATACTTTAGTAAACCTATTTTTGAGAATTGCAAGTAGCATTTTGTTTTGAATTTCACTGCCAATCACTGTTATATAAAAATGATTTATTTCTGCATGTTTAACTTTTATCCTGTGATACTGCTAAACTCACTCCTAAGAGATTTTCTGTAGAATACTTGGGGTTTTCTAAGGAGACAATTATAAATTCTGTAAATAGAGACAGTGTCCATAGAAAGAGACAGTGATATTCCTTCCTTTTTGATCTACATGTCACATACATCTTTTTCTTGCCTTATTGCACTGACTAGAATTTCCATCATTCGTTTGAATAAACAGTGGTAAGAATGAATGTCTTTGTCTTGTTCCTAATCTCAGTGAAGAAACGTTTAGCCTTTCAACATCATGTTATGTTAGCTACAGTTTGGGTTGTGAATTTTTCTTATCAAGGTGAGGACATTTTCCTCCATTCCTGTTCTTCTCAGTTTTTATCCTGAATGGGTATTGAATTATGTTCTGCAATAATCAATGTGATCATGTGATTTTTTTTCTTTTTTAGATTGTTGAAACACGTTGATTTATTTTTTCAAATATTGGACCAGTCTTGCATTCCTGGAACAAACTCCCTGTGATTGAGTGGAGTATATACTTTATATCTATATAGTACTACATTTTATTTGATGCTATTTTGCTTGGCATCTTGGCATTTGTATTTATGAGTGGTGTTGTTCTGTAGTTTTCTTTTTTGTGCTTTGTCTGATGTATGCATCAGGGTAACACCGCATTCAGAAAATGTCAGGAGGTGTTTCCTTCTCTTTTATTTCCAGTAAGATAGATTATGTACAATTGGTACTCATTCTTATTTAAGAGTTTGGTAGAATTATCCAGTGAAAGTATCTGGCCTACAAATTAACTTTTTGGGAGTTTTCAAATTGTGATATCAATGTCAATAGTTTTAGGGCTATCAAAATCATCTATTTCACACAGGATGAGTCATGGTAGTTTGTGTGTTCTTTAAAGTATTAGTCAATTTAACCTATGTTGTCAAGTAATGTTTTGCCTGTGGTATTCTTTTCTGGTCCTTTTGATGTCTGCAAAGTCTACAGTGACATGCTTGTCATATTCCTGACATTGGCTACTTGTTCATATCTTTCTTATTTCCTTCTTTCATTGCTTTGAGCTTATTTGGCTCCTCTCTTTCTAGGTCCTTGAAACAAAAGCTTAGATTGTTTAAATGAGCATTTTTTCTTCCAATGTGTCTACTTTTTTTTTTTTTCTTTTTTTTTTGAGACAGGTTCTCACTCTGTCACTTAGGCTGGAGTGTGGTGGTGTGATTATACCTCACAGCAGCCTTGACCTCCTGGTCTCAAGTGATTCTCCCACCGCAGCCTCCTGAGTGACTGACTACAGCTACACACCACCATGCCTGGCTAATTCTTTTATATTTTTTGCAGAGACAAGGTCTCCCTGTATTGCCCAGGCTGCTCTTAAACTCCTGGACTCAAGAAGTTCACCTGCCTTGGCTTCCTATTGCTATAAATTTTATTCTCTCTACTGCTTTAGCTGTGTCCTGCAGGTTTTGATATTTCATATTTTCATTTTCATTCAGTTGATAGATTTTTAAAATTTCCACAGAGACTTATTTTATTAATGGATCATTATAAAATGTTGTTTTATAATGTTTTATTATTGGAACATTATAAATAAATTTTATTATATTTATATAAATTTATTTATAAATTGTATTATTGAAACATAAATGTGTTGATTAGTTTCCAAGTGTTGGGTATTTTCTTGTTAACCTTCTGTTACTGATTTCTAGTTTGACACAATCGTGGTCAAAGGACATACTCTGTATAATTTCCGTCATTTTAAATTTGTTAAGGTTGGTTTTATGGCCTAGGATATGGTCCATTTTGATGTGTGTTGGTTAGCACTGAAAAGAATGTCTATTCTGCTCTTGCTGATTGGGGTGTTCTATTAATATCCATTAGGTCCTGTTAGTTGATGATATTATGGAGTTCTTCTACATCGCTGATGTTCTCCTGTCTAGTGGTTTTTTCCAACTGTTTAGAAGGGTGTGTGTAAGTGTGAAGGTGTAATTATGGATTTACCTCTTGCTTCCTTCAGTTCTGTGAAAGGCGTAAGGTTAGTGTCTAGATTCTTTGTTTTGTTTTTGTTTTTAGCATGTGTATGTCCAGTTTTCTCAGAACTGTTTGTTTAAAAAGATTAACCTTTCTTCAGTGAATTGCTTTTGCTTCACTGTCAAAGATCTATTGCCTTTATTTATGTGAGCCTATTTCTGGGCTCTCTATTCTGTTCTATTGATTTATTTGTCTATTTTTTGGCTAATATAAGGTCTTTTTTTTTAGAAGCAGCTTTGTTGAGATATAATTTATATACCATACGAATTACACATGTGAAATATGCAACTCTATGAATTTAGCATATTCACATTGATTACTGTAGGTCTATAGTAAGATTTAAAGTTGCATAGTATCAATCCTTAGACTTTGTTCTCCTTCAATATTGTATTATCTATTCCAAATCTTTTGTCTCTCGATATAAACTCCAGAACCAGTTTCTTAACAGCCACAAAATAATTCCTTGGATTTTGATTGAGATTGACAGACTCTATATCAAGATTGAAAGAACTGACATTTTGACGATGTTGTATTTTCATATCCATGTACACTGAATATTTTTTCGTTCATTTAAATTTTCATTTTATTTCTTTTATCTAAGTTTTGTAGCTTTCCTCATATGGTCCTGCTACATATTTTATTAGATTTATGCTGTTTTTATGATTCTAGTGTAAATGGTATCACATTTTAAAATTTAAATTCCATTTGTGAGTTATTGTATGTAAAAGAGGAATTGACATTTTTATGTTAACCATGTATCCTGCAAACTTGCTACAATCACTTAGTTTTTTTTTTTTTGTTGATCTTTAATGTTCTCTACATAATCACGTCATTTGACAGCAAAGATAGTTTTATTCATTTCTTCCTAATCTGTATATGATATATTTCATTTTGCTTGTCTTACTTTATCAGCTAGGACTTCCAGAATGATACTGAAAAGAAGTGATAAGCAGGAACAAACTTGCCTTATTTCTTGATCTTGCTTGGAATGCTGCTAATTCTTATAATTTAAATGCAAAGATTTAAGTATTAAAGCTTATTAGCAGTAGGTTTTCTTAATATGTTCTTTATCAAGCTGAGGAATTTCTCCATTCTCAGGTACTGAGAGTTTTTATTATGAGAATTGGAGTTGGATTTTGTCAAATACTTGTTCTGTATCTGTTGATATAATAATTTATTTCTTTAGCCTGTTGATGTGATGGTATGTAAGTATTGATTCATCAGTGTTGAACCGGTCTTTCATACCTGGAATTTATTTCACTTGTTCTAGCATATAATATTCAGATATTTTTCGATCTGTTTTGCTAATATTTCGTTGGGGATTTTCCCATCTATTGGCCTGTAGTTTTCCTTTCTTGTAATGTCTTTGCTGATTTCTGGGATTAGAAGAATGCTGGCCTGATAGAATGAATTAGGAGGCGCTTTCTCTGCTTCTATTTTCTTGAAGCGATAGTAAAGAATTGATATAAATTGTTCATTAAACGTTTGGGATTTTAACTCTCAAGTTTGTCTACACTGAGCTTCCAATAATTTATCAATTACAGTTCAGGTTTCCTTGTCCCAGTACTGTTTTCCTCCAGAACTGCTTATGAATTTCTGTGCTAGTAAGTTGTGACTCTGCCTGTCTCTCCAATTTGGGGTCAGTGGTTTGTCATGTAACCTCAATTATTTGACAAATCCAAGAAGAGGTGTTAATTTTCAGTTTGTTCAACTTGTTTCTTTTCTTTCTTTTTTTTTTCTTTTTCTTGTTGACCAGGCTGGAGTCCAATGGCGTAGTCTCTGCTCACTGCAACCTCCGCCTCCTGTGTTCAAGCGATTCTCCTGCCTAAGCCTCCCGAGTAGCTGGGATTACAGGTGCCTGCCACCACACCCAGCTAATTTTTGTATTGTTTAGTAGATATGGGATTTTGCCATATTGGCCAGGCCTGTCTCAAATTTATGACCTCAAGTGATTCACCAGCTTCGGCCTCCTAAAGTGCCAGGATTACAGGCGTGAACCACCTTGCCCGGCCTCAGCTTGTTCCTTATTGTGTACACAAGAATGAAGATTTTCAAACTTCTTTGTTTTTCTTTTTTGAGATGGAGTCTTGCTCTGCTGCCCAGGCTGGAGTGCAGTGGCATGATCTCAGTTCACTGCAACCTCTGTCTCCCCCCTTCAAGCGATTCTCCTGCCTCAGCCTCCTGAATAGCTGGGAGTACAGATGTGCACCACCATGCCCAGCTAATTTTTGTATTTTTAGTAGAGATGGGATTTCACTATGTTGCACAGAATGGTCTTGATCTCTTGACCTCATGATCTGCCTGCCTTGACCTCCCAAAGTGCTGGGATTACATTCATGAGCCACCACACCTACCAATTTTCAAACATTTTACACACTGGATCAGAAACCAGAAGTCTCCAAAGATTTTTTTAAATTTTGATTATTGTTGAGTTCAACATGTTTTGTGTTTTTCCTTTACATCTCATATGTATTTTCTAAGATCATTTAATTTTTCCATTGTTTTAAGCATTTGGTACTGCTTGTGGAAGAATTTTCAGTATGGATGCCTTATAATTATTGTCAGATAGTCTAACACCTATGCCATCTCCATGCTGGCATCTTTTCATTTTTCTGTAGATTTTTACCTTCTTGGTTCTTAATCATGTAAGTGATTTTTCAGTTTAAATGGGGACATTTTGGGCACTATGATTTGAGACTCATGGTCTTTTATCTATACCTTCTGTTTAGCTGACTTCCTCTGATACTGCTCCGGCAGGGAAGGAGGCAGCAGCACTTACGGACATGTTGGATGCAATTCTCGGTTTCTCACTCAGTCTCTGGTGATTTAATACAATGAATTAAAAATAAAGGCAGAAAATAATACAGTGTAGCAAAGTAATGGTAATGATAGCTAGAGATTGGCAACATGAAAGTTATTTACACAAAGATGATAGTAAATGAGATACACCTTTTACAAAATTCTTCAGAAAAGAATTAGTACAAAATAAAAAAGGAAAATAACACAACAGAGAATAATATAATATAAAAGACAGTTATTAATAACTACATGTTAATAAATGTCATAGCCTAGATAATGGGTTGCCAAATATTTCCTGTAAAGTTCCAGATAGCAAAGTTTTAGATATCATAAGCCACACACAGTCTCTGACATATTCTTTTTCGTTTATTCTATTTTTCTTTCTTTTCTTTTTTTTTGAGATGGAGTCTTGCTCTGTCACCAGGCTGCAGTGCAGTGACACAATCTCGGCTCACTGCAACCTCCGCATCCCTGGTTCAAGCGATTCTTTCGCCTCAGCCTCCTGAGTAGCTGGGACCACAGGGGTGTGCCACCACGCCCAGCTAATCTTTTTGTATTTTTAGTAGAGACAGGGTTTCACTGTGTTGGCCAGGATGGTCGCGATCTCTTGACCTCATGATCCGTTCGCCTCGGTCTCCCAAAGGGCTGAGATTACAGGCGTGAGCCACTGCGCCCGGCCTATTCTTTTTTTTTTTTTTTTTGAGACAGGGTCTCATTTTTGTTGCCTAGGTTGGAGCGCTTTGGGGCAACCTTGGCTGACGGCAGCCTCCACTTCGGCTCAAGCAGTCCTCCAGCCTCAGCCTCACAAATAGCTGGGACCATAGGTGTGAGTCACCACACCTGGATCATTTTTGTGGTTTTTATAGAGATGGTGTTTAACCATGTTGCTCATGCTGGCCTTGAACTCCTCAGCTCAAAATGATCCATCCACTTTGACCTCCAATGTGTTAGGATTACAGGTGTCAGCCACCACACCTGGCACACTTTATTCATTTTTTACAACTCTGTTAGAATATTAAATCTATTCGCTGACCTCTGGCCTAAATGAATAAATAAATTCTGGAACTATAAAAAATGGCAAAAATAGTAAAATAAAAAATAGAGAAGTTTAATACCTCTTTACAAATCAAAGAATCAGAATTTAAATTATTAAATAATTGCACACAAAAATGCACATTTTGCAATCACACATAAGGAAGGTTTAAAATTTGAGGACATTCATTAATTCATTTCACAAATATTCGTTGAGGCCTTACGTGCCAGGCACTGATCTAAATTCAAAGGAGAAAAAGTAATCAAAACAGGCAAGAATCCTTGGCAACTCCTTTTCTCTTTCTACTGGATTGTACATAATTTCCCCAGATTTGCATAGTCGTTCAGATATTTTTGAGTTACTAATGCTCTTTTTTAATGGCATCTAACATGCAGAGCATTTGGAATCATCCATTGCACTTAAAATTTCAATTATGACTTTTTCTTCAATTCCAGAGGCATTTCCTTGGAACTGTATTTGTTAAAGTTCTTTGAAGACAGAGTTGTAGTAGCTCACAGCCTTAGAAACTTCTTTTCACTCACTCACACACACACACACACACACACACACACACACACATATATATATATTTATATACACACACACACACACACATACATATATACATTACTTTGCCTCAGGCCTGTGGATACACACTCTTATCTATAGTAGTAGTTATTGGTTATTAGATAATCTAAACCAAGTAAGGCAAGTGAAAAAGACTGATAACTACTACTACTATTCATGTGCTCATACCAGGCAGGTACAAATACAATTTTACAGTGATCCCATAAGAGATGGAATAAAATATAAGGGAGTAAAATGTAGCCAAACCTGGCAAATTGAAGTGCGAAAAAGCTAACAAAAAGTGTGGTAGCTGTTTTCAAAGTCAGTCTAGAAAACAGATTTAGTCAATCTAATTAAATAATAAACCAGACTCAATGAATGTAATAAAAGTTATGCTGATGGTTTACATGAATTTTAAAAATCCAATGTACTGAAGTTTTACAACATTGGGTTTGGCAGTGACTTCTTGGTCAAATGATACCCCGAAGGCACAGACAAGAAAAGATAAAATAGAGAAATTGTAATTCATAAAAATATTTTAAAATCTGTGCATCAAAACACACTGCCCACAGAGTAAAAAAAGCAACCTAGCCCACAGAATGGAAGGAAGTTTTATATACAGATAACTCTTAGAACTGACAACAACAACAAACCCTGATTAAAATAAGCAAGAGCCTTCAGTAACCATTTCTTCAAAGAAGACACAGAAAAAGCTAACAGGCACATAGAAAGATTCTCCACACTGCTGATCATTAGAGAAATGCAAATCGAAATTGCAATAAGATAGCACCTTACACTATTAGGATGACTACTGTTAATGACAAAACCAGAAAATAAAAAGCGTTGGTGAGGATGTGGAGGAATTAAAAGTCTTGCACATTGTTAGTGGAATGTAGAAAAAACACATTGTTGGTGCAATGTACAGCCACTACGGAAAACAGTATGATGGTTCTGCAAAAAAAAAAAAAAATTAAACACAGACTTAGCATCTAATCCAGCAATTCCACCTCTGAGTATATACCCAAAAGAAATGGAAACAGCACCTTTCAGAGATGTTTCTACACCCATGTTCATAGCAGCACTATCCACAGTAGTTGAAATGTGGAAGCAACCCACGTATCCATCAGTAAGCAAAAGGTGGAATATGCATATTAATATAATAGAACATTGTTCAGCCTTAAAACGGAAGAAAATTTGGATGTATTCTGCAACGTGGATAAACCTCGACATTATGCTAGTGAAATAAGCCCGTCCCAAAAAGGCAATGGCTATATGATTCTACTTACATGAGGTATTTAGGATAGTTTAAATCATAGAGACAAAAAGTAGAATGGTGGTTGCCAGGAGTTGGGGGGCGAGGAAATAAGGATTTATTGTTCAATGGGTAGAGAGTTATAGTTTGCAAGAGGAAGCACTCTAGAGATGGATGGTGATGGTTGCACAATATGAATGTACTTCATACAACTCAACTGTACACTTAAAAATATTGAAGAGATTGTTTTGTGACTTTTACCACAATAAAAATTTACACCCAGTCATCTTTCCAATTTGTTGTTTATTAAAATGTCAGTATATATCTCTTAGTCTATGAGAAATAAATTGCTATTGTTTTTAGGAAATCATGCACAAAAGAACATCCACAGTTGAATAAGTGTTATGTTCCCCAATGGGGTGACATTGGAAGGACATATTTTTAATCAAACTGATGTTTCTTCTGCACAAAACTTTCTAGAAATTATTATTTGACAATTTCAGGAGTCATGTCAAGAAATATTCAAAATAACTTTAATTAGTATGTATCTGAATGCTTTGGAGGTGAATAATTTGAGAGTATCATGATGTCATTCAGAGCCAAAGAGTAACTAAGAAAACATTCAAGTTTAAAATCACTATTTTTGTCCAAAAAGTTCAATTTAGAAATAACTTTTTAATAAGGTTGTAAATTAGAATTCTAGAAATTAATCTTATTAACTCCATAACCTTCACAATCATGGTCTAATTCTCAAAAAAAGTTCACGAATGTCAATTTAGTTGGATGTGTCTGTGGTGGCTTTTTAATACCCTAATTTAAACTCTGATGGTTTTGGAGTCATACTTTGCATAATTTTGTGTAATTTGTACAATGTTGTTTAATATTATTTATAGTCATAAATTACATTATTATAATGATAAATTTGTCCCTTTAAATACAATACTTCTTTGAACTGTCAAGTCAGTAGGGTACATGTTAAAAAATTGTTTCTTTATTTCTTTATTCTCCAACCCTCTGTATCATCATCATTATGGATCCTTAAATCCTTAATTATATACTGATGTCAAAGTTATGTATAATTTTACAAGTCTTCTTAATTTGGGTTTATTTTATTCTGCTTTCCATGTTACCTTCTGTTATTTACGAGTTCACATCCATTCTTTTAGAAACATTCGGATGAACTTTTCCAACACGTTATAACAAGAAAACCTCATTTCATAGCTTGTAGAGAATTATCTTAAGATCCCTCAAATGAAGTAGACATGTATTTGATTAAATGTTCTATGCAGCCTTTGCATTCAAAATAGTATTAAGTGCTAACACATTGAAAATACATAAGCAGAAAATTAATTAAAACATACACTCTCTTTAAATAAATCCACTTAAAGAGAACTCAGTCTAGAGTACTTGGGTTTGATTAAGGGAACTTAAATGTGAAAATAACTTATACAGATTAAAAATTACCAGAGGCTGGGGAGGGTAACATGACAAAGACAAGCAGGGGAAAGGGTGGAAAATGGGTACAAAGTTCAGCTGGACAGGAAGGAGAAACCTTGGCGGTCTATCATATAGTAGAGTGGCTATAGCGAAAACCAATGTAGTAAATATTTCTTTTTTAAAAGTTAATGTATTTTTCTATTGCATTTTAGGTTTGGGGGTACTTGTGAAGAACACACAAGATTGTTGCATAGGTACACACATGGCAGTGTGATTTGCTGGCTTCCTCCCCATCGCCTATATCTGGCATTTCTATTTCAAGATAGCTAGAAGACTTTGAATGTTACCACACAGAGAAATGATACATATTTAAAGAGATGGATATGGTAATTACTCTCATTTGATCATTATACAGTTTATACATGCACTGATACATCACACTGCTCCCATAAATACATAAAATGATTATGTGTTATGTTTTTTAAAATGACAATTACCAAATACAGAGGGAAAATCTCACAGAGGAACAAGCTGTAAGGCCAGATGAGGTGCCCTCTAGTTACCAGAGAGATGTCAAGCAGGAAGTGCTCTCGCAGTGCCACTGATGCTTGGCAAACCCCCACCCCGTCACAGCTGATGAAACAAAATTGTTACAAGAATTGGCACTCAAATTATGTTGCTTTCCCAATTTTCAATCACAAGTTATTCAGTCATCAATTATGTTATTGGGTATTGTATTGTCCATGCTTGTTCAAAGAGAGAAGGTCAGTTTCAAACAAATACTGTTTTGTGCTCTTTCTCTACTGTGTTCCTTCTGTTTACATACGTATTCTATCTCCCAGAGAATGTACGGCACCATTTTTGAAACAAAGATGGCTTCCTCTGCTTCTTTACTTCCATTCCTTCTGTGTTTTAGTCTTTCTATAATATTGCCAATGCTTAAGCTTCTGACTATGTCTACACCACTTTCCAAAGTTATCCCTAAGCTAGCTCTGTGAAGCAATAATTAATAGTGATTTGCATCATTTGACAAATATTCTATTGATCACATTTCATGCCCAGGCTTTGGCATTTATACCAGGCACATTAATCAGCATGGCCACTATTCCAAGAAAAGTTCCTGTATACAGCCTTTACTTCCAGGCAGCTCAAAGAATCCAGATTTAGAGCATTCACTTCATCTTATATGCAAAGAAGAAGTTAACAAAATTTACCACCAGAAATCTACTGTTAATGAAAGAAAATGTTTACAACAAATCAGTCTTTTTTGGTTTGTTTGAGAAACACACACGCACATACACACACACATTTACAATACATTACTTCATGTATTTTAATGCCTTTCTCAAAGTCTACTAAAACTAAAAATAGAAGGGTTTATGTCTTCTTACTCTTCAAATTCTCAGCTCTTAGAAAATAGAGAAGACATTCAATAAAATTTTAAGAAATGAATATACTGATTAAAATATTGATGTTATTAGGTATATTTGATCTACTTCGATTAAAATGTTTCTTTTGTTTAAAAAAAAGTAACCTTTTGCAGAAGTTCAGAATAACCCATTTTGCTTTAATAATCAACAATTATGGGGAGAGAGATCCAAGATGGCTGATCACTAGCAGCTCGGGATTGTAGCTCCCAGTGAAAGCACAAAGAACGAGAGGACGCCACACTTTCAGATGAATTCTTGTTGCTCACACACCAGGAGATTCCCAGAGGAGGAGCCCCACGGGTCGCCAGCGCGACTCTTGTGACCAGCGAGGCGGTTTTGCCAGTGCCTTGGAGCGTCGGTTCTTCGTGCAGAGTCAGAAAAGCACCATAAATCTTAATGCTGCTGTTTTAGTTGGCGCAGTGGGCTGCTCAGATTTCAGCTCTGAGAATCAGCAATTTGGACATCCACTCAGAAACCAATTACAAAGATGGTAATTATAAAGACCACAGATGGATAAATCTACAACAAAGGGAAGAAAACAGCTAAAAAAGGCTGAGAATACCCAAAACCAGAACGCCTCTCCCTCAGCAGGGGATCACAGTTCCTCATCAGCAATGAAACAAGGCCTGATGGAGAACGAGTGTGTTCCAATTACAGAAGCAGGCTTCAAAATGTGGATAATAAGAAACTTCTGTGAATTAAAAGAACTTGTTCTAACACAATCCAAAGAAACTAAGAACTTTGAAAAAAGGTTTGATGAAATGTTAACAAGAATACACAATTTAGAGAGGAATATAAGTGAATTGATGGAGCTGAAAAACACAATACGAGAACTTCATGAAGTATGCACAAGTTTTAACAGCCGAATTGATCAAGCAGAAGAAAGGATATCAGAGGTCGAAGACCAACTCAATGAAATAAAACAAGAAGACAAGATTAGAGAAAAAAGGATAAAAAGGAACGAGCAAAGTCTCCAAGAAATATGGGACTATGTGAAAAGACCTAATCTACGCTTGATAGGTGTACCTGAATGTGATGAAGAGAATGAATCCAAGCTGGAAAATACGCTTCAGGACATTATTCAGGAAAATTTTCCCAGCCTAGTAAGGCAGGATAATATTCAACTCCAGGTAATACAGAGAACACCACAAAGATATTCCTCGAGAAGAGCAACTCCAAGGCACATAATTGTCAGATTCACCAGGGTTGAAATGAAGGAGAAAATACTAAGAGCAGCCAGAGAGAAAGGTCAGGTTACCCACAAAGGGAAGCCTATCAGACTTACAGCAGATCTCTCAGCAGAAACCCTACAAGCCAGAAGAGAGTGGGGGCCAATATTCAACATCCTTAAAGAAAAGAACTTTCAACCAAGAATTTCACATCCGGCCAAACTAAGCTTCACAAGTGAAGGAAAAATAAAGTTTTTTGTGAATAAGCAAGCACTCAGAGATTTCATCACCACCAGGCCTGCTTTACAAGAGCTTCTGAAAGAACCACTACACATAGAAAGGAACAAACAGTATCAGCCTTTCTAAAAAAATTATCAAAAAGAGCATCAATATAATGAAGAATTTACATCAACTAATGGACAAAATAGCCAGCTAATGGCAGTATTAAACTCACATATATTATTATTAATTCTAAATTTAAATTGACTAAATCCCCCAATCCAAAGACAGGCAATTTGAATAAAAAACTAAAACCCATCAGTATGCTGCATCCAGATCCATCTCACATTCAAGGATACACAAAGACTCAAAACAAGGGATGGAGAAAGATTTACCAACCAAACAGAGAGCTAAAATAAAGAAATAAAAAGCAGAAGTTACAATTAAGCAACAAAGATCAAAAGAAGCAAAGAAGGACATTATATAATGATAAAAAGATCAATGCAACAACAAGAAGAGCTAAAGATCCTAAATAGATACGCACCCAATACAGGAATACGCAGACATACAAGACTTATAAAGAGACTTAGACTCCCACACAATAATAGTGGGAGACTTCAACATTAATATTAGACAGATCAATGAGACAGAAAATTAACAGCGATATTCAGGACCTGAACTCAGATCTGGAACAAGTAAATGTAATTAACATTTATAGAACTCTCCACTTTAAATATACAAAATATACACTCTTATCAGTACCACATCATATCAACTTACAAGTTTAAACGAAATGTTGGTTGGCTCCTTGTTTGTTATTCTCTTCCCTCATTTTCTTTTATATCTCCATTATTAAGGACAATTATAGGCATACCCATATTTAGATTGCATTCTAGCCTGGGCAATAAAGCAATACCCCCATCCTCTCTCCCTCTTCCTCTTTCTCTTTCTTCCTCTTCTTTATTCTTTTTCTAAAAAAAAAAAAAAAAAGAATCTGCCTCATCTATGTCCTCTCCTAGAAACCTTCCTGTGTTCTGCATATAAAGAATAAATAAATAAATAAAAATAAAAATAAAAATAAAAATAAAAATATACAGTATTAACTATAGTCACCTTGATGTGCAATGAAACACTAGAGCTTATTCTTCCTAACTGTAACTTTATACTCACTGACCAATGTCTCCCTTCTCCCTGCCAACCTCTCTCCACCCCCACCCCCCCCAAAAAAAAAAAAAAAAGAGAAGGACATTACCAATGTGGCCCTGACCTTTAATAAATGTCATTATTGCTTGACACCAACCTGGGCTATCCTTATTGTTCAAACCAATAGGATAGATGATTTGCTGAGGTTTGGGAGCTTCTGCCCTCCAGAGCGTCCCAGATCTCCCAAAATTTGGTTCAGAGCTAAGGCTGATTTTGCTTTACAGCTCCCTTTATGAAGTTTTTCTCATTTCTGGTAAGGAAGACAAGTTGTTCTGCTTCCATGATGGTGAGAGCAGGCACTTCCTTTCTTGAGTTTCAGCTTGCTTCTGACAGGAAAGGTGAGTGTGAATTTTTTCCTACTTCTAAGATGGTAGAGAACAGTCATCAGCCTGAGCCTTATTTCCAGGTAAGTGGCTAAATTAGAGATTTGTCTTAAAATTTTTCCTTAATGACTAAAAGTTAAGATTACCAACCACTTAGTTTTAATTTCTCCTTAACATTATGATACTCAGTAATCATATTTATTGTGCATTTTTAATTTTCTTAACTTTTTTTATTTATTTATGTTTGGGATTTTGTTGTTATTTCACTTTTCTTTCATCAATTATGACTATATCTTTCTGACTTGGTCAAATCCAAGGGAATATTCAAATTTTAGGAAGCAAGTCATCTGAATTGGCTAAAACTCTTGTAGCTGCCAAGTACGTATTTTCTAATTTGCAGAAATTTCTTCTTCTTTTTTTTAACCTAGTTAAAAAAAATTTCTGTCACATTAGGCCATCTTTTACCATCCAAGGCCAGACTGAAGGAGCAATGGTGACCTTCCAATCCTAAGATTCTGCCCTGTTCCCTACAGCAACCTGAGTTTGGTTCCTAAGTCTAGTTCTTTCTGGTTTGGTATTTGTTACTTTTAAAATATCAGCAGTTTTTCCCAGCTATGATGTGGTAGTAAGAGATTCAAAAGGATTTTCTTTAAGAGCTTTATAATTAAAAGCAGACTGGGGACAAGAGATCCAAGATGGCTGATCACTAGCAGCTCGGGATTGTAGCTCCCAGTGAAAGCGCAAAGAACGAGAGGACACCACACCGTCACATGAATTCTTGTTGCTCACGCACCAGGAGATTCCCAGTGGAGGAGCCCCACGGGTCGCTATCGCGACTCTTGTGACCGGCGAGGCGGTTTTGCCAGTGCCTCAGAGCGTCAGTTCTTGGTGCAGAGTCAGAAAAGCACCATCAATCTTAACGCTGCTGATTTAGTCAGCGCAGTGGGTTGCTCAGATTTCAGCACTGAGAATCAGTAAGTTGGACGTCCACTCAGAAACCCAATTACAAAGACGGTAAATACAAAGACCACAGATGGATAAATTTATATCGAAGGGAAGAAAACAGCCAAAAAAGGCTGAGAATACCCAAGATCAGAACGCCTCTCCCTCAGCAGGGGATCACAGTTCCTCATCAGCAACGGAACAAGGCTTGATGGAGAACGAGTGTGTTCCAATTACAGAAGCAGGCTTCAAAATGTGGATAATGAGAAACTTCTGTGAATTAAA
The DNA here is from genome assembly GCF_048565385.1 of Saimiri boliviensis. NCBI lineage: Eukaryota > Metazoa > Chordata > Mammalia > Primates > Cebidae > Saimiri > Saimiri boliviensis. The sequence goes on from NW_027412502.1 coordinate 1,655,578, forward strand.
AGAACTTGTTCTAACTCAATCTAAAGAAACAAAGAACTTTAAAAAAAGGTTTGACGAAATCTTAACAAGAATACACAATTTAGAGAGGAATATAAGTGAATTGATGGAGCTGAAAAACAATACGAGAACTACGTGAAGTATGCACAAGTTTTAACAGCCGAATTGATCAAGCAGAAGAAAGGATATCAGAGGTCGAAGACCAACTCAATGAAATAAAACAAGAAGACAAGATTAGAGTAAAAAGGATAAAGTCGAACGAGCAAAGTCTCCAAGAATTATGGGACTATGTGAAAAGACCTAATCTACACTTGATACGTGTACCTGAATTTGACGAAGAAAATGAATCCAAGCTGGAAAATATGCTTCAGGATATTATTCAGGAAAATTTTTCCAACCTAGTAAGGCAGGATAATATTCAACTCCAGGTAATACAGAGCACACCACAAAGATATTCCTCGAGAAGAGCAACTCCAAGGCACATAGTCATCAGATTCACCAGGGTTGAAATGAAGGAGAAAATACTAAGAGCAGCCAGAGAGAAAGGTCAGGTTACCCACAAAGGGAAGCCTATCAGACTTACAGCAGATACCCTACAAGCCAGAAGAGAGTGGGGACCAATATTCAACATCCTTAAAGAAAAGAACTTTCAACCAAGAATTTCACATCCAGCCAACCTAAGCTTCATAAGTGAAGGAAAAATAAAGTTTTTTCTGAATAAACAAGCACTCAGAGATTTCATCACCACTAGACCTGCTTTACAAGAGCTTCTGAAAGAACCACTACACATAGAAAGGAACAAACAGTATCAGCCTTTCTAAAAAATACTAAAAAGAGCATCAATAAAATGAAGAATTTACATCAACTAATGGGCAAAATAGACAGCTAATATTAAATGGCAGTATTAAACTCACATATGTCATTATTAATTCTAAATTTAAATCGACTAAATCCCCCAATCCAAAGACAGACAGCCAATTTGAATAAAAAACCAAAACCCATCAGTATGCTGCATCCAGACCCATCTCACATTCAAGGATACACAAAGACTCAAAACAAGGGATGGAGAAAGATTTACCAACCAAACAGAGAGCAAAAATAAATAAATAAAAAGCAGAAGTTACAATTTTTGCCTCTGACAAAATAGTCGTTAAAGCAACAAAGATCAAAAGAAGCAAAGAAGGACATTATACAATGATAAAAGGATCAATGCAACAACAAGAAGAGCTAAAGATCCTAAATAGATACACACCCAATACAGGAATACGCAGACATACAAGACTAATAAAGAGACTTAGACTCCCACACAATAATAGTGGGAGACTTCAACATTATTATTAGACAGATCAATGAGACAGAAAATTAACAGCGATATCCAGGACTTGAACTCAGATCTGGAACACGTAAGCGTAATTAACATTTATAGAACTCTTCACTTTAAATACACAAAATATACACTCTTATCAGTACCACATCATACCAACTTACAAGTTTAAACGAAATGTTGGTTGGCTCCTTGTTTGTTATTCTGTTCCCTCATTTTCTTTTATGTCTCCATTATAGGACAATTGTAGGCATACCCATATTTAGATTGCATTCTAGCCTGGGCAATAAAGCAATACCCCCATCCTCTCTCCCTCTTCCTCTTTCTCTTTCTTCCTCTTCTTTATGCTTTTTCTAAAAAAAAAAAAAAAAGTAGCCGGGTGCGGTGGCTCAAGCCTGTAACCCCAGCACTTTGGGAGGCTGAGGCGGGTGGATCACGAGAAAAAAAAAAAAAAAAAAAAAAAGCAGATTTCTTATTCTTATTATTATTATGCTTTAAATTCTGTGGTACATGTGCATGTTTGTTACATAGGTATACACATACCATGGGGGCTTCTTGCACCCATCAACCCATGACCTACCTTAGGTATTTCTCCTAATGCTATTCCTCCACTAGGCCCAACCGCAACAGGCCCCGGTGTGTGATATTTTCCTCCCTGTGTCTATGTACTCTCACTGTTCAACTCCCACTTATGAGTGAGAACATGTGGTGTCTTGTTTTCTGTTCTTGTGTCAGTTTGCTGAGAATGATGGTTTCTAGCTTCATCCATGTCCCTGAGAAGGACACAAACTCATCCTTTTTCATGGCTCTATAATATTTCATGGTGTATATGTGCCACATTTTCTTTATCCAGTTTATTATTGATGGACATTTGGGTTGGTTCCAAGTTTTTGCTGTTGTGAACAGTGCCACAGTAAACATACATGTGCATATGTCTGTGGTAGAATGATTTATAATCCTGTGGTTATATACGCAGTAATGGGATTGCTGGGTCCAATGGCATTTCTATTTCTAGATTGTTGAGGAATCACCACACTGTCTTCCACAATGGTGGAACTAATTTACACTCCCACCAACAGTGTAAAAGAGTTCCTATATCTCTACATCCTCTCCAGCATCTGTTGTTTTCTGACGTTTTAAATTATTGTTTTTCTGAAATGACAAATGATGATGAGCTTTTCATTATATGTTTGTTGGCTTCATAAATGTCTTCTTTAGAGGAGTGTCTGTTTATATTCTTTGCCTACTTTTTGATGGAGTTGGTTTTTTTCTGGTAAACTTAAGTTCTTTATAGATTCTGCATATTAGTCCTTTGTCAGATGGATAGATTGCAAAAATTTTCTCCCACTCTGTGGGTTGCCCATTCACTTCGATGATAGTTGTGTTTTGTTTCATTTTAGTTTTCTGTGAAGAAGCTTTTTAGTTTAATTAGATCTCATTTGTCAATTTTGACATTTGTTGCCATTGCTTTTGGTGTTTTAGTCATGAAGTCTTTGCCTATGCCTATGTTCTGAATGGTATTGCCCAGGTTTTTTTCTAGGGTTTTTATAATTTTAGGTCTTCACTTTTAGTCTTTTATCCATCTTGTGTTAATTTTTGTATAAGGTGTAAGTAAGGGGTCCAGTTTCAGTTTTCTGCATATGGCTACCCAGTTTTCCCAACACCTTTTATTAAATAGGTAATCCATTCCCGATTGTTTTTTTGGTCTAGTTTGTCAAAGTTCAGATGGTTGTAGATGTGTGGCATTATTTTTGAGGGCTCTGTCCCATTCGATTGCTCTATATATCTGTGTTGGTTCCAGTACCATGCTGTTTTGGTTACTGTAGTTTGGTAGTATAGTTTGAAGTCAGGTAGCATGATGTCTCCAGTGATGTCCTGTTTGCTTTGCTATGCGGGCTCTTTTTTCATCCCATATGAAATTAAAGGCAGTTTTTGGCAATTCTGTGAAGAAAGTCACTGGTAGCTTGATGGGAATAGCATTGAATCTATGAATTAGTTTGAACCATGGGGCTATTTTTATAATGCTGATTTTTTTGTATCCATGAGCATGGATTTTTAAAATGTGTTTGTGACCTCTCTTATTTCTTTGAGCAATGGTTTGTAGTTCTCCTTTAAGAAGAACTTTGAGTACGGACCCAGGAAGGACAAGGCAGCTGTCTTGGTTCTCCGTGAGTCCATGCTTAACATTGAACTTATATCCCTTTAAATACCAGCTGTTTCTCCAATTTAAGTTCATAGTAGTTGTAACTGATGGGTTGCCATAGGTTGTAGCTTGACTTATACCATGGAGTTCATTTAAATTGCATATATAAACAGTTTCAGTATTGGCTGATTTAGAATGACAGTCTGACAAAATGTTTTGGTATTCAATTAAGTTTTCTTCTACTTGGGTAGGAGTTTTAAAAACAAGTAAGTCTTTTCATTAAAATTCCAGGAAATCTTACACAGTCCTTTAACTATTTGGGAATATTTGACAAATGATGTGATTCTAAAGTTTCCAGAAATCTATATTCAAGAGCTCTTTTTCATGGTCTTTCCATTATTTCAGGAACCTTCTAAAAGACACCATATTCTAGGACATTTTGTGCTTGTGAAGTTTTCAGAAACTGCATCAGTATTAAGCAGTTAAGTGTGGAAATGATGTTAAATAGTTATAGTAACATGATTTACAAGAAAATTTGTTCATTTCTGTGGTCTACAGTTTATCATGGAAACAATATAATTGATAGCATATATTTTGACGTATTAGAATTTTAGGAATTTCATACAATTTCCAAACGTATATGAACATTGATTACAATATAATCTGAAAAAGGTAAAATATTTCTTATTTTGACAGTGCTCCTTATGTAACAACATGTCAAATAATTCCATATACTTCTATTTTGGATTTTTCAGTGCCCTCTTGTGCATTCCAAATTAAGAAGTCAAAAAGACTTAATTTTGAAGATAAAATTGGATTTGGGGAAGTGTATCAAATATATTAATATTCATATAAATATACTAAAGGCCTAAAACATTTGATATAAAATGGAATGCCAGGTCACAGTAAGTCATTCATTTAGCCAAAATGGTAACTCAAAAAATGTTTAAAGGCAAAAGCCTTTACTCCTTGATAGAAGACTCAGCTTTTCAAGCAATGTGTGTCTTTCCCTTCTTTTTTCTGTAATTTATTTGAGGAGAGACAGAAATCTTTTTTATTCTTTAATATTATGTTAAAATCATATTCAAGAAAGAAAGTCAAATTTCTCTCTTGCATTAGTGTACTGTTAATGTCAACTCAAATTTTTAATAAAACCTTAAAGATGAATTCATCCAGTCTTCATCAGTTTGACTATAAGTTGAAATTCTTATAAGCTTTTGATAACCTTTTACAAATTTGTATTAAAGCAAAATTAGTGCTCTAAGAAAACCCTGTTGTGTTTTTATTCCAATGTTCAATTTATGGAAAAATTGAACAATACTCCTTTAAATTTAGCCAGTGTGTTCACACGGTGTTTCTTTTACAAGATGACTAGTTCACAAACCTTCCACAACTTGCTCAAACCTTTAGCTTCATTCTATTTAAGTCAAAACAATTTTTAACCTTCTGTACTAAGCAAAATTTACATTCTAATGTCTTATAATGTTTTACTGAAAGCACATTTCATTTTTTCCACAAAGCTTCCATGTAAAACTTTTTCATTAGTTTCAATTACATGTTTCTATGTTAGCTCTTAGCAATTTTTTTTTTTTTTTTTTTTTTTGGTGAAACACCTGGCAGGTAAGTGATTTTAATTTTGTACTAAGTATGAAGCCTAGGACACCAGACACAAGTGCATGTAAAGTCTGACTTTTTCAAGCATAGCCAGGGAGCACGGCTAACTCCACATGTTCCCAGACCTTACCTAGAATCTAGTGACTCCAAAGCAGGTAAGTTGAGAAAATTTTAAAAGTAAAAAAGCAGTTTATTACTTTAAAGCATTTTACAAACCTAATATCTGACCTGCCTAATTTAGAGCTAATGTCTTTATTTTACCAATAAACTTTAAAACTGTCTTTATTTCTCAAATATTACTAAAGTCATGCGAAGTAAAATGTACTAGAGTTCTTATTCTTCTGAAAAAATTAATTTGATTTAAACATTCATTATTTTAAAGCCAATTAAAGACCTTTTTATTTATAAACATCACCCACAACACATAAAAATACACAGAATAGATCCAGTAGTTGTAAGATTTTTCATTTGCCAGTTTTTGGTTTTCTTTTTTCTTTTTTTTTTTTTTTTTTTTTTTTTTTTTTTTTTTTTTTTTTTTTTACAGTGAACTGATGATATTCATATACATAGATTGCCATCAAATGTTTCAATTTAACAGGAGATTATAGAACACACTTTAACAGTATTCTAATTTGAAGAAAATATATATTTAGGTAAGGACTCATAGTATTTATCTTTTATATCACTTTTAATTTAGCATTTGTTTACTGTAACATTTCTCTATATAATATTTTATGTATGTTACTCATATTTGTAAAGATTACACATATCTCAGAGGTGAAGACTGTAAATATTAAATGTATTCATTCTCCTATCTTCTGAAGCACTTAAGTCAGAGGAACTAAATTATTCATTCTAATTTGACAACTCACTATCTTGTAACATATTATAATGCTTAGAAGAGCTCAGTAAAACAAAGCTCTAGTTACCTTGAAATTGTTTGTTTTTAATACTTCATTAGGAAATAAATTCCAGTTCAAATTGTATTAATTATGCCCCTTGTTCTTCCATGTCTTTCCAACATAGGATTAGAAAGACTTTCTTTATAAGATTAGACTCAGGGAATTAGTACCCCATGTTGAAATTGGCTCTCAGGAAAGCTTCCAGAGAGGAAGTCTTCTAGTTGGGGACTGATAATCCTCATTTTTATTACTGTACTCTGTTACTTCCCTGAAAGTAAGGGAGAATCCTTGGGGATTGTGATCTATCTCTCTTCACTTTTCCTGACTTCCCTTCCCATGGTCAGGAATTTTTTTTTTTTTTTTGTAATTAAGTTCTGAAGTGCATGTGCAGATCTTGCAGGATTGATGCATAGGTAAACATATGTCATGGTGGTTTGCTGCCTGCATCCCCCCATCACCTACATGAGGCACTTCTCCCAATGTTCTTGTGCTGTGTTTTTCAGCTCCCTGAAGTCATTTATGTTCTTCTCTAAGCTGATTATTCTAGATAGCATTTCATCTAACCTTTTTTCAAGGTTTTTAGCTTCTTTGCATTAGGTTAGAACATGTTCCTTTATCTCAGAGAAGTTTGTTATTACACATCTTCTGAAGCCTGCTTCTGTCAATTCATCAAATTCATTCTCTATCCGGTTTTGTTCCCTTGTTGGTTAGGAGTTGTGATCCTTTGGAGGAGGAGAGTCATTCTGGTCTGTGGCGATTTCATTTTTTGTGTGTTTTTTTCTTCCAAACTTTGTGAATTTTTCTACGTTTGGTCTTTGAAGTTGGTGACTTTTGGATGGGATCTCTGAGTGCACATGCCTTCTGTTGATGTTGAAGCTACTTCTTTCTCTCTCTCTTTTTTTTTTTTTTTTTTTTTTTTTTTTCAGTTTTTCTTCTAACAGGCCTCTCTGCTATAGAACTACTGGAGGTCCACTGGAGACTGTGTTTGCCTGGGAATCACCTGTGGGGCTGCAGAACAGCAAAGATTGCTGCCTGTTCTTTCCTCTGGTAGCTTCATCCCAGAAGGGTACCCACCAGATATCAGCCAGAGCTCTCCTCTATGAGGTATCTTTTTGGTTATATGGGGGTCAGTGAGTCACTTGAGGAGTCAGTCTCTCCCTTATCTGAGCTCAAGTGTTGGGCTGGGAGCTTCATTGCTCCGTTGAGAGCTGCTGGGCAGGGACGTTTAAGTCTGCTGCAGCAGAACTCACAGTTACCCGTTTCCCAGGTGCTCTGTTCCTGGAAGGTGATGTTTTATTTATAAGTCTCTGATGTGCTGCTGCCTTTTTGTGTCAGAGGTGTCCTGCTCAGCAAGGAGGGAGCCTAGTCGCAATCTGCCTGTAGAGGCACTGCTGAGCTGCTGTGGGCTCAGTCCAGATGCTGTGTAAACTTTGTTTGTGTTTACACAGGTAAGGTTAGAACTGCCTTGGCATCGGTGGATGCCCTTTCCCCCACTGAGCTCCATCATCCCGGGTTGAGCTCAAACTGTTCTGCTGACTGCAAAACTGTCATGCCAGTGGGATTCAGTTGGCTGGTCTTTGTTGTGGGACACCTGCCACTCAAGGCCATTTGGCTCCCTGCCTTCAGCTCCCCTTTTTTTCTGGGGAGTGGGAGGCACTGTCTTGCAGGTGTTCCAGGTGCCAGCCAAAACGGCCACTGAGATTTGTGCTTAAAACTCATGGCACTGGCTGAAGTGGCCTCTCAGATTCGTGCTGGTCAGCCACAGCGCTTGTTGGCCCAGCTAAAATCTCCTGGTACGGGATATAAAGACCATGGGACAAGCGCATTATCTGAACTGAAGTGCAGGAGTGGCTTTAGAAGTTCCCCAATGGCCTCTGTTGGGTAGGAAGGACATCCTCCAGCCAGTTGCACTTCCCAGGTGAGTCAGTGCTCCACCCTGCCTCACTTTGCCCTCTTTAGGCTATGCCCACTGTGCAAGCAGTTCCATTGAGGTGAACCTGGTACCTCGGTTGGAAATGCCGAGGTCACTTGCCTTCTGCATTGTTCTCACTGGGAACTGTGCTCCAGAGCAGTTCCTATTCTGCCATCTTGGCAGAAGTATGGAAGCTTCTAAAGAAGCTTTAAGTGCTATAAATATAGATTAAATGAATGAATGATAGATAAGCAAAAGAATTCGAGAAAGAAGGCAGAAGGAAAAAGGAAGAAGAGAAAGAAGAAAATGGAGGAGACCAGTGTGGGGGGGGGAGGAGAAGAGAGAGAACTAATGGCTGTCATAATTTTATTTTAAAAACATTATCTACAATAATTAGTATCACCCAATAGAAAAGTGTTATTTAAGGGGAACACTCAACCCATCAGCAATGAAAAGCAGCTAGTTCACTGAAATTGATATTCCATATCATCAACTAAGTCAAATATATTTTATTAATAATATTTGATTGATGAGAGAAGTAGCTTTTCTGTTTCGATTTTGGAGAGATAATCAAAACAAATGCCAGTGTTTACTATCCTTTCAAGCCATGTCCTCATGTGTTTTAATTTTAGTTGGATAAGGGAAAAATGACTGTGGATAGTGACATTCCTCATTACTGTGACAACAGTCTCTCAAAGTTCTCACAGCACAATAATATAGTTTTACAGACCCATTTATCAAATACTTTCACCCGAAATTGAGAAAATATTTAAGGAGAATGAAACCAACTGGTGATTGGTTTCTATTCTCATCATTTTTTAAGAATTTTTTTTAAATTTTACTTTAAGTGCATAGTATATCTGGCATTTCTCCCCAAGTTATCCTTCCGCACCCTCCACTTCCTCACCACCCTCCACTGTCCCTCTCCTAACCCCCACAACTGCCCCCAGTGTGTGATGCTTTTCTCCCTGAGTTCACGTGTTCTCATTGTTCCACACCCACCTATGAGTGAGAACATGTGGTGTTTGGCTTTCTGTTCTTGTGTCATTTTCCTGAGAATGATGGTTTCCAGATTCATCCAAGTTCCTGTGAAGGACACGAACTCATCGTTTTTTATGGCTGCTTACTATTCCATGGTGTATATGTACCACATTTTCTTTGTCCAGTCTATCATTCATGGGCATTTGGGTTGGTTCCAGGTCTTTGCTATTGTACACAGAACTGCAATGAACATATGTGTGCATGTGTCTTTACAGTAGAACAATTTATAGTTCTTTAGGTATATACCCAATAATGGGATTGCTGGGTAAAATGGAATTTCTATTTCTAGATCCTTGAGAAATCGCCAGACTGCCTTCAACAATGGTTGAACTAATTTACACTCCACTCCCACAACTGTGTAAGAGTGTTCCTATTTGTCCACATTCTCTCCAGTATCTGTTGTCTCTAGATTTTTTTGATGATCGTCATTCTAAATGGCATGAGATGATATCTCAATGTGGTTTTGGTTTGCATTTCTGAAATGACCACTGATGATGAGCATTTTTTCATGTTTCTTGGCCTCATATATGTCTTCTTTTGAAAAGTGTCTGCTCATATCCTTTTCCCACTTTTACATGGGGTTGTTTGCTTTTTTTCTTGTACATCTATTTTAGTTCCTTGTAGATTCTGGATATTAGCCCTTTGTCAGATGGGTAGATAACAAACATTTTTTCCCATTCTCTTGGTTGCTGATTCACTCTAATGGTGATCCTTTTGCTGTACAGAAGCTGTGGAGGTTAATTAGATCACATTTGTCTATCTTGGCTTTTATTGCTATTGCTTTTGGTGTTTTAGTTAGGAAGTCCATGCCTATGCCTATGTCCTGTATGGTTTTGCCTACATTTTCTTCTAGAGTTTTTATGGTGTTAGGTTTTATGTTTAAATATTTGATCCATCTGGAGTTAATTTCAGTGAAAGGTGACAGGTAGGGGTCCAGTTTCTGCTTTCAGCATATTGCTAGCGAGTTTTCCGGACACAATTTATTAAATGTGGAGTCCTTTCCTCATTGGTTGTTTTGCCAGGTTTGTCAAAGATCAGATGGTTGTAGATGTGTGGTGTTTCTTCTGGGGTCTCTATTTTGTTCCATTGGTCTATGTCTCTGTTTTGGTACCAGTACCATGCTGTTTTGATACCAGTACCATGCTGTTTTGATTACGATAGCCTTGTAGTATAGTTTGAAGTCTGGCAATGTGATGTCCCTGGCTTTGTTCTTTCTGCTTAGAATTGTCTTGGCTATGTGGGATCTCTTGTGATTCTATATGAAGTAGAACGTGTTTTTTTTTTTTTTTTTCAGTTCTGTGAAGAAGTTCATTGGTAGCTTGATGGGGATAGCATGGAATCTATAATTACTTTGGGCAGTATGGCCATTTTCATGATACTGATTCTTCCTAACCCTGAGCATGGAATATTTCTCCATCTGTTTGTGTCCTCTGTTATTTTGTTGAGCAGTGGTTTGTAGGTCTCCTTGAAGAGGTCCTTTACATCCTTTGTTAGTTGTATTCCTTGGTATTTTATTCTCTTTGTAGCAGTTGTGAATGGGAGTTTACTCATGATTTGGCTCTCTGTTTGTCTGTTGGTATATAGGAAGGCCTGTGACTTCTACACAATTATTTTGTATCCTGAGACTTTGCTGAAGTTGCTTATCAGTTTCAGAAGATTTTGGACTGAGATGATGGTCTTCTAAATATACAATCATGTCATCTGCAAATAGAGACACTATGACTTCCTTATTTCATAATCGATTACCCTGTATTTCTATTTCTTGGCTGATTGCTCTGGCTAGAATATCCAATAATATGTTGAATAGGAGTGGTGAGAGAGGGCATCCTTGTCCAGTGCCTGATTTCAAAGGAATTCTTCCAGCTTTTGCTCATTCATTATGATATTGAACTGAACAAGCTGTAGGCTTGTCATACATAGATTTTATCATTTTATGCTAAATTCTGCCAGTACCTAGTTTATTGAGAGTTTTTACCATGAAGCGCTGTTGAATTTTATCAAAGACCTTCTCTGCATCTATTGAGATAATCATGTGATTTTTGACTTTGGTTCCTTTATGTGATGGACTACATTTATGGATTTGCATATGTTCAAACAGCCTTGCATTCCTAGGGTGAAGCCTACTTCGTCGTGACAGATAAGCTTCTAGATGTGCTGTTGCAGTCAGTTTGCCAGTATTTTATTGAAGATTTTTTCATCGATATTCATCATGGAGATTGGGCTGAAGTTTTATTTTTTAGTTGAGTCTCTGCCCGGTTTTGGTATCAGGATGATGTTGGTCTCACAAAATGAATTAGGGAGGATTCTCTCTCTTCGTATTGATTGATAGTTTCAGAAGGAATGAAACCAGCTTCTTTTTGTATTTCTGGTAGAATTCATCTGTGAACCCTCTGGACCTGGACTTTGGTTGGTTGGTAGGCTATTGATTCCTGCCTCTACTTCAGCCCTTGTTATTGATCTACTCAGGGTTTCAACTTCCTCCTGGTTTCGTCTTGGTAAAGTACAAATGTCGAGGAATTTATTCATTTCATCCAGGTTTACTGGTTTATATGCATAAAGTTATTTGTAGTAATCTCTGATTGTAGTTTGTATTTCTGTGGAGTCAGTGGTCATATCCCCTTTATCGTTTTTTATTGCATCTATTTCATTCTTCTCCCTTTTCTTTTTTATTAATCTGGCTAGGGCACTGTCTATTTGTTGATCTCTTCAAAAAATCTGCTCCTGGATTTATTGATTTTATGAAGGGCTTTTTGTGTCTCTGTCTCCTTCAGTTCTGTTCTGCTCTTACTTAATTTTTGTCTTCTGCTAGCTTTTGAGATTTTTTTGACCTTTCTCTTCTAGCTCTTTTAATTTTTACAATAGAGTGTCAATTTTAGATCTTTCCTTGCTTCTCTAGTTGGCATTTATTACTATAAATTGCCTTCTTGACACTGCTTTAAAAGTGTCCCGGAGATTCTGGCACGTTGTGTCTTTGTTCTCATTTGTTTCAAAGAACATCTTTATTTCTGCCTTCATTTCATTGTTTATCCAGTCGACATTCAGGAGCCAGTTGTTCTATTTTCATGAAGTTCTGCAGTTCTGAGTTAGTTTCTTAATTCTGAGTTCTAATTTGATTGCATATGGTCTGAGAGACGGTTAAGATTTCATTTGTTTTGCATTTACTTAGGAGTGATTTATTTCAAATTATGTGGTCAGTTTTAGAGTAGGTGCTGTGTGGTGCTGAGCAGAATGTATATTCTATGGATTTGGGTTGGATATTTCTGTAGATGTCTATTAGGTCTGCTTGGTCCAGATCTGAGTTCATGTCCTGGGCGTCCTTCTTAATTTTCTGTCTCAATGATATGTCTAACAGTGACAATGGAGTGTTAAAGTATCCCATTATTATTATGTGGGAGTCTAAGTCTCTTTGTAAGTCATTAAGGACTTGCATTATGTTCCTCGGTGCTACCCTGGTGCTCCTGTATTGAGTGCATAAATATTTAGGATCGTTAGCTCTTCTTGTTGCATTGATCCTTTTACCTTTATATAATGCCCTTCATTGTGTCTTTTGATCTTTGTTGTTTTAAAGTCCATTTTATCAGAGACTAGGATTGCAGCTCCTGCTTTTTATTTGCTCTCAATTTGCTTGACACGTCTTTCTGCATCCCTTTATTTTTAGCCTACATGTGTCCTTGCACAAGTGATGGGTTTCCTGAATACAGCACAGTGATGGATTTTGACATTTTATGCAATCAGATGGTCTATGTCTTTTAATTGGGTCATTTAGTCCACTTACATTTAAGGACAATTTTGTTATGTGTGAATTGGATACTGCCATTTTGACGCTAGCAGGCTGTTTTGTCCTTTAGTTGACACATTGTCTTCATTGTGTCGATGGTCTTTACCATTTGGTACATTTTTGGAGTGGCTGTTACTGATTGTTCCTTTCCTTGATTAGTGCTCCTTTCAGAAGTTCTCGTAAGGCAGGCTGGTAGTGAGAAAATCTCTCAGTAATTGCTTGGCCATAAAGGATTTTCTTTCTCCTTAGAATGTGAAGCTTAGTTTGGTTGGATATTAAATTCTAGGTTGACAGTTCTTTTCTCTAAGGATGTTGAATATTGGCCCCCACTCTCTTCTGGCTTGTAGGGTTTGTGTGGAGAGATCTGCTGTGAGTCTGGTGGGCTTCCCTTTGAGGGTAACCCGACTTTCTCTTTTGCTGCCCTCAGCATTTTTTTCCTTCATTTTGACCCTGGTGAATCTGACAATTATGTGTCTTGGGGTTGCTCTTCTTGAGGTATATCTTTGTGGTGTTCTCCATACTTCCTGGACTTGAATAGTGGCCTGCCTTGCTGGGTTGGGGAAGTTCTCCTGGATAATATCCTGAAGAGTGTTTTCCAGCTTGCATTCATTCTTTCTGTACATTGAGGTACGCCTATCAAATGTAGATTAGGTCTTTTCACATAATCCCATATTTCTTGGAGGCTTTGTTCATTTCTTTTCACTCTTTCCTCTCTATTCTTGCCTTCTTATTTTACTTCATTGCATTGATTTTCAATCTCTGATATTTTTTATTCTGCTTGGTCAGTTCTGCTTTTGAAATTTGTGTATGCTTCATGAAGTTGTTGTGGTGTGTTTTTCAGCTCCATCAAGTCGTTTCTATTCTTCTCTAATCTATTTATTCTAATCAGTATATCATCTAACCTTTTTTCTAGGTTCTTAGTTTCTTTGCATTGGGTTAGCACATGTTCTTTTAGCTCTGAGAAGTTTGTTATTACCCACCTTCTGAAGCCTATTTCTGTCAGTTCATCAGATTCATTCTCCATCTATCTTTGATCCTTAGCTGGTGAGGAGTTATGATCCCTTGGATGAGAAGAAGTCTTCTGGTTTTTGGTGTTTTCTTCCTTTTTGAGCTGGTTTCTTCCCATCTTAGTGGCTTTATCTACCTGTGGTCTTTGTACTTGGTGACTTTCAGGTGGGGTCTCTAAATGGATGCCCTTTTTATTGATGTTGAAGCTATTTCTTTCCACTTAGTTTTCCTACTAACAGTCAGGCCCCTCTGCTGCAGGATCACTGGAGGTGCTCTCAAGATCCCACTCACCTGGAGATCACCCGTGGGGCTGCAGAACAGCAAAGGTTGCTGCCGGCTTCTGCCTCCGCTATCCTCATACCACAATGGTATCCACCAGATGTTGGCCTGAGCTTTCCTTTATGAGGTGTCTTTTTGTGTATATGGGGCTCAGAGAATTGCTTGAGGAGACATTCTGTCCCTTATAAGAGCTCAAGTGCTGTGCTGGGAGTTCTGCTGTTTCGTGCAGAGCTGCTGGGCTAGTACCTTTAACTCTGCTGCAGCTGAACTCATAACCTGCTATTTTCCCAGGTGCTCTGTCCTAGGAAGGTCAGCCTTATTAATAAGTTCCTGCCATGCTGCTGCCTTTTTTCATAGATGCCCTGCCTGGCACAAAGTAGTCTGCATTGGTAGTGGCAGACTTCCTTGGTATTGGGGGATGCCCTTCCCCCCACGAAGTTGGGCCATCCCAGTTTCAGCTACGCTTGTTGTGAAACTCTTAATCCAGAGTGTTTCAGATTTCTTGTCTCGTGGGTGTGGTACCCGTCAAGCCAGATCACATCACCTGGTTTCCTGTCTCAGCCCCCTCCCTTTCAGTTGAATGGACAGCTCTGTCTCCCAGGCATTCCAGGCACCAGTTGAAATGGCCACCCAAACTTTTGTGAATTTCTTTGTCCTGATGCATCCCTGGCTGAAACTGCTGAAATGAAAACTCATGGTGCTTTTATGCTCAGGAATCTCCTTGTCTGTTGGCAGTGAAAACTTCTTTGGAAATGTAGTGAGCACTCACTCTCTGCACTGTTCTTGCTGGGAACTACATTCTGAAGATGTTCCTATTCAGCCATCTTGGATCTTCCTTAATCTTATGATTTCTAAGAAAAACTCTATAAGTCGTATCTTATTTATTATTAATATTTTGAATTAAAAGCTTCTTTTGTATTATACGTTTACACCACAGACATAATGGTGATTTTCTGGAGGATCACTAGAACTAGCATCAGACAACATAGGGAAAATTCTTCACAATATACTATATACATCTGTGTGTATTACACACATGTACATATAAATACACACACACACACATATATATATATACACACCTATATACATACACACACACACAAACACACACACAAACACACACACGTTTATTTTGAAACAGAGTCTCACACAGTCTGTCGCCCAGGTTGGAGTGCAATGGCATAATCTCAGCTCACAGCAACCTCCACCTCCTGGTTCACATGATTCTCCTACCTAAACCTTTTGAGTAGCTGGGATTACAGGTGCACACCAGCATTCCTGGTTAATTTTTTTATTTTTAGTAGAGATGAAGTTTCCCTATGCTGGCCACACTGGTCTCGAACTTCTGACCTCGTGATCCATGCACCTCAGCAGCTAGGATTATAGGTGTGAGCCACTGCGCCCAGCCACATGTAGAAGTGCAGTACTACATACAACACTGAACATTACATGCTGCTTGGATTACAGGTGTGAGCCACAGTATCCAGCTGCATATATTTTTTTATTTCTCTTTTTAAGAATCCTGATCTTAAATGAGTTCACAGTTGGATGTAGAAGTGCAATGCTTAGATGCAGATGTGTACATATAGGATACAAAACTTAGATTTAAGTTATGAATAAATGTAATTCTTATAACTGACTATAACAGTATTAGAAAAGTCATATATTGATAAAACCTTCTTCAGAAAAAGGAACTTAAAAACTTAGAGGAACTGCTTCTGTCCAAATATATGCATAGCTAAGGCTCTTACAATGGTGTGGTTTATAGGATAGATATCAGAGTGTAAATCCAATTTTAAAAACGTAGTCAAATGTATTAATCTTATATTTTATGCCTATGATTATTTTGTAATTCAGAGAAAGGCTTTTCCAATTCTGAACTTCTTTAAAATCCTCTAGTGATTTATTTTTCGTGGTGTTTAAATCAATATTGAAACTTTCTGGAATTTACACTCTATTAGGTTTGAATTTTTGTTCAACTTCTTTTCAGTTACATATTCACCATGGGAATTTTTTCATTATACAAATATACATCTTATGCTTTAAATTCAGAGGAAATTATGATATGTTATTCTATTGTGTGCTAACTAAAATGTTGCTTTGTTGACTTAGAGTTCTCTTAGCCATAAGAAAGAAAAAGATCTCTTGCATGAAAATAGCATGTTCTGGGAAAAAATTGCCATGCTTAGACTGGAACTAGACAAAATTCAACAGCAGAACCTGCTAAGGGAAAAAAAATTTTTTGGAGGACATTGAAAGTGTGAAAGAAAAGAATGCTAATATTCAAAAGGCTATAAAATTGGATAAGGAAGAATGAACAAAGACAGTATTTAAAGACAGTGGACAGCTTAGCATTTTGACAACGAAGAATAAAATGGTCAGTTCTGAATTGGAGAATGTGAGACACAACTAGGAAACACTGGAAATGGAAATTCAATCATGTCCTTGTAGACTGGCTACTGATCTACATGACTGTGACCAAAGCCAGATAGCAGAAAGAGACTTCTTTCCAGAGAACAAAACCTCAACAGGTTTATTTACAAGAGACAATGAATTCTCATACATCTAACCTGAAAGAGAACAGCAAGATTCTTTCTGAACAACTGTAATGCTTATTGTAAAAATTAACAGCCTAAAAATTCAGCTCCATCACACAAGATAAACTGTGAAAGAAAAGACAGGACAGGCTGCCATCTTTCCTGTTGGAGGAACTTAATTATTCCAGCCTGTGGGCATTGGAGAGTACAAACTGACCAGGGGCAGAAGAGTTCCCGCAGCACAGCACAGCTGCTTTACCAAATCATGGCCAGACTGCTTCTGTTAGCAGGCTCCTGATCCTTCTTACTGAATAGGACCTCCCACCTGGTGCTTACAGCTACCCTCACAGGTGTTCCCTGGCCTATGGAGATTTGAAACATTCCTTAGACAGAGCTCCCACAGAGAAAGGCAGGCCACCATCTTTGCTGTTTGGATGACTAGGTTCTGGCCTTAGGGCTTTGTAGAACCCAAGCTGACCAGGGGTGTAAGTGGTAGCTCAGCACAGCAGAGCCACCTTGCAAAAACATGGCCAGACCCTTGTTTAAGTCAATCCCCAACCACATTTTTAATCACTTCCATATCTCCTCAATGAGCAGGTCCTCCTGGCTTGGGTCTTTATCCAGGACCCCACTGAAGCCAACAAGCCAGTAGCAACTTGGCAATTTCTTGGACAGAGCTTCACAGATAGACTGAAATCCTCTCTGCCACTGCCTCTGCAGTGGATCTGCCCTTGTTACCTTCAGAATATCAAGAAAGCAAAGACCCTAAGTGCCATATTGATAAGTCTAACAAGCTGCAGTTGACCCAAGGAACAAGGCAGTCCATCTCTTGTGGATACCACATACCCCCCACTGCTTATCACTGGACAGGGAACTCTGGCTTGGGCCGATAGAACAGACCCTCTATCCTGTGATGATTACACTAAGTGATAGCTAACTCACATCTCTCTGCGGTAGAGCCCCCAGGAGACAAGCAAAGTGATGGAGCAGGAAGCCAGCTGATGTGAAGCCCAGAGGGCAGGAACAGATATCTCTCTAGGCTCTACTTGGTCTTATGAGACACTTTATCCCAGCACTTTAGGAGTGTGGAGGTCTGATCAGCCATATCTCATGTGAAGATTGCCCAGCAGAGATCAGGTATGTGATTTACCCTATTAATAAAAGGAAACTTGCTCAAAAAAGAAGTCTGGCCACGTTTTTGTAGAGTAGCTGTGCTGTGCTGGGGCCTCACTTTTCAGAGAGTTATCTGAGGCGTGATATCTACTGGGCATTCTTGCACATGAGATGAAGCTGGTCTGACCTCAGCACTCCTTAGTCTGCTTGCCTCTCCCGGGGCCCCAGCCTGGCCACGCCTGCCTACAGGGCACTCTCAGCTGCCCACACCTTTGTTTCTGTGCCAGTGGACCATGCCTGAGCAGTGAAGAGATGCAGCAAAGTGGACCCTTCAGGCACGCACCCGTCTCTACATTGCTTCTCCATACTGAAGCTCTTTATACACAAACGTCCTACATCACTTTGCTGGTGTGTGTTTACATGAGGGGATTTTGCTGCACTTGCCCTACCAGCACATGGGAATGTAGCACACACTTCAACCCACACCAACTCCCATTGAAGAAAGAGCCATGGCAGGCAGAAGAACATAATCACAACCTCTGCCAACACCTTCTCCTTGTGCTAATTCTGTGCACAAAAAGGGAATGGTAATATACGTTGAGTGGTCGTTGCTGCTTAGGGGGTCACAGAGATGGCACCCAGACATGCACAGGCCAGCACCCTAACCTGAACCAACACTACCACCAGTGCAACAGCACACACAGCAGGGGTCTTCTGGCCGCCACCAAGCTGTCTTGCCTCCACCACTTCCACCACTGGGCAAATGCCAACAGGGAAGCAGGCAGTTTTGCATCTGCTAACACTCTGCCACAGCTGCCACACTTTGCTGCCTTCAGTACAGTAGACTCCAAACTTTGAGGAGCCAGAGAACAAAGTTGAGACCCAATATAAGTTTCCCAGAGTTAAAGCACACAACCCAGGAATTGAGAGATGAATTTTGCCCCCCAAAATCCTCCAAAACCAAAGGCAGCTGCCTGATTCTACCTTAAACCACAATCAAACCCTCAAGGTCATCAAATATGATAAAAGAAAAATATCCTGTGCAAAGGTCAGCAACCTCAAAGGTTGAAGGTCAATAAGCTCATAAAGATGAGGAAGAATCTGTGCAAGAACACTGAAACTCAAGAAGTCAGCATGCCTTCTTTCCTCCAGATGATTACATCAACTGTTCAGCCTGTTCAAGTTTTCAGAACTGGCCAGAGGCTGACATGTCTGCAATGATACAAGTAGAATTCAGAATGTGGGTAGAAACAAAGTTCACTGAGTGAAAGAAGTATGTCATCATCCAATGCAAGGAGGCCAAAAATCATTGTAAAACATCGCAGGAGCTAACAGGCAATATATCCAGTATAAACAACATTACTGGTGCTCACTTTGGCAGCACATATATTAAAATTGGAATGATTCAGAGAAGATTAGCATGGCCACTGCTCAAGGAGGACCTAAAAATTCATGAAGCATTCCATATTTGTAGAAAGAATCAATATCTTGAAAATATCCATACTACCCAAAGTAATTTATAGATTCAATGCTGTCCCCCTCAAGCTACCAATGATCTTATTCACAGAACTGGAAAAACCCACCTTAAACTTCATATGGAATCAAAAGAGAGTGTGCATAGCCAAGACAATGCTAAGCAAAAAGAACAAAGCCAGAGGCATCATGCTACCCGATTTCAAACTATAATACAAAGCTACAGTAATCAAAACAGCATGGTACTGGTACTAAAACAGAGAAATAGACCAGTGGAACAGAACAGAGGTCCTGGTGGCAATGGCACACATCCACAACCATCTCATCTTTGACAAACCTGACAAAGACAAGCAATGGGAAAAGGATTTCTTGTTTAATAATTGTTGTTGGGAAAACAGGCTACCAGTGTCCAGAAAGCAGAAACTGGACCTCTTCCTTTCACCTTACAGTAGAATTACCTCCAGATGGATTAAAGATCTAGACATAAGACCTAATGCCATAAAAAAATCTAGACAAAAAATAGGCAAAGCCATTCAGGACATAGGTGTAGGCAAGTACTTCATGACTAAAACACCAAAAGCATTGGCAACAAAAAGGAAAATAGACAAATGGGACCTTATTAAACTCCAGAGCTTATGTACAGCAAAAAAAACCATCATTAGAGTGAACCAGCAACCAGCAGAATGAGAAACAATTTTTGCAATCTACCCATCTGACAAATGGCTGATATCCATAATCTACAAAGAAATAAAACAGATTTACAAGGAAAAAAACAAAAGTGGACAAAGGATATGAACAGACACTTTTGAAAAGAAGATATATATCACCTCATGCCAGTTAGAATGGTGACCATTAAAAAATCTGGAGACAACAGATACCAGAGAGCATGTGGAGAAATAGGAACACTTTTACACTGTTTCTAGGAGTACAAACTAGTTGAACCATTTGTGGAAGGCAGTGTGGCACTTGCTCAAGGGCCTGGAAATAGTAATTCTATTTGACCCAGCAATCCCATTACTGGGTATATACCCAAAGGATTATAAATCATTCTATTATAAAGACACATGCACACGTATGTTCACAGTGGCACTGTTTACAATGGCAAAGACCTGAAAACAACCCAAATGTCCAGAGACGATAGACTGGACAAGGAAAATATGACACACATACACCATGGAATATTATGCAGCCACAAAAAACGATGAGTTTGTGTCCTTTGTAGGGACATGAATCAATCTGGAAACCATCATTCTCAGCAAACTGACAGAAGAAAGAAAATCCAACACTGCATGTTCTCACTCATAGGCAGGTGATGAATAATGATAACACATGGACACAGGGAGGGGTGCATCACACACTGGGGTGTTTTTGGGGGTGGCCAACAGGGGGACACCAGGGGTTGGGGAAGTCAGGGAGGGATTACCTGAAGAGAAATGCCAGATGTATGTGACGGGATGGAGGCAGGAAACCACATTGCCATATGCGTACCTATGCAACAATTCTGCATGATCTGCATGTGTACCCTATAACCTGAAGTACAGCTTTTAAAAAAAGAATAAACTGATGTGATAGAGCTGAAAAGCACACTACATGAATTTTTATAATGCAGCCACATGTAATTGTGTGTGATTGCCTTATAAAAATTTTTGTAATGTGTGTGGGCACCCAAGGGTGCCCTGTAAGCAGGTGTTGCCAGGCTGGGGTCCTGGGAGAGGCAAGCAGACTAAGGAGTGCTGAGGTCAGACCGGCACCATCTCATGTGCAAGACCACCTAGTAGAATAGATCAAGCAAAGGTAAGAGTCTCAGAGCTTGAAAACTGGCTTTCTGAAAGAAAAGAGGCAAGAATGGGGGAAAAGAATAAAAAGGAATGAACAAAACCTTTGAGAAATAAAGTATTATGTAAAAAGGTGAAATATATGCCATATTAATGTACCTGAAAGAGATGACAAAAATGTAACCAAATTGGAAAACATATTTCAGAATATCATTCATCAGAATTTCCCCAACCTAGCCAGATAGAACAACATTGAATTCAGGAAATCTAGAGAAGCTCAGATATGCCACAAGAAGAACATCTCTAAGACACATAATCATCAGGTTCTCCAAGATCAAAATGAAATAAAACTTGTCAAAGGCAGCTAGCGAGAAAGACAAGGTCACCTACAAAAGGAATCCCATCAGACTAACAGTGAACTGCTCAGCTGAAACCCCACAAGCCAGAAGAGATATTCAACTACTTAAAGAAAAAAATTTCAACCTGGAATTTCAAGTCCAGCAAAACTAAGTGTCATAAGTGAAGGAGAAATAAGAACATTTTCAGGCAAGCAAATGCTGAGGGAATTCATTACCAGCAGATCTATCTTACAAGAGCTCCTGAAAGTAGAATTTAATATGGAAAGAAAAGATCATCACCAGCCACTACAAAAATGCACTGAATTACACAGACCAGTGATGCTAAAAAAAAACAACCATGTACACAAGTCTGTGAAGTTATCAATTAGGAGCGGGA
This sequence comes from Saimiri boliviensis, assembly GCF_048565385.1. Taxonomy (NCBI): domain Eukaryota; kingdom Metazoa; phylum Chordata; class Mammalia; order Primates; family Cebidae; genus Saimiri; species Saimiri boliviensis. Next base: position 1,677,212 of record NW_027412502.1, read on the forward strand.
TGACAGGATCAAATACTTACATATCATTGCTAACTTTAAATGTAAATGGGCTAAATGCTCCAATTGAAAGACATAGGGCGACAAGATAGATAAAGAGCCAAGACTCATTTGATTATGCTGTCTTTAAGAGACCCATCTCAAATGAACTCCCATACATAGGCTCAAAATGAATGGAGAAAAATCCTTCAAGTAAATGGGAAACAGAAAAAAACAGGTGTTGCAATCCTGGTTTCTGACAAAACAGGCTATACGAATAAAGATAAAAAGAGAAGGGCATGGGCCCGGCACGGTGGCTCAAGCCTGTAATTCCAGCACTTCGGGAGGCCAAGGCGGGCGGATCATGATGTCAAGAGTACAAGCCAATCCTGGCCAACATGGTGAAACCCCATCTCTACTAAAAATACAAAAAAAAAAAAAAAAAAAAAAAAAAAAAATTAACTGAGCGTGGTGGCATGGTCCTGTAGTCCCAGCTACCTGGGAGGATGAGGCAGGAGAATTGCTTGAACCCAGGACACAGAGGTTGCAGTGAGTTCAGATTGCACCACTGCACTCCAGTCTGGTGCCTGGCAACAGAGCGAGACTCTACCTCAGAAGAAAAAAAAAAAGAGAGAGAGAAGGACATTACCAATGTGGCCCTGACCTTTGATAAATGTTATTATTGCTTGATACCAACCTGGGCTATCCTTATTGTTCAAACCAATGGGATAGATGATTTGCTGAAGTTTGGGAGCTTCTGCCCCCTGGAGAGTCCCGGATCTCCCAAAATTTGGTTCAGAGGTAAGGTTGATTTTGCTTTACAGCTCCTTTTGTGAAGTTTTTCTCATTTCCGGTAAGGAAGACAAGTTGTTCTGCTTCCATGATGGTGGAGAGCAGGCACTTCCTTTCTTGAGTCTCAGCTTGCTTCTGACAGGAAAGGTGAGTGTGAATTTTTTCCTGTTTCTAAGATGGTAGAGAACAGTCATCAGCCTGAGCCTTATTTCCAGGTAAGTGGCTAAATTAGAGATTTGTCTTAAAATTTTTCCTTAATGACCAAAAGTTAAGATTACCAACCACTTAGTTTTAATTTCTCCTTAACATTAAGACACTCAGTAATCATATTTATTGTGCATTTTTTAATTTTGCTTAACTTTTTTTATTTATTTATGTTTGAGATTTTATTTCACTTTTCTTTCATCAAGTATGACCATATCTTTCTGACTTGGTCAAATCCAAGGGAATGTTCCAAATTTTGGGAAGCAAGTCATCTGAATTGGCTAAAACTCTTGTAGCTGCCAAGTATGTATTTTCTAGTTTGTAGAAATTTCTTCTTCTTCTTCTTTTTTTTTTTTTAACCTAAGAGTTTCTGTCCACATTAGGCCATCTTTTATCAGCCAAGGCCAAACTGAAGGAGCAGTGGTGACCTTCCAATCCTAAGATTCTGCCCTGTTCCCTACAGCAACCTGAGTTTGGTTCCTAAATCTAATTCTTTCTGGTTTGATATTTGTTACTTTTTAAATATCAGCAGTTTTTCCCAGCTATGATGTGGTAGTAAGAGATTCAAAAGGATTTTCTTTAAGAGCTTTATAATTAAAAGCATATTTCTTTTATTATTATTATCATCAACCCATGATCTACCTTAGGTATTTCTCCTAATGCTATCCCTCCCCTAGGCCCATCCGCAACAGGCCCAGGTGTGTGATATTTTCCTCCCTGTGTCCATGTACTCTCATTGTTCAACTCCCACTTCTGAGTAAGAACACGTGGCATTTGGTTTTCCATTCTTGTGTCAGTTTGCTGAGAATGATGGTTTCTAGTTTCATCCATGTCCCTGAGAAGGACATGAACTCATTCTTTTTCATGGCTGTGGGTGTATATGTGTGACATTTTCCTTATCCAGTTTATTATTGATGGGCATCTGGGTTGGTTCCAAGTTTTTGCTGTTGTGAACAGTGCTGCAGTAAACATATGTGTGCATATGTCTTTGTGGTAGAATGATTTATAATCCTGTGGGTATATACCCAGTAGTGGGATTGCTGGGTCCAATGGCATTTCTATTTCTAGATCGTTGAGGAATCACCACACTGTCTTCCACAATGGTTGAACTAATTTACACTCCTACCAACAGTGTAAAGTATTTCCTATATCTCTACATCCTCTCCAGCATCTGTTGTTTTCTGACTTTTTTAATTATTGTTTTTCTGAAATGACAAGTGATGATGAGCTTTTCATCATATGTTTGTTAGCTTCATAAATGTCTTCTTTCCAGGAGTGTCTGTTTATATTCTTTGCCTACTTTTTGATGGAGTTGGTTTTTTCTTGTAAATTTAAGTTCTTTGTAGATTCTGTATATTAGTCCTTTGTCAGATGGATAGATTGCAAAAATGTTCTCCCATTCTGTGGGTTGCCCATTCACTCCGATGATAGTTGTGTTTTGTTTCATTTTAGTTTTCTGTGCAGAAGCTTTTTAGTTTAGTTTAATTCTGTGCAGAAGCATTTGTCAATTTTGACATTTGTTGCCATTGCTTTTGGTGTTTTAGTCATAAAGTCTTTGCCTATGCCTATGTTCTGAATGGTATTGCCTAGGTTTTTTTCTAGGGTTTTTATAATTTTAGGTCTTCACTTTTAGTCTTTTACCCATCTTGTGTTAATTTTTGTATAAGGTGTAAGTAAGGGGTCCAGTTTCAGTTTTCTGTATATGGTTACCCAGGTTTCCCAACACCTTTTATTAAATAGGTAATCCATTCCCGATGGTATTTTTGGTCTAGTTTGTCAAAGTTCAGATGGTTGTAGATGTGTGGCATTATTTTTGAGGGCTCTGTCCCATTCCATTGCTCTATATATCTGTGTTGGTTCCAGTACCATGCTGTTTTGGTTACTTTAGGCTGGTAGTATAGTTTGAAGTCAGGTAGCATGATGTCTCCAGTGTTGTTCTTTTTGATTTGCTATGCGGGTTCTTTTTTCATCCCAGATGAAATTAAAGGTAGTTTTTGGAAATTCTGTGAAGAAATTGTAAATGGTAGCTTGATAGGAATAGCATTGAATCTATAAATTAGTTTGAACCATGGGGCCATTTTTATAATATTGATTTTTTGTATCCATGAGCATGGATTTTTAAAATGTGTTTGTGACCTCTCTTATTTCTTTGAGCAATGGTTTGTAGTTCTCCTTTAAGAAGAACTTTGAGTACGGACCCAGGAAGGACAAGGCAGCTGTCTTGGTTCTCCGTGAGTCCATGCTTAACATTGAACTTATATTCCTTTAAATATCAGTTGTTTCTCCAATTTAAGTTCATAGTAGTTGTAACTGATGGGTTGTCATAGGTAACTTGACTTATACCATGGAGTTCATTCAAATTGCATATATAAACAGTTTCAGTATTGGCTGATTTAGAATGACAGTCTGACAAAATGTTTTCTTGGTATTCAATTAAGTTTTCTTCTACTTGGGTAGGAGTTTAAAAAACAAGTAAGACTTTTCATTAAAATTCCAGGAAATCTTACACAGTCCTTAAAGTATTTGGGATAATTTGACAAAGGATGTGATTCTAAAGTTTCCAGAAATCTGTATTCAAGAGCTCTTTTTCGTGGTCTTTTCATTATTTCAGGAACCTCCTAAAAGACACCATATTCTAGGACATTTTGTGCTTGTGAAGTTTTCAGAAACTGCATCAGTATTAAGCAGTTAAGTGTGGAAATGATGTTAAATAGTTATAGTTACATGATTGACAAGAAAGTTTGTTCATTTCTGTGGTCTACAATTTATCATGGAAACAATATAATTGATAGCACATATTTTGGCATATTAGAATTTTAGGAATTTCATACAATTTTCAAACATATATTAACATTGCCTAGAATACAATCTGAAGAAAGTCAAATATTTCTTATTTTGACAGTGCTCCTCATGTAACAACATGTCAAATAATTCCATATACTTCTCTTTTGGATTTTTCAGTGCCCTCTTTTGCATTCCAAATTAAGAAGTCAAAAAGACTTAATTTTGAAGATAAAATTGGATTTGGGGAAGTGTATCAAATATATTAATATTCATATAAATATACTAAAGGCCTAAAACATTTGATATAAAATGAAATGCCAGGTCACAGTAAGTCATTCATTTAGCCAAAATGGTAACTCAAAAAATGTTTAAAGGCAAAAGCCTTTACTCATTGATAGAAGACTCAGCTTTTCAAGCAATGTGTGTCTTTCCCTTCTTTTTCCTGTAATTTGAGGAGAGACAGAAATCTTTTTTATTCTTTAATATTATGTTAAAATCATATTCAAGAAAGAAAGCCAAATTTCACTCCTCCATTAGTGTACTGTTAATGTCAACTCAAATTTTTAATAAAACCTTAAAGATGAATTCATCCAGTCTTCATCAGTTTGACTATAAGTTGAAATTCTTATAAGCTTTTGATAACATTTTACAAATTTGTATTAAAGCAAAATTAGTACTCTAAGAAAACCCTGTTGTGTTTTTATTCCAATGTTCAATTTATGGAAAAACTGAACAATACTCCTTTAAATTTAGCCAGTGTGTTCACACGGTGTTTCTTTTACAAGATGACTAGTTCACAAACCTTCCACAACATGCTCAAAACTTTAGCTTCATTCTATTTAAGTCAAAACAATTTTTAACCTTCTGAATGAAGCAAAAATTTGCATTCTAATGCCTTATAATGTTTTACTGAAAGCACATTTCACTTTTTCCACAAAGCTTCCATGTAAAACTTTTTTCAGTAGTCTCAATTATATGTTACAATGTTAGCTCTTAGCAATTTTTTTTTTTTTGGTGAAACACCTGTCAGGTAAGTTATTTTAATTTTGTACTAGGTATGGAGCCTAGGACACCAGACACAAGTGCATATAAAGTCTGACTTTTTCAAGCATAGCCAGGGAGCACGGCTAACTCCACATGTTCTCAGACCTTACCTAGAATCTAGTGACTCCAAAGCAGGTAAGTTGAACGAATTTTAAAAGTCAAAAAAAGCAGTTTATTACTTTAAATCATTTTACAAACCTAATATCTGACCTGCCTAATTTAGAGCTAATGTCTTTATTTTACCAATAAACTTTAAAACTGTCTTTATTTCTCAAATATTACTAAAGTCATGTGAAGTAAAAGGTATTAGAGTTTTTATTTTTCTGAAAAAATTAATTTGATTTAAGCATTCATTATTTTAAAGGCAATTAGAGAGTTTTTTAATTTATAAACATCACCCACAACACCTAAAAATACACAAAATAGATCCAGTAGTTGTTGCTCTTACTGTCCCCACCTGATGTCCATTTATCACTGTTGCTGACAGTGATAAATGTGTGGAATAGTTGGGGCTGACAAACATTTCACTGTGATATTCTTTTTTAGGTCAAATGAAATTTAAAGAAAATTTTATTGAAACTAAAACAAGCAGTGTTTTCAAATTTTTGCAATAAATGATAGGCAAACAGAAGTACGAGTTACTATATTGTTAAGAGGAGGCAACAAGAAGTACATGCCTATTTCTAATTGACCAGGCACAGACCACAAGAGGCAACATGGACAAGTGTTTGAGTAGTGACTTCTTAAAAGAAACATTTCCCTGAAAGCCACCTGGAGGGCACTGCTACTCAGAGGAAAAGAGCTTGTGAGGAGTGGACTATTATGTGGGTAGAGGTTGAGCAGAGAAGTCACAAATAACACATAAAATTATTACAGTGTGAAAATATCTGGAAAATGACAATGAATATTACTTCTCTCTTAGATTTCTTAGATTGCTGTACTTCTTATAGACACTTTTTTTTTTTTTTTTTTTTTTTTTTTTTTGAGATGGAGTCTCGCTCTGTCACCCAGGCTGGAGTGCAGTGGCAGGATCTCGGCTCACTGCCTCTGCCTTTCACGTTCAAGCAGTTCTCCTGCCACTGCTTCCCAAGTAGCTGGGGCTGCAGTCATGCACCACCACATTCAGCTAATTTTTTTGTATTTTTAGTAGAGACTGGGTTTCACCATGTTGGTCAGGTTGGTCCTGAATTCCTGATCTGAAATAATCCACCCGCCTCGGCCTCCCAGTGTGCTGGAATTACAGGCATGAGCCATCACGCCCACCCTGAACACTTCTTCAGTATTATGTAGTAACACTGTGTGCGTGTGTGTGTGTTGTGTATCTGTAAACATTAGAACTCATGGGTTAGTCTAGATAAAAATTGAGAAGTTATATATCCGTCCCTCCATCGACTCTGTCACCCAAAAGAATCAGTTTACATTTTTGGGGAGAAGAAGAAACTTGGGTTTGGAGGCATGTTTCTTTTTAAATCTGGCGATTTTAACATGATAATTATTTGACTTTTGGTATGCTACTCAACTTCTTTATATTTTACTATTCTCACAATAAGAAAATGATAAATAATACCTTTGTAGAGTGTGCTTCAGAATTAAATAAGGTAATGTTTTTGGAGTTCCTGGCACTCGATATGTGACCAATAAAAAGTAGCTATTGCTATCAATTTTATCATTAATCATTATCTTTATTATTATCATTATTTATTAAGTAACCAATATGAAGCAGGAGTTATAAGAGATATGAGAAAATAATAATGAATTATTTTCTTATATTAAGTTGTTCAGGCAGAAACCTCTGTTTTCTAACTAATAGCTGATAATAGATCTGAACTACAGAGTTCTTATGGATGACTCCCTTATAAGTAATGTTGAGTTTAGACTGCTATTTATATACAAAAATTTTAGAACAAATGCTGACAGTTGGTGATGTGTCCAGAATCAGCAGTCTTCTATTACTAGCTCTCAGCTTCACAAATTGACATCTTCACTAATTTGATCTATGCCCATAACCTTTTCCCCTTTAGTCCACAGAACAGTCTAAATGTTTGAACAAAGATTTCACACCAACCACTCAGTTTACAAGTGAACAAAGATATATTTATCATACTTTGAATAAGAATACTTCTTATATTATGGAATTTTAAAAATGTTCTGTGCCTGGGGCCCAAGCAACGATTTCTAAATACCATTTGGCTTCTCAGTTCCATTGCAATGACATACTGTAAGCAGTTTTAAAATTTAATTAACTATACTTAGCTTCTTAGAAGGCATTTGTTTTCTGCTTTTATAATAACCTATCTGTTATGAACCATGCCTTGTAGTTATCAAATGGCATCAACTCCCATAGTTAGTTCATTGGCACTCTCTGTCTGACTGCACAAAGCAATGTAAGATATAAGAAGCCAAAGCAGAACACTAGAAAAAGCCAAAATATTATTACTCTAAAGGTTTCTCACCACAACTCTCAGGATGGAACATAATTAGATACAATAATAATAATAATATAAAGTTATAAATCCTTACATTCTCCAATCAGCTAATCAACTTAGAAGTTAATATGCAGTATTTCCTTTCTTTTTGCAACTATAACAACACATCGGGAATAGGTAGCTTTAACTAGATTAGTTTAACAAAAAAGAATGAGAGAAGAACCAATAGGTACAATAAGAAATGACAATGATGAAAATGCCACCAATCTCATAGAAATAAAAAAAGATCCTTAGGAACTATTATGAACACCTCTATGCAGACAAATTTTTAAAAAATTTAGAGAAAATAGATAAATTTCTGGAAACATACAACATCCCAATATTGAATCAGGAAGAAAGTGAAAACTTGAAAAAGAAAGTGACAAATTTTAAAATTGAATCAGTAATAGAAAAACTGCCAACTAAAAAAGTCCTGGACTAGATGGATTCACAGCTGGATTCTACCAGATGTTCAAGGAAAAACTGATATTAATCATATGGAAACTATTCCAAAAAAATGAGAAAGAGGGATTCCTCTCTAACTCATTCTAAGAAGCCAGCATCTACCTGATACCAAAATCTGGTAGAGATAAAACAAAATAGTAAATCTTCAGGTCAATATCCCTAAAAAACATAGAGGCAAAAACTCTCAAGGAAATATGAGCAAACTAAAGCCAGTAACATGTTAAAATGCTAATTTGTCATGATCATGTGGGCTTTATTCCCGGAATGTAAGGCTGGCTTATCATATGCAAATCAACAAATGTCATTCGCCACATAAACAGAATTAAAGGCAAAACCATATAACAGTCTCAATACACACAGAAAAACTTTAGATAAAATCCAACATTACTTACTGATAAAATCCTTAACAGACATGGTATCAAACGGCCATACCTCAAAACAGTAAGAGCCACCTATGACAAACCCCCAGGCAGCATCATACTGAACAGGCAAACAATGAGCCATTTCCCTTGAGGCCTGAAGCAATGCAAGAGTGTCCACTCTCACCATTCCTATTCAGCATAGTACTGAATGTCCTGGCCAGAGCAGTTGGGCAAGATAAATAAATAAAAGTCATCCAAACAAGAAGAACACAAGTCAAACTATCTCTCTTCGCTGTGATATGATTCTATATCTACAAAATTCTAAAGACTCTGCCAAAAGGTTCCTTGAAATATCAAATGATTTTAATAATATTTCAAGATACAAAATCAATGCATAGAAATTAGTAACATTTCTGTACATCAATAACATGCAAGCTGAGAGTCAAATAAAAAATACAGCAGTCACATATACCGCAGTCACAAATAAAATGAAATACCCAAGAATGTGGCTAACCAAGGAGGTGAAAGAGCTCTTGAAGGAGAACTACAATACAATCTTCAGATTCAATGTTATTTCTTATCAACCTACCAACATAATTTCTCACCTAATTATAAAAAAAATTCTAAAACTCATATGGAAGCAGAAAAGAGCCAGAATGGCCCAAAGAATCCTAAGCTAGAAGAGCAAAGCCGGAGGCATCATACTGCCCCACTTGAACATATACTACAAGGCCGAAGTGACCCAAACAGCATGGTGGTGACACAAAAACAAACATGTAGACCAAAGGGACCAAATAGAGTACCCAGAAATAAAGCCACACACCTACAACCACCTGATCCAACCAATGGAGAAAAGACTCTCTGTTTAATAAATGATGCCGAAATAACTGGCTAGCCATAGGGAGAAGAAAGAAACTGGATACTCACATTTTACCATGTGTGGTAATTAACTCAAGATGGATTAAAGATCTCTAACTATAAAAATCTTAGAAGAAAATCTGGGAAATACTCTTTCTGACATTGTCCTTGGCAAAGAACTCTTGGCAAATTCCCTCAAAGCAATTGAAATTAAAAAAATTAACAAGTAAGTAGTACCTAATTAATGAACTTCTGCACAGCAAAAGACACCTGTCAACAAGTAAACAGATAATCCACACAATGAGAGAAGATACTCACAAATTATGCATCTGATAAAGGTCTGAGACCCAGAATCTGTAAGGAATTTAAATCAATAAGCAAACAAACAACAAGAACAAAGAGAAAAACAAAACAAAACAAACCCAATTCTATCAAAAAATGGACAAGGGATATGAACAGACACATCTCAAGATAAGTTATATTTAAAATACTATGTTATGTATTTATCATAAACATTTATATTTGAATATTCATATTCTCATTATTTGCTCTATTATATACTATTTAATTGTAGGTAATATACATTATGTGGTGTGTGTGTACATGTACGTATATACATTACATATTCTGTATTGTCAACCTATGAAGTAGGGAAGGTAGGTGTTGTGTCTTGTTTATAAGTGAAGAAATAATAAAAAGGGAAATGACTTTTCTAAGGCTAGAAACTGTTGATTTAGGACTCAGTTATCACTGTAACTAGTTTAATATGTTTTTTCCTATTATCTTGCAATTACTTAAGAAATTCTAACTAATTTAATCCTTCCTGAAAGAATACACAAATGAAAACTGTTACTTTAATGTAGATTTCTACAGAGCTCTCATACCTCAAACCTCACATCAGTCCTGTGAGGTAGATTATTGTCACTTTCCCCAGTTAGAGATGAGTAAAACATAGAGATTAAAGCAGCATTCAAAGTTAGGCTAACCACCTCCTCATATGTGTTGAAATCACTATCTATGAGCTGTGTGATCTTTTTCAAGTTACTTTATTACTCTGAGGCCTATTTTATTATTTGTAAAACTAATGAAGTAATAGTACATAAGTTAACAGATGTCCATAGTAATTGAATACGTTTAATGTGCTTAGAAAATTATCTGGAACACAATTAGTTGTTTTAATAAAGATTTATTTTCCTGGCTTTTAAGTCAGTATCTCTCATGTATTCATTAATAGTAAACAGTAAAATAATATATGAATTTTTTCAAAAAATCAAAGGTATGTCAACTAACCTTATCTAGTCCTTTAGAGTAGCTTGTGCCCTGGAGGAAATATCATGTCAACTCTGAATTCTGTCTATAATGAGTCCAGTTTTCAATACATAAAACTGACATAAATTAAGCCTGACACAGTTAAAATTAAAAACCAATGTGAGGCAACATTATATTGTAACTATCAACTTCTCTACTAACTAAGGAGATGTTTTAAATAATATGTTTACTGTTAATAAATACATTTGGGGTCTAAACCCGGGAGGATGTGGGGTTTCCAGTTCCAGAACTGAGCACCCGGTTGCAGAATCATCCCAGCGGACACTCTCCGCTCCCAGAAGCTGCAGCAGCCGGTGGGTTTGGAGCATCAGAGCCCCGGGCGTCCAGGGATGAGGACCACATGTCGGGGACTTTTCCCCCGGCGCCGGCAGTCAGGGTTCTTGGCTCTTTGCATCCTTCCAGGAGCCGTAGGATCACCCGTGCCCGCCCTGTCCCAGGCCGAGGGGACTGGACTGGGCTCTTTCCTCGTGAGCCCTGGGCCTCGGCACCTCGATGTCTTCCTCCCAAAGGGCGCCGTTCACTGCCGCTGTCTCTTAGTCTACCTGACTCCATTTCAGTAACAGTTCATCACACTTTCCAATTTTAGCAGGTATCGTCGTAAAGGCTGTGTCTCAGGGCACTTGGCTGTTCGAAAATATGAGCACACCATATTTCCCTTTATTTCTCATATTTATTTCATGAAGGCCAAGCCGTGCCTTCACGAGGCCGAGTGTGAAACCCTGGAAGACTGGGGCGGCCCGCTCAGACTCAGCTTGCACCTCTCTGCCTCGTCGGTCTTCTGATGCTTCTTGAAGTGCAGTTTTACTTTACCTTTTACAATGCTGAAATGTCTTACATTTGCTTTCTGTAATTTTCCTGTTCAGTAGGGTTATGGAGTGTGGATTTCAACCTAAGAGGGACAAACAGGTAAAGAAGGTTTTCGCTGAAAGTGTCTGGATGGATTTTCAGGTTCACCTCGCAGAAGACCGCCAACAGGCAGAGTCTCTTTTTGCTTGAAGATGTTAAAATCACTCTCTCTCAATCTCTTTCTCGATCTCTTTCTTTCTCTCTCTTCTCTCCTCTCTTTCTCCCCACATCCAAAATAAACTTAGCTACTCGGGAGGCTGAGGCAGGAGAAGTACTTGAACCCAGGAGGCAGAAGTCGCAGTGAGCCCAGATCGTGCCACTGCACTCCAGCCTGGGCGACAGAGTGAGAGTGTCTCAATGCCAGATATAGACGACGGGGAGGAAGGCAGCAAATCACACTGCCACGTGGGTACCTATGCAACAATCTTGCACATTCGTCACGTGTACCCCAAAACCTAAAATGCAATAAAAATAAATAAATAAATAAATAAGATAAAACAACAACAACAACAACAACAAAAGTTTGGAGAATAAGGTGCCATTTTTCCTAGTCGCTTTTCTTACTGCAATGGTGACCGCGTTTCCTTCACACCTGCAGTCCAGGAGCTTCCACCCGGGGGAATGTGCAGACCTCTTGGTCAGTGATGCCAGGCCACAGTGCCGGCCTCCTTCTGCTTTTGGCCTACAATGCAGTCAGGGGCAAGACTGGACCTCACCAGATACTGGTCGGATGTTACCCTCCCCAGAGACTGGAGGGCCGCGCTCCCAGAGGCCTACTTCATAACAGCCTTCAGTCAGGAAATTCCGTGGCATTCCACCCCTCTGCCGCCCCATTTCCATATTCTGTCTCCTCCCTTGCCCATTCCGAGAGGATTTACCACCTTTCTGGACCCTTTGGAGTCCCACGTGGACAAGACAAAAGGGGCATTGCCTTTTCCTGCAGGAGCGGGAAGAGCAGTCACAGCGGGGGAAACTGGACTCACCGCGCTCACCCCCACATACTGGTGCCCTGCTGGGTCCGGCAAACTCAAACAAGCACTCTCTGAAGCTTCTCTGGAAACGGAAGGACTGTGAGGTTTCTGATGCGGCAAGAGGAGCCAAAGGGAGAGGACCCAGGCCTTCCCTTGGCTCTAGAGAAGGAACCCAGAAGAGGGGCAGATCCAAAGGAAAAACGCAAAGGCGGCCCTGCCCCACGACCTGAGCCGGCTAAGGGTCGCACGTTACATTGCGTTGATCAGAACAGTTGTTTGCTCATATTAAGAAATCCTGGAAGAGGCATTGTGTAAGCAATCTGACCGTTTTATTCATGAATGGGTATTGGATGTCACCAGTGCTTTTCTTCCGTAAGCGGTGTAATCATGTTCCTTTCCTTTTTAGTTTGTTAAATGTTGGACAACACTGATGAATTTTGGAATGTTGAACCAAACGTGCACACTTGGAGTAAATTGTGCTTTGTGATGGTGAAAAAAAAAAAAACAAAAAAAACAAAAAAAACAAATACTTTATTTGTTAGAATTTAGGAAGAACTGATTTTTAAAAGGTAAAATTCATACATTTATTTATCATTGCATAAAAAGACACACCCAAACTTAGATATTAGAAACAGTACTTTATCATTATGTCTCATACTTCCGTGGTTTACCAGGCTTAGCAGGCTGATTCCATCTTGGAGTCCTTTATGCACTGCAGTTATATGGTAGTTAGGTCTGGAATCACCTAAAGCCTACTTAACTCACATGTCTTGTTTCAATTGGGATGTCTGGAAGTATTGAGGGCTAATTGATCATCTTCCGGCTCTCACACTTGCTGTGTGTGTGTGAGTGTGTGTGTGCGCGCACGCGCGTGTCAGTGTGTCTGTGTATCTCTTCATGTAGTGTATCCCCGTGGCTATTTGAGCTTACTCATAACAGGGTGATCAGGGTAGGCTGGGCTACATACATAGCAGGTGACTGGTGACGTCCCTTAAGGCAAGCTTTCCAAAAAAAGAAATGAAAAAAGCTGCCAGTATCTTAAACTCTGGAATTGAAAACAGATATGTAATCATCTAATTGAGATCAGTGGGAGAAAGATCAAAGGGTTTGGGGCCATCTGTAATCTGGCATAGCCATCTAAAAACATGTATTTCATAGACTTTCTATCATTTCTGTGCATGTATATTTTATATTAATAAAATAGTCTAAAAAGTAGGTTACTTATAGAGAAAATATTTTCCAAATATTTAGCATTTAATGATTCTCTAGTATTTTGTTAATGTATATTTAAGAACTATCTCTTTGTTACTAATGTTGTACATTCTAATTGTCTATCGTTCCTCACTCTTTGAATCAACAGCATAGTGAACATTCTTTTAGTTTAAACATTTAAAAATTTCAAAGTAATTTTCATAAGAACTATCCTAAGAATCAAAATTACCTACTCAAATTCAATAACCATGCAAGTCTTTTAAAGCAACCATGCAAGTCTTTTAATGTGTGCAAAGAAATGTTTAAATGTAAATATTAAATCATAAATTCCAGAAGGCATATTTTTCCTATCTAAATCAAAGGATTTCAGTAAAACCATCTCACTGACACTGCAAAGAAAATTTTTCAGAACACCTTCATAGAACACTTTGCAGAGACAGAATATTTAACATGTTCACAATCAAGCAATGTTAATGCTCAGAATCTTTTACCATTTTATGTTATGTCAGGACTTATATAATGGTTATAATAATAAAATAACTGAAGAAGAAATCCAAGGTATTTTAGGTAGAATATTTCCATATTTCAAACAAGAAAATTCTGGACAATAAAAAATAAAAATACAAAGATTCTCTACAGAAGAATATGAGTTGAGATGTACACATACAAAAGTAATCAATAAATTATTAAATTCATAGTTCTGAAGAATGCCAGAATGAGCAAAAGTGGAGCTGGAGAATTCCATTCTGCAAACATCCTAGCTCCTCATTGTGAGTGCACACTCCTACCCCAAATTAGAGTCATATGAAGACATAATAGTAGCTATAATTAAAAGTGATAATCAGTTTAATTTTGGTCAATCTTTTAGGACACTGTTATATCCCTCAAAGTCATCTTCTGAAGAGAATGGCATGAGAATATTTTGAGGAATTTTGAGAAATGAGATTTAGCTTTCTAACTTTGGAAACTGCAATAACTGATATATTTCAGTTATTTGAATATATAAACTGAAAATCTTGACTACATCAAGAGACATATTGGTTGTACCAAATGGGCACTTGAGCCTCAATCTACAGAGACCAGCCTTTATATCATTATTTATCTCACATGTGGGGCAATTCTACAAGCACTAGCAAAGAATGCCAGGTCATAAGTTTTTAAGTGTCACTTTTAGGTGTGTGTGTGTGTGTGTGTGTGTGTGGGTGTGTGTGTCTTTACATATGCATTAAAAGTTCAAAGTAGAGCTATTTCTAGTCTAATAGAAAGCATAAAGTTATGCATAAATGCTTATATAAAATACTTATCAAGCCATATTTGCTTATATTGTGAGTTCTATCTTTCTTAACTGGTATCTCATATTTTTATAAATATTTTAATTAAAAGAACCAATCCACATCTTGATAAAGAGAGGAATCATTAACAGATTTTACAAGAAATAGCCTAATTATTTACAGGCTAACTTAAGACATAGAGAATGGGTTGGGTAACAAGATTTATAGAATGATACAGATCTGAGATTATTTCTATTTAGATTTGCAATTTTTTACTTGTGAGAAATTTAGTTAATTATCTACAAAAAAAGAAAATATATGGCATCTTTTACACTGAATATAACTTTTCCATGTAAAATATTATTAAAATTAGGCTGGTCACAGTGGCTCATGTGTGTAATCCCAGAACTTTGGGAAGCTGAGGCAGGGGATCACATGAGGTCAAGAGTTCAAGACCAGCCTGGACAACATCATGAAGCACTGTACTTACTAAAAAAAATACAAAAGTAAACAGGTGTTGTGGTGGGCACCTGTAATTCCAGCTACTTGAAAGGCTGAGGCAGGAGAATTGCCTGAACCTGGGAGGTGAAGGTTGCACTGAACTGAGATCACGCCATTATACTCCAGCCTGGGCTACAAGAGCAAAACTTCACCTCAAAGAAAGGAAAGTATTAAAATTAATTAACACTAAATACATTTCTCAAAAGTCTTGTTTTCTACTTTGTTTTTAATTTTGATTCTTTCACGTTCTGCATTAAGTTATTCAAAGTCAATAATCAAGAAAGGCCAGAATGAAATGCTAAACTTCAGTAAGTAGCAATTTTTAATGTTATTTTGTAGATTGTCTTGCAGAGACTAGACACTGTAGTTCTTTTGTACTTTTGTCTAATTATTAGTTTCCTAATTAGGATTAAATAAAACAAATAGTAGCCAGAGATATTTTTTTCAGTGTTCACTTGACACAGATTTAAAGTTCCTTTAATCATACAATGACTTTGTTGGTTTTTTAAGGATTCATTACATAAAACTTAAGACAACTGAATCCTGCAGACAAAACAACTAATGAGTAACTTGAAAAAGATTTCCATTGGCTGGATTAATCTGTATTACTTAGAATCAAGTCAGTTCTTTGTTCATGTGGATATTGAAAATAATAAAGCAACATTCAAATTCATATTTTATTTAGTTTTAAGTAATGCCTAATTTTATCTTGACACTAACTCTCTGGCAAAATGAGCCATTTGAATATGCAAAACAAAATCAAACAACAAATAAATAAATAATAGATAAAGTTAAAAGTACGTTGAAACTTCCAGCTTTAGACTTCAAGCCATTTTAATTCATTTATGGATTAACAATAAAAGGGAAAACACTGAATAAGATTCTTCATCTTTTGTAGTAAGGCAAATATATTTAAAAAACATGTCATCCATGCATTAGCAACTGGAAAAGAGAATAGATTGTTTTTCCTATTTCATCCACCAAAATATTTTGGTATAAAATATATATTGAATTTCTAAAATAAAAATTTGAAAGTAGACTTAAAACATAATTTTACCTGGTTGAGGGTATGTGAACTCTTTCAAGATAACTTGGGAATAAAATTTTCAATACTTAATTATTTATCCAGATAAAACCAACCAGCATTTTAAACAATTTATTTCTGTACACTGAGTTTTTTTCCCTTGGCAGTGTGGGTAATAACAGATGCTTATATTTACACATTTGAAAAAACACTTTTTAGCCTTACATCTTTAATAAGTAGATGAAGCAATATGAAGTGTTAATATCATGCCATGCACCAAACCAACTTCTGTGACATAACTCCACTCCAGCCCTCCAGTTACAATGTATTTGAGGTTTTAAAATCTCAGTTTATTCACATGTAAGTGGATTTCTGTGAGAATGAAATGAAATAATAAGGGTGTAATATCAGTCAAACCAAATGGCACATACAAGCCTCATATAAGTTTTCAGTAAATGTTGCTTTTTTTAAAAAAAAAATTTCTCTATTGTAACTCATTTAGTCAACATATGAGAAAAATAAATATCACAACTTCATCCACCACTCCAAAAATGATTATATTCATAGTCAACTCTGTCTCTATTTTCTCTATTCTTAGGTAAGGTCATAACACCAAATAGCTACCTTTACTTCTAGAGTAATTGATCAAATAAGTAATGCCCATTGAAATCATAAAACATGAAAGGAACATAGATACAAAAAAGGTAAACATGCTTTAGAATTTGTATTATAATTTGTATTAGTGTTAGGTTAACACTAGCTCCTGTAACAGTTAACACCAAAATATCAAGAGATTAATATAATTTTGTTTCTTTTTTACGAAATTCTAATGGGTGGTGGGAAGAGGTTTGTGCTCTGCTTGATATGTCATTCTTTATGGATTCCTTGACTCATCAGATGAAGACTGTGCTTCTTCTTTAAGTTTGTTTTTCAGTATCTCCCTGAGAGTCATCCTCAATTCACCAGCAAGGAAAAACTACAAAGACAGTAAAGAGTATGAGATGTGTCAAGTTGTGTTATAATGGACCTGAAAAAGGCTTACATCACTTATCTCCATATGTCAGTGGCCAAGGCTTACTCTTTTGGTCGTAACTAATTGCAAGGGATACTGGTGTAACCGAATTCTGGGGAGCAGGGGAAGCTCAGGTACCAATGTTCTTTTCCAGACCCTTGGTACCTCACTCACCCAAGAATGGGAGAGGGGACCACGCTGGGCATGGTGAGTGATTAAGTAAATATCGGACCCGAAAGAGTTTTGCAGAAGGTGATTTATTTAGGCAGATAAATAGAAAAAGGAGAAAGAGAAAGAGCTTCCACGAGGTCATGGAAGGGGATCCAGATATGGAGTCCAAAGAGGTGTTAAAGAAGGCGACGTTTAACCAGGGAGGAATTCCTGCCCTCTTTAAGTTTTCTGGGCCTATGAAGAAAGTTCCTTTAAACTTCACTGGAGTGATTGCTTTTTGATTTTTCCTGTGTATGCCAAAGTTTAAACAAAGACCTTCAGTCCCCGGATGGAGACGTGGGGGCAATAATGGCACCAGGAAGTCATATGGAACCAAAAGAGAGCCTGCATAGCCAAGTCAATTCTAAGCAAAAAGAACAAAGCAGGAGGCATCACACTACCGGACTTCAAACTATACTAAAAGGCTACAGTAATCAAAACAGCATGGTGCTGGTACCAAAACAGAGATGTAGACCAATGGAACAGAACAGAAGCCTCGGAGGAAACACAACATATCTACAACTATCCGATATTTGACAACCTGAAAAAAAAACAAGCAATGGGGAAAGGATTCCCTGTTTAATAAGTGGTGTTGGGAAAACTGGCTAGCCATGTGCAGAAAGCAGAAACTGGACCCCTTCCTGACACCCTACACTAAAATTAACTCCGGATGAATTAAAGACTTAAACATAAGACCTAACACCATAAAATCCCCAGAAGAAAATCTAGGCAAAACCATTCAGGACATAGGCGTAGGCAAGGACTTCATGACCAAAACACCAAAAGCATTGTCAACAAAAGCCAAAATAGACAAATAGGACCTAATCAAACTCCACAGCTTCTGCATGGCAAAAGAAACAGTCGCTAGAGTGAATTGGCAACCAACAGAATGGGAAAAAATTTTTGCAGTCTACCCATCTGACAAGGGGCTGATATTCAGAATTTGCAAAGAACTAAAACAGATCTACAAGAATAAAACGAGCCCATTCAAAAGTGGGTGAAGGATATGAACAGACACTTTACAAAAGAAGACATACAGGAGGCCAACAAATATATGAAAAAATGCTCATCATCACTGGTCATTAGAGAAATGCAAATCAAAACTACATTGAGATACCATCTCATGCCAGTTCGAATGGCTATCATTAAAAAATCTGGAGACAACAGAAGCTGGAGAGGATGTGGAGAAATAGGAACACTTTTACACTGTTGGTGGGAGTGTAAATTAGTTCAGCCATTGTGGAAGACAGTGTGGTGATTCCTCAATGACCTAAAAATAGAAATCCCATTTGACTCTGAAATCCCATTACTGGGTATATATCCAAAGGATTATAAATCGTTCTACTATAAGGGCATGTGCACACGAATGTTCATTGCAGCACTGTTTACAATAGCAAAGACCTGGAACCAACCCAAATGCCCATTGATGATAGACTGGACAGGGAAAATGTGGTACATATACACCATGGAATATTATGCAGCCATTAAAAAATTATGAGTTCGTGTCCTTTGTAGGGACATGGATGAACCTGGAAACCATCATTCTCAGCAAACTGACACAAGAGCAGAAAATCAAACACCAAATGTTCTCACTCATAGGCGGGTGTTGAACAATGAGGACACATGGACACGGGGAGGGGAGCACTACACACTGGGGTCTGTTGGGGGGAAATGGGGGAGAGACGAGGGATGGGGAGGTGGAGAGAGATAGAAATTACAGATATAGGTGAGGGGGAGGAAGGCAGCAAATCACACTGCCATGTGTGTAGCTATGCAACAATCTTGCATGTTCTTCACATGTACCCCAAAACCTAAAATGCAATAAAAAAATTTTTTAAAAAAGAAAGAAAGAAACTACCCCCACATTTCAGCCCCAGGAAAAGAATACATTCCCTCACTAGGACCAAAAGGAAACTTGTTTCTGGACCTCCTAATTTACCTGTTCCTAAAAAAGTCATAATTGAATACATAGTCAACATATAGTCTTTTTATGTAGTTACGTGTATAATATACTATTTAAACATTTTATATCCATATATTTGTTACAAAATAAAGAGCTTTTGTCAGTGCCTATTGAGCATCACAGTGAATATGCAGTATTAAATTATAGCTGGTATCATAGGTACACACTATCATGCCCAGCTAAATTTTGTATTTTTAGTAGAAATGGAGTTTCACCATGTTGGCCAAGATAGTCTTGATATCCTGACCTCCTGATCTGCCCTCATCAGCCTCCTAAAGTGCTGGAATTACAGGCGTGAGCCACTGTGCCCGGCCTGCAGTATTGAAGCTTAAACCAGTATTTTGTTTAAACAAATGCATAACCTAGATTGTGACATATGTATATAAAATGTTGGGAATCCAATTCATATCATTTATAATCTGTGTTATATAAATGCAGTACTTCCCATTATTAATGATAGTTTCTGGTGTGCATGAGGGGAAATAAAAACATTATACATAAAATAGTAATTTTGCCAGGCCTTAATCCAACTGTAAGCACATTTAAAAAGATTCTTAGGTTTGAGATATTTATTTAATAAACAAAAGGAATACTTATATGTTAATTAAGACAGAAGTTGAATATTAAAAAATGAAGCTTTACTTCATATACATTATCTGATATATTTAAATATTTTACTCATCCACTTAAAATTTATTGTGCAAAGGTTGCTACAATTTTTTCAGATAAAATATTTTTGAGTTCAAAAAGATGTGTTTGAACATACAAAATAAAATTTATGTTTGCTGTGTGCCAATATTCTCCATTAAATTTTGGATTAAACAATTGACTTGAGATCTTACATTAGTTAACATTACAATTCCCACAATTTGAGATTTAAGAAACTATAATAAATTTAATAAGGAGACAAAATATGATTTATGGCTTATAAAGAGTTAAGAAATTTGATAGAAATTTGCATAAAATAGAGAAAATATCTTATTCTATTAAACATTCTAGGTTCTTTGAGGAGTTTCGATGATATTTCATACATGCTCAATTTTTATAAAGTATATATTACCTGTCATTCAGATAATCTACAAATCAAGTGCAGATGAATACAAGAAATTTCTTTGCTATATATGATTCATTTTGAAGTTGTATATACAATTAATTCATAAAGTTTTAAATTTAAAATTAGAGACTAAACTAGATGCATCTGAAGTCCTACAGTCCATTCATTTAAAACACACTTCCATTGAAATTGGAAACCCAGAACTTCGTATTTAAATGAAAATCATAGCTTAGGGAAGAGATACACACACACACACACACACACACACACACACACACACACACACACACAGAGTGGGGTGGAGAGAGAGAGAGAAAATATACTATTGGAGAAAATAGGCATCTCATCTCCACTGCCATCATAAAGATCTTCATAAAACTTGATGACAATAATCATTTTTTTTCATTACTTAACTTTCAAATATATCCGATAGTTGATAAGGAGTTCTAGTTTTGCATGCTAAAAATTATGTATTATTTTAAAATATAATATTTTTGGCATTCTTGAGAACAGAAGCTATTGTAAATAGATGTTAGTCTCAATACAGTCAACCTATGTAGTTATTCAGACTACAAACATTCATTTTACCATACAAGCAGGAATCTCCTCAGATGGAGAAGTGAAAGAATTACAAAACTGTGTAAAAATAAGAGTCTGTGGTTTTATTACTACAAAGAAAAATATGTCAAGAACCATTGAATTGTGGGAATGTTCGTAAAAAAATATCACTTACAAAATTATATTGCACTATCTTCCTTACCCATTGTATTCATTCTCTTTCCAACTCCCCCATCACCTTTTCACATCCTTGATGAAGTCATAATTTGTAGTTGACAAAATGTTTTTTTAAAGTATCCATTTATTATATAGAGAATAAACCAGTGGTAAAACTTTAATGATATTTTCATTGTTGTTGCTGGAAAGGGTGGTTATATCTGAAATTACAAGAATTGTTTTGTTTTAAGTTTTCTTGAAGCTGATAAGAATTTATTAGTTATTTTAAGTTCTAAATATTATTTGTAATACCATAACACTGCTTAAAATTTATTAAGTAATATTTCAGACATCACATAAATTTTTCATAAAGATAAAATGTTGAATGGAAAATGATGAATATTTACCCCAATGCCAGTTCAGGATTCAGGGATATCAGTTAATAACAAAAATGTAGTTTTATGAAAATTGAAATATTTCCCTGAGATTGGAACATCTTATCTCAATAATTAGCTTAATATGCTCAAAAAACAAGAATATTCTGATATACATAAAATGGTTGCTGGTTATGAGTGTTAATAAATAGCATTTTAAATAATTATAGATTTCACAGCTTTCCTAAGAGGTTAGTTTCCCTTATCCTTGAGTTATTAGTTTACCAAGTTTTCTCCATTAACAATATCTTAGTTTTCTTATTTAAAAAATTCATAAATTTTGTATAATTTATTATCATGATGAATAAAAATCATTTTATGGAATAATACTGTAGGCTAGAGATAGCATAAAGTATTATTTCCTTGTTTTTTGAGATCAATAAGAGATTATAATTAAATTTTATATCAAGTAAACAAGAATGCATTTCATGAATTCCTAAAAACATCAAACGTTTATGAAGAACACTTAGTAACTTATTTAAGAACCCAATAGAGTATAAGGATAACACAATAAAAATATGAATTAATTAAAACATATTTTCCCTATAATATTTGCCTTAATATCATATTAGTGACTGACTTCAATTCATAGAGGAACAATTATTATACATACTCTTTATGAATTTCTGATGATTTGAAATTCATTTGTGTTAGCTTCCAGATAGAAGAAGGCTGTGTAAAATGTACACTTAAATAAGAAACAAAGAAAAAACAATGAACTCACTAATGTTTCTCCCATATGGAAAATATTTGTGATATTTCTCCTTTTGTTTTTATCTTAGAAATCAGCTTATTTTTCTCTCTTGCAACTTCTCTAACAATGAAACTGAATCATGGAGCTTTAGTTAATTACCTCACATATGTAGGCTCTCCCTTTCTAGACCTTGTTTGTACTTCCTAGAAACAAGGGATGTGAGACACTAGAAGCCAAATAAAATGAGAAGAAAGCCAATATGAGGAGACTTGGGAGTATTTCCTGGTGAAATCATGGGAACCTACATCAACACAGTATAACTGTGGCATTATAAAAAGGCAAGCAGGGCACATTTAGGCAGACATTAATTAAGAGATTCTGGCTCCTCATCTTTTCTCAAGTCTTGTGTGAAACATAAGGAATCTAGTTCCTCAGAAGAAAGGCAGGACATAGCTGGGATATGGGAGAGAGAGAGTTGATCTTCATATGATAGTGAAGTTAGAAATGAGAAGACTTGGAGTCAGAATCTGTGGAGGGTACAACTTAATTAGGAACTATGTATTAATAGAAGACTTACCTAGAAAAATGGTATTTGCAGAACCAGGGAGAAGCAGAGGGGACAAATTGGAAGCTGTGCCCTGACTGCATCCAGAAAAAAGGCCACAAATTACAATGGCTGCAAAGAGTTTTTTTTTTTCTTTTTTTTTAATTGCATTTTAGGTTTTGGGGCACATGTGATGAACATGCAAGATTGTTGCATAGGTACACACACAGCAGTGTGGTTTGCTGCCTTCCGTCCCCTCACCTGTATCTGTCATTTCTCCCCATGCTATCTCTTCTCACCTCCCCACCCCCCCGCCCCTCCCCCATTTCCCCCCAACGGACCCCAGTGTGTAGTGCTCCCCTCCCTGTGTCCATGTGTTCTCATTGTTCAACACCCACCTATGAGTGAGAATATACGGTGTTTGATTTTCTGCTCTTGTGTCAGTTTGCTGAGAATGATGGTTTCCAGGTTCATCCATGTCCCTACAAAGGATGTGAACTCATCGTTTTTGATGGCTGTGTAATATTCCATGGTGTATATGTACCACATTTTCCCTATCCAGTCTATCATCGTTGGGCATTTGGGTTCGTTCCAGGTCTTTGCTATTGTAAACAGTACTGCAATGAACATTCGTGTGCACGTGTCCTTGTAGTAGAATGATTTATAATCCTTTGGATATATACCCAGTAATGGGATTGCTGGGTCAAATGGGATTTCTATTTTTAGGTCCTTGAGGAATCGCCACACTGTCTTCCACAATGGTTGAATTAATTTACATTCCCACCAACAGTGTAAAAGTTCCTATTTCTCCACATCCTCTCCAGCATCTGTTGTTTCCCGATTTTTTAATGATCGCCATTCTAACTGGTGTGAGATGGTATCTCAATGTGGTTTTGATTTGCATTTCTCTGATGACCAGTGATGATGAGCATTTTTTCATATGTTTGTTGGCCTCCTGTATGTCTTCTTTTGTAAAGTATCTGTTCATATCCTTCGCCCATTTTTGAATGGGCTTGTTTGTTTTTTTCTTGTAGATCTGCTTTAGTTCTTTGTAAATTCTGGATATCAGCCCCTTGTCAGATGGGTAGGCTGCAAAAATTTTTTCCCATTCTGTTGGTTGCCGATTCACTCTACTGACTGTTTCTTTTGCTGTGCAGAAGCTGTGGAGTTTGATTAGGTCCCATTTGTCTATTTTGGCTTTTGTTGCCATTGCTTTTGGCGTTTTGGTCATGAAGTCCTTGCCTACGCCTATGTCCTGAATGGTTTTGCCTAGATTTTCTTCTAAGGTTTTTATGGTATTAGTTCTGATGTTTAAGTCTTTAATCCATCTGGAGTTAATTTTGGTGTAAGGTGTCAGGAAGGGGTCCTGTTTCTGCTTTCTGCACATGGCTAGCCAGTTTTCCCAACACCATTTATTAAACAGGGAGTCCTTTCCCCATTGCTTGTTTTTGTCAGGTTTGTTGAAGATCAGATGGTTGTGGGTATGTTGTATTCCTCTGACGCCTCTGTTCTGTTCCATTGGTCTATATCTCTGTTTTGGTACCAGTACCATGCTGTTTTGATTACTGTAGCCTTGTAGTATAGTTTGAAGTCCGGTAGTGTGATGCCTCCCGCTTTGTTCTTTTTGCTTAGAATTGACTTGGCTATGCGGGCTCTCTTTTGGTTCCATATGAAGTTTAAGGTGTTTTTTTCCAGTTCTGTGAAGAAGGTCATTGGTAGCTTGATGGGAATAGCGTTGAATCTGTAAATTACTTTGGGCAGTATGGCCATTTTCAATATGTTGATTCTTCCTAACCATGAACATGGAATGTTTCTCCATCTGTTTGTATCCTCTCTTATTTCGTTGA
Organism: Saimiri boliviensis; assembly: GCF_048565385.1. Taxonomy (NCBI): domain Eukaryota; kingdom Metazoa; phylum Chordata; class Mammalia; order Primates; family Cebidae; genus Saimiri; species Saimiri boliviensis. The sequence goes on from NW_027412502.1 coordinate 1,701,788, forward strand.
GCAATGGCTTGTAGTTCTCCTTGAAGAGGTCCTTTACGTTCCTTGTTAGTTGTATTCCTAGGTACTTTATTCTCTTTGTAGCAATTGTGAATGGTAGTTCCTTCTTGATTTGGCTCTCTTGAAGTCTATTACTGGTGTATAGGAATGCTTGTGATTTTTGCACGTTGATTTTGTATCCTGAGACTTTGCTGAAGTTGTTTATCAGTTTCAGGAGACTTTGGGCTAAGATGATGGGGTCTTCCAGATATACAATCATGTCATCTGCAAATAGAGACAATTTGATTTCCTCCTTTCCAATTTGGATACCCTTTATTTCTTTTTCTTGCCTGATTGCTCTGGCTAGAACTTCCAGTACTATATTGAATAGGAGTGGTGAGAGAGGGCATCCTTGTCTAGTGCCAGATTTCAAAGGGAATGCTTCCAGTTTTTGCCCATTCAGTATGATATTGGCTGTTGGTTTGTTGTAAATAATTTTTATTGTTTTGAGATACGTTCCATCAATACCTAGTTTATTGAGAGTTTTTAGCATAAAGAGTTGTTGAATTTTGTCCAAAGCCTTCTCTGCATCAATTGAAATAATCATGTGGTTTTTGTCTTTTGTTCTGTTTGTGTGGTGAATTACGTTTATGGACTTGCGTATGTTGAACCAGCCTTGCATCCCCGGGATGAATCCTACTTGATCATGGTGGATGAGCTTTGATATGCTGTTGCAATCGGTTTGCCAGTATTTTATTGAAGATTTTTGCATCTATGTTCATCATGGATATTGGCCTGAAATTTTCTTTTCTTGTTGCGTCTCTGCCAGGATGATTTTTGTCTCGTAAAATGATTTGGGAAGGATTCCCTCTTTTTGGATTGTCTGAAATAGTTTCAGAAGGAATGGTATCAGCTCCTCTTTGTATGTCTGGTAGAATTCAGCTGTGAACCCATCTGGACCTGGGCTTTTTTTGGGTGGTAGGCTCTTTATTGCTGCCTCGACTTCAGACCATGTTATTGGTCTATTCAGGGTTTCGGCTTCTTCCAGGTTTAGGCTTGGGAGGATGCAGGTGTCCAGGAATTTATCCATTTCTTCCAGGTTTACTAGTTTATGTGCATAGAGTTGCTTGTAATAATCTCTGATGATGGCTTGGATTTCTGTGGAATCTGTGGTGATATCCCCTTTATCGTTTTTTATTGCATCAATTTGGTTATTCTCTCTTTTCTTTTTTATTAATCTGGCTAGTGGTCTGTCTATTTTGTTGATCTTTTCAAAAAACCAGCTCCTGGATTTATTGATTTTTTGAAGAGTTTTTTGTGTCTCTATTTCCTTCAGTTCTGCTCTGATCTTAGTTATTTCCTGTCTTCTGCTAGGTTTTGAGTTTTTTTGATCTTGCTCCTCTAGCTCTTTCAATTTTGATGATAGGGTGTCAATTTTAGATCTCTCCTTTCTTCTCATGTGGGCACTCATTGCTATATATTTTCCTCTAGAGACTGCTTTAAATGTGTCGCAGAGATTCTGGTATGTTGTGTCTTCGTTCTCATTGGTTTCGAAGAACATCTTTATTTCTGCCTTCATTTCATTGTTTATCCAGTCAATATTCAAGAGCAAGTTGTTCAGTTTCCATGAAGCTGTGCGGTTCTGAGTTAGTTTCCGCATTCTGAGTTCGAACTCGATTGCACTGTGGTCTGAGAGACTGTTTGTTATGATTTCTGTTCTTTTGCATTTGCTGAGGAGTGATTTATTGCCAATTATGTGGTCAATTTTAGAGTAGGTGTGATGTGGTGCTGAGAAGAATGTATATTCTGTGGATTTGGGGTGGAGAGTTCTGTAAATGTCTATTAGGTTTGCTTGTTCCAGGTCTGTATTCAGGTCCTGGATATCCTTGTTGATTTTCTGTCTGGATGATCTGTCTAATATTGACAATGGGGTGTTAAAGTCTCCCACTATTATTGTGTGGGAGTCTAAGTCTCTATGTAAGTCATTAAGAACTTGCCTTATGTATCTGGGTGCTCCTGTATTGGGTGCGTATATATTTAGGATCGTTAGCTCTTCTTGTTGCAGTGATCCTTTTACCATTATGTAATGTCCTTCTTTGTCTCTTTTGATCTTTGTTGCTTTAAAGTCTATTTTATCAGAGATGAGAATTGCAACTCCTGCCTTTTTTTGCTCTCCATTTGCTTGGTAGATCTTCCTCCATCCCTTTATTTTGAGCCTTTGTGTATCCTTGCATGTAAGATGGGTTTTCTGGATACAGCACACTGATGGGTTTTGGCTTTTTATCCAATTTGCCAGTCTGTGTCTTTTGATTGGGACATTTAGTCCATTGACATTTAGGAATAGTATTGTTATGTGTGAATTTGATGCTGCCATTTTGATGCTACCTGGCTGTTTTGTTGGTGAGTTGATGCAGATTCTTGATTATGTTGATGCTCTTTTACCATTTGGTGTGTTTTTGGAGTGGCTGGTACTGGTTGTTCCTTTATATGTGTAGAGCCTCTTTCAGGAGTTCTTGTAGAGCAGGTTTGGTGGTGATGAAATCTCTGAGTGCTTGCTTGTTCACAAAGGATTTTATTTTTCCTTTACTTATGAAGCTTAGTTTGGCTGGATAGGAGATTCTGGGTTGAAAGTTCTTTTCTTTAAGGATGTTGAATATTGGCCCCCAATCTCTTCTGGCTTGTAGGGTTTCTGCTGAGAGATCTGCTGTGAGTCTAATGGGCTTCCCTTTGTGGGTAACCCGACCTTTCTCTCTGGCTGCCCTTAGCATTTTCTCTTTCATTTCAACCCTGGTGAATCTGACGATTATGTGCCTTGGGGTTGCTCTTCTTGAGGAATATCTTTGTGGTGTTCTCTGTATTTCCTGGATTTGAACATTGTTCTGCCTTGCTAGGTTAGGGAAGTTTTCCTGGATAATATCCTGAAGAGTATTTTCCAGCTTGGATTCATTCTCTTCATCACATTCGGGTACACCTATCAGACGTAGATTAGGTCTTTTCACATAGTCCCACATTTCTTGAAGATTTTGTTCATTCCTTTTTGCGCTTTTTTCTCTGTTCTTGCCTTCTCTTTTTATTTCATTGAGTTGATCTTCGACCTCTGATATCCTTTCTTCTGCTTGGTCAATTCGGCTGTTGAAGCTTGTGCATGCTTCACGAAGTTCTCATGTTGGCGTTTTTCAGCTCCATCAATTCAGTTATTCTCCTCTCTATGCTGTCCATTCTCGTCACCATTTCATCCAATCTTTTTTCAAGGTTCCTATTTTCTTTGCGTTCGGTTAGAACATGTTCTTTTAGCTCACTGTAGTTTCTTACTATCCACCTTCTGAAATCTGATTCTGTCATTTCATCACACTCCTTCTCCATCTGGTCTGGTTCCCTTGCTGGTGAGGAGCTATGATCCCTTTTAGGAGGAGAGGTGTTCTGGTTTCGGGAGTTTTCATCCTTTTTGCGCTGGTTTCTTCCCATTTTTGTGGGTTTATCCACCTGTTGTCTGTCTCTGTCCAAGGGAGTTGGAGCTTTATGAGTTTCCGTTGCACTACTGCCTTTTTTGATTTTTCTTTCAGGTCTGACACGCCCAGCTAGCAGCACGCCTAGCCTCTGCCTGCCTGCAGGGGCTTTGCTGAGCTGCTGTGGGCTCCGCCCAGCTGCCCTGAGCTCTTCCCTGCAGTCCTTTTTATATGGGTGTAGTTAGAACTGTCTCGGCAATGGTGGCCCCGCCTCTGTTATGGCGGACTCTCTCTGTTGTGGCAGGTTGCCTCGGCAACGGCGGGTTGCCTCGGCAACGGCAGCCTGCCTCCGTAGCGGTGGAGAGTCTCAGTAATGGCGGAAGCCCCTCCCCCACGGAGCCGGACCGTCCCGGTTCAGCTGTGCTTAGTTTGAAGGGCTCAACCCAGAGGGTTTCCAATTACTGTTTTTGTTTTCGTTGTTGTTGGGGGTGGAGGGGTGGGACCAACCGAGCCTGATCACCTGGCTCCCTGACTCAGAGTCTTTTCTTTTAAGTTGAACGACCCCGTGTTCCAGTCGCTTGTTGAAAAGGCGCCGGGATCTCCTGTGCTGCGACTCACGGAGTCGGCTTGAACTGCGGCGCCGGCTCCTGGCGGATTTTTTGCCTAGGAATCTCCTGGCCTGACTCGCTATTTCAGATGAATGGGCAACTCTGCCGTCTCAGGGCTCTGATCGCCAGCTAAGAGGGCTCCCAGACCAGTGGCTTTTGTAGGGAGAACCGCAGCAACAGGGAGTGGTCACAGCAGCTGCGTGGGTGGAATCAGCCCCAGGGGCGGGGGCCAGAACAGCCGCACCGGCTGGGACTGCGACGCTGGCGACCCCTCTGCCTGGGTATCTCCTGGTCTGTGGGCAATAAGAGTTCGTCTGGAAATGCGGCGTCCACTCACCCTCTGCACCTTCACTGGGAGCTGAAGTCCTGAGCTGTTCTTAGGTGGCCATCTTCCCAGCATCACCTAGGGTTTTTCATTTTTAATTTGATAATCATAGGTCATTAGCATGCCTATCCAGTTTGCCCTTAGGTGGTGGGAGTTCAAACACACAAAGACCCACTGTTGGTACAAAACCATTCTCGCCAGTTTGGAATAGGCTGCCATGGTTTTTAACGTTATTGCAGCATGTATATTAATTATGGAATTCAGATACAATTTGCTTATGTTCTGCTATGGTATTTGATCGAATCCTAATTACAGTGACCTCTTAGTTAGCTCAGTATGTGCTTTGCCCTCACGTGCACACTGTTTATTACTTTGTAAGATGCCACTATGAGTACTGAGATTTAGAGCTGTCGAAAGGCGGAGAACTGGAAACAGCCTTTCTTCCATGTTCTATGCATTGCAAATGAGAGTAATAACATTTTGGGAGCTTTTAAAATCTGACAGAAGAGGAAAGTGACCTTCTCTGGCAGGTCTGTGCAGAATAGAGTATTTCATTCATTCCCATGCCGAGAATGAGCACTGTGCTATGGCGGTTCTTTTAGGGTTTTTCTGTGCTCTGGGCTCATGAAGATAGTGCATCATGAGCTGTGGCAGCTGTACTCTTTTTTGATGACCTAAAAAAGGATGATTTCTGAGGAATAAAGGGCTCCCATCTTTGACAGTGGATGTGAAAAACCTTTCCTAGCCTAGAGCATTTATATCTATAACACATTGTAAAGTCAGAGTTCATGTTACCTGTTTTAACACATGACTCCAAGTCTCAGTACACAAAAGGGCACTGGTTGGCATTCTTCTTAATGTATTTAGAAAAGATCATAAGAAATCCTTTAAGATGAATGGAAATGTTTATCTTAGAATGGATAGGCACTAAATATTGATGATTGAACAGTTAATGTTTTAGGACACTTGGTATAGTGCTTTGCACACAGAAAGAGATGACAGATGAGATTATTCTTTTGTGTCTTTTCACAGTTTTAAAAATTGCTATTGATTACAGTTCACATAGCAAGTTGCTGATAAAATGTCCATTTTTATAAAACATCTCCAACAACAACAAAAAAGAAATCCTTTAAAGTTTAAATGTCCAGAAAATAAAATTAAAATGTTAATAAAAATTTTTAGAAGTTTAAAGGTCCCTGGAACAGGCATACAGATTGTCAAGAATGAACTAGAGTGCAGGAAAGCCATGTGACACCTGGCTTTCTGTGTCACATGGCTCCCTCTGTGTTCATGGAGCTTCTTTGAGGCTAGATTGATGTGACCATCCAGACTTCTCTGGCTAATACCTATTCTTCAACCACATTGGTTACTCTGACATGGGAATTGCCTTCTTTTTCTTGAATAGAAAGGACTTTAAACAATAATCACAAACAAAAAATATTCACAAACGTTATAAACGAATATATGTGACAATACTTGGCTGAAACCAAAAGAAGTTTCAGTAGACAGAATTGTACTATGTTTGAAAATCAAAGAGTTTATGCAGCTTAAAATGTGTATAGACTGCAGTGCCATCTACTGTTTGTGAATGTCGGCGTATTATCAGGAAAACCGTGTATACAGTCACAGTTGTATTTCCTCACCAAGTTCTTCACCAAGAGTGAAGTATGTTTTTGTGCCTTTCGGTTTCAGTTAGAGGCATATTTTGTGCAAGATGTATGTTAATGTGCCTCTACATTATGAATGAATTCTTTCAGTCAGACATTGTCTAAATCATAACTTATGATGCTTGGGAAAAAAATCAACAGTTGAAATTTCATGAAATTCTAATATTTGTATGCCAAAATACGTCCCATTGTTAGGATGGAGGGAGATATGTATTTGTGCTCCCTGAAGTGGAGATTCCTAGTTACTGACCATCTCCATGTTTAGCATTTTTCATGATACTTTCATAAATATGACATTAACAGGAGAGCACTAATATGATTTTACAGATGGAATAACATATTTGTCTGCATTAACTGAAAGAGTGCAAATATTGGTTCGTGGTGACTTGAGCTGACTCCTCCAAAAAGCAGGAATTTATCAACGTATCAGATAAACCCAGTTTCAGAATGATCAAGGAAAAACGTTTAGCTTTTTCTTAAATAGATGACAAAATACCTACATAGAGTGATACTTTAGTTAATGTAGTAAATGTATTTTCCAGACTGACATTCAGCTTAAATATGCCTGCATGTGATTTACTCCATAGGTAACTGATGAACACATTCTTGTCAGATTGGGTACAGATGCTAAACACTATCTGAAGGTCATTCCTAGTCATTTATATTTCTTAGGGTAAAAGTAAAGTGATTCGAACTATCAAAAGACCTTTGAAATAATTTATCAATGTATTAGATAAACTCAGTTTCAGAATGATCAAGAAAAAACGTTAGCCCAAATAATGCAGCTAATTAACAGTGGTACAATTTATAGCCGGGGGATTTAAAATGGACTTAAAGTTCTGTCTTGTGTTTTATTTTTGAACTTGCCGCTTTTGCATTCTGTGAGTTCAGTTTAAAGACAGTTAGTCTAAGTCCATATTCAGCCCTCGGGCTAGAAATCTTGCCTCTGATAATCAGCCACATTATCTGGGCTAACGTTTTTTCTTGATCATTCTGAAACTGAGTTTATCTAGTACATTGATAAATTATTTCAAAGGTCTTTTGATAGTTCAAACCACTTCACTTTTACCCTAAGAAATATAAATGACTAGGAATGACCTTGACATAGTGTTTAGCATCTGTATCCAATCTGACAAGAATGTGTTCATCAGGTACCTATGGAGTAAATCACATACAGGCGTATTTAAGCTGAATGTCAGTCTGGAAAATACATTTACTATATTAACAGAAACATCACTCTGTGTAGGTATTTTGTCATCTATTTAAGAGAAAGCTAAAAAGAATGGAAATCATATGACAGTGACTTAAGTCTTTCTTCAAAGTGCATGTGAGTCTTTTGCAGTACTTCATTCAGCCAAGTATCTGTTCTTTGCTTAGAAGGCAACATCAGAAGGTTAGCATTCATCAAAAACACAGAATTTTATTTTTTTCCTATTTGTGTCTGTTTATTTTAGATAACTGAAACTTCACAGACTTCAACAGCAAACAAAGTTTAAAAAATTCAGTTCTGTACTTTAGCTTCAACTATTTCTATTTTATAATCTATAAGGCTCATGCCATAGTTCAGCACCAACAGGATCCACACAAAACTGTTAAAGCATCTTCTTATTCATCCTGTGTGATAGTTTTTGTTTGTTGTTGTTGTTTTTTAAGGTAAAAGTCCTACTTTCAGACCTTGAAGTGGAATCCCTCTAGTCAGAGTATAAAACTTGGGTTGTACCTTCTTATTTTCATTGAACAGATACAAAAAAAAAAAAAAGGAACTGTGTTCCACCATTGATTTAGGTTGTCCGTCTATATGTTGAATTTATAACACCGAAGGGTCAGAAGGAACATAACAATGCCCTGCCCTATTCTTCCCCTCCATTTTAAAGTTTTAAAAAGGTAACCAGAAAAATGTTTCATTTATTCTTTAAAATAAGGTGCAAAGAAGGATTACAACAACAAACGTCCTCATCCACACCTCCAGCAACATCTCGCTATTTAGCATAATCTACCATGAACGATTCAGGGGCTCACCTAGAGCTATATTGACAGCTCCTGAATGGAGCATGTTTGCTATACCAGAGGCCTGCTCAATGGCAGCGTCTCTCTGTTCAGAGGTCATTACAAAATACATAGAATTTTCAAATGTGGGTTCGACTGAATAAATTTGAATTTATTTAGAAAGAATCAAAATACCTATTTAAAGATTGCAATATATGATAATCATTTTTAAAGGATTTTATTAAACCTGATAGGTTTTTCAGAAATGAATAAAAATCAGTTCTGAAACCAAAGCTGATTTTAAGAAAATTTGAAAATGTAAATCAGTCCTATCCTACCCATAATATAGCTGCTCCAAAACTTTATCTTAAAGAGTCATTTTAAAATCACTATTAAAACATGTAACTGCTATCTTAATGTTTTGAAATTACTTAAAACATTTTAAAATATGAATATCACAGTTTAAAAGAAACCAGGGGAAGGAAAAATAGAGAAAGAAATGCCAATTCCAGTCCAAAGCTTTAGTTGCCAGGTTTTCTAAGAATTACTTTTACCAATGTATGAACTCTTATGAACAGAATGTAAGATGTAAATCCTGAGCCTTTTGTCTAAAGCGACATTATTGACTGCTGTTGTGATGCTCCAGTAATGTAATAAATTATTCAATTGCTGCAAAGTGCTGTTTTTGCCTTAAAATTTTGTGTGTCTTGACGACTATAGTATTAAAGGTATGGAGACTCTGCAAATGCTGGGCACGCTTGGCATGAGATAATGTGTTTTTATGAAATTGTAATATAGCTATGCAAGTGTGTTTATTAAAAGAACACAAACTAATAAAAACGTGATTAAAAGTTATGGGATAAAAATTGTGTAAAGGTTGTGGTAAAAAAAAGTGGATAAAATGTGGAAAAATTTTATAAAAAGTATAAAATTTATGAAAAGGAAGTTAAGAGTGTGCGACCCGCAGAGACCCTTCCCAAAGCAAATGAGAGCGAGGAGTTGTTAAGCCGAGTCCAGGTTTATTGGGGTTTGCGGGCAACTGGAGCGGGAGAGGGAAGAGCTGCACCCAGCAGCTGCCGGAGAGGGTTTTTATAGGGGCGGCGACCTGTTTAGGCAAGGTGTTGTGAAGTGATTGGTGGCGGTTGGGCATGGGCGAAGGGGGAGTATTGTGGAGTGCAGGGATTGGCTTAGCTTTGGCGGGCTAAGGTGGGGAGTACAGGTGAGGTGTTATGGAGTGATTGGTGGAGGTTAAACAAAGAAGAAGGAAGAGCCATGTGGCAAGAGGGGATGGGCTCCGGAGGCGGTCCGCTGGATGTGGGTCCCGGGCATGGGGAATGGGCCCTTTCTACCTAACAAAGAGATTTTTTAAAATCATCATGGGGAAAAATATAAAAATAAAAGCAGTCCCATGTCAGCAAGGCCCGAAGGGGAGCTGGAGTCTCCGCCCCACCATGTCCCTCTCAACCCTTCCCAGTCATGCCTTTATTACTAGCGTAGCAAGACAAGCCCCCCGTCTAATGGGGGGAGACAAACAGACCCTTTGCCACCTTCACCAGGGCTGAATCCTCAAATCTCTGGGTGATGATGGTTGTTATTTAAGAGCCAGAGGCTGCTGGAGTTGATCTGGCCTCCTTCCTCTCACCAAAGCAGCTTCTTCCTCAGGGGGCTCCCATCTTCTTATTCAGAGAGGCAGCTGAGGCAGGACTGTGGCGCTAACTGTGGACCAGGTGAGGGCACGGGCTGCTGGGGTGACACTCCTTCCCCAGTGTACATATTGTATGTGTGTAACGTATATTTTGGCGGTTTTGGGTGCCCCTTGTATCTTACCTGGCAGAGGTTGGAGCTGGTACATGGGGGAGGAGGTTTTAATAATTATTTGCAGCTGGGAAACTTACTTATTGATAGCAGAGGACAGAGGAAGGAGGCGGGGACAGGGTCGTGGCTCCCTGGTGATGCAACTCCTGTTTATTTTGCCTTGTATTTTGGAATAAATGGATTTAGCCACACTGCTCGGCCTGGTGTAGTCCCGTTTCCCTCACTGGGTCCTGGAGTTTGTGCCCCTGAACGAGGAGCCCCAGAGTGTCTGAGCGTGTCCAGCCGGGCTGTTGGGGACCTTCCAGGCCTGTTACCTGTGTGCCGCCTGGTGACACCTGGGGGACTTCCCGGGGACTGCGGTGGCACGTCCGGCCCTGACACCCAGCAGGCTCAGAAGCCAGATCAGCGGTGGCCGGGAAGGCAGGTACCGGCACCCAAGGGCGCTGACTTCCGCCCACCCCAGGCGTCTGTCTTCCACCCCCTGCCTCCCTCTCCTGTCTGTGCCTGGTGGCCTGCGCTGTCTGTCCCTCCAGAGTGCCGGCTGCCCCGCGGGCTCCCTCCAGGCTGAGTTCGTGGCCCTCCTGCCCCCTCGTGGCCAGAGCCGGCTGCACGGGACAAGACCAGCTGAGCTCCAGGGGCTTTCCGGGAACAGTGTTCCTTGGAAAGGGTGGGGCCTTTTCACTGCTCCCAACAGCACCCCAGAAATGGCTTGGCCTTTCCCTTCCCCTGAGCTCCAGAGAGAACACAGTCCACAGGGAACGCATTCCCCATCGTCCAGAAATGGGTTTGACTCTCAGTCGAGGGACAGCAGGAGAGGTAGAGACTGTCAGGCCACAGGGCTGCCTGCGCAGCACCTCGGTGCTTGTCAGGGGACAGGAGGGATAGTGGGGCCTGGGTGACAGGGAGGCTCACTGGAAGTGGCGCACTTTGGAGAGGCAGTGTCAGGGGACAGCTTTCTCTTGTTCGGACACATGACTCCACCACAAGGACATCACATTGACTGATTCCCAGTGCCAGAGGCGAGGCGGTCAGCCACGTGGAGGTGTGTGTATATATGTGAGTATTTATAGCTATTTCTTGAACAGGGCAGGAGCATGCCACAGAGAGGGACGGTCACACCTGGATGTGTCAGCTTACCACTACAACAGACTAAGTCACAGATGAAGGGGGCTGCCTTTGGGGCTGGGGATTCACAGAACAGCCGCCCAGGCCAGCATCGCACCACATGGTAGAGCAGGAGCTGGGGATCATCTGGGCGATGGAGCTGGCTCTGAGGCTCTGGCTGCTGAGTGGCTGCACAGACCCTGCCAGAGGCAGAAGAGACTGTCAGCCTTTGGGACCCAGGCCCAGGCCTGTGGCTGCAGAGAGGCAGCGTCTCCCTGGCGTACGACCTTCAGCTCCTCCCGGGCTCCCAGCAGCCAGGAACGCCCACGGTCAGCACAGGCACCTGGGCGGACGGTGAGGGTCCGGCTGCCCGCCAGCAAAAGGAGCACATGCTTTTGGGCTGTCACTTGGAAGAAGTGTCCGGAGGAAGCGTGCCCGCCGTCAGGGAGGCCGAAGCAGAAGCCTCCGTCCAGGGCTCCTGGGGATGGGGGCATTGGGTCCACTGGCCTGAGCTGGCTCCCCACCCTGGGGATTCCCCGTGGGCAGCAGGAACCTGGGGCCTGCCCTCAGCACCCACCTCTGTGTGAGAACAGCACGAGCCCGCCGTCCAGCTGGGCCTGCGTGAAGCTGCACACCTCAGTGCCCGGCACCCCCCACAGCACTACGTGCCCGCTACTGGGCTGCCTGATGGTGTAGACCAGGTCCTCAGGCCCGGAGTCACCATCCGTGCTCCTCGGAGCCTCCGCAGGGATGGGCACCGTGGCCTCCTCCCACATCTGGGGACACGGGTCTGTGACGGTTCTGCCCTGCCATGCTCACCCACCCCCTTGTCCCCAGCCTGGGCAGCCACCAGGACTCCAACCCCACTGCAGGTCAGGCCTCAGCTGGCATCGAGGCTGGCACCACTCCGGCTCCCCTGCACAAGGGGACCTCCCCGACTTCACCTTCCCTGTCACCCCAGGGAAGGCCCCAGGGAAGGCCACCCTCCAGGCCCAGCCTCCCTGCTCTCCATCTGGCCTAGTCCGCATGTCCCTCAAGGCCAGCTTGTGTCCCCTGCCCAGGAAGGCCCCAGCTCTCACCCTCACCAAGTTCTCACCCCCCAGAAACCAACTCTGACCAACAGTGCTTCCTAATTGGCCTCGCTGGTGGCGCCGGGGTCTCCTTTCAGGCCCTCCATGTGTGTCTGGCAGGGGCTGGGCATGGTGGGAATGGTGATTTTGGAAATGGGCCCTCCTTCCAGCTGAGGGAGGGGTGGGACGCGCCGAGAGTGGGACGTCTGGAGAGGTGGGACGCATGGGGGCTGATGGCTGGCAGTGTCCTCGGCACAGAAGCAGTGCTGGGATGGGCCGGGTGCTTCCAGAGCAGTTCCAGGCCCTGCTCATGCTGGGCGAAGGGGACCCCTCTTCAGGCCTCCCATGTGCAAGGAGAGCAGGCGCCAGTTCCTGAGGTCCTGAGGTCTGGTCTTGCTCAGCAGTGCCAGCATGGGGCTCACATGCCCGGAGAATGGAGCCCTTTGGCATTCCTGGGCCCTCTCCCCTGGCCCCAGGGAGCCCTCAGGCCCAGCCCTGGCAGTAGGGGCCTTAATGTGGGGGGCAGGGCCCCAGCGCTGGGCTCCTGGAGCAAACACGGGTGGATGGCCCCACCTGGTGGCCGCGCTGCCACACAGCCGTCCCGGCCCGTGGTTCCTGAGCGCTGTGTCCCACTCACTCTTCAGCGGCCTCCCCACCACCAGGCCGCCCTCTACGGGCACATCCTAGACCACCAAAACCCCCCAGTGCCCCACATCGGAGACAGCCCAAGTCAGCCCTCTGCGGAACCTTCAGTGGCTCCTGACCACGGAGGATGCCCCCAAGAGGCTGGCGGTCAAAGCCCTGCCGTGTGGGCTTAGTAAACGCACGCCACTTCTGTTCCAGCAGAACTACATGTGCAGTCATGACAGGTTCCAGCCCATGTCCGGGCCTCTACTTCCACCCCTGCCGAATGGGGGCCCTGCTCTGCTGGGGCACAAGGGGCAGGAGTTTGGGAAGCCAGGCCATGCCTTCACTTGCTGGGGTGAAGGTGGGAAGCTTAACGACTCCCGCCCTGGCACCTGCCCTTAAGGGCTTGTAAGTGATTCTGGCAGGTGTTCTGGTCCTGAGCCACAGGAGAAGAAACAGCAGAGCCACGTGTGGCCGCTCAGAAGTCTGCCTGCCGTGCCTGCGAGTGTCCAACAGCAAAACCTCCCGCCTTGCTCTGCTTCAGCACAATCTCACATCTCTCCTTCCAGCCACCGTGTGAGGCACGCGGCAGCTCCCCATTTGCAGAGGAGGAAACTGAGGCTCAGAGAGGGGGAGCTCTGTGCCAGGAGGGAGGGGATGCTGGCCTCTTTCTCGAAGCAGACATGGGGGGGTGGTCCCAGGGATGCTCTCACCTGCAGGCCAGTGTTTGTGGCGAGGACAGGGGGTTGGTTGTTGGCAAGCAGGACGGTGACAGTGAAGGCCACAGGATGGCTCTGGTGGTCCGTCTCAGAGGCATCCACCATCAGGACAAAACTGTCTGTCAGTGTCTCGCTCCCATCATGCACGTAGCGGATGAGCTGCTCTTCCACCTAGGGGCAGGCCCAGGGCTGGCGGTCAGGCCCCAGCAGCACCCTCCGTGTCCTGCCGTTGGGTGCAGGAGGAGACTGACTCTTTCAGGGCCTCTGTTTCCACTGTGGAAATGGGGAGAACAAGCTCCAGCTCCCGGAGGAGTTGTGAGGAAGAAAGCAGACGCAGTGTGGAAAGCAGAGGTGCTTCTGACACGCGACCCCCGACTCCTCTGTGTAAACCCCAGATGGGAGTCCCGGGGCTCCCTTCACTGGCGCCCAGAGCTGGCTGCAGCCCTGGGCCTCTCACAGCCACAGCTCTCTCCAGGAGAAGGCGCTGAGGGTCCTGGCTTGAGGTCTGTCCTCCTTCTGCAGGGCCCTGCAGGCTAAGGCCAGGGGTGCAGGTACAGGACCCTTTCAGGGATTTGCCTGAAAATCCCAGGTTGGCTCAGAGATCTCTAAACCCGTCTGGGGGCTGGGCTGTGAGCCTACAACATGGGGAGACCCCTGAGAACAACAGGTGGCATGTCTGCTCCTGGGGAGCTGTGGGTCCCGAGGGTGAAGCTTCCACCCAAACCAGGGACAGAGCCCCACCCCCAACCTGCTGAACTTACTTTGTGACTCTGAACAAGCAGGCTCCTCTCTCTGAGCCCAGGGCTTTCCCCTGGATCCATGGGGGTCTGATGCAGCTCAGGGGTTTCTGCACTAAGTTCCAGGAAGGGAGGCAGCCTCGCTGACAACCCAAACCGTTAGGCCGTGGGAGATCTGCACGTGGGCCTGTCGAAGCAGGAGTAATGGCTGGAGGCCTGGCTAATGCCAGGGCTGGCACAGTGGCGGGCTCTTCCACAGGCTGGGAGCCGGCCTGGGCCTGGGGAGGAGCTGAGTGAGGGGCAGGAATGCTCAACAGGACAGGATCTGTCCCTGCGGAGTCCACCCCTGCCACCAGGCCACCTTGACACCTTGACAGCAGCCCTACAGCCATGACCCTACATCAGAGACAATCACGGCTTCATCGGCAATGCTGGCTTTTGGGGGGCGCTTTATTGAAGGGGGTTTGCTTAGGCTGTGAGAAAGTCGGGGGGGTTGGAGAGGGAGAGAACAGTGGGGGGTGGGAGATCGGGAGACAGGAACAAATATCTGGTGTTCTCAGGGAGCTGTCTGTCCCTGCAGACTTCTCTCTCTCCCCTCCTGGCGTCAGAGCCACTGGTGGGTGACTGCCCCCTGGCCTGATGTGGGGAAGCTCGCTGCTGTTGGGGTGAGTGAGAACACCATGACCTCTGTGCCCAAAGAGTGACGTGAGACAGTCCCTGCTTTTCTCTGAGCCTCAATTTCCTCATCGGTAAGATGGGAATGTTGGACAGGTGTGGTGGCTCACACCTGTTATCCCAGCACTTCGGAAGGCCAAGGCAGGAGGACTGCTTGAGCCCAGGGGTTCGAGACCAGCCTGGACAACACAGTGAGACCTCGTCTCTAAAAAAAGTAATACTCTGGTGTGGTGGTGTGCACCTGAAGTCCCAGCTACTCAGGAGGCTGAGGTGGGAAGATCGCTTGACCCTCAGAGGTTGAGGCTGCAGCGAGCCGAAATTGCTCCAGCCCTGGGGGACATGGAAAGACCTCATCTCAATAATAAAAAATGAGTGGGTAGCGGGGACCGTTTCCTGACCTGCAGGGCTGCTGTGGGCTGCAGGACTGACAACATAGTTAGTGGCACGCTGGGATGTCCCTGGAGGAAAGAGCTGGCCTCTCCTGTTTGGAATTATGGACCCTCCTAAGAAGCAGAGAGAGCTGGGAACCCTTGCCCCATGGAAAGCTAAGGACAAAACTGTTCATACAAAGTCAGTTCATTCAAACACTTTTCCTACAAACTCAGTAGGAAGAGTAATACGGTAATTTCGAATCCCGGCCTATGCCCGCAGCTGGAGGAAGAGTCTTAGCTCTGGAAGCCTCTATAGAACTGACAGCTGGGGCAGAGGGCCTGTTGGAAGCAAGAGGAGAGCTGAATGGGGTGGGAGTCAGGGTGAGGCAGTGAAGGAGCAGAGAGACCAGGGAGGGACCAGGCTCCAGGCCAGACCCACAGCCTCTTGTTCATTTGCTCCTGGCCTTGAATAGAACAGAGCTCAGTGTGGCACCCGTCCCCATCCTGTGCTCACTTCCTTTCCCACAAGTGCCACTGGCCCAGGTCTTCAAGGTAGGGGACTTGGAGGCGGCGGCAGTAGCCATGCTGGGCTCCTGGTCTCCGCCACCTCGGCCAGGTCTGTGGGAGTGGCCGTGTGCACGTGTGTGTGCCCTCATCTGTCTGTGCCAGTAAGTGTGGACGTCATGGCTATTTCCAACTCCCTCAGCAGCCCAGGAAGAGCCCCAAGCCCTGCTTTGAGGGTGCTCCCAGCCTGCGTGGGGGGCTACGCTTGGGCTACTGTGAGCGCGATGACAGATGTGGTATCCAGCTCCTTCGGAGCTGTGTGGGAGGCCCCCACAGAGAGCCAAGCATGGGAGGAGACTGGACTTGAGCTGATGCTGGAAGGACAGGCAGAGAAGGAAGGAGGTGACCTTCCAGTCTGAGGGTCAGAGTGAGAGCAGGGCATACAGGGATGGTGACTCCCACACCTCTTCCCTGGCCTGGCATTGCTGACTTTGAAAGGCAGAATGTGAGGGGTTGAAGTGGGACCCAGATGGGTGTACCTGGCAGGGAGGGCTTGTGTGTTACTGGGTGGGGGGGCTCAGAACTGATGGGCGTGTCTTAGTGAGCAGGGCCAAAGGGGCACCAGGTACAAGAAATTGAAGCAGGGTAGATCCTGCTGCCTCTGAGGATGGCTTGGGGGGACCAACAGTGATCAGGACAGGTGCTGAGCCTTGTGTGCACCTCTGTGCTGCCCCAGGCCTCTGGAGCAGGGCAGTGCCCCGGGGCCAGCACCCTTGGCCCAGCCCACCCAGACTCACTCGATAAAACTGTTCCAGAGCCAAGTGGAACTGAGCCTCCCTCCCTACGCCCGCCCACCCAGGCAGGACAAGAAGGGCCTTTTAGTGCTGCCCCCTGGGGGCCCGGGGATGGGCCGCACCAGGTGGGCCTGGCGGCTGGCGATGACGGTGGGAGGGGAGTAGGGTGTGTGTGGCGCTCACGGAGGAAGTGTATAGGCTGCGTCTGGGAACTGGGCGTGCTGCACATTGTCGGTTCTGAGAAGGGATTTGAGAATGGCTCTCAGTTGAAGCCCAAGGACGTGGGAGCGTTGGAATCCCTCCTTGGCTGGAGGCTGGGCCTGGATGAGCTGACCGCCCCGGTCACCCTGGATGCTCCCTTCCCATCTCCCTGGAGGCCCAGCCCTTCCCTCAGGCCCTGAAATCTTAGGGGATCTGGTCCCTGCAGACAGGAACAGGGAGCCTGAGGATCCAGCACTGATTCACCCCGGGGGGGTCCTCCATTGACTCACTTCCCTTCCAGAAACCCCGTGATGCCCTCTCTGAGAGCTGGCTGCTCCATCTGAAGGGGAGAAGGGTGTGGCCTGGGCCCTGGTGAAGGAGGCTCAGGCCCTTCCTTGCTCCACCTTGCTCTTGGGAATGGTCCCGAAGAGGTAGCTGAGGCACTGAATCACGCATGGGAGGTGATGATGGGTGTGCCCTGAGGCTGCAGTTCTCATGGCATACCTCTCCAAAAGCAAACTTCCATTCAGCCTCAGCTGGGTCAAGCATCCGTGCTGGGACGAGGAGGTGTGGCAGTGGTGGTCCAGGGCTATCTGTAGGACAAGCCCCCGCTGGGGGGACAGGGTATCTGAGGGGCACCAGCTCTGCCTCTAGGAGGCTGAGAGGGTGGTGAGTGGGTGTCCCGCCTGTCACCAACAGGAGCAGGGAGAGAAGGGCAGAAAGAGAGCAGAGTGGCAGATAGACAGATCGGTCCACAGGGGAGCAAGTGGAGGGAGAAGGGGCAGAGCTGGGGAGCAGCTGGAGGGGTGTGTGGGGCTCCTTACGGGAAGGGTAGGGTGACACTTGCCTTGTTTCCTTCCTTGCAGCACTGCCCATTCCTGGCCCAGGGCATCTGAGGCTGCAGGACCCACTTCTCACTGGGTCCCTTTGGGCTCCAACATGGCCACCTCAAACTTGTCTGGCAAATGAAGTCTGGCCAGCATTGGGGTGGCCCCACTGGGTGTCTCAGACACTCCAAATGGGCAAAGCAACGCCCTAGGCCATCCATGCCTGGGTCGCCTGCCCTTGCTCCAACTGGAGAGCCTTGGCTAGCTAGAAACCCCAT
The DNA here is from genome assembly GCF_048565385.1 of Saimiri boliviensis. Taxonomy (NCBI): domain Eukaryota; kingdom Metazoa; phylum Chordata; class Mammalia; order Primates; family Cebidae; genus Saimiri; species Saimiri boliviensis. The sequence goes on from NW_027412502.1 coordinate 1,719,518, forward strand.
AACCTGAGATAGCGGGGTCCGTGTCCACCCCAGGGGAGATCCCTGGCAACCCCAGCCTGTGGTGAGAGAAGCGCAGCCTGCTTGACTCCTGATCTGGGGCCACTTCTGGCTCCTCCTGTCCTTTTTCCCTCCCTGAGGAACCCCTCTAGTTCCGCCAGGCTGGATCAGGGTCTCAGGCCCCTCACTCACCTGCGGATGCAAGTCTGGCCATCATAGCCAGGGTCCAAGCCAGGGCCAGGGCAGGGGCTGGAGGTGGGGCACAGCCCAGACTGCACCCCGGCGGGCTGAGCGACAGGACTTTTGAGATGTGATGGGCGGGCTCCAGGTCCATGCGGGGTTATGGTTTCTCTTGAAACCATAGAGACCTGGGTTTGAATCCCAGCTCTCCTATTTGGCTGTCAAATGTTGAAGTCCCCTCACCTCTCTGTGGCAGTTTCCTCATTTGTGAAATTGAGTTGATGAGGATTAAATGCTTTAATGTACCTCAAGTGCCTAGCCCAGGGCCTGGCATACAGTAGGTGCTCAATAAATGCTTATTCTTTCTCCTCTGACTCTGTCATTCTGCACATCCCTATGATTTGTGGTTTACATACAGCTTTCCACATATCACCTCCCTTGTGGCAAAGCTTGAACCTTCCCCTCCAGAGGCTGCTGCATACAGTTGGTGCAATAAATGCCTGCTGTGGTTGACTAAGAAACCAGTTGCTGCTGTTCTGTGGGGATCTGGGCAAACCTAGTACTTCCATCCGGGTACCCTGGGAGGCCTGGGATGAAGACTGTGCCAGGCTGGCCTCAGTGGCGGTGAAGCTATTGATTCCAGAACTTGTCCCTTGTTTTTCCTTCTCAAGTCAGCAGGACATTTGGTCCTCGTTAGGGGCTAACTACTGGACAGATATGGGCCTGGGGCTGAGGGGCTGTTGGAAGACTGTGTTTGGAGGAAAAGAGCTTTCTTTTCAGGAATGAGAAAAAGAAGAGAGAAGGCTTCTGCTCTATGAATCAAAAATTTGGGTGAAGGTCTCCACTGGCCCCATCTCCCCACTCTTTCTCCTCCCCATCTTCCCTGTTCTCCACCTACACAGATGTCTGCAGAGCCTCCAGATAGGGCGCTCCTGCCCACAGCTGAGATTCGTCGGGATTAGCTGGGAGCCTCCCCCTGCCTTGTTGCTGGCTCCACAGAGAAACACAGGCCTGGAAGATAATGGCAACCAGCAGGGCGGCAATAATCTGGCTCCAGCATCTCTGCTGGGGCTTCCCAGTTTACCAAACGTTCACGTGGTCTCTTGACAACCTTGGGAAGTGTGCGTGTTGGGAGACAGCGTCCCTGCTTCCAGATGAGGAAAAAGAAAAACAAGGGTGATTTAGATGATGTGCAATGATCCTGTTTCTGTTGCTGAGGCTGGAACGTGGTGACAGCCATGGCTGACTGCAGCCTTGACCTCCCAGGCTCAAGCGATTCTCCCACTAAAACCTCCTGAGCAGCTGGGACCACAGGCACGTGCCATGATGTCCAGCTATTTTTTTTTTTCTCATAAATAGAGATAGGACCTCACTATATTGCCCAGACTGGTCTGCAATTCCTGAGCTCAAGCTATCCTTCCTCCTCAGCCTCCCAAAGTGCTGAGATTACAGGCATGAAGCACTCTACCCAGCCCGTATGTTTCTTGAACTCCTGACCTCAGGTGATCTGCCCACCTCAGCCTCTTAAAGTGCTGGGATTACAGGCGTAAGCCACTGTGCACCGCCCCATCTCTTTGTTTTATAGTGAAAATAATATTTTGTGAAAAGTACTGTGTGTTCTTTACACATTTAAGATTACACTATTAAAAGCTGAGATCTCAGTTTTTAATAGTATTGCAAATCTGCCTCTTTTTTTTTTTTTTTTTTTTATAGATGGAGTCTCCCTCTGTCTCCCAGGCTGGAGTGCAGTGGAGCAATTTCGGCTCACTGCAACCTCCACATCCTGGGTTCAAGCGATTCTCCTGCCTCAGCCTCCTGAGTAGCTGGGACTACAGGTGCATGCCACCATACCTGGCTAATGTTTTGTATTTTTAGTAGAGATAAGGTTTCACCATGTTAGCCAGGATGGTCTTGATCTTCTGACCTCGTGATCCGCCCACCTTAGCTTCCCAAAGTGTTGGGATTACAGGCATGAGCCACTACGACCAGCCTATGTATTTTTTTTCCGTATTTTCAGAAATCTCTTTGTTTCTCTCTCTCTATAAAGCATTGTTACTTTATGTTCTCTCTGATAATTCCAGTGTCTGTGTCTGCAGAGTCTACCTGTTGTTTCTGCTGGGTCTCAGCGTGTATTGTTTCCTTGCGGTGTTTTTGAGTTTTGAAAACTGGAGATCTCATTTTCTTTTCTTTTCTTTCTTTCTTTTTTCTTTCTCTTTTTTTTAGAGATGGGGGTCTCTCCCTACATTGCCCAGGCTGGTCTCAAACTCCTGGCCTCAAGTGCCGGGATTCCAGGCATGAGTTACCATGCCCAGTCGAGATGTTCCTTTTCCTTGGAACTTGAGCAACACAAAATCCTGAGGCCTGGTGGGTTGTGTACCCCTGGGGCAGATTCTCAACCAGGCACACTTCTGCCCCCAAGGACACATTTCAACATCCCGAGACATTTCTGGGTGTCACAGCTGTGTGTGCACACACATGTATGTCCCTGCACATGATATGGGCACTTCAGGGATAGAGACCAGGGATGCTGCTCATATCCTGCAGGAAGACTGACCCACCAGTGTCACCAGGGTGGGCTCCAGGCAGGATTTGCCTGTGCCTCTGCCAGCCACCTAGACCCTGCCACCCGGGACCACTCTACCTTCTCCCCTCATGGTCTCCAAGGCCACACTGTAGCCTGATTTCAAGCTGTAACTTGGAGGACCAATTTTTCTTCACCTTGCATGGAACCCCAAGGCTGAGAGGCAGTTGTTCCAGAGGTGCCAGCTCATCTCACGTTTCTGCTTTAGCTGCAGGGTCCAGCTCTGTGTGGGTGGTCTCCTGATGAAGTCACCCTGGGACAGACACTGTTCTGTCTCCTGCTTCCAGTCCTGTAAAATTGCCGGGAAACCCCAGGGCATGGGAGGCATCCTCAAAGTCAGATGTGGGCAGGCCCTGGTGGGCAGACCCCAGCCTCCTATCAGGGAGGGAGGATTCTCCTGGTCTGCCGCTGGCCTACCCACTGTGCTGCCGTCCACCTGGTGCTGGGGCTGTGGGGCACAGGCCTTCAGGACCCGCTTCCTTTCCTGCCAGGAGGTCCAGTCCTGGTGTCTTTATGTCCCCAGGAAAGCCCACTACCATCCTCAGGGGAGGAGGGCAGCTGCATGCTGGGCTGGCTTGGGCCTGTTCTGGGACACCCCTGCAGACCGGGTGCAGGTGGGGGCATGGCTCTGTGGGATTGCAGTGGGCAGATGAGTGTGGAGCTGGATTCCGGAAAGGAATTGACCACTGCCTCTTAGGACCCCTCTTCTGAGACAGGGGTGCCTTGTGGGACAGTGCTCCAAAGTGCCCTGGGCACGAGGGGTCCCTGCACCCCCCACACACTGATGTTGCACTGGGGTCCCTGCACCCCCCACACACTGACTCTGCATTAGGGTCCCTGTGTCCCCTTCATACTGACCCCTCATTGTGGTCCCTGCACCCCACAAACACTGACCTTGCATTGGAATCCCTGTACCGCCCCACACACTGAGCCCGCATTGGGGTTGCTTCACCCCCCACACTGACCCTGTGGTCTGCACAGGGTCCCTGTGCAGGGATCCTGGACTGCAGAACCCATCCGTGATGTTGCCATGCCCTGGCTCTGGTGGCACTCAGTACCTCCAGGCCGGGCTCGGCAGGTTCCCCCAACCAGTACCTACCCCAGCACACCAGGAGTAGGCCTGGGCGGGGGGCAGGGAGTGATACCCAAGGGGACCTGCCCCAGCATCCTCCTGTACACTGGGGGTTCTCATTGTCTTTGGCTCAGGGAAGTGGCTTCTCCTGAAACCTGGGTTGGGCATGGCATAAAAAGGGGGGTGAGCAGGACCCCAGACCTTAGGAATCCTGAGTGGGGGGCAGAAAGACAGGCTCTGCCTCTGATGTATCTGGGAGCTGTCTGGGGGCACAGAGTGACCCCCTTCCTGGGGACGGGCCCTCCTGGGGAGATAGGCTCACAGGTTGTTGTGTGGGACTCAGCGTGGGGCAGCATCCTGGCCAGGATGAGGAAGGCCAGGACAGGGCTGGGGGCTCTGCGGGAGGCACACGCATGCCAAGCTCCCTGATCTGCTGCAGCCAGACTCCCTCAGCCTTGGCCGGGACCAGAAATCCGACGGCCATCCCTGCCAGGCTAGCATACCCCCGCTTAGAGGCCACCCCACCCCCCATCTGCTCCCATCCAAGCAACAGCCACCCTGTCCTGGTGCCCTGGGAAGGGGAAAGCTGGCCTTGGACCCGCATCGCAGCCTCCCGCACCCTCTGCGGGCCGTTTTCGGAGGTGCAGCCTGGCGTGAGCGGCGCCTTTCCCTGGAGAGGGGGCCCAGGGCAGCACCGCTGGAAACCGCTGGAAACCGCTGGAAGCCGCTGGGGTGGCCAGAGATCTGCTAACTCATCGAGGGTTCACCCCACCCCGTGTCCACTGACCGCGGCAGCAGTAGCTGCAGGCTATGCAGACTCAAGAGAGCCCCAGCCCATGTCAACACCAGGGGCCAAAACCGAGTCCAGGGCTCGGCGCGAGGTCAGCCTGGGGCTGGCCTGGGGAGCCCGATGGCAAGGGGGCCAGGAAGGCGCCAACTCAGGGACTGCGCCTGGGCCTGCCGGGGGTCTCCAGACAGAGAGGATGAGTGTGACGGGGTGCCTGCTGTCGCAGGGCTGAGTGCCAGGCCGGCCCTGGGGGCCCTGGGGCTAGATGAAGGTGGAGTCCAGAGCCCCCCTCGTCCTGCTGGCTCAGGATGGGGCCTCAACAGCTGCTTAATGGGCGTGACTCCTCCTGCTCCAGCTGCGTGATGCGCTCCCTCTTCTTGGCCACCTCCTGGGTGAGGAGTCGGTTCTGCTCCTTTGGCATGAGGATGGTCTGCTGCTGCCAGCACGGGCGAGGTGGACGTCAGGGCAGGGCAGGGGGGCCCAGAGGAGGAGTGGGCAGGGCCCGGCTGGCACAGGCCGCAGCCAGCAGCTCCCCCAGGCCCCGGGACATCTCGTGTCCCTTGGACAGTAGCCCCCCAGTGGCCAGGGACTCCCTGTGGCCCCAAAGTCCGTGCAGCCTCCGCTCTGGCCCAGGCGCGCCGCGCTCTGGGGCTACTAGGGCTCTGCGGGGCAGGGCATCGCCTGGTCAGGTGACACAGCTGCTCCGGGCTGTGGGTCCGCACTGCTGGGGCCGGTCGGAGAGCACGCATGCCCAGGGGCAGGGCCTTCCTCTCCAGGACAGGCCATGGCTAGTAGGGGGGCACCGACACCAGGAGCTGCAGCCGCGGCAGAGGCGGCAGCCGCGGCTGGTACCCTGGGGTGCCGTGGCGTGCTTGGGGCCCGGGGCTCCATCAGCCTCAGCAGCGAGGTGCGCAGGCCGGCCACGCAGTGCTTGAAGATCAAGTCGCTGCTGGCCGGGGCAACCTGGCACAGACCCTGGAGCACCCCGCGGAGCAGCTCGCGCGCGTCAGCATTCTGTCAGTGGGACTCGATCTTGCGCAAGTGCAGCAGCCGCTGGTCGTCCAGGATGTGGAACAGGGTGCGCTGGCTCTGCAGGAAGGCTCGGAGCAGTCCCTCCTTGCTGGGCAAGGGGCCAGGCTCGGAGGGAGGCAGTTAGCCCTGCTCAGCCATCATAGTTTGGGTCTCCTCTCCACCCGCCTTTGTTCCCGCGTGGCCCCATGGCTGGGCCGTCTCGGTGCGCTCCTGTATTTATTTTTAATAGATAATAAAATAATAAAATGGATTGTGTTGCCCAGGCTGGTCTCAAATTCCTTGGCTCAAGGGATCCTCCCACCTTGCCCTCCAGAGCGTTAGAATTACAGGTGTGAGCTGCTGCACTGGACAAAGAGAAATTTTATAGGCAGAACACTGTTGAGCCTTGCCATGGCATGATAATGTGGTTTCATTTTAATTTCTCCCCGTCAAATGTTTCTCTTTTTTAAAATTATTGTTTTTGGCCAGGCGTGGTAGTGTAAGCCTCTAATTCCAACACTTTGAGAGGCTGAGGCAGGAGGATCCATTGAGCCCAAGAGTTTGAGGTTACTGAAGCTATGATTTCACCACTGCACCCCAGCCTGGGCAAAGAGTGAGACCCTATCTCTATGCTTTTTTAATTTACATAATTGTACATAATTATAATTGTACATAATAATTATACATATTGTGATGTTTCAGTACGTGTACCTCCAAATGTTTCTGGGTGTGGGTATGAAGGGTCTCTGTTTCCTGATAATCATCACACAGTGTTGATTTTTACGTATCAATCCTTTTTCATGTTAATGTCAACTGAGAGGAAATGTTTGTAGATCATAAGCAGAAATACAGTTTGTTCAATCGGCAGTCATTTATCATCTCTTGGTATGTGCCAGATCCTTGTTTATCAGGGTTGGAGCTCTCTATCCTTGAGGAATTGCCCTCTATTTATTTGAAAGCACTTATAAAACTAGAGAGTAACTGTCAAGGAGGAGGACTTGTTATGTGCAGTGAGGACAGGGAGTCGAGCTTCTGAATTCTTAGTACACATTGGAAAGCTCAAAATATGTTTGCTGAGACATGGAATGAACTTCAATGCCCATCAGTAGTGGACTGTGTAGAGAAAATGTGGTACGTATGCACCATGGAATACTACACAGCCATAAAAACAATCGTATCTTTCACAGCAAGGATGGAGCTGGACACCATTATTCTAGGCGAACTAATGCGACAATAGAAAACTGAATGCCAGCCAGGCATGCTGGCTCACACCTGTAATCCCAGAATTTTGGAAGGCTGAGGCAGGTGGATTCTATATGGTCAAGAGTTTGAGACCAGCCTGGCCAACATTGTGAATCCTGTCTCAACTAAAAATACCAAAAGTAGCCAGGCATTGTGGCAGGTGCCTGTAATCCCAGCCACTTGGGAGGCTGAAGCAGGAGAATTGCTTGAACCTGGGAAGCAGATATTGCAGTGAGCCAAGATCATGCACCACTGAACTTCAGCCTGGGCAAAAGAAGAAAGAAGAAGAAGAAGAAAGAGAAGAAGAGGAAGAGGAAGAGGAAGAAGAAGAAGGAGAAGGAGAAGGAGAAGGAGAAGAAGGAGGAGAAGGAGGAGAAGGAGGAGAAGGAGAAGAAGGAGAAGAAGGAGAAGAAGGAGAAGGAGAAGAAGAAGAAGGAGAAGAAGGAGAAGAAGGAGAAGGAGAAGAGGAGGTGGAGGAAATGCCCCACTTTATCACTTATAAGTGGGATCTAAACATTAAGTGCACATGGACACAAAGAAGTAAACAATAGACACCTGGGCCTACTTGAGTGTTGCGAGTGGGAGGAGGGTGAGGGTCAAAAAGCTGCCTATAGGGTACTGTGCTTATTACCTGGGTGACAAAATAATCTGTACACCAAAACCTGAGACACACACAATTTACCTACATAAAAAACCTGCACACGTGCCGCCGAACCTAAGATAAAAGTTGGAAAGAAAAACAGAAAACAAGAAAACTAACATGTTTGCTGAAGAATGAGTGAAACTGTTAAAATATTTGTTCCTCACATAGTGTACAAAGCAGGTATTGCTTTGCTTAGGGGGATTATCTGTAAGATACAGGGATGCTATTCCGAGGTAGGGGAAACGCTGACACTCACTCTCCTGGTTAACTTCGGTGCTGTCTCCAGTGCACTTCATCTGCCAGGAACCACGTGTGTTTATGGACGACACACACACCCCGGAAATAGCTCTCCCTGGACACGTGTGGGTTCAACATTCCTGGTTTCAGCCATTCACAAGTTTCCCTATAGAGTTGTGGCTACATTGTTCCCAGTCATTTATTGTCCTGAGGTATCACTGTTTAATGTACATTTCCATATGATGGAAATTATATGATTTAATGAGGTTAATGAAGTTGGGGGGTTCATATAAGCCTCTGGCTGTACCTCTCAGAATAGAAACTCTGCTGTTGGCCTTTATGAAAACCCATCTTGGCCAGACCCAGTGCCTCATGCCTGTAATCCCAGCACTGTGGGAGGCCAATGTGGGAGGAATATTTGAGGCCAGGAGTTTGAGACCAACCTGGGCAACATAACAAGACCCCATCTCTACAGAAGTAATAAAAATAAAAATAAATTAGCCGGGCATGGTGGCATGTACCTGTTGTTCCAGCTGCTTGGGAGGCTGATGTGGGAAGATCGCTTGAGCCCAGGACTTCGAGACTGCAATGAGCTATGGTCATGCCACTGCACTCCAGCTGGAGCCATAGTCTTATATATGTGCAGTTTAATCTCTTAAGTACCACAGTGAGTGTAATGGGAAAGTATATGAAATATCTGGGACAAAGCTTTTGAAATTGTTTTTCCATAGTACTTTCATTTTGCCTGTTTTTTTTTTTTTCTTTTCTGTTTTTAAGCTGGATTTTTTTTTTCAAATTGTGTCAATTATAAGAAAGTTGAGGTAGAAAATTTTCCAAAACAAGTTTGTTTATTTATTTATTTATTTATTGGAAATGGAGTTTTACTCTTGTTGCCAAGGCTGGAGCACAGTGCTGTAATCTCAGCTTGCTGCAAATTCTGCCTCCTAGATTTAAGTGATTCTCCTGCCTCAGCCTCCCAAGTAGCTGGAATTATAGACATGAGCCCCCACACCAGGCTAATTTTAAAATTTTTAGTAGATAGAGGGTTTTACCATGTTGGCCAGGCTGGTCTCGAACTCCTGACCTCAGGTGATCCACGCACCTTGGCCTCCCAAAGTGCTAGAATTACAAGTGTGAGCCACCATGCCCAGCCCATTTCCTTAGTTGAAGGAAGGAAGCTTGGTAAGTTGAAATGAAGCTGGAAAATTACCTTGGAGGTAATTTTCAAAAAAATTAGAAGCAACTGTGAAAACTTGTGTTTTGAATGGAACTGTTAGAAGTGTTTGAAGCTGGAAAGTGGTCAGAACCTCTCACTACTGTCGTGCTGCCCTTACAGTGCTACAAGTACTGGCAAAAGCCCACATCAAAAGTTGTGATAATAATAACGGCTCAGCACTACCTACTAGGATGGTTAGAACCAAAACTAAACAAAATGGACAGCAAATGCTGATGTTGCTGTTAGGAATGCAAAATGGTGCAGCCACTGTGGAAAGCAGTTTAGCAGTTTCTCAAAAGATTAAACATAGAACTACTGTATTACCTGGAAATTTCACTTCTAGGTATATATTTAAAATAATTGAAACAGCACCTCAAAGAGATACTTGTACACTCATGTTCATAGCAGCACTATTCTGACTCCCTCTCTTTCTCTCTCTCTCTCTCTCTCTCTCTCTCTCTCTCTCTCTCGACAGAGTCCCACTCCGTTGCCCAGGCTGGAGTGCAATGGTGTGACCTCAGCTCACTGCAACCTCTGCCTCCCGGGTTCAAGCAATTCTCCCATCGCAGCCTCTGAAGTAGCTGGGACTACAGGCACACACTACCACAACTGGCTAATTTTCATAATTTTATTACAGATGGGGTTTTACCATGTTGGCCAGGCTGGTCTCAAACTCCTGACCTCAGGTGATCTGCCCACCTTTACCTCCCAAAGTGCTAGGATTAGAGGTGTGAGCCACTGTGCCTGGTCAGCAGCAATCTTCTCAATAGCCAAAGGTGGAAGTAACTCGAGTGTCCATCAATAGATGAATAGATGAACAAAACGGTGCATATACATCTAATGGAATATTGTTCAGCCTTAAAAGGAAGGCAGTCTTGATATTTTCTCTACCATGACGGACCTTGGAAGCATTCTGCTTCATGAAATAAGCCAGACACAGGAGGGCAGCTGTTGTGTGATTCCACTTGCATGAGGTGCCTACTGGCTGTTGTATGATTTCACTAGCATGAGGTAAATTCATAGGGACAGAAAGTAGAATGCCAGAGCCTGGGGAAAGTTGGAAAGGGGAAGATATTGTTTAATGGATACAGAATATTTGCTAGGTATGATAAAACAGTGTTGGGTTACAAATAGTGGTGCCAGTTACACAGCAATGTGAATTTATTTAATGCAACTGAATTGCATATTTAGGAATAGTAAAAATAATAAATATTGTTATGTATATTGTACCACAATTTTAAAAAAGTGAGGCCAGGTGCTGTGGCTCACACCTGAATCCCAGCACTTCACGAGGCTGAAGCGGGTGGATCACTTGAGCTCAGGAGTTTGAGACCAGCCTGGGAAACATGGCAAAACCTTATCTCTACAAAAAATACAAAAACTAGCCAAGCGTGGTGGCACATGACTGTACTCCCAGCTACTCTGGAAGCTAAGGTGGGAGAATTACTTGAGCTCAGGAGGTGGAGGCTGTAGTGAGCCACAATCATGCCACTGCACTCCAGCCTGGGTGGCAGAATGAGATCTTGTCTCAAAAAAAAAAAAAAATTGTCAATCTAGAGTAGTGGCTTTTTCTTTTCTTTTCTTTTTTTTCAGATAGGGTCTTACTTTGCTTGTCATCCAGGCTGGAATGAAGTGGTGCAGTCATAGCTCACTGCCACCTCCATTTCCTGGGCTCAAGGGATCCTCCTGCCTTGGCTAGGAGTGCTAGGATTATAGGTGTGGGCTACTGCACCTGGCTGGAGCAGTGGTTCTTAGTGTGCTTCCCTGACCACCAACATCAGGACCATCTGGGAGCTTGTTAAAAATGCAGATTTTCACTGGCTGGGCATGGTGGCTGGAATTAGAACTGGGCACTGCAGTGAGGACGTCCAGATTTCAGGCAGCTGTTTAAGACTTCATACTTTGTAGGTTTGCAAATAGCCTCTTAGGTATAATAAGCTCATCGTCTTGTGTCATTTTACAATATAGGTACCATTATACGATGTAAGTTTTTTTCCTGAGTTTATCGGAGGGCCTTTTTGGATTTTACAGTATTGATCTAGGCTGGGCATGGTGGCTCACACATGTAATCCCAGCACTTTCGGAGGCTGAGGCAAGAAGATCACTTGAACCTACAAGTTTCAGACCAGCCTGGGCAACAGGAGGAGACCCTGTCTCTACAAAAACATTATAAAGGCCAGGCATGGTGGCTCGTGCCTGTAATCCCAGCACTTTGGGAGGCTGAGGTAGGGGATCACCTGAGGTTGAGAGTTCAAGCCAGCCTGACCAACACGGAGAAACCCTGTCTCTACTAAAAATGCAAAATTAGCTGGGTGTGGTGGTGCATGCCTATAATCGCAGCTACTTGAGAGGCTGGGGCAGGAAAATCACTTGAACCCAGAAGGCGGAGGTTGCGGTGAGGTGAGATCGTGCCACTGCACTCCGGCCTGGGCAACAAGAGCAAAACTCCATTTCAAAATATATATATTTTTTTAATTAGCCCGGCATGCTGGCATGCTCCTGTAGTCCCTGCTACTTGGGAGGCTGAGGTGGGAGGATCATTTGAACCTGGAAGGTCACGGCTGCAGTGAGCCATGATTGTCCAGGCTGGGCAACAGAGTGAGACTCTGTCTTAAAAAAATAAAAAATGAAGGAAGCATTGGCCTAGCAGATTTGAAATGGCTGACTGTAATCTTCCCTTTAGCCCTGTCTAGCTGTATCCCACAGGTTTTGGTATGTTATCTTTCAGTTTTTATTTGTTTCAAGAAACTTTTTGATTTCCATCTGAATTTCTCTGTTGACTCAATGATTATTCATTGAATCAACATGTTCTTTAATGTTGTTTGATTTCCATGTATTTGTCTAGTTGCCAAAGTTTCTCTTGGTGTACATTTCTAGTTTTATTCCATTGTGTCCAGAGAAGATATCTGATATGATTTCAGTTTTTGAAAATCGATTGAAACTTGTTTTGTGGCTGAACACAGGCCCTCTGCCGGAAAACGTGAAAACATTCCTTGTGTTCATGAAAAGAGTGTACATTCTGTAGTGTTAGAATGCACTGTAAATATCTGTCAGCTTTATTTGGTCTAAAGCTCAGTTTAAATCCCGCTCTTTCTTGATTTTCTGTGTAGATGACCTGTCTAATCCTAAGGTTTGGATGTTGAAAGTCCCCACTATTATTGTATTGGAGTCTATCTCTCTGATTAAATGTAGTAATTTTACAGGCTGCTCTTTGTTAGAAAAGAAAATATTTGGGGGCTGCGTTTCATTAAAAGGAAAACCTTACCCAGGACTTCCGCCATCTCACTGTCTGCCTAAATAATGTTTTCTTAACTCCTGTATCACCGACAGGGTCTGAACCGGAATGAGGTGGCACAGAGAACCCGGACTGTGCAGAACGCTTTGTAGTGAAGACGTCTAAGAGGCAGCAGTGATCTCCAGTTTCCAAATGCAGCAGTGACATCGGACCTCACCTCAGGGTTCAGTGTCCAGCCCCAGGATATCAGAGGTCTGAGCTGCGGTATCTGTGCAGTAGGGGCAGGTGTCCCTAGGTGGAACCTGCTCTAGTGTGGGCTGCGGATTCTGCTCCTGGATGTGTAGTTTCCAGCCTGGTTCTGTGGCCTTCGCCCCAGTAAAATTAGCCCCCAACACCAGATATCCTGGTTTATGTGTAAATTACAGAAATTTGTTTTCCGTAGTTTGCTCCAAGAAGTAAGCGAGAAATCAGTCTGCAGACCAGTGTCAGAGAGCAACACTGAGAGGTGTTCTTTGTGTGAGAGCTGCATCCTAAATTGTCTACCTGGCCTCTGCTCCATAGTGGAGAGAACAACAGGGAATCTCACGTCTCATAATTGATGATATACGTCCTCCCTTTTCTTTCTATGAGAAGAATGCTCTTTTAAATGAGGCTTGAAAACCCACCTGGTCCACCCACCCTGGGCACTCTGATCTCTGATCTCCGTGGATCCCAATCTGGTTGAGCAACAGGATTGCTGGCGGGGATTAGAAAATACTCAGGCAGGGCCGGGCGCGGTGGCTCACGCCTGTAATCCCAGCACTTTGGAAGGCCGAGGCGGGTGGATCACGAGGTCAAGAGATCGAGACCACACTGGTCAACATGCTGAAACCCCGTCTCTACTAAAAATACAAAAAATTAGCTGGGCATGGTGGTGGGTGCCTGTAATCCCAGCTACTCAGGAGGCTGAGGCACGAGAATGGCCTGAACCCAGGAGGCGGAGGTTGCGGTGAGCCGAGATCGTGCCATTGCACTCCAGCCTGGGTAACAAGAGCGAAACTCGGTCTCAAAAAAAAAAAAAAAAAAAACAAAAACAGAAAATACTCAGGCAGCTTCCTAGAACACCTGTCTCAGAGTCTTCTGCACAAGACCAAGGAATCACTTATATGAGAAGTGCTATAAGTGAGGCTAATTCTCAGACACGTGGGATCCTGGTGTTCTAGATCTGGAGACCAGAAACATGAGCTCCAGCCTTGCCATAAATCCAGAATCTCTTGCTGGGCTCTGGATTTACTGGATCTCAGCACCATGTCCAGGTGATTCCTGTGCTCAAGGAAGTTCCTTGTCTAAGTGTCCTCTGGACATGGGGTCAGAACCGTGCAGTCTGCTCTGGGTATAGTCTGATGAGATCCCTTAGAACTGGAGGTCCAGGGTTCCATCCTTGCGCTCATTCTTTTCCACAGCGGGTCACTCCTTTGGTGCCTTCATCCAGGCTTGAGGTTTTAAGTATCATTTATATGGTGTGACCTCCTAAATCGATTTCTCCAGCCCAGTATATTTTTCCTTTCCCCTAAACTCTGGAATTGTCTGTCCGACTGGCATGTGAGCTCCCTCACCTGCGTTCCTAGCAGAATTTTCTCCACTGAGTGCCTGGGATGTGCCCTCCTCCGTCTGCTTCTGCCAGAGCCTCCCCATGTCCACTGACAGCAGCTCCACCCTTCCGTCTACTCACTCCTTTTACAACGATGGGTGTCCTTGATTCATCTTCCTCACACCACTGATACAATCCATTGGCAAATGCTGTTGGTCCATCTTAAAATGCGTCCAGAATCCCCTCACATCCCACTATTTCCCCTGCTCACACCCCAGTCAAGGTAATGACATCTCCAGCCTGGAATACTGCACTCACTTCCTGCTGTTTTCCCTTCTGCCTCTCTTGTTCCTCACCTCTTAGTTTTGTTCTTAGCATAGCAGTCAGAGATCTTTTAAAGGAGAAGTTGTACCATGTCCCTCTTCTGCTCAAAACTGTCCTCTACCACCCCAGCTGACTCAGAGAAAATGTCAGATGCCTCCCCACTCCCTGCAGGCCCACCTGCTCTGGCTGTCCCTCTGCCCTCACCTCAGTTTCTCTCTGTCCGGCCCTCCTGGGTTCCTTCCTCTTCTGGGAACACAGACACCCTCTTGCACTAGTGCATTTGAACTGGAGGTTCCCCTGTTGGGAAAGGACATCCCCAGACATCCTTGTGGCCAACTCTTTCCTAAAAGGTCACCTTTGCAATGTGGCACACGCTGTCCACCCAGCACAACAGCCGCCTTCCCTGTCCCCACTCCCCACACCCTGGCTCACCTGCCTCACAGCACTCACCACCTTCTAGCACTTTCTTTCTTTGCTCTGGCTGCAGTGTATCCATCATCTGCCTCTTCCCACTGGAACACATGCTCCACAAGGTAAGAGATTTTTCTCATTTGACTTCAATTATGTTCACCAGATGCAGAACCATTCTGTCCTGTGTCTGACCCACAACCAAGGACAGTTGAATGAGTGATCACTGCAGGGGACCTCCCTGTTCTAAAGGCAATAGCTTTATTAACATAACCTCAGGCCAAATGCTGTTTTGTGGCAACTACAGCACAAGGTCCCCTCACACTGACATCGAGGCCACCTGTGCTTTTCTCAGCAGGGCTGTTTGTATGGCCCCCTCCCCCATGTCTCCTCCCACACCAACCCTCCCCCCAACACTGCAGCTCACCATCAGCCTTCTCTCTTCAGGGAAGAACAGTTCTTGGGGATGGGTCCAATTTCACAAACAAACCTACATCTAAATTAGACTCTGATTAGAGTCATGAGTTGGGTATTGGAGCCAGCAGCAAGAATACTGGAACCAGCGCAGGCAGAGGGCAGGAGAGCAGAGTGGAAGAGGAGCCCTGGAAGAAGGGCAGGAGCTGAAATGGTCTGAACATTTGTCTCAGAAAGTGCAGAGACTCCTGTGTGCAGGGGAGACCCTGGGTGATGTCTGACCCTCTGTGATCACAGCTCCAACTGGACAAGTTTCCACTGAAGGGACAAGGACAGTGGAGCCGTGAAGCTAACCCAGCTGAAGACTGACCACATGAAGCCCATGATGGACTGAACCGCAACTGGGCCCAGGCCCCATCCACACTCGGCTCCTCACAGCCCTCCCCACCCCCGCCTGCAACAAACTCGGCACAGCAAACACGCAGGTTCTGGAAGATTCTCAGGTCTTTATTTCCTCTCTCAAATTTTAGGAATTGACTTATTTAATTAACTCCTTAACCTCTCATGGCAAATATTTGAGAAAACAAATTTATATTCAGGTTCTTATTTTCAGTAGGGAAGTAAGAGGCTGCAGCTCAGTGCACCATGAAGTTGAGACAGAGATGGAGATGCCCATCCCTGAGTCTCTAGCACAGGAAAGACGACTGGGGAGGGACACAGGTCAGCGTGGGGACAGGGGTCACAGTGGGCACGGGGTGGGCTGTCTCTCCACCTCCTGACATCATGCTAACAGTGACACAGACACATTCAGATGCCTTTGCAGAAAGAGATGCCAGAGGCTCTTGAAGTCACAAAGAGGGGGGGTGTGAAGAAATCCTGTATCTCCGTCCCACACAAGGCAGCTGTCTCAGGCTACAGAAAACAATGAAGCAATTCAAGTCAGTCATGGTAAGTGATGACACTCTGAACAGCCACACACTCGAAACGGCCCAATCAAAGAATCTCCCTTACCCAGTCCTTTCCCCTCTGCCCCGCCCCCACCCACTTGAGACCCCCAGAGTCTCACCTTTAGGAGTCATGAGAGACATGTCAGAGTCCTGGGCACTGCTGGTGCCTGGAGTGGAAGAAGCACAGGACCTGGCCAGAGGCTGCAGGACCCGTGGGACAGGAGGACTTGTGGTGTGGGTGGGCTCCTCCACATGCCTGCCCCCCCACTTATATACAACCTGAGATTCACGCCCTCTTTTTCCACTTGTGGGAAGAACATGTCCTGTGAGGGTATAGAGAGGAGGCTGGGCCGTGAGATCTTAGAGGAGCCTCCTAGTCTTGGACCCCAGAGAAGTTTCCAGAATTATGACTCAGAACCTAGGGCAGGATCAGAAAACATGAGGAAAGCAGGTGTGTGTCCTGCACCACCCACCCTCCTAAGGTCTGTCCTTAGCAAGGACCTTCCCCTGACTCATGAATGCTGAAATCAGGACCCCAACACCACAATCACCAAGGTGATGAATCTGTCCTTCACTGTCACATGTGCTTCACAGAAGACCAAGTGCTGGCACACAGGGCCCCAGGCAGGGTCGGCCCATGTGTGGATGGTGCTTCCCAGTAACCAGGCAGGGACCACTTCTACCTGGGGCTTGAAACTGCCATGGGACAAGAAAACCCAGACCCCACCCCTCAGCCCTTCCCTACCTAAGTTCCTCCTCCTCCACATCAAAGCAGCAACCACAGCTCCAGGGACCAGAGTTCCTGGGACAGCTAGGCCAGCACCAATGGCCACAATGGGGATGGTGGGCTGGGGAGATGGCCCTGGGAAAGGAGAGAAAGGTGAGGGTCCCTGACCCTAGGCCTCCGCCCTGACCCTGCTGGAAGGCTCCAGAAGGGCTTCTGCTTTCTCTGAGAAGAGATGTGACCCTCATCCCCCTCCTCACCCCACCTCAGAGTGAGGGGCTCTGGCAGCCCCTCATGCTGCACATGGCATGTGTATCTGCTTTTTTCCAGAAGGCACTACCACGGCCGCCCACTTCTGGAAGGTTCCATCCCCTGCTGGCCCGATCTCCACAAGCTGTGCCCTGAGTTTGGTCCTGCCCATCCCGCTGCCAGGTCAGGCACTTCACATCTCTCATGGGACACCCCAGCAGCGTCCTTGTGATCGTCCTGAGAATGGACACCTGGGGTGTGGAAGAAAGCACAGAATCCAGACACCAGCCTGGACGCAGGACCCTGGGATAATCTCTTATTCCTTGGAAAGTTCTAGTCTCTGAGGGAGGAACAGCGACTTCTGGTCCTGATCTGAATGGAGGTCGAGGGACTCACAAAAGCTGAAATCAGACCTTCAAACACACTGAGTGTGAGGCAGAGAACAAGGCCTGAGGAAAAAAGTCACAAAGCTCAAGATGGATGCAGGGTTCAAGGGGAGTCCCTGATCAGTATTCCAGGGACACTCTTCCCCTCCATTTCCTGAGAGACGCCATCCCTTAATTGTCCTAGAGAGCAGAGGGAGCCCTCAAAGGAATCTCAGGAAAACTCATGCCATGCTCCATGCAAGGGAGGGCGATGGTCTCTGTGATCCTATTTTCCTCCCGTCCTCGGGGAGACCGTCCCGGGAGAGCTATAGGAAGTGGGGAAGGCTCCCCAGGGCCCCTGGGACCCCGCGCCGCCGCGTCTCCTCCCCGTTCTCCAGTTATCTGTGGCGGCGCTCCAGGCGCTCAGTCTCGAGGTAGGGTCTCGCCCTCTTCGCCGAACGGCCCACCTCCCACTCGCGCTGGGTGATCTGAGGTCCAGGAGCGCGGTTCCTCGTTCGGGGCAGTGAAGTTCTCGGCGTCCTAGGCTTGCGGGTCACACCCGCGGAGGAGGCCCCCTGGGGCCCCACGCGGCAGCCAGTCACCGACCGGACGGCCTGAGACCCTGGCCCCGCCCAGGGCAGCCCCGCGCCCGCCCCACCCACCCCGCGAGGACTTTGGAGCCTCTTGGTCACACTGCGTGCCTGGGGCCTGGCCAGGCATCTGTGTGTGGAAACCAGGGAGAGACCCCCAGGCTGCGCGCAGCCCCTTCCCCTTCCCTTCTCGTCCCGGAATCCCCTGAAAATGAACGGTGTAAAGGCGCTTGGGGCTCTCCCGGGTCGGAGGTCTGGGGGGTCCCGCGGCCTCGGGGTGGGTCTCGGACCTGAGACTCGAGGGAACCCGGCGTCGCCGGGGAGGGGGAGGGGTCGTGACTTGCGCCCCGGCCGGGGTCACTCACGGGCCTCGCTCTGGTCGAAGCAGCGAAGCAGGGTCCAAAGGTTCCTCGGAAAGTCCCCGCCTGGCCTTGACCCTCCGAGCCTCCGGGTCCCAATGTCCGACCCCGCCTGCTCCCCCCACGGTGCCCGCGGCTCCATCCTCGGGCTCGCGGGGCTGCTGTCCATCCGCACGCACTGCGTGTCGTCCACGTAGCCGATTTCGAGGTACTTGGACTCCCCGCGGCGGGGCCGGGACGCGGCGGTGCGGAAACACCTCACGGAGCGGGAGCCTGGGGGCGAGGAGGGGCTGAGACCCGCCCGACCCTCCTCCCGCGCGGCTCCCGGGTGCTGCGCCCCCGCCAGCAGGCCCCTGGCTCCTGCCCGCAGAGGCCGTTTCCCTCCAGACCCCGCACTCACCCGCCCGTGTCTCGGTCCGTGTCCCGAGAGCAGCAGGAGGAGGGTTCGGGCGCCACGGACCCATCCTCGGCGTCTGGGAGAACCTGAGTCCGGGGGTGACTGGGGACTTCAGAACCGGGACCGGAGACGCAGATCGCCCAGTGGGAGTGGGAACTGGGGACGCGTCGAGAGTGTCCTGGAAGAAGGGGCAGACACGGGTGGGGAGAAGTGAGGCTCAGGGGAGTGGGGATCGCCAACGCTGCGCCTCCCCGGTGCAGACGCGGCCTTCGGAGCCCAGACCCTGAGAGCCACACCCGGCCCCTGGGACTCTGTTCCGATCCCTCTCCTCCTACACAGAGGCTCTTTGTCACACTGTCTGCCTGAGGCCTGGGCAAGGATCTGTCTGTGGAAACCAGGGAGCGACCCCCAGGCTGCGCGCAGCCCCTGCCCCTTGCCTTCTCGTCCTGGAATCCCCGTCCGGACGGGGGCCTCCCACCCCGTGGCTCTCCCCTCCGACTCCTGTACAAAGAAACTCACCAGGATGACCTGATGCCGGAGAGTGAGCTCGCCCTGGGAGTGAAGGCGTAAAGAGGGGTTTTCTCTTCAAACCTGGTGAAGTCTTGTCTGAAGTCACCGGATAGAGATTCACATGGAGACGAGTTTCCTTTTAGTTTATTAATACAGCAGGTAGCACAATATTGGTAATCCCTGAATGATTAAGATTCCAATCAATAAAAGACCTGTGTGAAAACAGCATTGCAATTAAACTCTCAAAGCTTCTAAGTTTTACTTTCCCGGACTGGATCTGTGACTCTGGGTTGTTGCATGTAAAACAATCTTCATTCCCTAGCTGGCATTTCCCCCTGTGCGTCCAGAACATCTACTGAATATAAAGAAGCAGGGTGCGTTCCCGTACATGGCAGGAGCCTGTAGTCACCACCTGAGCATTGCGAGTGCTCCGGGCAGTCCCACTGCTCTTCCCCGATGCTCCAGCGCTGCCTGCTTTCGTGAACGAGGCACATCTAAGCAGTGTGCATATTTTATTTGGACACTTGGTATCGTTGTAACTTTTTTTTTTTTTTAAATCATGGGGAGGCCATTAGTTTTTAGGCATTCCCACAAGATGTATTCAATACCGAATGCAGAGAACCCCGGCTGGGCTCTTGCACCGCTTTAGAATTCTTTCCTCTCCCTCTCCTCCCCTCCTGCTTCTCCAGTCCTTCTCTCTGCCCCTCTCATCCCTCACATCCTCCTCTCCTGCAGTCCCTGCCACCCTGTCACTCCTGAATTGTGGCACTAACACCGTCCCTCAGTCCCTCACTTCCTGCCCGTGTCTCTTCTCCCCACGGTGCTCGCCAGTCCTGCTAATGTGACTCAGGTCGTGTCATTTCTTCGCTTACCACGGTTGGATTTCGGTCTGCCATTTTGCTGTTTGTTTCCAATTTGTCTCATATTTTTGTTTCGTTTCCTCCTTTGCTACTTTCGTATATGTCAAACATTTTTTAGTTGATGGTTTTAATTATCCTGATGGCTTTTAGCTACACTTCTTTCCACTAATTTTTTATTGTTGTAAGAGTGAAAACCCTATTCCTTGACTTTTCACAGTGAAGTTCAGGTCATATTAAACTATGTCCAAGGAAATAAAGGACATTGGTAACAGCGTAGTTTTATTGAACCTACCATTACGCTATTATTCTTGTATGTATTATATCAATATGCATTATAAACTCAATGATACAGTGTAATACTTTCTGTTTTAGACAAGCAGCCATATGTCCTCAGGAAATTGAGTGAGTGTGTATGTGATACGTATATGTGCCTCGTTTCTGTTTTTAATTCTTCCTTTCTCTGTATCTGGGTCAACATCTAGTATCATTTCCCTTCAGCCTGTCAAATTTCCTTTAAAATAATATGTAGTGCAAGCCCCCAAGTAAATGAATTTTATGGTTTTGATGATCTTTATTTTTGCCTTCTTCCTCCCTCTTTTTTTTTTTTTCTTATTAGGGCATTTACATGTAACAAAATTCACCAGTTTTAGTTGTGCTGTTTGGTGAATATCAGTAATTATTTATAGTGGTGAACCTAGGGCACTACCCAGTAGAGAAACACTGAATGCAAAGAACCCCCTGCTAGGCTCCTCCTCTGCTTTAGTGTCCTTCCCCTGCTCCTTTTCCTCAGGCCCTGCTTCCCCAGCCCTTCTCTCTGCCCTGTCACCCCTCAGACCCTCCTCTCCCCTCAATTCCCACCGCCCAGTCACCCCTGAACTGTGGCACTGTAGAGAACAGTTCCTTTCCCTAAAAACTTCTTTCATCCCGTTTCTATTTAGTCCTTGCCTCCCACCCTCACCCCTTTCCCTCACTCAGCCACCACTCTGCGTTCTGTCACTGCAATAGTGTAATTTATTATTTATGCAACATGTATTTTGATTTTATTTTCCTGGCAGCACAATAAGCCAGGACATGCTGAAACTAGAAATCACATCCACTTTCCAGTGATAGAAAGCCCCGTCCAGGGAGGTGAGAAGGAGACAGTCCTCATTAGCGCTGAGGATTCAGGGAGAACAAGATGGGTTGGGCAGGGAGGTTTCTACTTGGAACCTGGAGGTTGAGCAATGACGTCCCCCTCCCCACCTGAAAGCCCATCCTGGGCGTCCACCTCCTGGGAGCAGGAGCAGCGCAGCAGCACCACCTGGTGGTCCACGCACTTCCTTTTGCAGATCATGCACAGCCCTCTCCTTCCTAGGCACCTGGGACTTCTTCAGTGGACACCAGCCTGTGTCAACTTTCCTGTAAAGCAAAAGAAGCGTGAGGTTGCTGGGGGAGGAATGGTGTCATCTCCACCTTTGGGGTGATCCATGTCACCGTGTTCAGGAGAAGAGCCCGGGCTTCCACCCCATGCAGAGAGGAGGCTCTGGCCATAAAGGCACCTGTGGAGAGGTGAGGACCCATTTTATCTACACTGATAGCCAAGAGCCTGCAGACCGCGGGGAAGGCTTCCCCTCAGCCCTGTCCTCGCACGTTTTTCCAGGAGTCAAGGAGTAGACCTGTGCATGGCCTCTGGTGATGTGCACTGCATGCACACTTAGAAGTGAGGTCACCCTGGCTGGGGGTCCCTGGGCTGCTGGTTGTTCTGGGTGCTCAGTGTCCAGAGAGCAGGATGAGGAAGAGGCTTTGTTCCAAACAGTAACTATACTCTCTGAATTATTTTTTTCAGTAGGCTTTGTGTCATAAAATGTAGGACTCCAGAGGGGAAAAAAAACTGTCTAAAATTTGTGTACTTTAATAACAAGTAAATGCCCATTAGCCACCAGGGATAGATGTTTGCAGGGCAAACCAAAAGCTCCATCATTTGCCCCAGCTCAGCAATAAACTCTTTCCTCCCCCAAATAAAAACACATCCTGACTTTTAGGGTCATCCTTTCTTGTTGTATTTTATATTTTTATAATCCCAAATTATAATTTAGTTTTACCTTTAGAACTATGCTTTTGTTCTCCTTTATTCTGTAGATTATTTCTCAAAATACGT
Source organism: Saimiri boliviensis (assembly GCF_048565385.1). NCBI lineage: Eukaryota > Metazoa > Chordata > Mammalia > Primates > Cebidae > Saimiri > Saimiri boliviensis. Next base: position 1,741,573 of record NW_027412502.1, read on the forward strand.
ATTCTGTGGTAGAGTTTCCCACAGTGTGCGTTTTGCTGACTGCTCCCCAAGGTGTAGTTGGCTATGTATTTCTATGGTTTGTATTGCCTCGAAGTCGGTGACTGGCTATGGAGGTTAGCTTAGTTCAGGCTTGATTTCCTTTTCACTTGCTCTTGTCTGCTGGTACTCTACTGCGTTCTTCCATCAAGAGGAAGAACCTAACATTAGCTTTTTTTTTCTTTATTGTGTTGTTAATTGCCATTGCTGTTCAATGGCTAAATCTGTTAATTCCTTATGGGTTGCAAAACAGTTTTTATAGTCTCAGTATCTCATTCCTTCCTCATTTATTATCTGAATAATTTCTAAAGTAAGAGATTTACCCTCCTCTACTGTTTGTTTATGACTAGAAACTTGTTCATTGAGAGACTAAGCCAAGCATCTACTCCCTTATGACCCAGCAATTGCACTCTTGGTTATAAACCAATAGAAGCACATGTATGTGTGTGCTAAAATACATGAAAGTATTCAAAGCAGCACGATTTGTAAAATCTGGATATAACACAATCGTCTATCAACAGTGAAGGGACAGGAAGTGTAACCTATTTATAAAGTGCAGCATTTGACAGCCTTGAGAATGACTAGCCTATGACCACAGACAGAGATGATGAGCCCCAGGGGCGTGATGGTGACTGTGTAATGCCATTCGGCCAGAACCTGAAGAACAAATTTGTGTTAGAAATCAAGAGTGGCTCCTCTGGGGTGGGGGAGGGTGGTTTATGGCTGAGTAGGACCCAAAAGTGTTTCCCTGGGGCTGTGATTGCTGTGGTTGGATGTGGGTGTTGTTTGCCGCAGGGTTCACTTTGTGAAAATCCGCTGCCCACTTGAGGATTATTCTCTTTTCTCCATGCATGTTGTCCTTCACTCAAATATACATTTCTGATGTTTTGAAGCAATTCTATCTACAATAAGAAGAATTGCTCCTACTGCACATCCTTGCAAATGCTGCATTGAAAAATCGGTGCAATTTTTCCAGGAAATAAGTACATATAAAGAGGATAATTGACGACAAGAGCAGTCGGCTTGGGAGCTGACACCACAAAAGCTTTGGGAATGGATGTCGAGCTAGGAACCAGGAATCAAAATACAGAGAAGCCTATGGGAGGTGAAGGATGTGAAGTGATGCCCCAGGAGTGCATGAATGAATGAGTCATGGGCAGTGGCTCTGGGCTTGGCTGGCAAGTCACGAACTTGGGGAAAACAGAGTTAAAAAATTGGTATTTAGAGGAGAGAGGTACTCATAGACCTCTTACTACACAGAGAATGTGTGAAGATAGTGGTTGTGTGTGGATGCTTACTAGAGGGTCTTTTGGGGATGGGGCTCTCTGTGATCAGGTTGGTGAGATGGCTTGACGGGTGATGCCACTCAGCCACACAGGGCTTGCTCATGGAGTCCCTGCACAAAGTGGCCGTGGTGGCTGGGATGGACACTGCATGGGCACAGCAATCGCATCACCACCTTGGTGACAAGGCTGACCTGGCAGCTGCCACCGTTGAGGGCCCAGCCTGCCAAAAGCAGCTGTTACTTTGGATGGAGACAAAACAGGAAATGGTAATTCTGAATAAAATGGCATTATGACAGATAAATATGCCAGTAATGATATAGTAGAGGTTTAAATAATTTTGAAATGATGAACAAGATTATACCAACGGGAAGAACTTACTATCAGTAAAGAAGTTAAAATGGTTTTAAAACTTTTTTTCCCTTCAGGCATATCCAGGCTGTTTTGAAAATAAGTTTGACCAAATCTTCAATGAAGTTTACTGAACTTATACATAATATCCAAGAGAATAAGGAAACATAGAGAGAGCTAGAAAACTCATTATTGTTTAGGCACCAATAACACTGATCCTAAAGCCAGCTAGAGAATAGATAAGAGAAAAGTATGATAGGATAGGCACTTCTAAGCAATTAGACATAAAGATACTGAGAAAAACAGCAGTAGACGGTGTCCACCAATGAGCTATAAACAATTTAAAAATCCTGCCCAGGTTATGTATTCCAGGAATACAAGAATACTTTAACTTATCTGCAATGCATTTTACCACTTCATTAAAGAATAAAAGACAGAGACGGTCCCATTTCACCAGATGTAGATGAAATCCAACACTCCCTCTCACCTACATTTCTTCAGTTATCTCCACTTTTAAGAGCTTGTGATCATTTTTCACGTTGGCAGCATGCAGAATAAAACTGGAATGATACACAGAAGATCAGCATGGTCCCTACACAAGGGTGACATGAAAGTTCGTGAAGCAGTCCATATTTTTAAACTCTCAACAAACTAGGTATTGAAGGAACATACCTCAAAATAATAGTAGCCACCTATGACAAACCCACAACGGATATCATACTGAATGGGCAAAAGCTGGAAGCATTTCCCTTTAACATCAGCATAAGACAAGGATGGCCTCTCTCACTGCTCCTCTTCAACATGGTGTTGGAAGTTCTGGCAGGAGCAATCAGGTCAGAGAAAGGAAGGATATTCAGATAAAAAGAGAGGAAGTCAAATTGTCTTTGCAAATGACATGATTTTGTATCTAGAAATCCTGATTGTCTCAGCAGAAAGGCTTCTTAAGCTGATAAGCAACTTCAGTAAAGTCTCAGGATACAAAAATCAATGTGCAAAAGTCACAAGCATTTATATACAACAACAATACAAAAGCGGTGAGTCAAATAATAAATAAACTCCTATTCACAATTGCTACAAACAGAATAAGAGGGCCGGGTGTGGTGGCTCATGCCGGTAATTCCAGCACTTGGGATGCTGAAGCCGGCAGATCACCTGAGATCTCATTTGAGACCACCTTGGCTAACTTGGTGAAATCCAGTTTCTCCTAAAAATGCAAAAATTAGCTGGGCATGGTGGCATGCACCTGTAATCCTGGGTACTCAGGAGGCTGAGGCAGGTTAATCGATTGAACCTGGGAGGTTGCAGTGAGCTGAGATGGTGCCATTGCACTCCAGCTTGCGGAACAAGAGCAAAACGCCATGTCAAAACAAACAAACAGACAGAATAAGATGCCTGGGAATACAGCTAACAAGGGAATTGAAGGACATCTTCAAGGAGAATGACAAATCGCTGCTCGAGGAAATAGGAGAGGACACAAACAGATGGAAAAACACTCCATGCTCATGGATAGGAAGAATCAATATCGTGAAAATGGCCACACTGCCCAAAGTAATTTATAGATTCAATGCTGTTTTCATGAAACTGACATCTCTCACAGGATTAGAAGAAACTACTTTAAAATTCATATGGAACTAAAAAGAGAGCTTGTATAGCCAAGATGATCCTAAGCAAAGAGAACAAAGCTGGAGGCATCATGCTACTTGACTTCACATTGTACTACAAGGCCAGTAACCAAAACAGCAGGGTACTGGTACAAAAACAGCCACATGGACAAATGGAGCAGAACAGAGAACTCAGAAATAAGACCACACATCTACAACTATGTGATCTTTGACCAACTTACCAAAACAAGCAACCGGGAAAAGATTTCTTATTTAATAAATGGTGCTGGGAGAACTGGCTAGCCATATGCAAAAAATTGAAACTGGACCCCTTCCTTACACCTTAGACAAAAATTAACTACGATGGATTAAAGACATAATTGTAAAACACAAAACTATAAAAACTCTAGAAGAAAATCTAGGCAATAGCATTCAGGACGTAGGAAAAGTCAACAATTTCATGAAGGAAATGTCAAAAGCAATTGCAACAAAAGCCAAAATTAGCAAATGAGATCTAATTAAATAAAAGTGCTCCTGCACAGCAAAAGAAACTATTATCGGAGTGAACAGACAAGCTACAAAGTGAGAGAAAGGTTTTGCAATCTATCCATCTGACAATGTCTAATGTCCAGAATTTTCAAGGAACACACAAGGACATGGTCCCTACACAAGGGTGACATGCAAGTTCGTGAAGCAGTCCATAGTTTTAAACTTCAAATTTTCAAGGAGGACACAAGGTTCTGTGTCCTCCAGGAAACCCAGGTTTCTGCTGGAGCTGCGAGGTGCAGGGACATCCTGAGAGAGAATGTGGAGGTTTTGCTGATCATGGACTGAGAATTCCAGGGGGTGCAGTGGGAAGATTTGTGGAGTTGGGGAGGGAGGATGATGTGGACAGAAGAGGAGTGTGCAGAGCCTCGTGGATTCAAGTGCAGAGTATGTGGGGGACCCAGCGTGACTGACACAAACAGGGAGAGGGCGTGATAAGCTCAGTCGTGGTGGGCTTGAGGAAGACGATGGTGCTGAGGCTGTGGGAGACAGGGAAGGAGGAGAAGGGGTGGCTCTCACCTGGGCTCTGTCCATGGAAGTGAGGATGGTGGAGTGGTTGGGTCTCCGTGCTGTGTGGACCTTTCTTGACCACCTGATGACAGTTTGCAGTTCCTGACACAGCGGGCTTCTTAGAGGATTGATTCTTGACCCCAAGGAAAGGAAGTGAGCTCATTTTAGGTCTCAGGTCTACCCTGATGCCTTCTTCAGGGGGTGCCACTTCTGGGTCCCCCGTGGATCCCAGCACAGGAGCCCTCTTCTGCCCTGCTGAGGGGACCAAGGCCCAGGGGAGCTGTGCTCAGATTTCATAATGCCAATATATATCTCCGCACCTTGGAATATTATGTGGACGTGGAGGTGTTTTTCCCAAATAAAAGAAAACTAAGTAAATGGGACCCTAAAAAAAAAATACAACTGAGCAATGGAGAGTAGAAGAAAATTTTCCTACTTTTCAGTTTCCCTGAATGTTGGTCTCAAGGGGCTGGAGAGAGAAGTTGCAGGGAGAACAGAAACTCGGAGAGGGCTGGAGCTCCCAAGCGCTGCTCACCTCCACTAGAAAGACGCGCGGGAAATGGTTAAGGCAATTTCACATCACTTTGAAATTCTGTAATATTAGGGAATTGTAGTAACTCTCTTCAGTGTAATAATAATACTGTTGTCGGAAACATGTTATTTTTTAAGAGATGACCACCAAAGTATTTAGAAATGAAGGTCATGCTGTTGGCAAGTGATTGCCTAATGTTTCAGCAAAAATCGTGGACATATAATTTATTACATACACAAAGGAAATAATTAGATCTATGGTGACAATTATATTCTTTCCAACTTTTGGACTCTGAAATTTTTAAAATAACTTGGAAGAAAAAATTAAAGCTAATACTACATAATCACATGAGAAATGTTCACAACGTCATGTTGAATGAAAATTAAACTTCAAGACTGGCTGAGGTGACTCATATCCAATCCCAGAGCTTTTAGAGGCTGAGCTGGGAGGACCACTTTAGGCCAGGTATTTGAAAGCAGCCTGGGCAACATGGCGAGACCCGATCTCTACAATACACTAAAAAGTTAATGAGCCTGGTGGCAGGTGCCTGTGGTTCTGGCTACTTGGGAAGCTGAGTAGGGGGATTGCTTCAGCCTGGGAGTTCAAGGTTACAGAGAACTGTGATCATACCACTGCAATTTAGCCTCAGTGACACAGCAAGACCATGTTTCAAAAAAAAAAAAAAAAAGTGAGAGAGAGAAGAAAAAAAAATAGATCAGGCCTTTCAAAGCATTCAAGAGCATGTGCATGAGAATGTCAGTTGTGTGTGGATGTGTCATTGTGTCGAGAGTGTCTGAGTAAGCATGTGTGTCAATATGTGTGACAACATCTTTTTGTCTGTGGGCAATGGTGTATGAGTCTATGTGTGCATTCATTCATTCATTTATTCACTCAACAAGTATATTTAAAGTAACAGTCACTGTTCGAGGCAGCTGTGAACAATCAAAATCACTGTCCTTGTCCTCATAAAGCATGTAGGCTAGAGGACAGAAAGAGTATAAGCAATTAAAATAAACACATTCATAGCTGGGCACAAATGTATGTAATCCCAGCACTTTGGGAGGCTGAAGCAGGAGGACCACTTGAGGCCAGAAGTTTGAGAACAGTTTGGGAAACATATCAAGACTCCGTTTGTACCAAAAGTAAATACAAAACTAGCCGAGTGTGATGGCACACACCTGTAGTCCCAGCTACTTCGGAGGCTGAGGTGGGAGGATCACTTGAGCCCAGGAGTTTGAGGCTATGGTGAGCCAAGATTGCACCACCGCATTCCGGCCTGGGTAACAGCACAACCCTGTCTCTCAAAACAAATAAGTAAAGAATTCTTAAATGTTAGTAAAAGGGTTGCGAACAAAAACAAAGCAGGGTGGGGTGAGGGGGATGGGAGATGCCAAGTGGGCAGTGCAGAGACAGGCTCCGGTGGGCATGAGGAGAACGTGGGGCGGGGGGCGGGGAAGGGAGCCCTGGAGATGAGTTTCAGGCAGGGGAGTGGCTGTGCAGAGGCTCTGAGGTATGGACACCTGGGGTGCTGGATAAACCGTGATGCCTGGGCGGGCCTCGGTCTGGCCCCACCGCACAGCCGCACCTGGGTAAACTGGGCGGTCACTGGAGAGGGCCTTGCCCACGAGAGGGACTTTTCACCATGTTCTCCGCCCTCCCCACACCCCAGTTCCTCTGCCAGAAATGAGCGCGTGATCACGCCTCGGGCGCCCTTCCCGGGAAGAAGTTGCGCACGTGTCACTGCTGTCACAGGAAGCAGGGGCGCTGAAAAGGAAGAAGGAGCAGAAGAAAACGTTTCTTCTTTCCGGGTTTCTGGAGGGTGGGCCCGGAGGGCTGGAGAGGGGATGAGGAGACAGAAACCTCAGGGGCGGCTCCAGAGCTTCCCGCTCCTCCCGCGGGTGGGGTCCCCGGCTGCCAGAGGCCGCTTCACCCCTCCGATGCCCAGCCCGGCTCCGGGTCTCTGCCTGACCCACCCCCGCTCCTCCCTCCGCTGCTCCGCAGAATCCGAGCGCGGCCCGCGGCCGTGCGGATGGGGGAGCTGCCGGGCAGAAACGGGGCGACACGGAGAGGAGCCGCTCGGTGCCAGGCGCGGCTGGGGGCGCCCAGGGGAAGGACCCGGCTTTGTGGCCGAGGCCAAGGCCGTGGCTGCAGGCTGCATGCTCTGTTTTCTCAGCCGCTCCGAGGACTCTCGCCCACGGCAGCACCGAGGCTGTTCTTCACGGACCACCCAGTCCAACCGCTTATCCATTGAGAACTGCGCACATAGGTCAGTTTTTGATACGAATTGCAGCAGGAAAAAACCTGGATGCACAGTTTGAAAATGATGAACGAATGACACCCTTGGAACAGCCCTGATGATCTGGGGTTCAGTGGAAAAGGAACAGGACAAACTTCACGAAGAAATAAGAGAATTTAATCGAAATTCAGGCTGTCGCTGTTTGTATGGAAAATGGCAACTTTAAAGAAGCAGAAGTCTTTGAAAGAATATTTGGTGGGCTGGGCGCGGTGGCTCACGCCTGTAATCCTAGCACTTTGGGAGGCCGAGGCGGGTGGATCACGAGGTCAAGAGATCGAGACCATCCTGGTCAACATGGTGAAACCCCGTCTCTACTAAAAATACAAAAAAGAAAAAAATTAGCTGGGCGTGGTGGCACGTGCCTGTAATCCCAGCTACTCAGGAGGCTGAGGCAGGAGAATTGCCTGAACCCAGGAGGCAGAGGTTGCGGTGAGCCGAGATCGCGCCATTGCACATTGCACTCCAGCCTGGGTAACAAGAGCGAAACTCAGTCTCAAAAAAAAAAAAAAAAAAAAAAAAAAAAAAAAAAAAAAAAGAATATTTGGTGATCCAAATTCTTATATGCCTTTAAAAAGGAAATTGCTTATGATAATCTCTCAGAAAGATACATTTCATTCCATGGAGTAAATGAAGAGTTATGTGAATTATGTGCTAAGTGAAAAATCATCCACCTTTCTAATGAAGGCAGCCGCAAAAGCATAGAAAGTAAAAGAGCAAGAACAATAACTTCTCAAGAGAAACCCAATGGTAATGATGCTGAAATGGAAACCGAAGCTAATTTGGATACAAGAAAAAGGTCTCACAAGAATCTTTGCTTATCTAAGTTGAAACATGGAACCCAACAACAAGACCTTAATAAGAAAGAAAGAAGAGTAGGAACTCTTCAAAGTGCAAGAAAGAAAAAAGAAAGCAGAAGAGCCAGTGAAAGTACGATACCTGTTTCAAAGGGTCAGCTGGTGACTCCTGGAAAGCACTGAGCTAGAAAAAGACAGATGTGGCTTTGGGAAGAAGACAAGAATTTAAGCTCTGGAGTGAGGAAATTTCGTGAGGGTAACATCTAAAGTACTGTTGCAGTATAAATTCAACAACCTGACAAATGTCATGTTAAAAGGCACAATGAAGAAACTAAAATGGATTTGCTCAGACAGTGAAGACTGATTGTGTTTGTAAAAGCTTGGTGAAAGGACAATTAAGTATTTTGGTTGCTACGTTTTGTTTGAAACTTGCATCATTGATGTATTTTAAAACTTTACATTGTTACAGTATTTTTCTGTGACCATCAATTAATATGAGGGTTTGTACTATAAGAGTTAAAGTATATGCTATCGTATTCTTTAAGAACTTTATTTTGATAAACTGTAAATTTGTCGAAGCCTGCTACATTAGCATTCCCACGCACAAATCCTGTTCCAATGAAAAAATTAAAAGCTGATATAAAAAAATTTAATTAACCTATTTTGTATCTGTAGGCTGACCTCAACCCTGTAACGTAACCCATTAAAATGAATTTGCTAGATGATTGAATAACAATAGTCCTTTGGTATGAGAAAATGACTTGGTTTATGGCCTTAATATGCTACTTAATTACTTAAGACATGTATTAATAGAATGATAAATGTACAAAGTAACCTATAAGTAACATTCTTTTGCTTTCAATGGTTTCATGTAAAGAAAAAAAAACGTGAACACAGTAATACCCAAGGACACAAGTGAACGATAGACACTGGGAAGGGAGGGTGGGAGTGAGAGCTGAAAACTGCCTACCGGGTGCTCTGCTCATTACCTGGGCAATGGATCATCTGTGCCCCACACCTCAGCAGTGCAGTGTACCCAGCTAACAAGCCTGCCATGTGCTCCCTGAATCTAAAATAAAAATAAATTTTATTATTACCCATGAAACAAAATCTGTACTATTAGCAAGAGTCATTTTGCGTCTCACTTGGAAACAATTTGACTTTTGTTCCAGTGTTTAAACTTTGACAAAAATGGTTTTGAATAGATCTGTATAGCCTGATGCCATAAACATAATATAACCTGATGCCATAAATATAAGATTCTCTGATACATTCATTTAACATATCAATATCGGGCCAAAAATAATATTGTGTAAAGTTTAAATAGCTATTGACTATGAGCACCTTGACGTCTATGATAGGTAATAAACAAGGCCATACATACCTTACTAAGCAGTTTTGGTTTTTCACTAACATTGCATTTTTTAAAGATTTAAACTCACAGAATTATTGAGCATATTGACTTGTGTGCTTTATTTAGCAAGTGAGTAAAAATATTGGAATAATAAAGCATTTGCATAAAAATCAAATGGAAGTGTGTTGTAATCTGTATTTTACTTCCTATTAAGGTTTTATACGTTACTTTCCCATGGTTCCTGAATTTGTTATCTTATTATATACTATATATAATCAGAAACATGGATAATTTTTTAAAAGAAGAATCTGACAGCTGCGCGGCGACGCCCCCCTGTGGCCACAGGGCTGAGAACGGTGGCCCTTAGCTCCATCCTCACCTGCTCAGCCGAGACCTCCCCTGGGTCTCCCTGGGCTCCCGGCAGCAGGAAAGGCGTCTGAACACAAGAGGGCGCCCCTACCCCATGTCACGGTTGGGATCGGCCGCGTCTGTGTGGGTCTATTCATGGGCTTTTTATTCTATTCCATTGATTTAAGCCTATTTTATAACAATGTCGCACTGCTTTTTATTACTAGAGGTTTATAGTAAATCTTGAAATTACTCAATATGCATCCTCCAAATTCCTTCTTTTTAAAATTATTTCAGCTATTCGAACTTATTTATATTTTCATAGAAATGGTAGCTTCAGCTTGCCAATTTCTTTTAACATTTCCTTTAAAGCTCACTGGTGTCTTAATTGAAAATGCACTTAATTTAGTAGCTCAGTCTTGGAGAAGTAATAACACCGGATATTCCACTTCTTGAATACGCAATTTATCTGTTAATTTTGATCTTCTTTACTTTCTGTCGGTAGTGCTTGTAGACTTTAGTGTAGAAATTATACACACTATTAAAAAATTGATGCCTGAACATGGTATTACTTTGCTAATTTTTATTTTGAGACAGAGCTTAGCTCTTGTTGCCCAGGTAGAATGCAATGACGTGATGTTGGCTCACTGCAACCTCTGCCTCCTGGGTTCAAAAGATCTCCTGCCTCAACCTCCTGAGTACATGGGATTGCAGGCTTCCACCACCATGCCCGACTAATTTTGTATTTTTAGTAGAGAGAGGATTTCGCCATGTTGGCCAGGCTGGTCTGGAACTCCTGACCTCAAGTGACCCACCCACCTTGGCCTCCCAAAATGCTGGGATTACAGGAGTGAGCCTCTGCACCCGGCCTGTTTTTTATTGTATTAATTGAGTTGTGTTATTTAATTTGCAGTTTATTTGAATCAAACACTTCCCCATAAACCAATCTGGAGTGACATATTTTTTTTAAATTTGTATTTGAATTTATTAACTTCTTGCACTGAATTTTTGGTCTTTGTTCAAGAGAAATAATTGTTCTTGTTTTTTTTCCTTCTAATTTTGTTGTCTGCATTTTCTTTTTTTAATCTGAGTAATGTTGGCCTCATAAATCCAGTTGAAAAGAGTTGCCTCCTTTAATTTCTAAAAAGGTGTGTGTAAAATTGATGCTATTTTCAACTGTGTGTTTCATATAATTCATCAGCAAAGCCTTCTGGACCTTCTGTATTCTCTATGGGAAGGATTTCAATTACAAATTCAATTTCTACAATTTATATATGGCTGGTCACATTTTCTATTTCTTCTTAGATCAGTTTTCATGAATTTTCTCTCTCAAGGAAATTGTTCATTTGGATGTCAAGCTTATTGGCATAAAATTATTAATATTCCTTTTCTTGACCTGAAGGTCACAGTGGTCTGATGTTCTTTTATTCCTGTTATTGTTAATTTGTATCTTTTTGTCTTGATGAATCTAGTTAGGGTTTTATAAAATTTACTGATTATTTTCCCGTACAAGCAAGTTTAGGATTTGTTAATTTTATTTATCTTTCTAAGTAATTGACTTCAGTTTCATTATTATTTCCTTCCTCTGCCTGTTCCTTTTCATTTCTTATGGCAGAAGCTAAGTTACTAATTTGACATCTTCTTCTTTTCTAATAGAGGTACTTAAAAATGTCATTTTTTCTCTATTATTTCAGCTGCACCCCATAGATTCTGATTTATTTTACTTTAATATCCTTCAGTTTAGAGGATTTCCTAATTTCTCTTGTGATTTCTACTTTGACAAAATTGTCATTTAGAATTTTGATGTTTAATTTCTAAATACTTGGTATTTTTACAATCATGTATCTTAGTCCATTTCGGCTGTTGTAACAGAATACCATAGTCTGTGTGGATTATAAACAAAAGAAATCGATTTCTCACAATTCCAGAGCCTGGGAAGTCCAAGGTCAAGACAATAGCGGAACGAGTGTGTGATTCAGGTGTTTCCAGATTCACAAATGGTGTCTTTTCTCAGTGTTCTTACATGGTGGAAGGGGCAAAGGACCTGAATGAAGTCCCTTTTATAAGAACAGTAACCTAATTAATAAGGGATCTGCCCTCATGACTTAATCACCTCTTAAAGGCTCCACCTCCAAACACCATCACATTAGGGATTAGGTTTCAATATATGAACTTAGGGAATGACCAAAACATTCAGTCCACAGGATCACCTTATTGCTACCAAGTTCTAATGCGTTTTCATATGGTCTGAAAATACGTCTTGTATGATTTCAATATTTTCAAATGTATTGTTTGATGGCCTGAGATATAGTTTCTCTTGGTAAATGTATAATTCACACTTGAGACAATATATATTTTTTCACTGATGTTCATATGTATTTATATACATAAAGTCTGTGTGGTTAATGCTTTTGTTTTTCTAGTTCTTTGTTGGAATTTTCTATAGTTTTTAAATTTATTGCTAAAGTTTTAACATATCTAATCATGCTCATAGAATTCTCCATTTCTCTCTGTAATTTTATCCATTTTTTTGTGAACTCTGAAGTTAAGCCATTGGGCGAATTTCTGATTGCATGTCTTTTTGTTGGATTGATGCTTTCGTTATTGTGAAATGTCTCTCTCTCTCTTTTTTTAATCTCTGGTAATACATTTCATTTGAAAATCTCTTCTTTACTGGTAGTAATATAACCGGTAGCAATATAATGCTTTCAACCCCCTTAGGCTTACTGTTCACGTGACATTGCTTCTTCCGTCAATTTTCATTTAACTTAGACCTACGTGTGTAGGCGTTAGTCTGTTTTCACACTGCTAATGTTGTAACCAAGCGAGTTGTAAGGAAAGTGCCACACTCTGAGATAGAATCAGGAGTTCTTTGCTGCCAGTGACCAAGAGACAGCTAACGCTCAAAATTCTCTTGGCCCGGAAGAAGGGGCTTGATTCCTTTTTACACTTTGCTTAGAGAAAGGGGGTAATCACCCCCTTGCATTTTGTAAGTCCAGGAATATTTAAGTTGGATTTAGAATTGGAATGCTAGAAGATCCAGTCACAGACGCCATCGATTCTTTGATTTTTGTCTTTTGGATTCCTCGTTTTTCCTGATTATCCACTCACAAGTTAACTCAGCTGGGAACCTGACCATGAATGTAGTGCTTTCTGGCTGGGCTCCGCCCCTCATCGGGAAGACCAGGTGAAAAGGTAAAGAAACAAACAAAAACCTGAATTCTCCCTTGGCAGTGTGGGTCATATCCACTGTCTGGGATTTAAAATGCCTCTTCATGTGCAAGGCGAGGTGGTCTGACCTGGAAAATGCTCGGTGGCGTTTCTGGCACCGGAACGGGCGTTGCCCAGTGTGTTTACCGTAGTGCCTGGTCAGTTCATCTGAGCAGACGAATTTCCATCCACAGCCCTGGCAGTCACCGTGGTAAGGTTTCTCACCTGTGTGGGCTCGCAGGTGTGCCTTGGGATGGGAACTCTTTGTGTGGGTGGCCGTGCTTTTCTGGGACACGATCGTCTTCCCCTGTTTGGCCTGGGCTCCTCGGCAGGCAGGAACCCGGCGGCTTGAGCTCTTGGTCATGGAGCGGCGGACTTGCGGCTGAGTCTGGTCAGGCAGGAAGGATGGGTAATCGGGCCCTGGGTGGGGATGGAAGCCGGGGAAGTGGCAGGGCAGGGTGACAGTCCCTGCTGCTCAGCAGTTCCTCAGGTCCCAGGGGTCGGGGGCTGCCGCCCAGGGGGACGTCGTGTGCAGCCCGCCGTGGCCATGGCTGGGAGGGGTCCAGCGCCTGAGTGGGTGCACGAGGAGACTCCTCCTGCTTGATCTGGGGGTACGGGCGCTGCGGGCCGCCGTTGTGGGGGCCGCCACCACCACCACCAGGTGGCTGCCGTCAGGGCCGTCTTCGCTGCTGCTGATGACAACTGGCTGTGTACTCGCTGCCCGGGGGCGCTGAGTGACGCCTTCAGCACGAACTTGCCAGTCACCCCAACAGCTGGCAGCTGCAGCTGCAGCGGTGGAGTGGACCCCGGCTCCAACTGCGGCTGCAGCAGGTCCGCCGCAGAGCCGCCAGAGGGGCTCATGTTGTGGATGTCCTCCAGGTCGAAGGAAGCCGTCGGAGGGGGAGCGGACTTTCTGCCACAGAGGAGGCCTCCGCCCGTGGGGTCCCCACGCCTGGGTCGCCCTGCCGGCATCTGACAGCCGAAGCTGCAGGTGGAGGGTGCGCTGGCAGGGCCGCTGCTCGACGGGAACGACGAGGAAGACGCGGATGCTGACAAGGGTACAGTGGCGGCCGCCGACTGCTGATGGACAGCGAATCGGAGAGGACAAGGCCCAGGTCCAGGAGGTCGCCGAGCTCCTCGGTCTCTCTCCGGGGCAGGGGGGCACCGACTGCTGATGGACAGCGAATCGGAGAGGACAAGGCCCAGGTCCAGGAGGTCGCCGAGCTCCTCGGTCTCTCTCCGGGGCAGGGGGCCAGGTTGCTACCGCCGCAAGCTGCAGTGGCTCCGGCAGGTCTGTGGCCACGGTCGGCACCACTAGGTCCTGGCGTGGCCAGGAAGCATTGGGGGAAGTCCTTCATGTGGGAGAGCTCCTCCTGCCAGCGGCTAATCGGGTTATTTGGAGCACCTGCTTAACACAGTGTCCTCTCCCTTCCCGCCCGGCCAGACGCCAACGTGGAGAAAGGTGGGAGCAGTGCCTCGCTGACAGCCCTGTCAGACTCGCCAGGTGGCTGCCTCATGAATGTGAGGGCCCAGAAGGTCCTCGGGAGCCCGAAGCATCTGGGGCACCTGAGCCCCAAAGTCAACGAAGAGAAGACTTAGAAACGAAGCCAAAACCCAAACCCCCAAGTTGCCTGACGTCCTTCTTCTTTAGATTAAATATAAATTAGAGTCATCCTTTTTAAAAAGTTTCTTTGTTTACAAAGTTCTTAGAAAAGTAGACAATCTTATAAAAATAGACAATCAGCAAGGCAAGAAAGTAGGCCCGGTGGCCGGGCTGCCCTCTCTTCCACTCACCAGCGTCCTCCACCACTATCATGGTCACCTGGGTTGCTGCCGTGGGCGCAGGGGCTGTGGCCAGGGCAGTGGGCAGGAGGTGCTACTCGGTGAGGCTGCCACGGCGGAGAACTGGTGGGTGCTGCAGGGCACGGAGTCTGGGGAGCTGGAGTCTGGATGCACGGAGTCTGGGTGCGCAGAGGCCACAGGCGCGGGTCATGGGCCTGTGGGTGGGGAGGGGACCGGAGGGGCGGCGAGGTCACTCGGCGGCTCCTGGTGCCTCCGCTGCCTGCCACGGCCTCTGCTCCCCACGCGCCCCCTCCTTCTCTCTGGGAAACTTGGAAAAACTCTTAATATGTGCAGATTCCTTAGGCTTTCTTGATTCTTTCCGGGCCTTAACGTAGATTTAGAGAATTATAAATTCTTGCAACAGAAAATCTGCCTTAAAAAAGTCTTCCCCGGTGATCTTTAGGCAGCTCATCTACAGACAGGTTCTTAGACACCCTGGCAAGTTTCAATGTTGAAAATTGTTTCCTCTTCCCTCAAAGCAATGACAGGGCAGGTGGCCAATGGACGGGGCCGGAAACCGAGGCTGCCCCCGAGGGCGCGTCTAAGGCAGAAGACAAGGACGGCATCCGAAAGCACGTCCCGTCCCGTGGAGCTGCAGCATTTCAGATCAATACTGCAAATACCCCCGAACTGCCAAGGAACACGGCCCAGGCACCCTCTGAGGAGGGATTCTCACTTTTAATTCCTCTGTTCTTCATCTTCTGCTCTATTGGAACCCACAACCTTTGAGTGGATCTCTCCCGTTCTGGGAGCGCAGCTGTTCCTGGGACTCGGCTCCAGCTGTCGCCCACTCTGCCCTAACCCGGCTGTGCCGTGGAGGTGGCCGGCCCCTTTAAGGCCCCGCTGCGCCTGCGCCTGGGGCTCTCGGAGGCGGGGCCGGAGCAGAGGACCAAGCGGCCGCAGGGGGGCGGTGGGCGGCGGCTGAGACAGCGGGGGTGCCGGAGGGGAGGGGCGGGGAAGGGCGGGGCGGGGCTGGGGAGGGGAGGGGAGGGGCGGGGTGGGGCGGTGGTGGGGGAGGGGCTGGGGAGGGGAAGGGCAGGGGAGGGGCGGGGCCGGGAGGGGAGGGGAGGAGCGCGGTGGGGGCGGTGGCGGGGAAGGGGCTGTGGCGGGGAAGGGCAGGGGAGGGCTCGGGAGGGCTGGGGAGGGGAGGGGAGGGCTGGGGAGGAGAGGGGAGGGGAGGGCTGGGGAGGGGAGGGGAGGGGAAGGGAGGGGAGCGGAGGGCCTGGGAGGGGAGGGGAAGGGAGGGGAGGAGAGGGCTGGGGAGGGGAGGGGAAGGCTGAGGAGGGGAGGGGAAGGCTGGGGAGGGGAAGGCTGGGGAGGGGAGGGGAGGGGAGAGCTGGGGAGGGGAGGGCTGGGGAGGGCTTGGGAGGGGAGGGGAGGGGAGGGGAGGGCTGGGGAGGGGAGGGGAGGGCTGGGGAGGGGAGGGGAGGGCTGGGGAGGGCTGGGGAGGAGAGGGGAGGGCTGGGGAGGAGAGGGGAGGGCTGGGGAGGCGAGGTGAGGGGAGGGCTGGGGAGGGGAGGGTGGCGCCGCCGCTGGGAGCCGCTCAGTGAGCGCGGCGCTTCTGGAAACGCAGGACAGGCGGGCGGGCTGCGGAGGGCGGAGGCGCGGGGCGTGGCGGCCGCCATGCCTGTGGGAAGTGGAGGTTTGCCGGGAAGTCCACCAGCGTTTGTGAGGTGAGGGCGCCGCGCCAGGCCGCGGGCGGGGAGTTCGGGACCCCGGCGCGCAGCTGGGTTGACGCGCGCAGGGGCCTCCGCAGCGTTTGCTGGGCGAGCCGGCCGGGGCGGCCGCCGGGCTGGAGTCCCTGCGCCGGGTTCCTCTCCCCGAGGCCGCCGCAGCCCTCCTCTCGGGGCGCCGGGAAGAATCCCGCTGGCGGGAGCGGGTCTTTGGGGCTTCTCAGATGATCTCACCGGGCGTCCTTTCACGGAAGCGCAGCAAGACTTTTGGAGTGGTGTCCTCGCTTTCCTTTTTTTTTTTTTTTTTTTTTGCTGGTAAAGCTGCTTTCCACAGGAAGTCTTTTCTTGAAGTGCTGTCATTTATTTCTTTGGGGTACAGTGTTGTTCACCCGAAGGAATGACTCCCAGTGCTCGAGGACGTTAAAGTGATCTGCTGGTCGTTTCAAAGCTTTGTTCTGAGCTGATACGCGTTAGTAGCTTTCTTTTGTTGTTAAATTTTATTGGTAAAATTTCACCTGTGAACCAGCAGCTCGGTTTTCTATTCTAAAATGCTAGCTTTAAGATTTCTGAGAACTTTGTGTCAAAGAAGTCTTTGAAAAGTTACAGAAGTCTGTGGAAGAAGTTGACAATTTGAAATGTGCAGGTGGTCGGGGGACAGTGGATCACACGTGTAATCCCAGCGCTTTGGAAGGCCAAGGTGGGCAGACCACTGGAGCCCAGGAGTTCCAGACCGGCCTGGGCAACATGGCAAAACCCCATCTCTACTGAAAATACAAAAATTAGCTGTCTGTGGTGGTGTGTCCCTAGCTACCTGGGAGGCTGAGATGGGAGGATCTATCAGAGCCTGGGAGGCTGAGATTACAGTGAGCAGTGATCTTGCCAGTGCACGCAGGCCTGGATGGCAGAGGGAGAACCTAAAAAAAAAAAAAAAAAAAAAAAAAAGTACAGGTAATAAATTTATACTAAGTAAAATTCACCACAGATGAAGAAATAGTACATTGCTAGATTGGGGTATATATGTAAGAGTCACATTGTTGGGTTTAGAGGTATCAGATATTGTTGAACATTTTCCCAAAGTGGTTGTAAAACTTATCAGGGACTATTCTGCTTATCCCACATCCTTGCTGATGCTTGTCAGTTCAAAGTTATTTTGCCATTGGAGTAGAGGTGCAGTAATGTATCAGTGTGGTTTCATTTTGCCTTTTCCTGGTATTGAGGTTGAGTATTTTTTACTACCATTTATACGTCCTCTTTTGTGAAGTGCCTGTTAAATCTCTGTATCCTGTTTTCAGGATATGCTTGTTTTTCTGTTGATTTGTAACACTTTATTCTGGTTATGTGTCCTTTCTAGGATATATACGTATTGCATTTCTCTTTTTTCAAACTGTAGCTTGCCTTTTCACTCTTTTAATGGTGTTTTTAAATGAATGGAGATTCTCTATTTTTTTTTTTTCTTTTTTAGACAGGATCTCACTCTGTTGTCCAGGCTGGAGTGCAATGGCACAATTACAGCTCATTGCAATCTCGACCTCCCAAGGCTCTGGTGATCCTCCTGCCTGAGCCCCCAAGTAGCTGGGATCTGCAGGAGAGCACCATTATGCTCAGCTCTTTTTGTATTTTTAGTAGAGATGGGGTTTTAACATGTTACATAGGCTGGTCTGGAATTCCTGGGATCAAGTGATACACCTGCCTTGGCCTCCCAAAGTGTAGGGATTACAGGCATGAGCCAGTGTACCCAGCCTGAGTTTCTTAATTTTAATGAAATTATACTTGATCAATCTTTTCCTTTATGGTGACTGCTTTTTGTGTCCTGTTAATCAATGCCTAACCTAAAAATATGAGCACATTTTTTTCTGTGTTAACCTCATAGCAATTTTATTTTAGTTTATGCTTTTTTTTTTTTTTTTTTTTCAGACAGACTTTCACTCTATTTCCCAGGCTAGAGTGTGGTGGCATAATCTCAGCTCACTGCAACTTTCACCTCCTGGATCAAGCAATCCTCCCACCTTAGCCTCTTGAGTACCTGAGACCATAGGCATGTGCTACCATGCCTGGCTAATTTTTTTTTTTTTTTTTTTTTTTGTAGAGATGGGCATTCAACATTTTCCCAGGTTAGTCTCAAACTCTTGGGCTCAAGTAGTCTGCCCACTTCAGCCTCCCACAGTGCTGGGATTACAGGTGTGAGCCACCCCACCCAGCCATGATTCACTTTTTACTCTACTAAAAAATAGCCATCTCTACTAAAAATACATGGATGTGACTGTTTAATGTAGCACCATATATTGAACGGAACATTCTTGTCCTTCTGGACTGTGTGGCACTTTTTTTCATAAATCAGATGGCTGTATGATCATCTGATTTATGAAATCAGTGTGGGTCTGTTTCTGGACCAACCTGAGCAACATAGTGAGATCCCATCTGTACAAAAAATCATAAAGATGTAAAATGTTTTTAAGTGGGTAGAGAAGATGGAGTCAGAGGTGATAATTTATAAATGATTGTCAATTTTTGGCTACATACAGGTGTTGGTAAGTCAGATCTCTTGGGAGTTTAGGCAACATGTATTAAGAGAATTATGTGTTCAGAATGATTGCTAGATGTTCACTGACTTCAATTAGATGTTATTTGAGATTCACAGAGCTACAGCTTTTATTATTTTATTTATTTATTTGTCTTTTAAAAAATTTTACCATCTTCCTGTCAAGGCAGTAACTCTATACTTAATTGTTCTTAAGTATACCTAATTACCAGGAAAATTTTATGGATCATATCTAATTGTTAAGCCATTAAAGGACTGACATGATGTAATGTAGATAATAGTATTCTACATAATAGTTTCAGGACTACATCAATGAAATTGTTTCTTTTTCTTCTTCTTCTTCTTCTTCTTCTTCTTCTTCTTCTTCTTCTTCTTCTTCCTTCTTCTTTCTTCTTCTTCTTCTTCTTCTTCTTCTTCTTCTTCTTCTTCTTCTTCTTCTTCTTTCTTCCCTCTTTCTTCTTCTTCTTCTTCTTCTTCTTCTTCTTCTTCTTCTTCTTCTTCTTCTTCTTCTTCTTCTTCTTCTTCTTCTCCTTCTTCTCCTCCTCCTCCTCCTCCTCCTCCTCCTCCTTCTTCTTCTTCTTTCTTCTTCTTCTTCTTCCTCTTTTCTTCTTTCTTCCTTCTTCTTTTTTCTCCTGCATATAGTTTGAACATATCTTCTTCTCTTTGCTTTCTTGAGACAAGGTTTCGCTCTGTCGCCCATGCTGGAGTGCAGTGGTGCAGTGGTATGATCATGACTCATTGCCGTTTTGACCTCTCAGGCTCTAGCAGTCCTCCTACCTCAGCCTTCTTAGTAGCTGCTGGCATGCACCACCATGCCAGGCTCAGTTTTTATTTTTTGTATACAGGGTCTTCCTATGGTGCCCAGACTGTTTTCAAACTCCTGGGCTCAAATGATCCTCCCACCTTGGCATCCCAAAGTGTTGATATTACAGGTGTGAGCCATCACTCCTGGCCATTTTAGTTTTAATAATTTTATATTTTTCTAATTTAAAATATTATTTATGAATGTAATATTGTTATGATTATTTTGTAAGTGTTTAATCTCATTTTCAAAATAAGCTTGTGGAAATTAGAGATCTTGTTTATTATTTACTACTGTATTCTCAGTGCCTGACCTTGCCTGGTATGAAACAGATATTCAATAAATAGTTGTTAAATGAATGAATGAACCACATTCAACAATTCTCTAAGTATCACAGCTTTCACTGTCTAACAAATAAAATAGCTTGTATAGAATAGAGTCACAGTTAACCTGACATAAAAGGAAATGTCAACGAAAATAGACCTTTGTATGTGTAGCTGCTAAGATTTTGGGGCTTTTGTTACTGCAACATAAACTAGCAAAGCTCAGTGAGACTGCAGATAGAATATACATATATAAATAGACCAGATAGACCAGTGGATGAGATTCCAAAGATAGTTCAATCATCATTAACTAACCACACCCACACTCTCTTAATTTCCTAACAGAAAGAATGGAATTCCTGTTCACTAAGATCTGCCCCAAATATTACTTATTTTGTGAAAACTTCTCTGGCTACTCAGGAATCTCCCTGTTTCAGCCTCCCGAGTAGCTGAGATTGCACGTGTGCACCACCATGCTTGGCTAACTTTTTATTTTCAGAGACAGGGTCTTACTATATTGCCCAGGCTGGTCAGGACTGTTGATTGCATATGACAGAAACCCAGCCAATTCTAGTTCCTCACCGCCTTTCAATCTGCTCCTTTCTCAGTCTTCCCAGTCTCAACAAATGGCAGTTCCATCCTTCAAGTTCCCCAAGCCCCAAATCTTAATGTTAACCTTGCTTTCTCTCTTTTATGTCATAGCTCGTATGAAGGCCAATCATGTTCAGACCCAGGCGGAGGTTCCTGCTGACCCAGGCTCTCACCAGCACATTGTCCTTTACTGTCCTCCTGAGGGTGTCTGGAGCTTCAGTGCTGTGTGCTCTTGGCCTCCATGCTGGGGCACCACTGACTCCTGCTGTCCAGGGCTTCCAGTGGACTCTCCGAGGCACTGATGTAGAATCTTCCCCATTCGGTTCACCAAGAGCAGCCTCATGCGGTGTGGGCTGACATGAAGAGCTGCCAGATCTAACAGGTAAAAATCACGAGGCACTGCCAGCTGGATGGGGTCAGAGAGTCCTCTCTCCATTACGATTCAGATGAGAAGGGAAGATTCCATAGGCCCTAAACATTGCAGCATGACCCGCATGTGCCACCCACGAGCTGCAGTGCGTGGTCAGGTGGAAGTTATTTGACTTCAGGAGAGGACAGTGTTCTCTTCAGGCCTTTTCCTCAGTGGCTGGATCTGCGTCCCTCTCCTCTCTCTTCCCCTCTCATCCCCCAGTCTCCATCCCCATCTCTCTCTCTGTTTCCACCTTGCTGTTCCCTTTCACCTGCTTTCACCTCTTCAACTTTCATGATTCCCCCCTCCCTGTCCACCACATTTCCCAGGCTAAGGCCCCTGAACTGTCCTGTGTGGGGAGATGTGTCTGGATTTAGGCGGTGCCCTCTAGATGTGTCCAGGATGGGGAAACATGGCTCAGCTGCCAGTATAATGGTTTCAGAGAGTGGCCACTTTTGAAGGCCTTTCACATTTCCCATTCTAGAATTGTGTAGGACTTAAAATTGATGGGCCACAGTAGAATTCTTGGTTCCTCATGACCTTGTGGTGGTCACCTTCTTTCACTGAGCATTCACATGGTGGCTATTAGGTGCCAGGCCCTGCTCTGGGCTAGGGGCACCATAATGAGTAAATGTCAGATCACTACCCCATGGAACCCACCACTGCAGGCATTGAGAGGAGAAAGAAAGGGGCGTGTCCTGTTTGTGTTCTTTTCACATGGTCACCTGCCAGTTCCTGGGGGAGTGGGAGCCAGTGCAAGGAGAGAAGCCCAGTGAGAAAGGCAAAGGGATGATGTCAGACCCAGGAGCTGAGGCTCACATTCCCCTGCAGCTGGGCAGCTTCTGGAGTGGACAAGGAGCAGCAGGGAACATTGTGGCCTGGTGTTCTGGGGTTCACTGTCTCATCTCATTCCTGTGGGTGCCAGAACTTGTCCAAAGGGAAGACTCAGTGTCTCTAACAACAGCAAGGCGGAGACAGAAAGTGTTTCAGAGAAGCAGGAATGATTGTCTGCCATGGAAACAGTATATGGATTTATAGTAGTGTGTCTCTCTAATAACTAGTTAGCGTGTTCCTGTTAATTGAACATATCGGTGGTGTAAGTTTCCTTGGATCTCCTCATCTTCATGTAAGTTTATCTGTCCCCCTATCCCTCCCTTCTTTCCTTCTTTTCCTTCCTTCCTGGGTTTTCTGATCAGGGTCATGTGAGGCTAAAATCCAGAAATGGGCTAGCTATGCTGTTTCTCTAGAGCTCAAGCTTTTATTCCAAGTTCACTGCAGATATTGGAAAATGTTTCTATTCTTGTTTGTGGGGGACTGAGGGCCCTTTTTCTGTGCTGGCTGTCAGCCAGGAGATACTCTGACTTCAGATGCCACCTGCTTTCCTCTTTACCTGTCTTTTCTATCTTTCAACCAATCACAACTCATGGAGTCCTTCTCAAGCTCCTTCCTTCTCTGACTTCATCTTCTCCAACCAGCCACAGAAAGCTCTGTCATGTATGGAGTGATGTGATTCAATCCACTTCATGCAGGTAACCTCATCATCTTCAGGTCATGTAACTGTCACATAAAAACATAATCACAGGAGTGGTGTCTCTTCACCTTAACAGGCTTCAGAGACAAGGGTATGGCATGTTTGGGGACCATTTCAGAAATTCCATCTACCACAGTTGGACACTCACATTTCCCCATCTGCAAAATACATTCATCCTCTCCTCTAAAGTTTCCAAATTTCATGTCATTAAAGCATTAGTTCAACATGAAAAATGTCACGTAGGCCACATCAGATCCAAAGTTTAAAATCTTATCTAAAACATCCACACCAGGTGTCAATGAGGCTTCTGAGGGTGTCCATTAAGTACAGATTATTGACATAATTGCCTACGTCTGTCGACCTGTGAAACTGAACAAACTGCTTATCTGCTCCTAATGTGGAATGGCGGGACAGGCACAGAATAACAATTACAGTGATTCTAGTTCAAAAAGAAGGAACATGGAAGGGAGAAAAAAGTCACCAATCCAAAATAGTTTGGAAATGGAGCTGGGCAAAATCCAGCAGGAGGTACTTAAGTAGGATCCACAGCCTGAGACTGACCCTCCATCCTGTGGGACTTTGCTTCTGGGATCTTTGCTCTGCATTTCTTGAAACCATTATTGTCTATCTTATTTCCCCCTACTCCTTTGGTTCTTCCCCTTTCTCCTCATGGCAGCATCCTCTGCTTAGTCCTTGGTCCATCGCCCCCAGCAGAATTGGTCAGATAGTGCCCGTGTCACAGTCCTGACTGTCTCCACGAGGGGCTGTCCTTGTGAGCCCGTGCTCCTCTGAGATCGTATTCACTGTCCTAACCTCTCTCAGTCATGATTGCTTTCAGCTGCCCTGGCTGGCTCAGGAGAAAACCTAAGACTATGGAGTCCCAGAGCCATTCTCTGCCCTCTCTATCTCCAGGAGAGGAAGAAAATAACAGGGATCTTCATGGAGAAATGACCCACGTGAGGGCCTGGACTCTCCAGCAGTTACAGCAGAGGAAACTCCCTGAGGAAGCATGGAGTAGCTGAACACCCAGACTGGGAAAGCAGGGTTGTGTTAACCACTGTTTAATCCTCACATGCTCCCTGCCCCAAACTGCTAGCCAGTGAATGACAACGGACTGGGAGTAAGTAATAGGCCTAGAGAACCATGATAAAGAATTGTCCAAGGAAAGACCCTTTTACTCTGTTTGCAAGGTGAAATTGCTGTGTTTGATCTAAAGTTTTCTGAAAGGCAGCAGCGAGTTTCTGGAGGATGAGTTACCTGCTTTGCACAGGGAGGGTGAGGCCAAGGCTTTCGTGGTATATCTGCTGCCACTGGGTGATGAGGGAGCCTGGGAGAGTCTTAGTCTTTCTGGACTTGAGTTTTCTCATCAGTAAAGTAGGTGCTAATTGTACCTCTCTGAGGTCCCTTCCTGCTTAGTTTTCTCTGAGTCCTTGAGGGACTGAGATGGTCTTTAACACTGCCTGGACCTGTAACCTGCCTCTGATCTCTCTGGGTCTGACTCCTGACTCTGGCCCCTGTGTTTCTCCTTCAGAGCCTGAGCTGAGTTCACACCTGGGAAGCTGAGAACTGAGGGAACAGATGGAAGAAAGTCAGCAGGTTTTGGAAAAGAGAAGAACCTGTAAAGGACAAGTCAGCGCTAGAACAGGTGAGAAACAAAGCAGGGGAGAATAAGGACAAACTGGGCCAGAGGCCTCAGGGGAATGGGCAATGGGCCTGTGATCATTCAACCAGTCGAGGAGCAGCGCAAGCTGAGCAGCGGGGACTGGGCAAGACACTTAATCCACAGGAGTCTCCTGACCCTGGTGAGGAAGAGCCAAAGGGGGGATCAGAGCTGGTTTATAGTGAGAGGCAGCACCAACTCCAAGAGGGGAAGGATTTGACCCTGAGCCCCACCCCAGACCTAGGAGCCTGGACCTCGGGGCTGCCATAGCAGTGGATGCTGTTCAGGTCAGTGTGGGTTAGAGAGAAGAACCATGCTTGGAGAAGGGTTGGAGATGTCTATTCTTACATTAAACAGCTCTGCCCTAGGTCAGGTGCCAGAGTAAGTGTTTCTTGCCAGTATCTGAAGCAGTGATACTTACACTATTCCTCTGCACTTTCAGTTGAGGAAGGTCTCTATATGATATGAGTATTTACTGGGTGTACTTGGGGTTCAAATAGTAGTGTTTCCCCAAGCAACTCAAGCTCATGAGAGAAAGAACACAATGACATGATTTCAAGAAAATATAGTAGTTCTCTGAAAGTGGTGTGTCATGGCAGCCCAGAGGATGGGAGTGTAGGTGAAGACATTGCTCCTAATGACAAGGGGAACCATAAGAGGAATTCTTCAGAGTAGTCCCGTTTTTCCTCCAGTGTCCCACAGAAGATGCTGGGATGTGACTGGTGTAGAGCAGGGGTCTACAGGTGTAGGAAGGGGGCTTGCTGCATCTTGGGAGAAATTATAGCATCCCTGGTAGGACATTTTGGAGAGGATTGTTGGTGATTGGATTGGATATCTATAGTCAGTTTTATCCTATCTTCAGTGAACACTGCCGAGACCTTCCTTAGTGCCAGACCCTAAGCTGGGAATCATGAACACAGAGATGAGTAGATATGATCTCAGCTTTCACAGAACTCTCAGTCTAGTGAATAGCAAGTTATGAGAAATGTAGTGATGGTGGCTTCATTAGAGCAAGTGGCTCATGCTGCATGGAGATGACCTCAGTGGATGACCGGGTCCCCCTTCTGGTTGTTAATCAACAGCTGGCTGACTTGCTCTGGGACAGTGACCCTGGATTTCTGCCAGGTGTCAGCATCTTAGGTACAAGCAACACCTCAGTTTTCTGTTGGGTCAAAACAGTTATCACTGCCAAGGTGATCAGAGGACACTAGTGACATCAGTAGCTACTAATGAGGTCCTGGCCAGCTAGGGAAATAAAGATGTAAGTTTAACAACAATTCTAAATTTGTTCTTAACATCATGAGCAGAGAGTATCTGTCTTCTAAGTTAAATACTTTTTAGACTGCAAGATTCACCCACGTCCAAAATAAAATCTATATCAGCCATATTACTGCCCTGAGATGATTTTTCCCTGTCCTTACCAGAAGCCTGCACTATCTGGAGCACTGAGGCTGTCTCAAGCCAGCTGATCTGCTCTCTGGATTCCAGGGACACCCGCAGAGCCAGAGGTTGAAGGCACAGGCATTGCTATCTCTGACCGTTCTGACTCCAGGTTGATCCACCCCAATGCCCATTATTAACCACACAGTAACAGGATGCCACCAACATTTTGATTTGAGGCTGTCATGTCAGAATTTTAATAAAATTTAATAGATATTATTTTTTAGAGTACTTTTAGGTTTACAGATAAATTGAGCTGATAGCACAGGGAATTCCCCTATTCTCTCTTGTCCTCTGGAACACAATTTCCTCTATCATTAGTATCTTGCATTAGTGTGATAGATGTTTACAATTGATCAATCAATATTGGTATGTTATTATTAATTAAACTCCATAGTTTACGTTAGGGTTCATTCTTTGAGTTTTATAGTTCTGTGGGTTTTCACAATTACCTAGTGTCATGAATCCTCAGTACAGTATCACACAGAAGAGTTTCACTACTGAAAACCTCCTTGTGTTCAACCAATTCATCCCTCCTCCACGTTTGGCAATCACTGATCATTTTACTATCTCTACCATTTTGACTCTCCTGGAATGTCCTAGTGTTGGAATCATACAGTGTGTAGAGTTTTTAGACTCGTTTCTTCCTAGCATTATGTATTTAAAATTCCTCCATGTCTTTTCATGGCCTGATAGCTCATTTCTTTTTATAACGGAATCATATTCTGTTGCACAGATATACCACAGTTTGTTTAGCCATTAACTTAGTAAAGGACATTTTGGTTATTTCCAGTTTTTGACAAGTATGAGAAAACTGTTGTAAATACCTGGATGCAAGTTTTTGAGTGAACATGTTTTCACATTACTGTGGTAAATACCTAAAACTGCTATTTGCAGGATTATGTGGCAAGGCTATTTTTAGCTTTGCAAAAAAACAAAAGCAAAAACAAAACAAAACAAAACAAAAACACCTGCCAAACTGTTTTCCAAAGTGACTAGCATTTGGCATTTCCACTAGCAGTGAATGAGAGTTCCCGCTGCTCTGCAACTTTGGCAGCCTTTGGTATTGTCACTTGTTTGGATTTGAGCCATTCTATTAGGTATATATTATAGTGTAGTGGCATCTCTTTGGTTTAATATGCAATTTCCTAGTGACACATGATTTTGAGCATCTTTTTCCTATGCTTATTTGCCATCCATATGTCTTTTCTGGTGGAGTATCCAGATCTTCTGCCCATTTTTAAATTGGGTTGTTTGCTGTATTATTATTGAGTTTTAAGAGTCCTTTATGTATTTTGGACACCAGTCTTTCATCAGAGCTGTATTTTGCCAATATTTTTTCCCAGTTTATCACTTGTTTATTCATTTTCTTAACGATGTCTTTCCCAGAGCAGAAGTTTTTAATTTTAATGAAGTCCAACTGATCAATTTTTTTCTTTCCTGGGTTGTGCTTTTGACACTGTATCTGAGAAGTCATCACTATGCCCAAGGTCACCTAGATGTTCCCCTATGTTATCCTCTAGGAGTCTTACAGTTTTGTACCTTGCATTGAAGTGTAAGATCCATTTTGTGAAAGGTGTAAAATCTGTG
The DNA here is from genome assembly GCF_048565385.1 of Saimiri boliviensis. Taxonomy (NCBI): domain Eukaryota; kingdom Metazoa; phylum Chordata; class Mammalia; order Primates; family Cebidae; genus Saimiri; species Saimiri boliviensis. The sequence goes on from NW_027412502.1 coordinate 1,768,834, forward strand.
TCTAGATTTATTTATTTTTTACATGTGAATATCTAGTCATTCTAGCACCATTTGTTGAAAAGACTATCCTTTGCCTGTTAAATTGCCTTTGTGCCTTTCTCAAAGGTTAGTCTATTTCCGAGCTCTGTATTCTTTTCTAGTGACCTATTTGTCTGCTTTTTTTCTTTCTTCACCAATTTCCACACTGTTTGGTTACTGTAGCTTTATAATTAGTGCTGAAGTCGGCAGTGTCAGTTCTGTGGGCATTTTTCTTCTGATCTTTACTATGAGAACCTGGTTGGGCTCCAGGTGATAAAACTTAGAAAAATGTGAGATCCCCACTAAATCTGGGCCCCAAGGAGTTTTGAATGCTCAAGGCAGGCCACCCTCAGTTTCTAGTAATCTGTCAGTACCATTTAAGTGCTGGCTTCAGCAGCTTCTGTTCCTTGTATTTGCCTGTCTGTCTTGTTTTCAGCATGGCAATTTGCCCTGTGACCTCTCTTCTAGGCCCGCTAATAAGATTTGATAATTTTCAGTTTGTTCAGCTTTTTTCTAGTTGTAAGGACAAGTGGTGACCTCCTGGCTCCTTGCAGGTTGGAGTAGAAACCAGAAATTTTATTGAACAAGTTACTTGTAATGAAAGTCAGTAATCACAAATGCAGAATTGAATAATTTCCGTAGATATGTAGAATTTTGTAGCCATCACCTCAGTCCCCTCTTAGAATACAGACTACCTTTCTTCCCTCCCCAGATTCCCCAGAGGCTCTTTGCAGTCATTTTCCAATCCCTGGTCACCATGACAGAGCCTGAACAAAATTAAAATTTGGGAAACAGACAACATTACATTTCAGCTTTTATTAGATTGGGATTTTATGTAATGGACCATTGTCTTAATCTTGTGTCAACTAGAGGAAATATTTTATTCTTAAGGACTTTCTTTATGGGAACTTAGTAGTTAGTCCCATTTATTGCTCTCCTTGAATTGGTTCGTCTATGCTGGTAGCAGATAGTTGCAATCAAACCTTGTCCAGTGGGCACAAGTGAAAGCGCTAAAAAAAAAAAAAAAAAAAAAAAAAAATCCTTCTATTAGAAATGTAGATGATGAATTTGCAGATAATGTTATGCAGAGTTACATTTGTTTGTTTTTGAGCCGGAGTTTCACTCTTGTTGTGCTGGCTGGAGTGCAATGGCATGATCTCAGCTCACTGCAACCTCTGCCTCCTGGGTTCAAGCAATGCTCCTGCCTCAGCCTCCTGAGTACCTGGGATTACAGGCATGCAGCACCATGCTAAGCTAATTTTCTATTTTTAGTGGAGACAGGGTTTCTCCATGTCGGTAAGGCTGGTCTTGAACTCCCAACCTCAGGTGATCTGCCCTCCTCAGCCTCCCAAAGTGTTGGGATTGGAGGCATGAGCCTTCATGCTGGAGTGCTATGTGCAATCTCAGCTAACTGCAACTTCTACCTCTAGGGTGCAAGTGATTCTTGTGCCTCAGCCTTTCGAGTTGGCTGGGATTACAGGCATGCAGCACCACGCCCGGCAAATTTTGTATTTTTAGTAGACAAAGAGTTTCTCCATGTTGGTCAGGCTGCTCTCCAACTACAAACCTCAGGTGATCCACGCACCTTAGCCTCCCAAAATACTGGAATTACATGCATGAGCCACCACACCTGGCTGGGAGTTAAATATTTTACCATCTTTTTTTCTTTCAGAATTTGGATTGGTAACATGGAAAAGACACTTCTCACCTGCCTGAAATGCCCTTCATTATCTTCTTCTAGTTGCACGGGCTCTGGAACAGCCCTTACAGTGCTCCCACAAAGGTAAGTATAACATTTTAATGTAGTCCCTTGCTTTTTTTTTTTCTTTTTTGTGCCTATAGGGATTAGCATACATGTATGTGAAAATATAAAAAGAGTACAGATAGGCACCTGTAACTAGTTTTCTGTTGCTACCTATTAACGCATTATAACAAGTTAGTGGTTTGAAACCACAGAAATCAGGAAAGATTGGGTTCTCTGATCAGGGTCTTAGGAGGCTGAAATCCAGTTATGGGCTGCCTTGTGTTTTTCATCCAGAGATCAGGCTACTCTTCCAAGTTTACTACAGATGTATCGGCAGAATTCCTCTTCTTGTGGGTGGAGGACTGAGATCCCTTTTTCAGTGCTCCTGGCTCTCAGCCAGGAGACACCCTGACTCCAGAGGCCACCTGCATTCTTTCTCACTTTTCCCATCTTCCAACCAACAACAGCCCATGGAATTCTTCTGCAGCTCCTATCCTCTCTCTGACTTTTTCTTTTCCTACCCACTAGAGAAATCTCTGACACTGAGGGAGTGATGTGATTAGATCTGGTGCACTCAGGAAAGCACAGCCTTTGTATTAGTCTGTTCTTGCAGTGTATAATTAATGACCTGGGTGATTTATAAAGAAAGAAGTTTAATCAGATCATGGTTCTGTGGGCTGTGCAGGCTTCTGCTTCTGGGGAGGCCTCAGGAAACTTACAATCATGGTGGAAGTGGAAGCAGGCACGATCTTCACATGGCCAATGGGAGAGAGAGAGAGGAGCGGGGGGAAGTGCTACATACTTTTAAGCAACTAGATCTCATGGAAACTCTCATGCAATGGCACTTGGGGGATGGTGCTGAGCCATTAGAAACCTTCCCCATGATCCAATAACCTCCTGCCAGGTCCCACCTCTAACACTCAGGATTATAATTCAACATGAGATTTCGGTGGGGACACAGAGCCAAACCATATCACTCTTTAAAGTCATATGACTGCCATGTAACAATGTAATCACAGGAATGTCTTATCAGCTTAACAGGTTCCAGAGATAAGGGTACAGCATGTTTGGAGACCATTTTAGAAATTCTACCTATCACAGTTTAACTTCTATTCCCCAGACATTCACATCCCTCACAGATGCAAAATACATTCACCCTTTCACCTAAGGTTTCCAAGTTTCGTGTCATGAATGCATTAGTTCAAAGTGAAAAATGTCATGTAGCTCTAATCTGATCAAAAGTTTAAAATCTCATTTAAATCATCTACACCAAGTGTGAATGAGGCTTCTGAGGGTGTCCATTAAGTACGGATTCTTTTTTGTTTTTTTTTTTTTTTGAAAGTGAGTCTTGGTCTGTGACCCATGCTGGAGTGCAGGGGTGTGATCTTGGCTTACTGCAACTTCTGCCTCCTGGGTTCAAGCGATTCTCCTGCCTCAGCCTCTTGAGTAGCTGAGATTACAGGCATGCACCACTGGATTCAGCTAATTGTTTTGTATTTTTAGTAGAGAAGGGGTTTTGCCCTGTTAACCAGGCTAGTCTGAAACTCCTGACCTCAGGGGATCCATCCCCCTAGGCCTCTCAAAGTGCTAGGATTACAGGCATGAGCCACCGTGCCTGGCCCAAATACAGATCCTTGATATAATTCCCTTACCTCTGTTGACCTGTGAAACTGAACAAACAGCTTATCTGTCCTCAATGTGCACTGGTGGGACAGTCACAGAGTAACGACGCTAGTGATTCTTGTTCAAAAAGAGGGAAAGTGGAGGGAACAAAGTCACTGATCCAAAACCATTTTGAAATGGGGCTGAGCAAAGTCCAGCAGGAATTTCTTGATTGGGCTCCTCAGCCTGGAACTAACCCTCTGTGACAGGGGGCTTTGTCTCTGGGCTCTGCATATTTTTCTATCGTTACTGAAAACATTTTATTTTTCTTCTTCCCCCACTCTTTTGGTTCTTCCCCTTTCTCCTCATGGCGGCATCCTCCACTTAATCCTTGTTGCATCATCCCAGCAGAATTGGTCAGATATTGCTGGTGTCAGGGTCCTGACCATCTCCACGAGGGGCTGTCCTTGTGAGCCCGTGCTCCTCTTCACTGTCCTGACCTCTCGCAGTCATGATTCCTTTCAGCTGCCCTGGCTGGCTTAGGAGAAAACCTAAGACTGTGGAGTCCCAGAACCAATCTCTGCCCTCTCTATCTCCAGGAGAGGAAGAAAATAACAGGGATCTTCATGGAGCAATGACTCACATGAGGGTCTGGACTCTCCAGCAGTTAGAGCAGAAGAAAGTTTCTGAAGAAGAATGGAGGAGCTGAGAGCCCAGGCCGGGAAAGCAGGGTTGTGTGAAACGCTATTCAATCCTACGTGCTCCCTGCCCCAATCTAGCAGCTAGTGAATGACAGCTGACCGAGTATAAACACCAGGACTATAGAACTGTGATAAAGGGTTTGTCCAAAGAAAGGGGCTTTTACTCTTTTTGTTATCACAGTGGACATTGCTGTTTTTCATCTAAAGTTTCTGAAAGGCAGCAGTGAGCTTCTGGAGGGTGAGTTACCTGCTCTGCACAGGGAGGCTGAGGCCAAGGCTTGTGTGGGATCTGCTGCCACCAAGTGGTGAGGGAGGGAGCCTGGGAGAGTCTCAGTCTTTCTGGGCTTCAGGTTCCTCATTGGCAAGGTAGGGGCTTTTTGTACCTCTCCGAGGTCACTTCCTGCTCTGTTTTCTCTGCATCTCTGAGGAATTGAGATGGTTTTCAATACTGCCTGGGACCTTCAGCTGAGACGTGACTCTGTGTGTCTCCTGTAGAAGGCTGAGCTGAGTCTACACACTGGAATCCCAGAGATCAGGGAACAGGTGGAATAAAGAAACTCAGCAGGTTTAGGAGATGAGAATAATCCCCAAAGGACAAGCCATTGGTAGATGAAAACCAAAGAATGGGAGAATAAGGGAAAACTGGGACAGAAGCCTGAAGGGAAATGGGCACTGCCTGTGATCATTTAAATTCTCAAGGAGCAGCATGAGCTGAGCAGTGGGGACTGGGAAACTTACTCCACGGGAATCTCCTGCCTCTGGCCAGAGAGGCATAGGGTAGATCAGAGCTGGTTTATAGTGAGGGGCAGCTTCAACTCCAGGAGCGGGAGGATGTGACCGTGAGCCCCCACCCCAGACCCAGGAGCCTCGACCTCGGGGCTGCCGTAGCAGTGGATGCTCTTCAGGTCAGTGTGGGTTAGAGGGAATAACCGTGCTTGGAGAAAGGTTGGAGATGTTCATTCTTAATCAAACAGCTCTGTCCTGGGTCAGGTGCCAGAGTAAGTGTCCCTTGCTTGTATATGAAACAGTGATACTTATACTATTCTTCTGCATCTTCAGTTGAGGGAAGTTTCCCATAAATATTTATTATTTACTTTTCTTTATATTGGCTAAGGACTTGTGATTCAGGTATTTAATGTCTCTAAAGAAACACAAGCCAGTGAGTGGAAGAACACACACAGATCATTTCAATAAGATACGGTAGTTCTACCCAACTGAGGTGTTGTGGCAGCCTGGAAGATGGGAGGGTATGTCAGAGGACATTGCTCCTAATGACAGGGGGAGGTGTAAGAGAACATTTTCAGATTGGCTGGGTGCAGTGGCTCACGCCTATAATCTGAGCACTTTGTGAGGCTGAGGTGGGTGGATCACAAGATCAAGAGATTGAGACTATCCTGGTCAACATGAAATGGTAGACCATTTCTACTGAAAATACAAAAAAATTAGCTGGGTATTGTGGTGTGCGCCTGTAGTCCCAGCTACTCGGGAGGCTGAGGCAGGAGAATTGCTTGAACCCAGGAGGCAGAGGTTGCAGTGAGCTGAGATCATGCCATTGCACTCCAGCCTGGGTAACTAGAGCGACACTCCACCTCCAAAAACAAAAAAAAATTCAGAACAGGCTTGTCTTCCTTCAAGCTTCCACAGGAGAGGATCCTGGGGCCGCGATGGTGTAGGGCAGGCGCCTCTTTAGGGAAGGGGATTTGCAGCCTTCTGAGAGAAAGAGCATCCTTACAAGACATAGGGAACAGAAATGTAGGTGAAAGAGTCGGAGGTTTCTAATCAATTTTATTCAGTCATGGATGAACACTGCTGAGAGGCCTCTCTGTGCTGGGCCCTTAGCTAAGAACCGTGATCACAGAGGTGAGTAAAATAGGACCCCAGCTTTCACAGAATTCTCAGTCTAGTGACTGGTGATTGATGAGAAGTGTAGTGATGGTGGGTTCATCGGAACCAGTGGCTGATGCCGCATGGGATGACCTCAGTGGATGGCCTGGGCCAGTGACCCTGGACTTCAGCCATATGTCAGCATCTCGAGGTGCAGTACACCAATACCTCTGCTGCGTGTTGAGTCAAAGCAGTTAACACAGCCAAGGTATTCAGCCAAGGTATCACACTGGTGATATCAGTAGCTATTGACTGTTTCCAGCTGGGGAAACAAAGAAGTAAATTTAGTAAGTCTTCTAAATTTGTCCTTGACATAATGATAAATAACTGTATCTTGATAATGAATTATATACTGGCAAATTAATTGTAATTTGCCATAATGAGAAATAACTTTATGCTGAGTACTGCCGACACACAAGCCCTTGAGGACACATGCCTGAGGATTCTGATGAAGATAATGATGTCCAGATATGTACACATTTGGACCTACAGTTCAGCTTTGAAACAGTGGAAGACCCAGTTTCAAATTCAAGGTTGCTTTGAGTAGAATCTCACTTTACCTCTCTTTGCATGGCAATGGGGCCAATCTTCCCTAAGCTGTACCTTACAACAAAAGTAATACTGGTAAGATTTCAGAGTTCAGCAGACAGAGGTAAGTATTTTAGTGCCAATGATTGAGATCTACTCTAACAGTGTCCAATATTATTAAATTCTTATCTTCAGATAATTTAAAATAAAATATTTAGCACTAAACTTTAGCCTCAATGACAAAATAATTTAATCAAATTTTTATTTTTCCGCAGCATCCTGTATATATCCCATATTTATTTAAAACTCTGTAAGTATGCCACTGGTCAGAAAAATGTTTTTTCACATATGTATTTATATTATTGAATACTATTTTGTAGTTCATGAGAGGTATTTAGGGAATAATAAAGAGCCACACACTGTTAATCTACTTAGCTCAATTAAATACATTGCTCCACAGAGGAACATATGTCTAAATCAATCACATTCATAGTCAAACCATTTTATATATTTGTTACCTACTATTTTAAGTAGTATTAAAAGTGTCACTAACTAGATATATCTTATGTCTTTTGTAATTATGAGCTGCTTAAGAACATGAACACATATTTACTTATTTGCACATTTTATATTGCCTCTCACACTGCTTGTTGTTTATAAAAAATCTGCTGCAATTAAAAAGTTAATAAAAACAATAAAATAAAAATGGTTTAAATTCAAAAGACAATCATAAGTTCTATCTGACATAATAAAAAGGAGGCCAGGTGCAGTGGCTCATGCCTATAATCCCAGCACTTTGGGAGGCTGAGGCGGGTGGATCACGAGGTCAAGAGATCAAGATCATCCTGGTCAACATGGTAAAAACCCATCTCTACTAAAAATACAAAAATTAGCTGGGCATGGTGGCACAGCCTGTAGTCCCAGCTACTCAGGAGGCTGAGTCAGGAGAATTACTTAAACCCAGGAGGCAGAGGTTTCAGTGAGCCGAGATCATGCCATTGCACTCCAGCCTGGGTAACAAGAGTGAAACTCTGTCTCAAAAAAACAAAATAATAACAATAATAATAATAATAATGAGAAGTTATCTAAACAGTATATGTAACAAAAGCATTTTTGTTGTTTTGTTGTTGTTGTTGTTGTTTTGCTACATAAGTAAGAAAACTTCCCAAGACACACAAAGTGGATTTGAACAAATTGAAAATAAATGCTATACCCTTGGATAGGAAGACTCCAAAAAATAATGTTACTCTTGTTCAAGTCAACTGACAAATTTGTAATTTATTCACTATGCTCCCTGGAAAATAATTAATACATCCCAACCATTGCCACAGGACTTGCAGTGCTTCACTGAGGGAGAAGACTTCCATGCCTACTGAGCTGAACCTGGCCACCTTTGGCAACCGGCTTTGGCCAAAAAAAGTAAGAAAAATTGATTTGTACCATTTTGCAGAGAAACTTGAAGAGCTTCATTGTGGTTTGGCCATGCTTTTCTCCAACATCTGCTTCAAAACTGAGATGGAAACTTTATCCCACATTGTGGTTTCAGAATGAATGTCAAAGCTAATATAGATGTTAAGATGAGATTAGTAGATCATCTGTTACTACAGAAGAAAGCGCTGATAGTTGGGAAATTGTTGCATGGAGGTTCATTGTAATCTCTACTTCATATGTGCATTTGGAAAATTTTAAAAGAACATGTTTGCAAAACGCTAAAAATGAACCAGTATGACATGTTGTCATTAGAAAGATATCAATGATTTAATCTAAAATATTATTCTAGCCCTAAAAAGTCCTTCATTTAAATTGAGAAAAACATTTGATTATCAAATCAAACTTGAACCTATTTTTGTATAATGTATATGTCTGTGAAAATTAATAATTTAAGAGAAAATATTACATATGCATATTTTAAACACTAAATATAGCTCAGGCCACGCAAAGAGAATGTCTCATTTATTCTTTAAAATTCTGTCTGTTATATATGGTTTTCTCTAGTCTCTAAAACCTCAGATTTCTATATAGAGTAGGGTTTGATTTAAAAAAAAGTTATGTACATCAATTTTTATTTGGCTACAAAAGCTTACTATATTTAGGAACAATCCAGAATTGCAAGTTGGTTTATTGAATATATTTTTCACTTTCTTCCCTCTACTTTTAATGTGGTGCATTATCCTGTAAATTACATTCAGATTATCATCTCCTTAAGTTTATAAAATGTTTTTCAAAATAAAAGTAAAAAAAATAACAATTGTAAAGTTTCTTTTTAAGATACAAACTTCATGAAACATTATGTTTTTTGATAAGCATGATATCAGCAACATATTTGGTTGAGAATGAAAGGCAAAGCTTTACAGAAACAGGAATATCTGAGTCAAAATTTTCCATAATTTGTTTTTATGTATTATATTTCACAAAATGCATGTAACTGGATTAGTTCTGCAATAGATTAAATTTGTTTTCTCACAAAATAGAACTTAAACAAAAGCAGGTGCTGTTTTCTGATGGAACACTATGAACCTATTTCCATAATGAGTTTTACAGACACATAAATCTTCAATTTACATTCTGCATTTTATAAAAGTTGCCTGCTACTAAAACCTTCAAGAAAACTACAAATTTTAAATTGATTGTTAATTTGAGGGTCTTTGAACATTTAGACATAAAAAGATAACTTTAAATTCCATAGCATTTACAGACAAGAAGAGCATGCTATTTTTAAAAATTATTTAAACACTTTTCAAAGAAAATTGTTTCATTAACATTTTAATATTTATTTTAATATCATCAGATAATACCTCAACACCTTACCATGAAATTTAATTATATGAGTTAAATAAAATACAATTTGACATTTAATGCTCACATTGAACTTATATCTGTTCACATAGAGAACGATACACCTTATGTATTATATTGCAAAAACATTAACAATGGAAACATATTCATGTTGCTTAAAATAGTCATGTATACGCTAACCTGAATTTTTATTAATGCATCAAATGAAATAAAATAGTCTCAAGTACAATTTAATATATATCTTTAGTTTTACATTTTATGTATCACAGAATGGTGCAGTAAAGTATGAAAAATATATTGAGCTGCTATCTAGGAGACTATAATAATTAAATAGTCCTGTGTCCTAAATAATCAAACTACTCTGAAAGCATATTTGTTTTTTATTAGTGTCACATTTCTGTGTAATATTTAAATTTCCTTGAAAGCCAAAGTAAATAATTTAAAGCATATCCTAATTATAAACATAAAATTGAACAATGTCAAGGTATAATTTAAAAATTTAGAACAGATTTTAAATAACAGTTGTAGATATTAACAGAAATATGGAATCAGTTACCTTTAATACTGGACTTTTAATTTTACATATTTTTTCTTGAGTTCAAAGTAGAAAATATGATGGAAGGGTCACAGGATCCTTAGGGTGTCACTTTTCCAGCTCAGAACCAGCCACCTTTCCATCTGTGGCTGGTAGCATCTTTGCTTGAGCTCTTTTCAGGTCACGGGGCTGGTTCCATCCACTAGGCCCAGCAGGCTGTGCTTGGCTCATGCTAGCAGCTCAGATTCTGTGCCTGCCAAGAGTGAGCAAGGCATAGAGCAGTGAGGTGTGTGTAAGCCAGTTTGGGTTCTGGCCACTGCTCACAGCCAGGTGTGCCAGCTGTGGCAGAGTGGGCAGCTCTAGGCCCTGGCACAGGTGCTGGCACCCAGTGAGGCTGTGGCTGGATCAGGTGTGTTAAAATTATCTTCCACTGTGGGTGCCAGGCAGCTTGGAGACACCAGAAACTGCAGAGCCTCAAAGAGTGTCAGCCCTGGCTTGGGGAGCACCTAGATCTAGGCTTCCAAAAGGGCCACTGCTCTTCTCTCTTCTCTCCTTTTAGTGATGAGTAGGGGCCATGTTTCATCCCCGTTTGTGTTATAGCTCTTTCAGTCCCATCATTTGGCAGGTCCTGAGTTTTTGTTCAACGTCCAGGTAGAATGAGTGGAAAACTGGAAGGTGAGCATGACAGAGAGAAGCTTCACTGAGCAACAAAACAGCTCACCAGAGATCCAAAGTGAGTAGCTCTTTCTTGCAGCTGGTAGTGCCGATGTCTGTGTGAGTCTGGCTGAGTCTGGGGTTTTTATATGCTCAGAAGGGAGGAATTGAGTGCTGATTGATCAATAGGTGGCCGTGGATGAGCCAAAAAAAGCACCATAAGTTCTCACTCCAAACCACAGACTCCACCTGGAACTGGTAACCCATCCCTGGCTTGAAGGTTGAGTTTCAACAGGGACCCACCCTTTGTGCCCAAGAACCTGTCTGCCTGCCACCATCTGCATTCAGTACAACTCAACCACTCTGTTTTCACAGAGGAGAACTTGCAACCCTGTGCCAAGCTGCCATTAGCCCCTTCCAGTCTCCCTCCTGTGCTCCTTGGCACCCCAAATCTGGAAGACACCAAGGCAGTGGTGGGGGATATTGTCAGTGCTGTCTTTAGTATGTGCACAACTGGCTGGGTTGCAACAGCACTCGGGCTTGACCACAGCTTTCCTCCAAAATTATTGCAGGTGCCAAGGGAAAGGCAGAGTCCAGGGAGTAAGAACAGAGACATCTGAGCCACTTGGGGGAGAGGCGCTTCCTGGTCCCCAAGAGTGAAGGGATCCTGAGTCTGGAGCTGCAGCTGGATAGCTGCAGCTGTGTCCCTGAGCCTAGCTCTTCTGCCTCACCAACTCAGCAGGGGGCAGGCTTCCCACCTGTTCCTGGCTCCCGCTGGCTCCATGGAGTGTGCAGCCCTGGCTGTGCCTCCCCCACTGCAGCTGGCACCCCCACAGAGGCTGCTCCAGATAGACCACCACTGCCATCAGAGGCAATTCTTTTAAAAACTACATTTTATTTAATGAATGATATTAAACACAAATAGATAATTTTAGAAATATTGTGTTTTCCATGTTATAGTTACCCAGTGACTATGGAAATTAAATATGTATTACAAACTGAAAGTGAGAAAATCAAGACATAAAATTTTGTTTGTTTAGCCCATTGAAAATAAAAGTCAGAATATGCTTCAGTAAGGCTACCTGTGAATTAAAAAAACATAATTATTACAACAATCTATTACGGTTATTCCTTAAGTGATTCCTAGAAGTGACAATAATTCATGCTCTTAAGCTAATGATTTCATTTTTTTTCTCACAGATTAAATATAAGCATATATATTTATAGCCAATTTAAAATATTTTTGACATGTGAAGTAGAGCATGGCATCAATGGTGATACCAATAAGAAATTAAAATATAGCATATTATATTAAAAGTTGCTGTTTATAAACATGTTGTATTATTGGTATGTCATTTGCACATTTTTTCTCAACAAGTCTTGCTATGACCATGAAGACAGAAAGCACTGTAGCTATAGCAAACAGAAAGATATTTAATAAAGGAATTTAGAAACAGCTCTTATAAAACAGCTGTTTTATAGAAAATCTGAGGAAGAAAAAGCCAAGGAAATCTGCCAGTGACTTCTAGAAGATCAAAATTTTTTAGTTAACATGGGAAGTAGTCGTTGATTTTCTCAGACTTCTGCAGCACTAGTGGGAGTATTTTGATAGACAGTGTCCACAGTCACTAGCAAAACCTTATGTCTGTCATATGCATGTCCTGTCCCATGTGATTCTTTGCTGCACCCACGTGAACAGGAGTGATACTTGCTTCTGTTATCCCCTCCAATGCTTTTGTTAATGCCTTGTATTTGTGGAATACAATCTAAAATTCTGCTGGCAGGAATTATGAAGAAATAGATGTTCTGGGCTTCTAGTCTCTACGACACTGGGAAAAGAATACACAGAAAATTTATTATTGAGTGGCTAAAAGACAAAATGAAACAAACTCAAAATAGTTTTTAAGGTTTATACCTTTTAAAACAATTACATGGGACCTTAAAGATACTCTACCTAAGCAATACAATCTCCATTGCAGGGCATTAATAAACACACTTAACTATGTAGTCTCTTCAAGGAAGCTCAACCATATCTGAAAAAGAAAGAATTGCAGTCCATATATATAATTGTTATTAGAGAACCTTTGTTTTTGTTCTTGAGAAAAATCTGAGAATTCTCTCTTCTGTGTTATTCTTGTCTCTTGTTTATAATTGTCTCTATTTTTATATGCATAGTGAGAGTTAGAGCTACAAATAAGTATATATACCTAAGATCTTTATGGATTTGTGCATTGTAGACATTTTGTGCAAATCAAATGATACAATATGTGGTTCTTTGTGTCTTGTTTCTGGCATTTCACATAATTTATCCAAGGCATTCATATTGTAAACAATGTGTTTTACTCACCTATTTAAACTAAGTTGGGGTAGAAGAATACAGTGCTGAATATCTCAGTTACTGAACTCATTAGAGCTCTTAGTTTTCTCTTGAAGTCTGATCTAGATAGGTAGATCCAAGTATCTGGCTGATTATGTCTCTAAATCCTAATCATTCATTACTTTTCAGAAAACCTCAAACAAAAGCATTTTAGGAAATTCCTCCCACCATCTGTAGACCAGACAGTTATTATTACACACTCTAAGAATATTATGCTAGCTCCTCATAATATCCAACAAATTCTCATTCAATTTGTAGATATTACTATGAAACTGTACATTCTAAAATGGTAAGGCCAGAATTGGTCTTATTTGCCACTATATTCTCACTTTCTAATGCAATTCTTAGAACATAATAAATACTACATGTGCAGCTAACAAATATATGAACAAATAAAAGATCTAATATAAAGAAATATTGCATTGAAGTTTCCAAGAACATAATGAATGAAAATTCTAAGTGACGAATGCCAACAAAATCAAGAAATAGATTGAATGCCAGATTCACAGTCTAAGAAAATATCATTATGTTTAGGTTTTAAATAATTACAACAAAATTTTATTTCATAGTGCTGATTTTGAAACTTTTCCTGGATCTTCAGTTTATTAAAAAAAGATAAAGTGATAGGGAAGGAGAAAATAAAACTTAAAATGAGGAGGCTACCATCACTTAAACTATCATATGTTCGATGGTTTGGCTCCTTTCTGTGAAATCCCATGTTGAAACTGATCTCCAGTTTGTCAGTGTGGAGAGGTAGGGCCTACTCCGAGGTGTTTGGGTCATGGGAATGCCTTCATGTTTTTGGGCTGAGATGGGGTTGTGAAGTTTAGCTTCAGCAGGAATGATTATGTTTCTGAGAGAGCAAGTTGTTTTTTAAAAAATCTGTCTTCCTGGTTTCTCTCTCTTGCTTTCTCTCTCACCACATAATGTCTCTGAACCTGCCTGCTTCTTCTCCACTTCCTGGAATAAATGAACTCTACCAGAGTCCCTCACCAGGTCCATCTGCCCAATCTTAGACTTTCAGTAGCCAGGATTGTGGGCATTGACTTCTTTCTATTACAAAATACCTAACCTCAGGAATTCTGTTATAGAAACACAAAGTGTAAAAACCAATGTATATAGTAAATTACAAAGTAAAAGGCAGTATGAATTACTTATGGAATGGATAGTACAAAATCTATTTACATTTGAAAGAATAATCTAGTAGATAGAGAATGCAGATTTTTATAGTAAAATGAGATACCCATGTCTCAGAAAGAGAGAGAGAGAGAGAGAGTTAGAAAGTAGTAAAATAATTTTCAGCATAGTTTGCAGAATAAAGGTGGACTGAAATATGAACACGTCTTCAAAAAAAAAGAAAGCAAATAAAATTTTGGAGCATATTCATAAAATAAATGTGGACTGAAATGTGAAGACATTATAAAATCTATAATATTCTCAACCCCAGGAAATCAGGGTTCATTTCTCACAGATAATCAGTCATGTGAAGTCCTTCATTGAACCTGTTAAGCTAAGAGCCAGATCTCCCTAATCTATGGAAGTTTATTTAAAGCTTATTTGACAGGCATCACTGAACAAAAGGGAAGTTGAGTCCTGAGTGGGTGCACACCTGGGTGATTGGGAAAAATGTTGAAGCCAGAACATATGGGTTCAGTCCTTTATACTTCATATTCCCAGTGTCCTCACACAGCCTCATTAAGTCTCCCATTTTTCTGTGGCTCCACTATAAACTGGCTGGGGTGTCTGCCTCCCATACTCTGAGGGTGACTGAGAACCACCATGGCTCTCCAAACTAAGACTAGGAGACACAGCAAGGCTTAGGAGCCTAGGGGAGCAGCCTGTGGTGTCATTTGAGATGTTCTGGGAGCTGAAAAGTAGCATTGTGTCACAACTCTACAAATTGAGGACAACATACAGGAAGGTGATTCACAGGCTAAAGCCCAAGTCCTAGATTGTGAATCCCTTAGCCGAGACCTTCAGCATTGTCTGCTTTCTTTTGAGGCAGGTTGGAGAGCTCCAGTGATCCTTGAGATCTGTGACTGCTGCATGTCACGATCATGGCATCTTAGAACCCTGAGTGTGAGAACCAATGAAACCTCCGTCCCAGGTGATATGCAAATGTGTCCTTTCTCTAATCAATCTTCTAATGCAAATGTTAGAAGTTTTAAAGAACTTTGTTAAATTTTTTAATTTTTTTAAATTGTACTTTAGGTTCTAGGAGCCATGTGCAGATCATGCAGGGTTGTTGCATAGGTGCATACTATATGTGGCATTTCTCCCCATGTTATCCCTCCCCACACTCCCTACCCCCTGCTGTCCCTCCCCTCGCCTCCCCCAACTGCCCCCAGTGTGTGATGCTCCTCTCCCTGAGTTACATGTTTGCCTTGTTCAACACCCGCCTGTGAGTGAGAACATGTGGTGTTTCGTTTTCTGTTCTTGTGTCAATTTGCTAAGAATGATGGTTTCTAGATTCATCCAAGTCCCTACAAAGGACATGAACTCATTGTTTTTCATGGCAGTGTGGTATTCCATGGTGCATATGTGCCACATTTTCTTTGTCCAGTCTATCATTGATGAGCATTTGGGTTGGTTCCAGGTCTTTGCTATTGTACACAGGGCAGCAATGAATACACATGTGCATGTGTCTTTATAGTAGAACGATTTATAGTTCTTTGGGTTTTAAAATGCTTTTTCTGGCACTTTCTCTTACTGCTATCTTAAATTTGGGTTCTCTCTCAATGATTTGCTCTTTTTTTCCTTGCCTCCTCATAAGTTTCTGTTATTTCTCTTATTCCCATTTATTTGCTTTTTTTTTTTGGCTGAACTACCTTTACAGTTTCTCTGTCTTATAGCTGTTTGTTTAAGTAAATTTTAACCATTTTGCAAGGTACTGATCCAATTATTTTATATAGGTGCAGGATATGTGTGTGTGTGTGTGTGTGTGTGTGTGTGTGTGTGTGTGTGTACACACAATTACTGTGTATATATCAACACTATATTATGTAAATATACGCATAACACACCCATGGAGTCCACATCCACACACATTGCTTTGAGAAAGGCACTTTGTTCTGGGAATGAGGCTTATAAGCAGTGGGTGTGGGAATCAAAGTGAGGCAGTTTAACTTCAAGACATTGCTCTAAACCATGACACCATATTACTCTCAGCTGTCTTTTTCACTTTGGATACTGATATACAACAGACACTTCATGCTAATTCTGGGAAATGATCATTTTGAAATGTGCAGGAAATGTTGCCTGTTCCCTTCTTTATCTGGATCCCTTCTTCACTATGACTTTGCTTTTTCTCACCTAGGATTACTTTTCTGACACATGCATGGGTACATCCCATTAAAGTAAGAGAGTTGTACTTTGTGTAAGGCACTGACAGAATCTCTCTTTCTCCATATACACCTGAACGTGACTGTCCTCTTTCTCCGTTCCAATTGTTTAACCCCAAATACCTTTTACCTTTTCAGATGTCACAAGGATGTGACTGAGTAGTTTCAAGGGCATCCACTTTTGCTTCCTCCTCCTACCTTTGAATCCTGCATCTGCATTGCTGGGTCTCAGGCCAAAGAGGAAACCCTTGTTTCCCATTCCAGGATATTTTGATGACCAACTTTTCTTATGTTGTGAATTTGAAGGACAAGGGCAGATAATGAGAAATGGATAGACAGGGACCTGTGTTCTGAGACCTGGGCCAGAGGACTGATGGAGGTGGAGAAGAATCTCAGTGATTCTGGCAGGCATCATGGATCACTAAGGGCCAGAGGAGTGGAACATATGGGCACAGGGTGAGAGGCCTGTGACAGGACACAGCCTATCTCCTTCACAGCAGAATGTTAATAGGCATTAGATTTTAATAAACAGAGAACATATCTCTGAGTCAGCATCAAAAATTTCTACAGTCCAGAAGAAGGAATAGCCACAGCACCTAACCTCATCTTCCCTTGTGAGTATGGGAGTCACAGGGCAGTGAGAATGGAACAGCGTTTATCTGAGGTTAAAGCCAATGCTTCTCTCTCTTTAGTCCACACTTACAGTAAGGTCCATTGGATGCTGTGGCTACAAGTTTCTGAACTTCTGGCTTTTGAAGGAAAGACTTTCTCACCCTCTATGCTGAAGGTATTCTATGTATTATGAAATCTGGTTAGTGGCTCTTACCATCAAGAAATCTTGAAAAGTACAAGGCACTCAGAAGGCCTACATTAATAGTTTCCAGCCACTTAGAGACATCAGAGGGGTTCCTGCCAAGGGTGCACTGACCTTTTTCATCTCACTGTCCTAGAGTTAGTGGGTCTGTCTCTGGTCATCTTGAAGGAGATGGATCATCCTTCACTCCCTCTACTTCAGTATCTTGTGCATCTTCCTCAATGGTTTTGCCATGTTGTTTTCATAATGATTGTCCAGTTGATACTAAATCTTGAAAAAAAATTCCAAAAGAATATTTAATTCTTTTTTGGTCTCAATTGTCGATTGCCCTTTTACACGAATCTGGGGCAGATCTAAAGGGCTTCTTAGAGCTCTTGTTTTATAGGACCACAGTCTCTGGATGTAGATCCTCAATGTCCACTTCTTAAAGATACATTCCATCCCACATTCTCTTCCTATGATGTAACTTCAAGACTGCTACTGTTGAATGTTCTAGTCCCTTTACTTTGTGTAGTGTTGTGACTATAGCTGATGTTTTACTCTAGCATAATAACACTTCTCCTGACTCTGTGGGAATCTTCACTGTGGAAAGGTAACTACCATGCTGTGAGCAAGCCCAAGTGGCTACGTGAAGAGGCCCTTTGAATATATTCGAGGTAACAGCCCCAACTGAGGAACCCCAGACATCAGTTAGGATCATCTGCTAGACTGGGAGTGGAACATCTGTTGCCATTATTTAATTGGTGATCATGAAAATGACCATGTGGTAGGTAGACAGACTCAGTTGACTCACTAGAATCTGGGTTTTTATCAGAACTGGGTTTTGCTTGTTTTGTCTTGTTTTCTTTTATCCTGACACTAATGTGTTCCCACTGTAACGTGAGGTGATGATGATGTCTCAGGTCTAGGTTATCAGTGAGAATTCACAATCTGTGTGAATTTTAAGTATAAACACATTTTAAAGCAGACAGTCTGCTCCTCTTGTCTATTTTCCCCTGGGTGATGCTGTTTGCTTTTTTAAACAGCTACAGAAGTCAATGTGGGTTAAACCTTTTGGGTTCTAGCTCAGGCATTCTGGCAAGTTCTCAGAGAAGCAAGGCTCCTCAGGCTGCACCATTTGGCCCATGTCTGCAGATGGCTGTTCTATCTAGGTTTTTGTAAGTTCACTCTGATGTTCACACAGTGATAAAAATCGCTTAATAATTGTGCGACCCGCAGAGACCCTTCCCGAAATAATTCAGTCCAAGGAACCGCTGGGCCGAGTCTAGGTTTATTGGGGTTTGCGGGCAACTCGAGCGGGAGAGGGAAGAGCTGCACCCAGCAGCTGCCGGAGAGAGTTTTTATAGGGGCAGGGATTGGCTTAGCTTTGGTGGGCTAAAGTGGGAGATGATTGGCTTGCCTTGTTGCTGGGTAGGCTGAACTCTAGAGGTAGCCCGTATAGGTGAGGTGTCATGGAGTGATTGGTGGAGGTTAAACAAAGAAGAAGGAAGAGCCATGTGGCAAGAGGGGATCGGCTAGGGTCCCGGGTATGGGAAAGGGCCCTTTTTACCTAACATTCCCGACTCCTTAAAAAGGAAAAAAGGGCGACGAGGTCATTCTGGCTACTTCCTGCTGAAAATGGGCGGCGGAGGGATCTGATTTTTTAGGGAGTTTGGGAAGTGGGCAGAAGGGCGTAGCTTTCCATGCAGGTTGGTGGGGAAGTGACGTGGTTGTTTTGGGGGGCAGGTGTTGGTATGGTGTTATCGTGGAAGACTGGTTGTAGCATCATCTGGTTGATGGTAACTCGGGTTAGTTTTTGGAACCACCGTTGGAGAAACTGGAAAAAACAAGGAGCAATGAGTAGAACAAGACAGATAACCAGTAAGGGACCGAGTAATGGGGATAGGAGGGTGTACATGGAAGACGACCACCATGCGGAGGCTTCTGTTGAGAACTTGTAATTTTGGAGGCTGGTCTTGATTTTTTGGAGATTTTTTAATTTGCGTTTTTACTAGTCCAGATTCGTTGACATAGTAGCAGCATTCCTCTTGTAGGAAGAGGCAGGTTCCTCCACGCTCTGCTGTTAGTAGGTCCAGTGCTCTACGATTCTGTAGGGCTACTTGGGCAACCGAGGTGATTTGTCGTTGGAGAGATGCAAGAGATGCTGCTGAGTCTTCGATGGCTGCCTGAAGTTGTGAGGAGAGTTGGGCAAGGGCTTGGTGAGAGTGGAGCAGAGCCCCACCTCCCAGTCCTGCGGCCAGAGCTGAACCTGCGAGGGACAGACCTACCGCCACCGGGAGGAATGCTGCCCTTCGGGTGCGATGAGATGGAGCCTGCGGGACTTGTAATAAGAGGAACTCAGCCAGGGAGTAGACAGTGAGTCGAGGTACTAGGGTGACTGGAAGGCGTAAGAGGGTTGGAGGCTGGCTGGAAGACAGGGTTTTTGTTAGGGTGCCATTACACCAGAAGAAGATGCCCCTTGGAGCGGTTAGGCTGGTTGAAACCCGCTTGGTGTGGTTACAATAGGAATAGTTGTGGCCTAGGGAGTAGCAGGCCGGGAGCTGAGACTCAGGTAAGGCATAGAGTTGTACGTTAGGAATGGGAGTAAAGGGGTTAGATGATTCCAGAGTATTACGCGGAAAGGGAACCGGTACCACAACGAGAGGAGTTTGTCCTAGAGTGGCACACAGAAGGCAGGAGGTTAAATTAGTAAGTCCGGACTGGTTAGCAAGTGCTAACCCTTCCCTGAGGAGAGCAATCCAGGAGAAGGGAGTGTTGTGTTTGGAGGTGGAGGGGTGGATAGTAGAAAGGGGCGCCCGTAAAGGAGTTCGAACGGGCTGAGCTGTGATGAGCCCCGTGGACGTGCCTGCAACCTGGCAAGGGCTAGGGGAAGCAGGGTGATCCACGACTGTCGGAGTTCTAAGGAGAGTTTGGTGAGCTGCTCCTTCATGAGCCCGTTGGCTCGTTCTACCTTACCAGAAGATTGAGGATGGTAGGCAGCATGGAGTTTTTACTGGACTCCTAGGGAGGTAGAGACAGCATTAGTGACTTTGGGAGTAAACAAGAGGTAATGTTTTAGATTAGATGGTGGGAGGTAATGTTTTAGATTAGATGGTGGGCTAAACGATGAGTAGAGGAAGGGGGAAGTGGAGAGAAAGAGAGAGAGAGAGAGAGCGAGAGACAGAAGGGGTGCTTGTGGTTACAGAGGGTGGTTGGAGGTGGGCGGGAACTATGGCGGCCATAACAGGAACCTGGGAAGGACGGGCTGTGCCATGGTTAAAGGTGTGGGGCGGGCAGCCCCCCTTCCCCCCTGTGATAAGTAGGAAGGGGACACTCTACCCGCTACCTGAAGTGACACCCTGGGCCAGGCAAGGGTAACCGGGGTTGAGGAGCCAGGGCCTCTCTAGTTGTTTAAGAGTCCCAGCAACTCGGGACAGAAACCTCCGGAAGAATCCGACTTCCGTGCACTCTGGTCAGAGGCCGGATCATCCAGGGTTGCCCCGCGTGATCCAATCCCTCTGCCAAGGGCGGCTGAGGCCTTGGACGCACTGGGGCAATCTGACTTCCAGTGTGCCGTGAGCTGACAAAGGGGGCAAGGCTTAGTGGGCGGACGGGGTTGTGGGCAGTTGGAGGCCCAGTGACCCTCATTTCCGCATTTGAAGCAAGCTCCCAGTGTGTTGGGGGCGCTGACTGCCACCAGATTTCCCACCTCATGCCGGCCATAGAGCTGCCACCAAGGCCTGGGTTTGTAGAGTGACCTTCTGCATCATTTGGGCCTGGCGGGCTGCCTCTGCCGCATCCTCCCGGGCGTTAAAAACTTTAAAGGCCATTTTTACCAGGTCCTGTATGGGGGTTTCCGGCCCATCCTCAACCTTTTTTAGTTTTTTTTCAGATATCAGGGGCAGACTGTGAGATGAAATGAGAGGCGAGAACAGTTGCCCCGTTTTGGGACGCGGGGTCCAGCCGGGTGAAACGGACAAGAGCATCTTGCAAGCGGCCGAGAAAGAGAGCGGGATTTTCATCTGGCCTCTGAGTTATTTTTCTGAGTTTGTCATAGTTTACTACCTTATTGGAAACAGTATCCATGCCCCGTAGGAGATATTGGAGCATGCGATCACGAGCTGGGATGTGGGATCCTGGCCCCTCCTGATAATTCCACTGGGGGTCTGTGCTAGGGAGAACTTCAGTTCCAACGGGGACCTGGTTGGGGTTTATAGCATGGTTCCTGTCAGCTATATGTCTAGCCGCCGCTAGGATGCGTTCGTACGCCTCGGCGGAAAGAGTGGAGGTGCAGATGACACGGATATCATGCCAAGTGAGACTATAGGCCTGAGTAAGGTACTGAAACTCCTTAATATAGGTGGAGGGGTCAGCTGAGAAAGATTCAAGTCGGCGTTCGATTTGAGCCAGGTCTTGGAGGGGGAAAGGAACATGAACTCTGACGAGTCCCTCCGCCCTGGCCACCTCACAGAGCGGTGCCAAGACAGCTGGTGGGTGGGAGCGAGTACGGGCCGCAACTGGAGGACTTAAAGGGGGCGGCACCGCAACGGTCGGAGGGGAGGAGGAGGATGAGGAAGGAGGAGGAGGAGGAGCTATGGGAGTGGAGGCAGGGTCTGCAACTGGCGCAACAGTTGGAGGGGAGGAGAAGGACGAGGAAGGAGGAGGAGGAGCTGTGGGAGTGGGGGCAGGGTCTGCAACTGGCGGAGGAAGGGAGTTGGAGTGAGCAGGAGGGGGATGGGATAGGTGGTCAGGCAGCTCCTCCTGCTGTTCGTAAGGAGGGGGAGAGCTGACCTTGGG
Source organism: Saimiri boliviensis (assembly GCF_048565385.1). Classification (NCBI taxonomy): domain Eukaryota; kingdom Metazoa; phylum Chordata; class Mammalia; order Primates; family Cebidae; genus Saimiri; species Saimiri boliviensis. Next base: position 1,790,604 of record NW_027412502.1, read on the forward strand.
AGGGGTGCGAGCTAAGAGAACTTGATGAGTGGAACAGGAGGAGCAGAGGTCCGGGTGGGGATGCAAATCCCAAAAAGCCTGGACGTAGGGCACCTCATGATCCCTGCCAGGGACAAAAATTGTACGGCGACAAAAATTGTCTAGGTCTTGTAGGACGTTAAAATCGAAAGTACCAGTCGGAGGCCAATGTGACCGGTTATTAAGCTGATATTGGGGCCAGGCCACTTGGGACAGGAGGATTTGGGAGTAGCCTAGCTGAGAAAAGTTGAGGAGTAAGCACCCGAGAGGGGGCGTTGTTAGGAATTTGAGACTCCGTGTTCCCCATGGCGCGTGTGGCAGGACCTTTCCTTTAGCGGGATTGGGCTAGAGTGGTGTGAGGAGAGGCGTCCCGTCTGCCTCACAGCCCCTCTAGAGGGAGATAGGAAGAGTTAGAGGAAGCGTCCTTCTCTCTAACTGTTCCTATTATGGACGTGAACGTGGGAAGGATCAGAGGAGGCGTCCCTCGTCTGATGACTTCCAAGGCTCCTGGAGCTGGACTGGAGGATCTGACTCAGGCTGGCCGGCGCTAGGCGAGAGATCCGTGGAGTGGGAGACACGAAAGGAAAAGAGGCCACCACACGCACAGAGGGGAAGATAGGCAAGTAAACGGACTTACCTTATCCGGAGCGTGAAGGCCAATTCAGAGGAATGGGGGTCGCCAGAGGGAGGGGGCCGCTGGTGGAGCAGCCGCCCACACCTCCCGGGTTTCGGCACCAAATGTGCGACCCGCAGAGACCCTTCCCGAAATAATTCAGTCCAAGGAACCGCTGGGCCGAGTCTAGGTTTATTGGGGTTTGCGAGCAACTCGAGTGGGAGAGGGAAGAGCTGCACCCAGCAGCTGCCGGAGAGAGTTTTTATAGGGGCAGGGATTGGCTTAGCTTTGGTGGGCTAAAGTGGGAGATGATTGGCTTGCCTTGTTGCTGGGTAGGCTGAACTCTAGAGGTAGCCCGTATAGGTGAGGTGTCATGGAGTGATTGGTGGAGGTTAAACAAGGAAGAAGGAAGAGCCATGTGGCAAGAGGGGGTAGGCTAACAAAGAAGAAGGAAGAGCCATGTAGCAAGAGGGGATGGGCTAGGATCCCGGGTATGGGAAAGGGCCCTTTTTACCTAACGATAATGCATTTCTCAGAATGTGTTTTTGTCACCATAGGACACATGCCTGTTAAATCCTCATTTTCGCCCAAAGATTCAGTGACAATTTAGGTGTAATATATGTTCCCCCTAAAGTGATGAGGTGCAGACTTTATTGTATCAATAGGAGGGAGCTCCCACACTTGCAAATGCATTGTACAAAATCCTGTCTGTCCATGATGTGCAAATTATGTTCCTGCCTGAGATCATTCAGCTGGAATCACACACCCACATATTTCCAGAATTCCATCCAATAAATTCACAAAGCAGTTGAAAATCACAATATACACTTTAGGTAATGGGCCATTAGAGATTATTTTAATTGTAGAAAAGCATACAAAAATATTTTGCGTTTTATATATTTTTTATTTAACTGTAATAAAGTGACACTAAAACAGAAAAAAAGCCCGAACAGTATGATTCCTTTGCTTGAACAGTGAAGGACTCCCTTGTACATGCAGTTCCCAAACAGTCAGCTTTCTTTATCTTAATCATCTGTGTCCAGTGTAAAAGACAGGCCTGACAGGGAAATTTAAGGAGCCATCCGGGTAACGCCATATGAGGGAATTCTTGGCTACATTATAAAAACTCAGATTTCCACTTTCAAAATCCAGAAACACACCAACCCGGCCCAGAGGTTTCTCTACATAGTGAGGAAGCATTGGAGAGCTGGTCAAGAGACGGAAATGATGATTCACCTTCACACATAAAAGAAGAAATATGTCCACAGATGTAATCATGGTGCCATTCTTCCTTATCTGGGAGTCCTTACAGACACCCAGAGCCCAGTCCCAAGAGTCGTCCACATCCAGCTCCCAATAGTGTTTCCCAGAGGAGAAGCCCTGGGCTCCCCATGCAGCAAAATAGTCAGGTCTGTCAGAATTCACAGATCCACCTTCCCGTTCAGGTCTACACATCCAACTTCTCACATCCTCAAACAGGCTGATATTGTGATTGCTTACTTCATAATTGAAGGAAATTTCCACTGTAGAAAAAAGAGAATGTTCCAGTGAAAAGCAGCTTCTACATTCTTAGGTTCAGATAAGAAAGAGACTCTCACTAGAAACCACAGGTCAAGATTAAAAGGCAACTTTTGTCTGGAAAAATGTTGGAATCAGAGGGTGTTAGGATACCTGCATAAGTACACGGCTAAACTACAAGGACCACAATTTCTATAAACTCAAAAATATAAGGGGAGGATTGTCATGCCTAAGTCTAGTCAGCTACTTCTTATAACAACTGAAAAACTGGAAGCTCTTGCACTGCATCCAAGTCCATGGCAATAAAATATATGTGCATTTCCTCTTCCTTGTCAGGGAAGAGCAGGAGGCTGGGGACAGGAGACGAGGTGGGGAGCCATTCTTACACCTAAATAAATTATCACTTTGCCAGAAATATGATCTGCCACTTAAGTAAGCAAATTCATACTTAAAGAGAAAATCTGAATCCATCTTCTGGAAAGTGCAGATTCCTTGCAGGAATTATCTGACTTTCATGCTGGATTTCAGCACAGACTTCTTTTATCTGCCTGATTGATCATGATCTGTCCTGGAGTTCTATCTAAGGGCTCATCAACCACCAAATCACTTTCCTATTGTTTGCAGATTCTCAGATTTGCATTGTTATTTAAGTTACTCATAGGGGGTGTTTTGGTTGATTAAAATGCACATGATTAAAATTACAAATGCTATGAAACTTACAAATGCACCTGAAATTTACTTAAAAAAAAAAACAAAACACTGTCACCAAATCACAATCATTAACAGCACTTAATTTGAAGTTGAAATGTCCTGAATTAACTCAGTTCTGTATACCTCATGTAATACTTGTATACATGAAATTTTGTCAGAGAATGTTTCTAAGTCCTAAGGAGCCATTCTGCATGTTTTATGTTTTTCTAAGTAATATGTTATATGGCTGATTCTTATTACATTTTACCAGCTTTTAGTTTAGTCTCTTTGATGATAGTGAAACTATAAATATAAAGACATATTCACAAACTAGTTTCTTCCAGATGAAATATCATTACACTAGGAAAACTGCCCATAGAAACTATACTTGAAGACATTACATATTGATCCCAGCAAGACGGCGACACTCACCTCGGAAGCGGTTGAGCCTGTGCACCAGTCCAGTGATGGGCCCTGCAGTTAACTCTGGATTCACAGGCTGGGGCATGTGCAGCAGCACGGACTCGCTCCTGCAAGGAAGCAGGTGCAGTTGGTTAACCTTTCTGGTGTCTGTGTTTAAGAAATAGATTCCAACAGGAAATCCTTCATTCAAACCCACTTCTGATATTGTCATGTAACTCCACAATCCTAGGATGGGTTTATGGCTCTCTTAGGGAATCTTTCTAAGGATTCACTCCATTTCTAACCTACTACCACTGAAAGATAATTGCCTCTCTCTCTATCTGCCACCAAATAGTTTGTTTCTAATTATGATTCTGAATCTTAAAATTAGGCAACTATATCCTAGTAACTTCTGCATTGAACTCTTCAAAACATTACCCCCTGAGTCACTTGGGAAAGTAAGAAAAGATTAAAATCTGATACAGGGCATAAGAAAACATATTCAACATAACACACGAACACCTGAGTACACATACATACACACACAATCACACTGACACATTATGTTAACAAATTATGTTTTCACTTTGTTGAAAACAGCTTGATGTTTTTCATAGCACACCTTGTGCTTCGGCCTGCAATGATGACCAAAAACATACCTTGCCATGATGTCTCCCAAATCCTGTAAAGAGAGAGAGAAAAAAGATACTTCTTTAGAAAGTTGTTATTCTGGCTGGGTGTAGTGGCTCATATCTGTATTTCCAACGCTTTGGGAGGCCAAGGTGAATGGATCACCTGAGGACAGGAGATCCTGACTAGCCTGGCCAACATGGCAAAACCTCATCTCTGATAAAAATACAAAAAAAGTAACTGGGTGTCATGGTGCATGCCTGTAGTCCCAGCTACTGGGGAGGGTGTGGCAGGAGAATTGCTTGAACACAGGAGGTAGAGGTTGCAGTGAGTTGAGATTAGGCCACTGCACTCAGACTGGGTGACAGAACAACACTCTGTCTCAAAAGAAGGAAGCAAATGAACACACAAGTTGTTAGATTCTACCTGTCTAGTCTTTAGGTTTTGAAAACTTTCGAAGTACTACATACTATCACTGCAGGTCTTTTAAAATGTATTCTCATTTCTCACATTAATACCAGTAAGACCAATTGACAGAATCTGTTTCTGATAAATTCAGGACCCTGGATCTGAGTGAGAGAGAAAGGTTGAGTAGTGACTGTGCATTGCTGCAGCTGTCTACAATGTGGTCTTTTTCAGGGCTAGTTCCTGAGGGGTAATGTGGCTCAAGTCAAGGGCATTTCAAACCTAGGACTGCCCCAAAAAAGGAAGAAGGAAATGTTAGTTTCTTCATAATTTCTATGTATCATCCAACATAGACAAAAATATTATTTTCACATGAATGTTTTCTCTTCCAGAGTTTTAATGAAATGAACTGGAGAAGAAAGCTTGAGGTGGAAAATGTTCTGTGGAAATCTATCTGCACAGCTCCCTAAAGCTTTGTTTCTATGATTAGGTTAGGAGTTGTAGTTTATCTCTATAACTAGGTGGGAATGTCTATCACCATCAATGCAGGAGATGAAGTATGTCTTTGGTACCCAATGAAAAGCAAAGATGTAAATGTCAGCTAATAGGAAGTGTCTCAAGGGACATCCTCAGTTCTTACCTGGAGCAGCTCCACATCTGGTTTATGACACATTTCCATTAGTTCCCGATACATTTCTTTCAAGTGCTTCTTCTTTTGATGCATGTTGATGCAACTTCTCTGGAGTTGTGGAAATATCTCTTCGTGTTCCTTGCCCAGTCTCTCTAAATGTTGTTTTTCTTCCTTATGGAGAACTGGATGCACCTTCATATACTCAATCCTGATCATCTGTGCACGAAGAAGGGCATAGGCCTGGAGAGACATGGATTTTGTAGGTTACATACCCAGGTCGACTTCCACCTCACAGAACCCACTAATTCATCCTGACCTTTCCTTCGTTTAATTTTCATTCTTTACAAACACTAGGATAAGTTAAAAAGATCTTCCTTAGGGGAGACCAGGATGGTTGAAAGGAAGCTTCTCTGGAGTGCAGCTCCCACTGAGTGAGACACAGAACCAGAGCGATATCCACAGTCCACCCATCTGACAAAGGGCTAATACCCAGAATTTACAAAGAACTAAAATAGATTTATAGGAAAAAAACCAACAAACCCATCCAACAGTGGGCAAAGGATATGAACAGATACATTTCAAAAGAAGATATATGTGAGGCCAAAAAACATGAAAAATGCTCATCATCACTGGGCATTAGAGAAATGCAAACCAAAACCACATTGAGATACCACCTCACATCAGTTAGAATGGCGATCATTAAAAAATCAGGAGACTGGGAGGCCGAGGCGGGTGGATCACAAGGTCAAGAGATCGAGACCATCTTGGTCAACATGGTGAAACCCCGTCTCTACTAAAAATACAAAAAAAATAGCTGGGCATGGTGGTGCGTGCCTGTAATCCCAGCTACTCAGGAGGCTGAGGCAGGAGAATTGCCTGAACCCAGGAGGTGGAGGTTGGGGTGAGCCGAGATCACGCCATTGCACTCCAGCCTGGGTAACAAGAGCGAAACTCCGTCTCAAAAAAAAAAAAAAAAAAAAAAAATCAGGAGACAACAGATGCTGGAGAGGATGTGGAGAAATAAGAATGCTTTTACACTGTTGATGGGAGTGTAAATTAGTTCAACCATTGTGGAAGACAGTGTGGCAATTCCTCAAGGATCTAGAAATAGAAATTCCACTTGACCCAGCAATCTCATTACTCGGTGTATACTTAAGGACTAGAAATCATTCTATTATAAAGACACATGCACACATGTGTTCATTGCAGCCCTGTGTACAATAGCAAAGACCTGAAACCAACCCAAATGCCCATTGATGATAGACTGGACAAAGAAAATGTAGCACATATACACCATGGAATACTATGCAGCTATAAGAAATGATGAGTTTGTGTCCTTTGTTGGGACATGGATGAACCTGGAAACCATCATTTTCAAAAAACTGACACAAGAACAGAAAATCAAACACCACATGTTCTCACTCATAGGTGGATGTTGAACAATGAGAACATGTGGACACAGAGATGGGAGCCTCACACACTGAGGTCCATTGTGGGTGCTGGGGGGAATAGTGGGAGGGAAGGTAGGAGGGATAACGTGGGGAGAAATGTCAGTTATAGGTGATGCGGGGATGGGGGCAACAAACCACCTTGCCATGAATGTACCTATGCAACAATCTTCCATGACCTGCACATGTACCCCAGAACCTAAAAAAAGACCTTCCTTCAAAATGTTTATAATTCATCAATTCTTGAACACCTGCATAAAAGCCCTTTAGATTTAAATGTTTAAATATATGTCCTCTCAAATCTGAAATACCACTAGAAAACAAGTAAAATTTATCATTGATTGTTAAATCATCATCAACAATATATATATTTGTTACTCAATTAGTCTGTAGTCTCAAATCTTTGTCCTTCACAGCCTAAACAGTCATTCTTAGTAAATGTTGTCAGTATATTCTAATCAGGGTCAGAAGCCATCACACAAAAAAGATCTCAATAAACATTGTAGCCCCCATCTCTGAAACTGACTACCTCTGCTCTGTCTCCTCCCTTCTTCTGTCTAAAGCTACAGTCTCGCCTCACCATTCTAAGAACATGAATCCCCATTCCATTGTGTTTCTCCTCCCAATATTGACAAACTGTTCTCTCACTCCCCTCGTCATTTTCGTTTCTTCTCCTCAGCTTTTCATCATGTTACATTTTCTCCTACTCAAACAGGCATCATGGTCTGGGTCCTTTGCTACCAGATTTCACTAGCACAGGCATAGTTCTTAAATTACTGTTTCCACCCACTTTTTTCCCTAGGAGCAACATCATATTTACTGCTAAATGCCTTTATTTCTCATTTATGTATTATTTAATCAGTATTACATAATTCATCTCATACAGAAACCTCTGCCTGAAATACTGATTAATTTTAAGCACATACTGGCCTCTCAGAATTTACATATATATATATATATATATATATATATATATATATGTATGTAAATATACATATATATATTTACTTATCTGAAAAACATTTCCAGAACACCTGAAAATTGTTATGCTGAACGGTCAGGTTGTTTTCCAGGCTATAAATACATATATGACAAAATCTGGCATATGAGAATTTCAACTCAAGTTGCTAATATAAATGTTCTCGGCATGCCTGTCTCAAACATGTCCTGAAGACACATGATCTCATACTTACACTCCAGAGCATGCTTGTTTTTTCCTCCTCACTTAGATTTCTCTGATTTTCTTGAATTTTTTCCCATAAAATCCTCATTTGCTTTAAGAGCTTCTCCTGCAAAAGAATTATGAGGGTGAGCAACAGAAAATCAAATACCATAGATTCCATACTCTGAGTGAGATACGCAGGCAAGGGTTAAAATGTATGAACAGACTAGAGAGAGGAAAATAAACCAAGGTTTTTCACTGCTCATCCTCGGTATTTTCAAATCTGAGGTTTCAGATGTATAACAGTTTAGGGAACTGGTGAGTGAAGATTTCTTGTAACCTAGGTAATGATCAGTGAAACACCCTTCCACTATGCTGGCCGCCTGCTTTTGTCATTTGTCCAGTAAGATTAAATACATTTCCAAAATGTATTTTCTTTGTTCTTGTAGTTTTGGTAGCTTTTCGATGCCTTTAGTGTTATACTGTAGAGTCAAAGTAATAGTGACATTCACTTAATCACCCTCTTTTTGGGTGCAGGCTTTGTGAAGGCAGGTATAGTTGCATATTGAATTCAAAATTTCATCATTGGTACCTCCAAAAGCACCTGGCACTCAGTAAAGGATGGAGTGATCACCACAATGGTTCTCATCTCCCTTCTCATCTCTTTAACTCCTCCACCCTCCAGCCTGCAGGTGATCCCAGCACTGTGTCTTACCCGGTGTTCTTCAGCTGCCCCTTCAATGGGACAGTGTTTGTGAGCCCCGTGCTCCTGAGAGTTAGAGCACAGTGAACAGAGCAGACTCTTGTCCGTGGCACAGAACATCTTCTTTGTTTCCCTATGGGTCCCACATACTTGTGTCTCAGAGCTCAGGAATTGCCAGACACTGGCTTTCCTGGCAATCGTCACTAAATTCTTCAGAAAAATGTTAGTTTTGAAATCCTTTTGGTGTGATGGTTCCCTGCACGCAGGGCAGTTGGCAGGACTTTGGGCTTCTTCCCAGGAAAGGCAGAGGCAGGGTCTACAGAAGCTGTGCCCACAGCCTATGGTGACAGGGTCTACCAGGTAGTTCAGGCAGATGACACAGTTGAGTTCCTTCTGGAAGGCCTGTGGGAAGTCTGAGTCCATTTTCCTGAGGGAAGAAAACCACAAGAATTTAATCTTCTGCCCTGGAGAGACAAAGATCCAAGCAAAGTTTCAATCAGGTTGTGATCAAATAACATCTTTTTTTTTTTTCTAGAGAATTGGCTTTCATTTGCAATGACCGAGATAGGACAAATAGAAAACTGAGGCACTAAGAGCCATCAACCTCTGTAGAAAAATGTGATTGTTCTCCAATCAACGCACAACCAGCTTTCCAAACCCAACTCTTTTTCACAGAAGAATGCCAGTTTTTTGAGGTGTTAGTGTCCACCAAGTTGCTTGGGCTTCTAGGATTTAATCAAGCTATCAACTCATGGGGTAGTTACACTCTAAATTGCCAGGGACTGCTTTGGAGAAGGGATGCTAACTAAGCTCTTCTACTCTCATTGTTTGATTTAACTGTAACAAGGATCCCTCAGAGTTGTCCAGAGGGCCCCTGCTTGAAAATAAAGCAGAGGTCATTCTTTGTCCAAAATCAGGCAAAGCTAGCCTTTACACTCCAAGGCAAAACAAACCAAGGTAAAGGTACTTCTCCAAGATAGAACAAACAATCATTTTTTAGGCTGCTGTGTTCATTCAATCAACAAAAACTTTGTGGCATGTTTACTATTCCTGGACTGTCTGTTAGTTTGGGGATATATTGATAAAATATAGAAGGGTATACAGAGGATAGAAATGTTTTCTAAGCCCTTTGGAAGCATTGTCATTACTCTTTCACACAGTCAGAAAAATACTCAGTATCATGCAATAATAAAAGGCACTAGACAGTAAGGTGGTGTTTTAAATGGAAGGGGTGGGGGAAGAAAACGTAGGCCAGGCAAGGTAGCTCAAACTTGTAATCCTAGCATTTTGGGAGACCAAGTCAGGCAGATTTTTTGAGCTCAGGAGTTCTAGACTGGGCGACATGATGGCAAAGTGTCTAGATCAGCCTGTCTCTAAAAACACACACACACAGCCGGGCCTGGTGGTTTATGCCTGTAATCCAAGCACTTTGGAGGCCAAGGCAGGTGGATCACTTGAGGTCGGGAGTTCAAGACCAGCCTGACCAACATGGTGAAACCCCATCTTTAAACACACACACACACACACACACACACACTATATAGATTATATATGTAAAGCCCAACATGGTGGTCCATGCCTGTAGTCCCATCTACTTTGGGGGATGAGGCTGAAGAATTGCTTGAGGTATTAAGTAGAGCCAGTAGTGAGGATTATTTCCACCACTGCACTCTAGGCTGTGTGTCCCTGTCTAAAACAAAGAAAGAGACAAAGAAAGGAAAAATCTAAAATCCTGGTTTCTACACAGTATAAATACAGAAACCCTCTATTTCTGATATTTCTGCATAGTTGCCCGTGAGACTTTCCTACATGGATAGCCATTTCTGGCTTTCTTCCACAGAGGAACTGAGGTTTCTGAAGAGACTTTTACCGTGTTTTAGAAAAAAATGTTTGCCCAAATCATTCAAAGCACTCTACCTATGTACAGGCATACATTGCAACATAGGCACATTTTCCCTAGTAGAGTAGAATATAACACATTTTTACACATAGATTACAACACTCCTAACCCATGTACAGAGTCTTCAGAGATTAAAGAATTACTAGATATTTGGAAACTACTGCAAAATGATTATAATCTATAAAACAACTAAAAAATACGTTAAGTAAAAAATTAATCATAACATTAATTTGAGGATCATGCAGCAAGACAGATGACAAAAATGTTTAATTTGTAAATAGGTTAAATGGAGCTTGTAAACCTATGGGTTATGTTTAAAATAATTTAAAAAAAGAAATGGAGCTGTTTTTAAAACTCAGAAAATGACATCATTTAATCTAAAAAAAAAAATCTAAGTTTGCAGATAAAGTCCCCAAATTTTGTTTGTTTTGGTTTGTAACCTAATAGCAGCTCCTACTCTGGAAAGTGTACACTTACCTCAGAAATAGATCTACGTTCTCACCAAAGCTTGCTGTCCAAAAAGATGAAGTCAGCTCAGGGATCAGGGTCTCACGGCGCAGTGGCGGTAGCTTTTGGAAGTCTCCAAGGCCACTTGCAAAGCCACTCTGTGGGTGCTGGAGAAGCATGAGCTTGGCTCCTGCGGTGTCCTTTTATACGTCTCTGAAGACCACACCCCTTTCCTCTAATTGGATTTCAGAGGGCGTAGGTGGGTGTTAACACAGTTGATTAAGTTTCTTCAAAACAAAAGGTTTTTTTTTTTTTTTTTTTTTTTTTTTTTTTTTTTTTTTTTTTTTTCTTAATGACGTTTCGCTGTGTCGCCCAGGCTGGAGTGCCGCGAAGCTATCGCAGTTCACTGAAACCTCCGCCTCTGAAGTGCAAGCAATTCTCCTGCCTCAGCCTCCCAAGTAGCTGGGATTACAGGTGCCCGCTGCCAGGCCTGGCTAACTTTTTTTTTTTTTTGCATTTTTAGTAGGAGGGGGTTTCACTATGTTGGCTAGATTTATCTGGAATTCCTGACCTCAAGTGATCTGCCTGCCTTGGACTACAAAAGTGCTGGAATTGCAGCCTGAGCCACAGCCCCCAGCAATTCACTTTTATGATAATATAAGAATTTAATCTAAGGCTACTCCTGGCCTCCCAACTCCAGAAGGAATATTTCTCCTTCTTGTGCTGCAGATGAAGCCTTCCAAGGGCCTCTCAGCAGCCGTGGGACATACGATTCCCTCCTATATTACCTGGCTCTGCTCATCCCAGCTCAAGGGTTATAGGGAGAAAGTCTAGAAAGCTCTAGCCAGGTGCAGTGGCACGCACCTGTAGTCCCAGCTACTATGGAGGCTGAGGCGGAAGAATCGCTTGTGCCTGGGAGGCGGAGGTCGCAGGGAGCCGAGATCATGCCACTGCAATGATATAGTGAGATTCTGTCTCCAAAACACATAAATCAATAAATAAATATAAAAAAATTGATTAGGAATACAATATACTAAGATATTTATGACAAAATATAAAGTAAGCAGAAAGCATATAAAATTGTAAATAGAATTTGATTACTTTAACAAATATAGAAAAAATTAAAGGGATTTAATCAATTAGTATAATAATTGTGTTATCTTTAGGGAAATATTGGGAGAATTGTTTCCTTATTGTTTATAATTCTTTCCAATTTTTTTTTTTTGTGGGTAAGAAGTCAATAACGAGAATAACACTTTCAGTAGATTTCAAACACGGTGTATTCCATGAAGCTGATTTTCTAACTTGAAAAGAAAAATGATGTTTTCCCTCCTTGACAAAATCCCTCATCATTAGAAACATGGTTTGTTTAGGACACATAGCTTTTTCTTCCTTATTTCTATATTTGTTTCATTTTCTCCAAATAATAGTAAAGATCCAGTCTGTGTCTCTATTTGATGTTTACAATTCCTGAAACAACTGAGCAGTGCATTGCACATAATAATTTCTCACTAAGTAAATTAAGCTAAATGTTGAATTTCCATCCAAACCTTTGAAACCAAAGGAAGAACTGTGTCTTCATCCTTCTTTTCTTGTATCATTTCTTTCCCCTGTAACAAAGGATACAGCGTGTTAACACAAGATACAGAGAAAGAGAATTTGTGTGTGTGTGTGTGTGTGTGTGTTTATATGTGTACATACTTTACATATGGTAACCACATCAATTTTTGTATTTGTAGCAATGCCTTGTAATTTTGATTCAGAAGCCCATAGCATTTTATTAAAATTATGTTTCATTTGATTGTCTCATCTGTTTATGGGAGCTGCTAACAGGGATTCTGTGTTTCATTTACCATATACTATTACAAAATGTGAGTTCATGATACTAAATTCATAAATATTGAACATAGCCAAAATTCAAATTATGGGGGTTTTAGTTATTTATATTTTTCCTTTGTCAACAGGGTACAACTGAATTAACAATATGGACCTCCTATTTCATTCTAAAACTAGTACTGATTTAGGCAAGTTACTTAACTCCTGATCTTTTTTTTAATCTCAGCTACGAAATGGGGCTTCTGCCCTGCCCAACTTGCAGAATTGCTCTGAAGATTAAAAATCACATATTGTGTAAATATTCAATACAATAATTGGCTCATAGAAAATGATCAGCCAGTTGTAAATGCTAACTGTTAGTAAAACTAAATTACAAAATGAGAGTGCTAAATTAATGAATAACATAATTAATCCTTTCTTAATGGAATGATTGCTTCTCATTGGTTAATTAAGTTGTGACGGAATTGGTATGTTGAATTCAGTGACTCAGAGTTCATCTACTCAGGGCATGTTGACACACTTTGTTATGCTGAATCACTCTTATGGCAATAGCAACCCCATCACTCCTTTTGGAATGTGAGTTCTGTGAAAGTGTTTAAATCACAGCAGGCAGCCAAATATTGTAGAAAGACTGAAATAAATGCTATGTTGCGTGTTCCTAACAGGTTTAGCTTTAAAAATAAGAATATTATTAGTTAACATTTGGTAAATACTTATAATTTGTCAGGCATCTTACTAAACATTAGTAGGTTATCTTATTTTAATATTGATATCATTTCTGTGAGTAGATTACTAGGACACCTAGGTAAAGAAAGTCTTGTCAGTATTTGCATATCTGGGGTTATCAGTTATTTATTATTCTGGCATAAATAATAATCACTATCATTTTTCCCATTGGCATATGCAGCTGTTTCTGTGCTTTTAAAAGCCTCAGCACAATAGTATTTCATAAGACTTAAAAATACGGTACCTGTGTATGCTATCGTTCTTAATTTGCCTATAATAGGATGTTAAAATATACATTTAATGCTTGAAAAATAGTGACTTGAATTGTACAGGTCTACTTAAGCACATTATTTATTAAAAATAAATACAGTCAGCCCTTTCTATCTGTATATTTTGCATCAGCAAGTAAGGGTGGATAGAAAATACAGTATTATTCACTGTAATCCCAGGTACTTAGGAAATCGAGAAAGGTGGATTGCTTGAGCCCAGGAGTTTGAGGCTGTAGTGAGGTGTGAGCAAGCCTCTGCAATCCAGCCTGGTGAGAGATCTATCTCTCAAGAAAACAGAATACAATACAGTATTGAAAGCAAGGAACCACATATGTGAATGGCCAACATTTTACTTTTAAAGATGGTGAGCTATAACTTGCCAAATTATTTTTTTGTTTTCAAACTTATATTTTTAAATATTAGTATTGCATACAGAAAATGATTTTGCTAAAAATATCACAAAGTAGAAAAGACACAAATCCAGTAAAAAGGCTCTAAAGTGAGTGACTTTATTTCTGTGGAACAAATCTCAACAGTTATTTTTCATTTAGCTTTGTTATGTTACAACTTTCATCACAGAATGATACTCAGGACATGAGCCTGAATCTGAGAAGCTCAGATGTAGCTAATAAAGAACTAACAAAAAATGTAAGGTAAGAGAATTATGAATGTGTTTCTAAAAACAACAAAAAAAATAAAGCAGAACTGATACATTCCATTTGGACTCTTAGACATGATTTTTGGAATTATTTTCTGTTTTATATTATTGCCTACTTCACTGTCTTAACAATGTGAAGATCAGGATGTCAAAGGGCATGAAGCATGTGGTGAGAGTTATATTATGCTAGTTAGCCCAAGGGGACTAGATGTGGCTTCAGATTCCACATACTCAGCTACATTTCCTCACTGAGGCACGGGAAGGTGATCTAGAACATCTTATCTGGCTCTGTGAATGCTGTACTTAAATTATTCTGAAAATCACTCAAAAAGATGAAATATTAAATAATTTTCACTACCATCTGGATTATTATACTGATATATCAATTTGATTTGTTGAGTGGCTTGTTCACCGTCAGCCTGTTAATTCCACAGAAGAGGGACAACTTTTTATATATGCATGTCTTTTCTGCAGGACTTGAGTATGCACAAATTTCGATATTTATCCAAGTCCTGGACCCAATCCCCATAGATGACTGATTAAAATCAGTTTTGTTCTGAAATTTTATTTTGTGTATGGAAATACATTTTCATGAAACTAAAACTATATTCGTTTTATTTTGCTTTCCAATATTTTTGAGAATGATTAATGATCACCTGATGTTTCTGTAATGAGCATTTATTGATCTTTAGGGTTACCAGATAGACTTTTTTATAGGTAGGAAAAGAAAAAATGACTCCCTCTTACAATATCAATTTTCCTCTTTTTTGTCCTGTGGAAAAATATCATAGTTGATTTCTTGCAAGCCATTAGAACATTTCAAAATATATGTAGTAAATGATAAATATAATATATTCTCATGCAACGTAATATAATTTTTGCATATCTTTATTTTCAGTATCTTTCTGTTTCTTATTTTAAAAGAATATATGTTTATTTTAGAAAATGTAAAGATCAAGAAAGCCACGGCAGAAATTAAACATCTCCCTAGTTCCATCAGAAAAATCATAAAAGGATTATATTCTTATGTGTATAATTCTGGCCCCTTTCCTATTTTAAATGTATTTTTGTTTATGTATACACAAAACCCAGTAAATCCTTCTATATGTAATGTATATAATAAACATATATATATATTTTTTCTATGTTTGGTATTTAGAGGTGCTTTTCCTCCTACATCTTGACTATCACAATTTTTTCTACCAAACATTGACCATCTCCAGGTTGATCTTATATGTATCGCAGAAGGGGTTAGGTCATTGGACAGCCAGAAATGACTCTGTCTTTCTGTCCAGGGATTATCAAAGAGTTGGGCTCAGGAATAAGAGGATGTTTTAGAAAGTTTGATTGGCTGGGCAATGGCAGCATATTTTTAACTTACCCATTGCCCCACTTACTTTGTTGTTCTTTTTTTTTTTTTTTTTTTGAGACGGAGTTTCGCTCTTGTTACCCAGGCTGGAGTGCAATGGCGCTATCTCGGCTCACCGCAACCTCCGCCTCCTGGGTTCAGGCAATTCTCCTGCCTCAGCCTCCTGAGTAGCTGGAATTACAGGCACGCGCCACCACGCCCAGCTGATTTTTTGTATTTTTAGTAGAGACGGGGTTTCACCATGTTGACCAGGATGGTCTCGATCTCTTGACCTCGTGATCCACCCGCCTCGGCCTCCCAAAGTGCTGGGATTACAGGCTGAGCCACCGTGCCCGGCCTGTTGTTGTTCTTAAGCTACAGGTTCTCACACTGTCTCCCAAGCTGGAGGTCAGTGGTGGAATCTTAGCTCACTGCAGCCTCAAACACCTGTGCTCAATCAATCTTCCCACCTCAGGCTCCAAAATCACTAGGACTAGTCACGTGCCACAATGCTCAGCTAACATTTGTACTTTTATTTGTCCAGATAGGGTGTCCCTATGTTGCCCAGGATGGTCTCCAACTCCTGGCCTCAAGCAGTCCTCCCACCTCAGCCTCCCAAATTTATGAGATTAAAAGCATGAGCCACTGCTCTGGAGCTTATTTATTTACGTCAGAGTTTGTTCTTCTCTTCCCGGTCTATTGCATGAACTATCTTAGCTCCTACTGTAAAATATTCTTCTGCCGTGGTCATGTGAAACATTACAAAATTGTTTCTGATGATTCTTCATGTTTTATGTCACATATTCTAACATGATAGTGTGACTTTTTAAAAAAGAACAAAAAAAATTTTGGCTAATCACAAACAAGACTTTAATGATCACTGTTGTGCTATAACTTATCATAATGCATTAAAAAATCAGGACTTATTTGTAATGTGCCTTGAGACAGATACTTCAGTCACTTGATTTCTCAGACCTCAGTTTTCTTCTCTGTGAAATACTAATACAAACTGTGTGTAATTTATTTTGAAGAATTTGGAAAATTGTAACTAAATACTCTTATCAAGAATGATTGCTGTGTTTTCTATATTGTTACTGTTGTAGCACTGAACCACTTACCACTTTAAGTTTTTGCTCAAAGTGAAAATATAATTAATTAATATGTATTTCATAGACTATCATTTTTTTTTTTTTTTTGAGACAGTCTCTCTCTATAGGTCAGGCTGGAGTTCAGTGGCATAATCAGCTCACTGCAACCTCTGCCTGCCGGGTTCAAGCAATTCTCCCTCCTCCTGAGTAGCTGGGTCTACAGGCATGCGCCACCATGCCTGGCTAACTTTTTGTAATTTTAGTAGTCGGAGTTTCATCATGCTTTCCAGGCTAGTCTCGCACCCCTGACCTTGTGATCAGCCCACCTCTGGCTCCCAAGCGGCTGGGATTACAGGCTTGTACTACCTTCCCTGGCCAGACTAGTCTTTAGAGATGATTGAATGTGGAAGTTCAGTTGACAAGTGACTTGTTCAAATTGTTAAATTAGAAATATTCAATGTTAAAATGGTAGCATGCTCTTGTGTTTCTCTTCTGTAACATTTAGGTAACTAATAAAGACCATACTGTTTTATCAACAGGCATGTCATCCATGCTCCAAGCAGCCACAGCAAGTATTCAAGGGAGTCATTTTCAGGAATTTCTGATGCTCTGTTTGATATTGAAACCAAAGTGGATCTTTGCAAAACTAAGGGAGAAGTGAAGAGAAAGACTGCTGTTGCAGCCTTCACAGTGCAGGCAGCTGCAGAGGCTTTGAAAGAAGCAGCCTGAGAGGGTTCTTTAGAGAATCCATAGAGATTTTTGTGGTATATCATTCAGAAAGACTTATGATGGGTATATTGGTGAAGTTTAAAGGACTATATTAGAAATAAAGCTAGACATTATATACAGTCATGTGAGTTTTCATATATTTATCTGTGTATATATTGTTCTTTTATTTCCTTGTTATGGACTAAAAATAAAAAAATAATATTTAGGCAAGGTTATTCTGAAATGGAAGAATCAAACTCAGTAAAACATCCAAGGGGAATGGGTAAATATGGTAAAACCCTCATCTGGCATTATCAGGGAATCAAGTCTAATCTGTTCATGTCACTTCACACATAGGAAAGCATCAGTGTGTCCTAGAGCGCACTGGGGAACATGCACAACTGCTCCAAGGCCTCACACCCTGCCTGGCCCCTCAGGGCTCAGAGGATCACTAGCTCAGCACATGGTTGAGAAACTAATTAAATTACACTTTTAGTAAATGTAATCACTGTATAGCATAAGAAATAATTTTTTATTAAAAGTATTTTATATAAAACACTATCATATAACACACAAGGTAGAGAAAAATAGTAATGAAGTGAACATTTGTGAACCTACTAGCTATATTAAGAAAATAATATTTTCAATATCTTTGGGTCCCCTATGTATTCACGACAGTTGTGCTTTTTCACTTTCTTGAATTGTTATGTTTATTTCCTGTTATTCTTTATGATTTTATCATACATGGCTATATTATTTACATGTTTTATGTTTGTGTTTTATGTAGTTTACTATTTTTCATAAATTCAATCATGCCATGTATATTTTTATGGTACTTGATTTTTTTCCACAGGTTTTTAAGTGTTCAGATAGATAGATAGCATTTATTCAAATGAAAATAAGATTCATGGACCATCAAGACAAAGAAAATACATAATAATGTGAATAAGGAAAGTTAATATAAAGAATGATTAATTATGATAGAATTTGAGCAATGAAATATTGTCTAGTAAAGTGTAAGGAGAAGTCTAAATCATATGTGATGAGCACATATAAGGAATTGCCATTGTTTCCAGGGTGAAGTTTGAGAAGCCAATGAAGAGTCCCCCCACATCTTGCCCTCACTGAATGTTGAAAGTTGCTGTGGTGCTGCACATGAAAAACTTTTGGTCAGTCCGAAAAGTATCACTTGCTCAGAGGGAAGAACCTGGTACCTGGTACCCAGAAGTGCCCGGATGTGGCTGGGCGGTGTCTGAAGGCTGCGAGCAGGTGCTCACAGGCAGAAAGCTCATGCAGCGCCTGCCAAGCCCAGATGATGTGGAAATGGCCCTGGAGATGTATAAGCTGTCTCTGGAGACTCAACGACTTGAGAAAGAGAGAGACAAATCGGTGAACACCCATCAGAAATTTTCTGAAAAAGAGGAAGCAAAGGACTTATTTTTTCCTTTAAGTCAATACACAGAATCTTCATTCATCAACTCTACTCTTCGTTAAGCACAATCACTCTAAAAAGTGTCTGGGCTAGAACTTTATTACTGCGAGAGAACATGTGTAGTTATTGGTAATCCAGCCTTTTGTGGCTCATACGTCTACTTTCCTGGACTTGAAGTACTGGGGGTGGGTGGCACAGAGTAGGCCATGGCGAGGCGTCGCCACAGCCCGGACGGTGCTTCTGCCACTGCTGCTCCGTGGAGATCGTCCCATGCCTGCCGGATTATATCTGCCCAAGACGCGAGTCTGGTTTCATCGAGGAGCTTCCAGGAGAGACCAGGGGCACAGAGGATGGTTCTGCCCCCTCCGCAGCCCTCACGGACTGGAACCGCTGGAACCGGCTGCCTTTGGAGAACGTGGACCAGGACCTCAGGTCCGCAGGGCCGCAGACAGTTCGCTCTCGGCATCGTTGACGGCGGCGTCGAGACCCCCACGCTCCCTCCGGGGGCGCAGGCTGACGACGGCAGGGACCCCGAGCGCCGGGGGGAGCGAGAGCCCGAGTCCCGGCACCCGCCCCCGGGGCCCCGCGCCGCCTCCCCCCGCGGCGGGCCACCGGCCGACACGAAGGCGCCCCCACGCTGGAGGGGGTCGCCCGGCGCCGACGGACATCGCGCCCGCCGCCGTCCCCGGCCCGGGTCCCTGGGGAGCTCCGCCCTCCGACCCCGCGGCCCGCGGCCCGGACGCCGTCCTCACGCGGCCGCTCAATCCGTCTGAGAACGCGGCCCCCACCGGCGGACGGAGAAGACCCAGGCCCTGCCCGCCGCCCCGGCCCCGAGGGGCACCGGGCTCCGGGCGGGAGCGCCCGTGTGCGAGGACGACCGTGCGCCGGGCCGGCGCGGGCGGCGGCTGCCCTGCACCCCCGGGTCCGCGAGGCCGCGGGGTGCCCTGGCGGGAGCAGGGGGTGCCCGCCCGCGCGCCCGCCCCGACCTGCCCCTTCTCCCGCCCTCGCCGCTGTCCCCGCCAAGCACGGCGGCTGCCCCGGCTGCCGGAAAAGCCTCACGGGACAGAACTCGGCCACGAACGCCCCGGGCCTGGCGGGGCTGAGCGTCTCCGCGTCCTCCTCCGCCTCCGGCTCGCCCGGCAACCAGAACGCCGCAAGGAGCTCCTGAGCCCGCGTCTGCCGGCGCCCACCCCGGTCCGCACCCACCCCCGCCCGGGGGACCCGAGGCTCCGGGGAAAGTGCGGGGCCTCTGCCCCCCACCCCCGGCCGGCGCCACGTGGCCCTCGCAGACCGTGTGCCCCGGCGGCGCCGCTCCTGGCTGGTCGGCACCGCGGGCCCGGCCTGTACCGGGGCGAGACCCGAGCCCGGCCCACGGGCCCCCTGGCTTGGGAAGGCCTGCGCCATACGGCCCCTGCCGGGGCACCGCGGCCTCCCTGGCCTCGCTGTCTGACCGCACCTTCTAAGCGTTCAGTGGCGGAAAGGTTTTCATAATTTTAAATTATTACTGCTTTGAAATAAATGGACGTTTTCGCTCACATGCTGGCCATGCGTGAGCTGTGGCAAGATGGGGCCCAGCTGCTCCGCCAGTGCTGCGAGCACCGCCAGGACAGGCCGTGTGGGCCCCCCAGCCTCCGCCTCGGCTGCCTCCACAACCCAGAGTTTGGGGGCTCGGGACCATCAGGATGACCAGCAAAATTCAGGAACAAAACTGCTACAGCAGACTTTTTTAAAGGAAAAAAATATGTGTATCTTGAAAGTCATTTAAAATACACCGCTTACAAAGGAAAAAAAAAAAAAAAAAAAAAAACTTGGTTTCAATCCACACTTCAGGACTCCCTGGAAACTTGCGTTCTGGGCCACTTGTAAAGCTGTTTAGGTACAAATGTCATCTCTGAGGTGCTCCACTGCAAATTTGAAAAAAGGCCAGTATCAGAAGAAGCTCTTGGCTGCTGAGGTCTCCTGGTCACCATGAACTTGAAGAAGTGAGTGCTATAGCAGCAGCCTTAACTACAGAATCTGGGAACTGGTGTACCCCTGCATACCAGATACCGGAGATGTCATTTCCAAAGCAGACTGGAAGCACGTTTTTGGAATTCTCTCCAATGTCTTCTACTCAAAAAGACTGACATCTTAACACTTCACTATATTATATATATATATATATATATATATATATATATATATATATATATATATTTAAAAGGTCTAGATCTATTTATGTAAAAAATCAAGAGCGAGTGGATAACCCAAGTTTGGATAAATGGTGCATAATAAATTTATTCATTTTTTGCTGTTGTACATTGGATTTATTTTTGTATTTTGGTTTTGTGAGCATGTCTGCTCATGCAAATAATCAAGAGATTCTCTTTCCTGACAGCATCTTCCGATAGGTGGAATATCTGGGTTATAAAATTTGTGGATTGTCAATTCTACTGAGCAATGCCACTTACTGTTTTAAAGTGATTTCATTTATATTTCTACTAACAGGGTAATCATATTACATAAAAATAATAGAAGTATGGTTGATTGTGGCAAGTTAAAGAAATATAAATAACTCACTCTTATTAAAATCCAAGGGGCGCAGTAGCTCACGCCTGTAATCCCAGCACTTTGGGAGGCCGAGGTGGGTAGATCATGAGGTCAAGAGATTGAGACCATCGTGGTCAACATGATGAAACCCCGTCTCTACTAAAAATACAAAAAATTAGCTGGGCATGGTGGCGCGTGCCTGTAATCCCAGCTACTCAGGAGGCTGAGGCAGGAGAATTGCCTGAACCCAGGAAGCGGAGGTTGCGGTGAGCCAAGATCGCGCCATTGCACTCCAGCCTGGGTAAGGAGCGAAACTCTGCCTCAAAAAATAAATAAATAAAATAAAATCCAAGGGATTTGAGGGAAGAACAATTTATATATTGAGCATCAAATACTTCAAATAAGTTTTGGAAGACATCCAGAGGAGTGTAACTACTTTCTTGTAGTTTATCAAAATCCCGTAATAAGGTTAAGCAGGTAGGAATATAGGCACGTTTGTATTTCAGAAAGCATTCGGGCCTAGATGAAATAGAAGGGCTTCAACCCAGCAAGAGAACAGAACAAGTGTGTGTGTGTGTGTGTGTGTGTGTGTGTGTGTGAAAAACAGTCTGACTCTGTCGCCCAGACTAGAGTCAGTGGCACAACCCCAGCTCAGTGCAACCTCTGTCATCTGGGCTCAGGCAATCATCCAATTTAAGACTCCCAAGTAGGTGAGATTACAGGCGTGCACCATCATGCCTGTCTAATTTGTGTGTGTGTGTGTGTGTGTGTGTGTGTGTGTGTGTGTGTGTGTTTTGTGGAGATGGAGTTTCACCAGGTTGCCCAGGCTGGTCTTGAACTTCTCGGCTTGACTAGTCTATCTATCCAGGCCTCCCAAAGTGCTGGAATTATAGGCATGAGCCACTCTTCCAGGTCCTAAAATCTTTTCTCATGGCAACTGCTGTCATGTAAACTTTACCCTCAGAAAAGATAAGACTACCCTCATCTGTTGGATTTCAATTTAGGTGTTACTTCTCTTAGGAAAACTTTCAGGATGACTGTCCCTTCCTTTGTATCACCTACTAGACCATGAGCTCCTTAAGGATTGAGTTTTCATTTTTTAAATTTTTTAAAAAATTTAATTTTCGGGACTCATGTGCAGAACATGTAGGTTTGTTACTATTTTGGCTCCAATCCCTATCAATATGGAGAGTCCATAGTAGACACTCATTTTGTGAGTAACCAGAGAAGTGCACACACGAGCTCCTCTGAGACATTCTGGGCTTTGAACAGACGAGCTACACTGCATTGTAGGAATTGCACAATGCCTTTGTTACGGGGTTTGGCTGAACATACGAACAGACTTTTTGTGATGTCATTGATAGAGAGTTGGACAGTGTTATAGATGTGGGACAAGGTGAATATTATTATTCTATAAAATGCACCAAAACCTGCACAATACTTGAAAGCTGTGTAAACTTCCAATCAATTCTGCCAGCATGCAAGAAGCATTTCCCGCAAAATATTGTATGCAGTTCTGAGGCTTAGGAACATACTTTGGCAACATATTTAATATCACTGAGAGAAAAACAGTTTTCAGAGACAGACTGCCTGGGTTCAAACCCTACTTAATTTGAATATAACTATTCAAATTATTAAAGTTTCCTGTTCTTACATTTATTAATCTTTAAATTAGTATGAAATATTATTTATCTCATGGGGTTGCTGTAAGAATTAAGTAAGCTAGTACTTAGAACAGCTTGTAGCATATAATTTGTAATTAATAAATGTCTGATGTTTTCATTTGAATGACAGTATATTTTAGTTAGGTAATGAAATACTGCTTTTTCTCTCTTACCTATTCTGCGTGATGACACAGTTATAGTATAATAGATGGTAACTTTTTCAACCTCTAGCACTAAAGTTTGCAATTATTGCTCATTCTTTTTTATGCATCTCATAAATGCTCATTGTTTATTTCTGTCTAATTCAGGGCATTCTACACGACACAGCATTGAATTTTTCCTGAAAAGTGAGAGTAGTAGAAAGCCTTTCTTCTCTACACTTAGGTAGATAATATACAACATTTTAAGAAGTGTTTGGAGCAGTTTTCAAAAAACAACATTTATGGAAGACTCTGCATATATGTATCTATGATTACCTTTTCTAACTTTTTTGGATCTATCTTTTGAAGCATAATGCTGATCAAATGACACCTCAGAAAACATACTAATTTGCAATGCCATGGATTGATTAAAAAGACAGCCACTGCATCTTTTACTAGGACATGCTTTTATAAGGTTTATAATTGTTTTAATGTCTGTTAATATGTAAATGGTGACTTTTATTTAGATTTTTACTTTTTCAGTTTCTAGCAAGGTTTGTTAATTTTTAGTTTATAGAAATGACCGAAATCCGCAAACTTTAGATAATCTGTTAATACAAGTATGTGTAAACATTGGTGATTTATTAAATCATGGTAAACAACAACAAAATCTGCTAGTATGGCGACTGTGTTAAAAATATCTTTTATACACTATTAAAGATAATTATGCATGTAATTATTCTGTAAATAGCATCTGGGTGCCTTGGCTAAGGCCTGAAATTCCAGCACTTTGGGAGTTGGAGGCAGATAGATCACCTGAGGTCAGCAATTTGAGACCAGCTTGGCCAACATGGTGAAACCCCCATCTCTACTAAAATTACAAAACTTAGCCAGGAATGGTGGCAGACACCTGTAACCCCAGCCGCTTGGGAGGCTGAGGCAGGAGAATTGCTTGAATCTGGGAGGCAGAAGTTACAGTGAGCTGAGATCATGCCATTGCACTCCAGCCTGGGTGACAGAGGGAGACTCCGTCTCAAAAAAAGGTAACAATAATGATTATTATTCTGTAAATAACTATTATATAATTTTAAAAATATGAATACATACATTGCTTTAGATATTTGTGTACATATATGTAAAGTATCTGTAGTGAAATTATTCAAAAAGGTGTATGAATTGAAAAAAGATTTTATTTTTATATAAAACAATCATTATGAAATGGTCATAAAATAGTAAAAATAAGAAAAAAAGCTTAATACAACTAATTCCACTAAGCATTATATATACAATTATTTGAAACACAATTGAGTTCCTCCAACACTTTTTTAAACAAGGGAGTTACACAGTACAGATGTGTTGTAATCCCAGTTAATGTTTTATCTTTGGACATATTCTGTTAAATAATGGCTAGGCACTTAAGCAATTATAATTTTAAAACTCACAGTAAGAAATAAAATTTTAAAAGTTAGCATGTGGCTGGGCACGGTGGCTCATGCCTGTAATCCCAGCACTTTGGGAGGCTGAGGTGGGAGGATCAGCTGAGGTCAGGAGTTCCAGACCAACCTGACCAACATGGTTAAATCCTTTCTCTCCTAAAAATACATAAATTAGCTGGGTGTAATGATGGGCACCTGTAATCTCAGCTACTTGGTAGGCTGAGGCAGCAGAAGAATTACTTGAACCAGGTAGGGGGAGGTTGCAGTGAGCCAAGATTCAACCATTGCACTCCAACCAGAGCAACAGAATGAGACACTGTCTCAAAAATAAATAAAAGTTAGCATGTGCAAAATAAAAACATATTTAATGAAATAATTGTTTTACATGAAATATTTCTTTGAACAAGTTGTGTAAAGTCAACTTTCTTGCATCCCAAACTTGTCTGTTGAGCTTTGAGCCCCCAAGTGTGGTTTTCTGTACTATATAATCTAATCAGCCAATTTACCCCTTCCTGTGCAATCTAATCAGTTTCAGGAAGTGGGTGTGGTCTTGTGTGGGCCCTTACACACTAAAAGGATGCCCATCCACGGACCTCTCCTTCAGTGAGGACCCACTGGATTTCTGGCTTTTGGGCTTTGGAGCACCAGGAGTTACTTCTAATCTGGTTATCGACAGAGCTTCTAAAAAGACACCATTCATAGTAGTCTTGTGAGTATCAAATTTACAGTAAACCCATCATGCTTACTTTTTCTCTTAAAAATACTTTAAATTTACCTGACAGCATGCTTGGGTCTTTTCTAAGCAAACAAGTAGCTGTCCTAGTGATTTTACATCGAATCAAGATAAAGTGTCTTTTATTTGGAACAGCATTTTTGTACCCTTGCTATTTGATTTTTTTTTCTGTATTGTTGGATTTTTTAGGTATGAAAAGATATCTTTCCAGGGTTTCATGCAGTGATAGAACCCATCAAATACCTAAAATGTTCATTGAAATGTGGGAATGTAGTAATGGTTATTATGTTCACCACAGTAAAATTTTAAAATGTTGAATTGCTTTGAAAATTCTTGTTGGAAAAGTCCTATTTGCTGTCTCTTCACAATTTTCAGTTTGCAGACTACACTTGAAAGCTGTTAAAAATAAATCTAACTGGCCTAGTGTGCTGGCTCATGCTTGTAGTCCTAGTACTTTGGGAGGCCGAGGCTGGGAGATCTCTTGAGGTCAGGAGTTAGAAACTAGCCTGGCCAAAATGGTGGAAAACCGTCTCTGCTGAAAACATGAAAAAATTATCCTGGCATGGTGGTGGGTGCTTGTAATACCAGCTAATTGGGAGGCTTAGGCAGGAGAATTGCTTAAATCTGAAAGCTGGAGGTTGCAGCAAGGTTGCAACAAAAAAGGAGGGAAGGAAGGAAGGAAGGAAGGAAGGAAGAAGAATTGGGGGCTACACTTCCATTAACTGCATTTCTGAATTTTCTAGTTGAGCACAGAAAACCTAAAGCATGTCTTCACTTTTTTGTTATTTTAGAAGATAATTTATTAGTTCTTTATGAATTCTTGCTATTATAGTTTAAATACTATTTCAGAATGTGAAAGTGTTCTCTCTGATCATCTGAATTGACTATGGAAAAGTTTCTAAATTAAGACATTATTTACATTCAATTTATTGAAAGGAAGAGTTTTGATGTTAAATCTAAAAGGACTAATTCAATGAATGATAATTTTGGGAGTTGACAGTTGAAGTCCACTTTGATTGATTAATCAATCTTAGATAAAACCTATTCATAGTTGTCTAAGAAAACTTCACAGGTGAGTTTGGAGGCAGGGAGTGTAGAATAATAGCGTAGATACTAAGTGTCTTTCGTATATTATCATCATGGAATCTTTGAGAGAGATAGAATGACAGAGACAGGAAGAGATTCAGAATGTGCTTCTTCATTAATCAGCTTATATAAGTGACTCAGAACGCATCCCCACATTGACCCTCTTCCCAGGATTTAAGCTTGTCTAAGTAATTGGGAATGATTGAGAGCACTGCTTGTTTAACAATAATACCATGAGGACTCTCGTCTCATTTTCCCATTTGAATCACAATTGAATCTTCATATCCATGGGTTTCATACCCATGGATTCAACTAATCTCAGATAAAAAATATTTGCAGGAAGAAAAAGCAGCTGTACATGCATTTTTTTGAGACAGTCTTGCTCTGTCACCCATGCTGGAGTGCGGTGGCCAGATCTTGGCTCACTGCAACCTCTGCTTCCTGGGTTCAAGCGATTCTCCTGCCTCAGCCTCCAGAGTAGCTGGGACTACAGACATGTGTCAACATGCCCAGTTAATTTTGTTGTATTTTTAGTGGAGACTAGGTTTCACCGTGTTAGCTAGGATGGTCTCAGTCTACTGACCTCATGGTCTGCCAACCTCAGCCTCCCAAAGTTCTGGGATTAGAAGCTTGAACAACTGCACCCAGCCAAACATGTACATATTTTTAACAATCTTCTTGCTGTTCCTAAACAATCTTCTAAAAAAGGGTAGCTGAACAAATTAACAAGTAAGAGCCAACTATAGGCTTCCTACAAGAAACGCACTTCACCTATAAAGACACATCGAGATTGAAAATAAAGGGATTGGAAAAGCTATTCCATGCAAATGGAAACCAAGAAAGAGCAGGAGGAGCTACACTTATAGGAGACAAAGTAGATTTCAAGACAAAAACTGTAAAAAGAGGCAATAAAGTTTATTATATAATCATCAATTCTTTAAGAGAATATAACTATTATAAATATATATGTACCCAGCATTGGAGCACTCAGATATATAAAGCAAACATTATTAGAGAGACAAACCCCAATAAAATAATAGCTGGAACTTTAGCACCCACTTTCAGCACTGAACAGATTATCTAAATAAAAAATCAACAAAGAAGCATCAGACTTAGTCTACACCATAGACTAAATGAACCTAATACATATTTACAGAATATTTTGCCCAACAGCTTCAGAATACACATCTTTCTCCCCAGCACATACAACAGTCTCAAAGATTGACCGTATGGTAGGACACAAAACATTTTTTTAAAACATGAAATTACATTAAATATGTTTTTCTATGGGATATGACAAAAGCAGTATGAAGGGGGAAGTTTATTTGTAATAAACACCTACATAAAAAAGTAGAAAAACTTCCAATAAACAACCTAATGTTGCATCTTAGAGAAATAGCAAAGCAAAAGCAAAACAAACCCCAAATTTGTAGAAGAAAAGCAACAAAGACCAGAGCAGAGGCCACACGTGGTGGCTGATGCTGGTAATCTCAGCACTTTGGGAGGCCGAGGCAGGCAGGTCACCTGAGGTCAGAAGTTTGAGACCAGCCTGCCCAATATGGCAAAATCCAGTATCTACTATAAATACAAAAACTAGCTGGGCATGGCGGCTGGAGCCTGTAATCCCAGCAACTTGGGAGGCTGAGGGAGGAGAATTGCTTGAACCCAGGAGGCAGAGGTTACAGTGGGCTGAGATTGTGCCATTGCACTCCAAGTTGGGTGACAGAGCAAGACTTCATCTGAAAAAAAAAAATTAAAACAAAAAAATGAAATTGAGACCAAAAAAATACAAAAGACCAATAAAATTTCCATAGTACCTAGTGCAATCTACAAGGCCAATGCAATCCTTATCAAACTACCAATGGTGTTCTTTACAGAAACAGAAAAAATAATTCTAAAATGTATATGAAGCAACAAAAGACCCAGAATAGCCAAAGAAATCATGAGCAAAAAGAACAAAGTTGGAGGCATCACACTGCCTGACTTCAAGTTATACAACAAAGCCATAATAACCAAAACAGCATGGTACTGGCATAAAAACAGACACATAGACTGATGGAGCAGAATAGAAAACCAAAAACTAAATCTGCATAATTACAGTGAACTCATTATTGACAAAGGTGCAAGAACATACATTGGAGAAAGGATCATGTCTTACATAAATGGTCCTGGGAAAATGGAGTATCCATAGGCAAAAAATGAAACTATTATAGATAGTTTCTCACCAAATAAAAAACCACAGAAAAATGGATTAAAGACTAAAATCTAATACCTGACACTATAAAATTACCAGAAGAAAACGCTGGGGAAATGCTCTACGACATTGGTCTGCATAAAGATTCTTTGTGTAAGATCTCAAAAGCATAGGTAATCAAATTAAAGCAGACAAATAGCATTACATAAAGTGAAAAGGCTTCTGCGCAGCAAAAGAAACAACCAAGTGAAGAAACAACCCATAGAATGGGAAAAAATACTTGCAAACTGCACATCTGACAAGTACTAATAACCAGAATATATAAGGTGCTCAAACAATCCAGTAGTAAGAAAACCACAATCCAATTTAAAATGGGCAAAAGATCTAAAGAGACATGTTCCAAAAGATGACATACAAGTGGCGAACGGGTGTGTGAAAATATCCTCAGTGTCACTAATTATGTATATTTTTAAAAAGGCAAAACTACAATGAGATAGCATCTCACTCTCGTTAAAATGGATTTTACCCAAACGCTAGGGAATAGTGAATGCTATCGAGGGTGTGCAGAAAAGGAAAGCCTTGTACACTGTTGGTGGGAATGTAATTAGTGCAACCACTATGGAGAACAGTTTGGAGCTTCCTCAACAATGTAAAAACAGTGGGATCCAGCAATCCCACGGCTGGGTATATACCCCAAGTAAAGGAAATCGGTACATTGAAGACATCTGTACTCCCATGTTCACTGCAGCACTATTCACAGTAACCCAGATTAAGGATTGACCTGTGTCCATCATTGGTTGGATGGATAAAGAAAGTCTGGTACATACATGTCCGACCAGCAGGAGCTGGTCAGTAGAACCGAGGATGCCAGGAGGAAAGCTGGCATGGCCTGCAGCACATCCAGCAAGGAAATGCAGAGCCATGTGTCCCCGAAGGCCAAAACCCGGGACCGATACTGTTCTCTCGTGGTGAGGCTCATCATGTATTTTCCAGACATTCCTGACAAGAAACCTCAAGTTTCCGTCAGTGATCCTAGGAACGCTCTCCAGAGCCTGCCACGCTGGCCGGCTGCAGGAGCCACGGGAATTGGCCTCCCCGGACGGGACAGCCGGTGGGCGGCCTTGGCGCTGTTGGGCAGCCGATGCTCCTCTCGGGCAGCTGCCCGGGGAACCTCGGGGAGGCCCCTTGGCATGACTGTGGTGCCTAAGGCAGGTCTTCAGACCCGGCTGCCACTCCATGGGTGGCACAGCAGCAGCAACGTTGCGTCCAGCAGGCGGCGCTACAGCCGCAGCGGTTCCAGGCTCAGCAGAGTGATGCGCAGCAGCAGCAGTTCCAGGCAGCGGTGCAGGTGCTGCGACAGCAGCAGCGTCCAATTACAGTGAATCGTCAAAAGCAGCAACAGACACAGCAGCAGTCTCATGCTGCTGCAGGAGCACAGGGCACAGCTGCGGCTACAGCAGCAACAGGAGCAGCAGCAGCAGCAGCAGCAGCAGCAGGCTTTGCGGGCCCAGTGTCAATACAGAGCCACCAATGCAGTAGCTGCAGCCTGCCGCCTCCCAGGTCCCGCCCCAGCAGCCGCAGCAGATACGTCACCCACAGCACCACTGACCGCTGCCAGAGTCCCGGCAGCCTCCAGTTGCTCGGAGCGCACCACCGCAGCTCCCGCCACAGTCACAGTCACAGACGGAGCCTTTGGTGTGGCAGGTGCAAGCCTTCCCCCAACAGATGCTGTATGCCCAACATGCCTTCTGGACGCTCTGACAGACCACTCTCAGCGGTGTCCCCTGGAGACCCTGTGCCTGAGAGCGCCCTGGAGAAACGCAAGCATGACCTGGAGGTACCCAAGCCCCCACTGCCCCCGGTGCCGCGGACCACACAGCAGCACCTGCCTGGCCGCTCCTGGACGCCGCCCTGGCCTGCATCTGCCCTCCGTCCTGAACGGTTCCCTGCCCCACGCCTTGGAGCTGCTCAGCACCAATACCCTTCCAAAGGAGGCAAATCAGATACGCATCTATTTCAGCGAGCAGACGAGTGACTTTAAATAGAATGGGAGGCAGGTTTGCCCTAAGCAATCCCCAGCTAAAGTTTAACTGAGTGATTTGGGGGGCTCAAGAAATTTTCCTTTCACAGGCACAAAGGGAACTCCGGGTCTCCTGAGAGCATCTTGTGTGTGAGCTCGCCGCACCTCCACTCTTTCTACAGGAGAACACTCAGGACGCGAGAGAAACTCTTCATACACAGTCCTCGATTCTCTGATCGCAGTTTTGGGTTCAGGCTCCCTGCTTTCCGCATCTGGACGCCGCAGGCGGAAGCCAGGTTCCGGATCCGCTGCCAGGCTGCCTCTGGAGGGAGCGTGGGCCTAGAGGCTGCTGGCTCCACGCTCCCAACTGAATCTTAGCCAGGAGGAGCTTCTGCCCAGCACTGAGGGCACCCGGAGGCATCGGAGATCCTGTCCCCCGTACCCCCGCCGGCTCTCAGTCGATGGCAGCACCCACGACTCCCTGCGCTCTGCGCCACTGTGGACTGTGCAGCCCTTGCAGGAGCGCGGCACCTCCCTGTGCTGCCCACACTCGGGACCCCGAGCAGTTCTCTGGCGACGGAAGTTTCCCTATGGTTTATTATTTATTTATTTATTTATTTATTTGAGACAAAGTTTGGCTTTGTTGTCCAGGTTGGGGGTGCAGTGGCCCGATCTTGGCTCACTGCAACCGCCTCCTCCCAAACTCAAGCGAGTTCAAGCAATTGTCATGCCTCAGCCTCCTGGGTAGCTGGGATTGCAGACCCGACCACCAGCCCAACTGATTTTTTATATTTTAGTAGGGACGGGGTTTCACCATCTTGCCGAGGCTGAGCTCAGGCAATCCGCCCGTCTCAGCCTCCCAAAGTGCCTATACTAGATCAGTGTATATTCTACCATATTAGCATAGTTTTAGTGTAGAAATCATCCAGCAATGCTAGTTTTCCTTACTTGATGCCCACCTGTTAAATATTAGTCCACGTAATCTTCATGAAAGGATTTTGAGGAACAATTTTTTAAAGTACATTCTGTCTGGTCAGTCGTAACTCGATTCAAAACCCCATTCTGCCTTCTCCTCGCTGTGTGACCCTGGGCATACTGATGAACTCCTAATCAGGCCACAGTTTCCACACATGTAAAATTGTCATAGCTACCTTCCTAGATTTTTTTTAAAGGAAAACAAAAGTAATATTATAGATAAATAAATGTAAACTATTTAGGAGAAACCTTAGTTCAAATTACGAAGCATTTAATGTGTTACACTTTCCTCAAAGCTTCATGTTGTTCATATTACCCTGCCCTGTGAAAGTTACCTGATGAAGTCTGAACCCCCTGTTCTAAATTGTTCTCTTCTTCCTTCACCCTAAAAAATAAGATTTTTAACCCCCTGTTAAATCTGTAACAATTTTATGATTAATTCCTATTAAAATGGCCACAGCTATTAAAGTTTAAAACAGGCTAAGGATCCCTTACCTTGGGACCAAAAGTGCTATGGATTTTTTTTTATTTTTTAGAGTTTGAAATATTTGAATATATATATATATATATATATATATATATATATATATATATATATAAAATGAGTTATGTTGGGGATGTGATCCAAGTCTAAACAGAAAGGTCATTTACGTTTTGTGTACACCTTATACAAATACCCTGAAACTACCTGGACATATTATTTTAAATAATTTTTGCATAAAGCACAAATCTGACTGCATTTTGACTGTGACCCATCACCTAAGGTCAGAGGTGGAATTTTCCACGTATGGTATTATGCCAGCACTTCAAACGTTTCAGATTTTGGTCATTTCAGATTTCAGTATTTTGGATTAGGATGCTCAGTCTGTGTGTTATTCCACCTAGGATTTTTCTGTATCTAAGGGTAGACTCTAATGACTTTGAAAAGATAAGAGAATCTTTTCCCCTTTGCCAGGGAAGAATATATTTTTTTCTCTCTGGAGTGTGAAATCACACTCAGTAAACGTTTACCCTTCCACATACAACACTAATGTGGCTACATTATTACTGAGCTCTTACATGCCTAGATTCAGCTATTGAATATGTATATTAAATCTGCAGAAGGCCCAAATATGCACATTTAGATGGACTAGGGAGGCGAGGGGCAAGCTGCAGCTGAGGCTGCACCCTGCACTCACAGTGGGCCAGCTTGAGTACGGCTGGGCAGAGGCATCAGGCTGGGGGTTGACGTGGTTCTCAGGCCTCCAGACCTACGTCTGGGGCTGAGGGACAAGGGCAGTGCCACAGGGGCACAGAGCTGGTGTCCCAGGGGCTGGGGATTTCTGCCGATGCTGGGGTGGAGGCTTGGGTCCCACTGTCTGTAGGATGCAGGAAGGGCCGAGTGTGGATGGGGTCCACACTTGCGATGCTTCCTGAATGTCTGCATTTAGCACTAAGCCCTTGCCTGCAGCCCTGGACTCGGGGCTTGGGGTTCAGAAGAAGCTTCCAGAGTGGCACTGGGCCTGAGGGGCCAGGAGCCCATCTCTGGTGCTCAGCAGTCCCTGGATCCTTCCAGGAGTTGACACTTGGTCAGGGAGGCCTGGGGTTCAAGGTGGTCAGGGTTCTCACGGGCAAGCTGCAGATGTTGCCGGCTGGGCTGAGGAGCTCCATCACATACCCCAACACGGAGACACCAGCTTCACATAAGATCACAGTCTGAGCAGATGTGCATTTGGGAAACACGTCGGCGAGGACAAGGACCAACTGGAGGAGCAGCTGCCCTGGACAGTCCAGCCTGGCTCAGACCAGAACCCGGCAGATTGCCAGGAACACATTCCTTCTCTATGCAGTGGGGGCTCAGTCAGCTTCCCTGGGTAGTCCCTGACCTGGGCTCTCCTGTTCCTGGGATCAGTAAGGGAGGGAGCCCTGGGCCCTAGTTGGGGACCTGGTGTGGGCAGGGGAGGGTTTCAGAGCCGGAAGAATATGTGTGGGCTGAAGGTGGCAATGCTGGGATGACAATGGGCCCAGCAGGGAGCCTGGGGTCGGGGGACGTGGGTGCCAAGGCCCAGAAGCCGGGAGGAGGCAGGAGGGACCGCACTGTGCCTAGAACCTGGGAAGGGACTGAAGGGTCCCCAAGGCAGGTCCCCAGTTTAAAGTCTCAGGTGTCCTCTGCTGTGGCCACAGATGTCCAGGGAACTGGAAAGCCCCCTGCATGGAGCTGAGTCGGGCAGGGCTGCACACCCATTGCGGGCACCCCAAGTGCAGGGTGGGCCACTGGGAGCTGGCCTAGGGGTGCAGCTGCTCCCCGGCTGACAACAATTCACCAGTGGCTGCCCTGGCTCAGATGTCCCTCATGGCCATGGCGTGAGGACACAGTGGAGAGTGGGTGCCGGCTCACAGGTCAGTGAGGACAGTGGAGGTGTTGGGGACTCGGGGGAGGGGAGTAGCACTCGGCAGGCCCCTGGCCAAGCCTGGACGACGATGGGGCACGTGGAAGGGCAGGGAGTGCCATGTGCCCGGCTGTGCACTGCAGACACTGGGGCCCTCTGCTGCCCATCCTGGCGGCCACAGTGAGGATGTTCTGTGCTCCTTGAAGGGCATCAAACTCCTCCCTTCCTGGGTCCTTGGACAAGGCATGTTGTCTGGGATCCCCCAACCAGTCTCACAGGGTCTGGTGAGTATGGCAGTGGGACAGGGCCACTCTTGGCCCAGGCTGCAGTGAGCGCTTGGCCAACCTGGCCACAGGCTGGTCACTGGGGACCTGGTGTTTGCGGCCCACAGGCCTAAGAACCCCAATACCAGTCCCAGCCCAGGCCCCCCAAGGCTGGGCAGATGAGGCTGAGAGGGCCCTGTTCCCTGGGACCCATCCCTGATAGGCTGGGCTGGGCTGTGCAGAGACACACCTGCTCTGGGGTTTGTGGGTGGGGACACTTCTGGGCCTGCTTCTGCTGGCCCCAAGGACAGATGTGGCCGCCCTGGCAACAGCCATGCCAGAGGCTCGGGAGCCAGGAGAGCACAGAATCCAGGCCGGCCAGGACCCCATTAGTTACAGGGGCTGCAGATGCAGAGGGGCTCTCTGGGGTATCAGCACCAGGAGGTGGATAGGGGCTGCAATCCCCCAACCCAAGGCTGGGACAGAGGATGAGCCAGCCCCCACCCTTGCCCACCCAGCATTCCCCAGGGCCTGTTGTCACCCTGCACACAAGAAGCTGTCCCAGGCTGTCATCATTTTACACTGCCCAGGCCCTCCCCTCGGAATCCCTGATTAGTGGCTATGGCCACCCTAGTCCCTCCCACTAACCCTGAGCAGGGACTCTGCCCCCATCTGCTCTGCTGCCCAGCCCACCCCCGTGTGGCGCATACTGGGCTGGAATACAGGATCCTAGGATGGTGCATGAGTGGGCAGCCCCAGCACCCAGGCAGTGGGGGGCCAGGGAGGAGATGCCCCTGCTGAGCACAGCACAGTCACTGCAGACAGTGGGTCTGCCTCAGCTTTGAGGACCCAGCAGCACGCAGTAGGTGCTCAGTAAATGCTAGAGGAGTAAGTGAGTGTCCACGTGGTGCGAAACTCCTGTGCCCGGGAGCCCAGCCCAGACTCCAGCACTGTGGCGTCCATTTCTCCCAACCCGAGGCCCCCTCAGCGACACCCTGAGGCCCCTATATAAACACATTTCTTCCAGGTCCATGTGGACCTCAGGGCCCACTGGGATACCCAGGACCTCGAGATGTCAAGGTCCCCCAGACTGGGGGTAAAGAACTGTGTGGAAGGGAGTGAGATGGGGTCTCAGGAGCTTGCTCCTTCCACCCCTCCGCCATCCCTGGCCACTCTGTCCTCCTGTAATTCCAAGGTGCAGATGGAATTCAGGGTCTCAAGGGCCTGAGTGCAAAGGTGACTTCCCAGCACCTCACTCCTGCCATCGCTGCTCCTGAGCCTGCCCTTGCACCCATGTCCTCAGAATCCTCCATGAGAGCCCCCGGCCCTCTATCATCCGTGGGGTCCTCTCACCTCCGCCTTGCTTAGGGAAGGGTGGCTTTCTAAGGTTCACAGGTGACACAGGGGTGAAAGGAGTCAGGTTGAGTAGAGACCGCACACTGGCCCCAGCTCCATGTCCTGATGATTCTGCACTCTGGAGCCCCCAAGCGCCGGTTCATTCCCCGGAGGCCCTGGGCTCCTCAATTCCAGTGCTGGCATCCTTGGGGGCCTGGTCCCTGCAGGTGGCAACCCTGATCTGCATCACGCTGGTCCTGGATCGCCACACCCTCTATACTCTATGGGCCCCTCTCCTGCCACAGCCCCTGGGATCTGCCGGCCCCACTCAGCCTCACTGAAGCGTTTTTCTCCTCGGGGCCCAGACCTCATCTCCAGTCCTCCACACTCACCTCTCCCAGCCTGTCACTCAGGGCGAGGTTGGAGCCCTGGTTCCACAGGAGAGGATGGTTCAAAGGGGCAAAAGGAACACAATGAACCCTGAGCCACCCCCAGGACTCAAGGCAAAGTGAGGACGGGAGGAGAGATCTGTGCCTGGCCCCTCTAGGGATGTGAGCTCTAGGGTCAGGGCTGGCGTTGGGGGCGCCCATAGCTGACATCGTCCAGTCAATTGAAAATGGCCAGGCATTAATCGTGCTCCTCTCTCTGTATATGGCTCCTTCTGAATGCTGATGGGTTGAGGCGGGTACAGAAGGAGTGAAGGAAAAGCCCCTGATGTGGAGAGTTGACTGGAGATGAGGCACAGAGTGGCTGCTGGCAAAGTGAAAGTGCCCAGACTCAGAGCAGCAGCCCCTTCGAGAAGGGAGCATCCAACAGCAGTGAGACCTGTGGGCTCCAGGGCTGGCTCCCCGCAGACCTGGCCGTGTGCTGGCGCTGTGCTGATGTGTCCTTTCCATCCTGTGAGGTGGGTGCGGTGTGGATGGTCCTGTTTTGCACGTGAGACTTTGCAGAGGCCCAGGGAGGCTTGGTCATCACATGTGCAGTGACAGGCAGGCAGGGGGCTGAGCCAGGGCAGTCTGCTTGCAGAATCGCTGCTCCCAATCCGGGCGCCCCACAGCTGCCTGGGCAGGAGGAGCCTTGCAGCATCAGGAGGAGGAAGACAGGTGGGGAGTCGGCGTGAGGTGCCACGTGCACACAGGGCAGGGCCTGCGGGGGACCGTCTTGGTGGAGCAGGAGTGGGTGCTGGGGCAGGTGGTGCTGAGGTCAGCAGGGGGCTGCAGTGACCCTGAAGGACTTGACGGGTCTGCAGGCACGGGGAAGCCGGATCCCGGTACTAGAATTGGGGAAAATTCAATCTCTGGAAGGAGAGACTGTGAAATACGGCTGTGGGGCAGGAGATAAGGGGCTAGGAGCTGGGGTGCGGGGGTGCATTGAGGAATGGGGCATGGCCCTCACATGTGAGGATTGGGGTCTCCAGAGTGGAGTGGCACCTGGGCCTCCTCTCTCTCCTAATTGCTTCCTGTCCCTCCACAGGGCAAGCTGGGCGCTCCTGGTCTGCCTGGCCTCCCCGGATGCCAGGAGCCCAGGGTGGCACCGGGTGTGTGCCCCTCCTCCATTTTACTTCCCGGACTTCGGATGCCAGGAAGCACAGACCAGCAGAGCTGCGGGAGGCCCTCAGGAGCCTTTAGCCAGCCCCCAATCTACAGATGAAGACAGAGGCCCCGAGAGCAGCAGGGGTTTGTCCCCGGCCACCTCGTTATGGGCAGCACCTGGGCCTCCGTGCCGCTGCTGCCTCCATGGCCTCTCTGGGCGTCCTCTGCCCCTTCCTGAGTCGGACTTCTCATAACTTCTCAATTTCTGCACTGCTCCATCCTCACAGGGGCTCCTGGGCTTTCCTGGAGTCACTGGGGAGAAGGGAGCCTGGGGAAGCTGGGGGACAGGGAGAGGGTGTCAGGGGAAGGGTGGGAGGGGGTGGAGGCACCCCTGGGCAGTCATGCCCCAGGGGATGTCCACTCCCTTCCCACCAGGGCCTTGGCGAGAACAGGGCCTCATGGTAACTGCAAGGGAGAGAAACAGGGGTCAATGTCCAAAGGGGTTTGTTTGGGTTTTTCTGACAACCCCACTTCCCCGCTGTGGAACTCTAGGTTCCACAGGGTCAGCAGGTGCCACTGAGAAGTCTAGAGCTAAGGTCGCTGCAAGGTCCCTTCTGCCCCCTGCCCACCGAGCCCCAGCTCTCCCTTAAGCCCCTGACCTTGGGGACAGCTGGGGAGCAGCTCCTCCCCCTCTCTGTTTCCCCCATAGGGCACATTGGGGGTGATGGCCTCCATGAGTCCCCCAGAGAGAGGGCGTGTGTGGCATGAGTGTCTCTCTCCATGCTCGCAGGGAGTCTGGGTGAGCCAGCTCCCTCCTCACCCCAGCGGGAACCCCAGCCCCTGCCCCACGCTCCTGACTCAGCCCACCTCTGTCCCTAGGGTCCTCCTGATTGATGTGTGTGGCCCTCTGCCTCCCTTTCCCCAGGTCATACACTCTAGTCTTTTCTCAGGGGTCAAGAGAAGCCCCTTCCCCGGGGGGGCCTCTGCTGTCTCACGGTGGTGACCCTGGAGCTCTCCTCCGGGCCTCTGCCCCAGGAATGGCCCTAAGCAATGACCTCTATTTCTGTGTGTCCTCCGGGGCCACAAGGTGCTCTGGGAGGCATTGCAAACCTGGGTCCCCCTGGAGAGACAGTCACTGGGAAGGGGTGAATGGACAAGCATTTCGGGTGAGGGATGAAAGTTGGATTTCTGCCCACGTTGGCTGGGGAGACAAAAAAGAAAGATGTGGGGAATACCAAATTTTTTTGAGGGGGGAAAGAGGTTTTTGACCTCAATCTCTTTGCAGGGTGAGCCAGGAGAGTCGGGATCTCCAGGGTGAGCCAGGTGTCAAGGTGAGTGACAGCTCCAGGGCCCGACTTCCCCCCAATCCCCTTCACCTGCTCACTGCACCCCACTTTTCCTGTGACCTCCTTGAGCTGGAACTCCTCTGCGGCCAGGAGTCTCTGTTCCAGACCTTCCCCTCTTACCTCTTCCTCTCTTACCTCCAGGGGAAAGGGACGAGGGCCTTCCCTTATAGGCTGGACTTTCTGTGTCTCTCTGAGGGCAGTTGGGGGTGGCTGAAGGTGTCTTGGAAGCAGAGGCTGCACCCCTGATCTTCCAAGACCCCTGGTGCCCTCCACTTTTTCTGCTGCATTCACATGGGCAGCATGGGGAGAAAATAGAGTCGGGGCAGCTGGGAGAGGCACGACCACCAGGGCCTAAAGTGCCCTTGGGTCAGGTGACTGTGGCCCCAAAGGGAACCATATGATTTTGGGGGCACGGGGGCTGAGTCCTCTCAACCCCTGTGAATGGCAGCCCTGGGAATATGGGTGTCTGTGAGCGAGGATCTTGGAGTGTGGGGAGCCCAGGAGTCGGGGGATGCCTGGGAGGGAGGCTCTGGGAATGGGGTCTCCTAGGAGGATGCATGGAGTCTGGGATCCAGAGAGAGAGCTGCCCTGTGGCTGGTCCGCTAGAGCATTAGAAGGTGTGCAGTGAGGGCATGAGGTGGGGAGGGGCGCAGAGACCCTCTTCCTAGGGAGGCAGCGGGCGCTGCCTGTGCAGAGGGGGAGGAGGGCAGTGCCTGTGAGTCTCTGGTGAAGGGGTTGAAGGGGCTATGACCATGGTCCTCGTTTTCTCTTTGGATCAGGGTCTTGGTTTTCCTGGAGACCCTGGTTCCCCTGGAAAAGGTGACTCGGGTGAGTCTTAGGGAGGGGAAGGGTTAAGAAGGGTGGGGTTTCTGTGAGGAGGCTCCCTGTGGCTAAAGGGCTCTGGTGCTGGGAAGCTGGGGATGTGACAGGACCAGCAGGGCCATGGGAGGATTGGCAGTTTTAGGGGTGATGCCAGCCAGGTTGGGGCCACCTCTGGCCTTGCTTCAGCCCTGCAGTGCCAGGACAGTGCGAAGGGTGACTGTAGCCAGGACGGTGAACCAGGGCAGCCTGTGAATGACCAGTGACCCCGCCACCCCCACTGAGCCCCAGCTTTCAGCCCCTTACCCCTCTTCTGTGCCCTCACTCCTGAGGGGTCCCTGGGCTGGAGGCCAAACACTCACCCACCGCAATTCCGCTTTCCCTAGGGATCTCCTGGTCCTGCTGGGGAGAGTGGACCCCTGGACCACTTGGCAGGTGGGTGAGTGAGGTGGGCTCTGGGACCTTGGGAGGCCGTCCCCGGCCTGTGTGGTGAACGGGCAATGGCAGGTGAGGTGTGCAGGGAGATGCCTGCCCATTTCACAGCGGGGCCTCTGCCTGTGTGTGTGTGTGTGTGTGTGCAGTGTGTCTACAGTGTGTGCCTGTGTGCAGTGTGCCTGCCTGTGTGCAGTGTGTGTGCATGTGTGCAGTGTGTGTGCCTGTTTGTGTGTGTGTTTGTGTGTGTGTCTGTGTGCAGTGTGCGTGCCTGTGTGCCTGTGTGTGTGTGTGTGCAGTGTGTGTGCCTGTGTGTGTGTGCGTGTTTGTGTGTGCAGTGTGTGTGCCTGTGTGTGTGCGTGTTTGTGTGTGCAGTGTGTGTGCCTGTGTGCAGTGTGTGTGCCTGTGTGTGTGCATGTTTGTGTGTGCAGTGTGTGTTTGTGTGCAGTGTGTGTGCCTGTGTGCAGTGTGTGTGTCTGTGTGCAGTGTGTGTGCCTGTGTGTGTGCGTGTTTGTGTGTGCAGTGTGTGTGCCTGTGTGTGTGCATGTTTGTGTGTGCAGTGTGTGTTTGTGTGCAGTGTGTGTGCCTGTGTGCAGTGTGTGTGTCTGTGTGCAGTGTGTGTGCCTGTGTGTGTGCGTGTTTGTGTGTGCAGTGTGTGTGTCTGTGTGCAGTGTGTGCCTGTGTGTGTGCGTGTTTGTGTGTGCAGTGTGTGTTTGTGTGCAGTGTGTGTGCCTGTATGTGTGCGTGTTTGTGTGTGCAGTGTGTGTGCCTGTGTGCAGTGTGTGTGCCTGTGTGTGTGCGTGTTTGTGTGTGCAGTGTGTGTTTGTGTGCAGTGTGTGTGCCTGTGTGCAGTGTGTGTGTCTGTGTGCAGTGTGTGTGCCTGTGTGTGTGTGCGTGTTTGTGTGTGCAGTGTGTGTGCCTGTGTGCAGTGTGTGTGCCTGTGTGTGTGCGTGTTTGTGTGTGCAGTGTGTGTGTCTGTGTGCAGTGTGTGTGCCTGTGTGCAGTGTGTGTGCCTGTGTGTGTGTGCGTGTTTGTGTGTGCAGTGTGTGTGCCTGTGTGCAGTGTGTGTGCCTGTGTGCAGTGTGTGTGCCTGTGTGTGTGCGTGTTTGTGTGTGCAGTGTGTGTGCCTGTGTGCAGTGTGTGTGCCTGTGTGCAGTGTGTGTGCCTGTGTGTGTGTGTGTTTGTGTGTGCAGTGTGTGTGCCTGTGTGTGTGTGTGTGCCTGTGTGCAGTGTGTGTGCCTGTGTGCAGTGTGTGTGCCTGTGTGCAGTGTGTGTTTGTGTGCAGTGTGTGTGCCTGTGTGCAGTGTGTGTGTCTGTGTGCAGTGTGTGTGCAGTGTGTGTGTCTGTGTGCAGTGTGTGTGCCTGTGTGTGTGTGTGTGTTTGTGTGCCACAGGAAGGGGCAGCGTGGAGCCTGGCTCCCCAGGGCCTCATGCTCTCTCCCTTCCCATCCCACCTGCGAGGGCCTGCCAGCATGCGCGGTTCCCAGGGGTGATGAGGAGTGAAGCCCAGGTGAGGGAGAGACTGTCCTTGGGTGCTGGGGCCTCCCCTCTGCCTTCCTGACCCTCAGGCGCTTCTGTCTCCAGGTGTCCACCCATCGCCACTCACCTGTCCCATGCTGAACCCCTTTGGGCACAGGGTTTCCTATAGCTGTTGGTGACTCAGGGGCTCCCAGGGTTCAGCCCCTCCTCCCTGGCTCACCCCTCCCACCTTGAACCCCTGCCCCAGTTCACATCCCCTCTGCTGCCCTCCAGACACATTCCCTGTGCGTGTTTCAGGGCCTCTGGGTGCCATGGGTGCCCCGGGGAAGACAGGCCCGTCAGGAAGGCCTGGCACTGATGGTCTGTGGGACTCTGGGGCCCCGTGTGGTCACTGCAGGGAGGGCTGCGGCTGGCGAGGGGGTCTAACAGCCCAGGAGGAGTGCAATGTGGGGGTGCTCCTCCCCAGCGCCAAGGTCCTCTGGAATCTGCAGGGTCAGCAAGACCAACCTGGAGCCACAGGCCGGGCTGGGCCTTCCGGTCCTGTGATGAGTGACTGGGATGGGGTGGTGAGGGGTGAGCCAATGCCCTGCAGGAAGTGGCGGGCGATGGGGGACCGGTTTCCACCTCTCCCTGGAGAGAGGGACTTCCTGTCTCCTCAGAGGGATCCCACGGCTTCCTGGCCTTGGGGGCAATGCTGAGCTGAGGGAGAGAAGGGGAGTGACAGCCACACAGCCAGGTGTGCCTCCATCACCCTCAGCCCTGAGGCCTGAGCGACCTGGAGGCTCCTGCTCCACTCCAGGCCCCAGGCCTCGGGGTCCCTGCTCAGGGACACCCACAGACCCTGTGCCTGGGGCATTCTCTGTGTCTTGGTCCTTCTCCCCCGTCCGTGTGATGACGTCCTCCTGACCACCTGCTCCCAACTCTAGGGGCCACACAGGTCTCACTGGACTTATTGGGCCCCCTGGGGGAGCAGGAAGAGAATGGGGATCGGGGCCATCCTGGCCCTCGGGGCTCCCCTGGACAGAAGGGGAGAGGTGAGTGGAGGGCCTGGTCCTGGAGGGGAGGGGAGAGGGATGGGGATTCAGGTGGCACTGGGGGTGGGGTTAAAACTCAGCTTTGGGTGAGGAAGCAGATGGTCCGGAGTGGAGGGGGAGGAGGGCCCAGCTGAGCCAGGTCCCTCTCTAGGGAACTTCCCTAGGGTACCTCAAGAGCATCCAGTCCCATTGGTCCTCGAGGCTCTCTGGCCTCCCCGTGAGCACTGCCTCTGTTCCTCCACTAAATGCAGAACTCCACTGTTCCCTCATATGACCTCCAGCACAACACACCGAGTCCTCAGGGTCGCCGTCTGTCCTCACCCTTCCAGTGCTTCCTCCCCACACTTCCAGGACTCCAGTGTCCCAGGGTTTCCTCAGCCCTCCTCCTCCTGTAGGAACCAGGGCTGCTGTGGCCTCAGGACCCGGCCTCTGCACTCCTCTGAGCCCTGTCCTTCCCCTGCTGTGACCGTCTCTTTCTTGTTCCTGGTGTCACAGGGACCTGCTGACCCAAAAGGAGCCGAAGGAGCTGCAGTGAGTGACCCATGTTAGTTCTGACCTTCGTCCCCTCCCACTGGACTAGAAACTCTCTCTCCAGAGCAAACAGACTCCCCCAGGAAGCCCCTGATTCCCAGGCAGGAGACTGACTTGGTCCTTCTGTGACCTTGATCCCATGTGTGACCTCTTGACCTCTCCATGACCTCATTTGTCCTCACCCAGCAGGA
This sequence comes from Saimiri boliviensis, assembly GCF_048565385.1. Classification (NCBI taxonomy): domain Eukaryota; kingdom Metazoa; phylum Chordata; class Mammalia; order Primates; family Cebidae; genus Saimiri; species Saimiri boliviensis. The sequence goes on from NW_027412502.1 coordinate 1,833,343, forward strand.
GAGGACCAGGCTGACCCCAAACAGGGCTGTGCTGGGGAGGCCTTCTGGGTTTTCTGCAATTTGGCAGCAGGAGGGGAGCTTCGCTGACTCTGGGATGACGTCACAGAGGTGCGAGCTGGCCACTGGCTGCCCCTCCTCCGCCTGTGGTGCACCCCCTCAGGGCCCAATGAGTTGGGGGTCCTGGAAATGGAGAGAAGCTTTTGGGAATTCCTACTGGAGGAAGGATAGAGAGGACTCAGTCTTGGGTCATTTAGGGCACTGGGAGACGGGATAAGGAGACTCTACCAGAGTGCTAGACTCATTCACAGATTAAAATACCTGCGTCCAGCTCTGGTGCGGTGGCTCATGCCTGGAATCCCCTTGCTTCGGGAGGCTGAGGCAGGAGGAGGGCTTGAGGCTGGAATTGGAGGCCAGCTTGGGGACACAGCCAGGAACAGAAGTGGCTGCGGGAGGCGGGGGCATCCAACTACTGGGCCAAGGTCCTCAGGAGGGACCTGCCGGTGGGGGAAGGCATGTGACTGCCCCACGGGACGCCAGGTCTCACCCCGACCCCCTTGCGCTTGCATTTCCTGGCCCTCTCATGGGCACATGCAGAGACCCTTCCTTGTCTCTGGAAGGGGAACTTGGAGCAATTCCCACGGGACCCTGGGAAGGACGGAGGCCGGGATCTGGGTCCCCTCTCAGTACTCAGAGCGTAGCCAGGCCCAGGGCTCCTGCTCATTGCCTGAGAGCATGGGAGGTCGCCCAGGGTGCGCGCCCGGCAGGGCCCTGCTGTGCTACCCAGAACCAGGAGGCCTGGCCGCAGTCTCTGACCCCTCTCTCGCAGGGGATCGCGCAGGACGCGGATGCAGAGGCCGGTGTGGTGGCTGCAGCTGTGGTGCCAACTGCTCGGGTGAGGCGGGAGGAGCGCGGGAGCCCGGGAGGCAGAGGCTGCAGGGAGCTGAGATCGCGCCACTGCTCTACAGCCTGGGCGCACAGCGAAAACCCATCAAGGAAAGGGAAAGGAAAGGAAAGGAAAGAAAAGAAAAAAGCCAGAGCTCAGGGCAAGAGCCAGCGTGTGGGCTCGGGCGGGCTCCGGTAGTGAGGATGCTCTGATTTGCCGGGTCCTGCGCGGTCCCCAGCCTGTGCCTGGCTGCAGTGCCCTCCCTATGGTCGTTGTCTGCCCGGACCCATACCCAGCCCCACGCCTGTCCTGCCCTCTTCCCAGAGTCGCGTGGAAACACCCGTGCAGGTACCGGAGGGCGGCCCCTGTGTCTGTCTCCCGCCCAAATACCTTGCCACGAGGAACACGTGGCCTGAGACGCGCATTCCGTCTCTATCCTTAAAGCCTTCACCTTTTAACAGGTCTCAGTGGAGACATGTTTAGGACTTTCACGTGGTCCTAAACGTCCGAGCGGGAGGGAGGGAAACTCTGCCCCCATCGCAGCGATGAGACCGCGCGTGACGGGGACTTGGGAATCCGCGCGCCCGGGAGCGCCCCTCGGCCGAGCTCCGGGGAGAAGCACCTGGGAAGGCGCCTCGGCGGCGCGCGGCGACCGGCGCGAACCGCGCGGGCCGCTCCAGACCGCGGGCCGCCGAGGGCCGCCGCCGCCGCGCACGCCCGGCCCGGCGCTTCCCCGGAGTCCCCGCGCGGGCGCGCCCCGCGGCCACGGCCCGCGCAGCGCGACCCCGGCGGCAGACGGCGCGCGTGGACCGATGGTTTGTTCGCGGTCTGCGAGCTCGGGCCCGCGAGGGTGGCTGCGGGACGGAGACGGACCCCCGGGCGCCTGCGGGTCCGCGCTCCGGAGAGGACGGGGCCTTTCTCCAGGCGAGCAGGTCGGGCCCCCAGCCAGGACTTCCCCACCGGGCTCCTGGCAGGCAGGGACCTGACGCCTGAAACGAGGACGGGCCGGGAGAGGGTGTGGGTGAGTCCCCTTTCACTCCACTGTTTCCCGGCGCAATTCTTTCTAAACCTGAAAACAAAGCCCAGAAGCCGTCAGGGACATGACGGAGAAGCAGACGACGTGAACACACCAAAGTCACCTGCACCTGCAGCGCAGCCGGGCCGAAGGACGGCAAACGGGTGTGGGCCGCATTTGTGCAAGTATCTGTGTAAGAGCACTGATTTCAGCCGGGCTCAGGGGCTCCTGCCTGTAATCTCAGTGCTTTGGGAGGCCAGGGCAGGAGGATCGTTTGAGGCCAGGAGTTGGAGACCAGCCTGGGCGACATAGCAAGATCTCATCTCTAAAAAAAAAAAAAAAAAAAGCACAACTCGATTTCAGCATTATTTACCATAGTAACAAGAAAGGAAGAAATAATACGCATTAAGAGGGGCATATTTAAATAAATCCCAGTACATCCATACAATGCAATGCTGTGAATTTGTGGAAGAAGCTGGTCAGGGGAAGTTCCAGTGGGTCACATTCTAGGTAGAGGGAATAGAGAAAGGAAAGGCTGAGACTGCAAGGAGTTCATGTTGTTGGAGGAAACGCACAGGTCAAGTAGCTGGAGCTTCGTGGCTGAGACCTTCAAAGAGAGTGGCTGGGATGAGGCAAAAGAGACAGGGAAGGCCAGACCTCACATACCGGGATGGCCACAGCAACAAGTCTGAACTTCATTCCAAGGCCAGTGGGAAGTTGCTGGAAGGTTTTCAGTGATGAGTCACAAAATCTGATTTCTATTTCACAAGATCCTCCCGTCTGCTGTGTGGAAATGGATGGTAGGGGTGTGGGACAGAAACGGAGAGCACTGGTGAGCAGTGCGGCAGCTTGGGAGAGAGACCATGTGGCTTGCATGGGGGAGGCTGCAGAAGAGTGGGGAGAAGGCACCAGGGTCAGGGGATGTTTGGAAGAAGAGTCAGTGGAACTTGTTGATGGATTAGCTGTGCAAGCTGAGGGAGGAAGGAGTTGAGGAAATCCAGTTCAGTGCTGGTCATGATTAAATTGATGTAATATTCAGAGAACTGGATAACAGTGGCAGGAAGAAATCTCTCAAGCTAGTATCCAGGGGGCTAATGTGTCTATGCACTATTAGAGCTGTGGGGAAAATGTTCTTAATTTATGAAATAATGTGTATACATGCGTGCTTGTGTCTGTCTGTGATGCTATGTAACAGAATGTCAAATAGATTTTTTCTATTTTCATGGTCCGAAGCCAAGCAGCCACCTCTTGCTGGTACTGAGAGGTACTAATGAAGACTTGACTCTACCACTAACTCCTATGTTATCTCCTTCCCTTCCTGCAAGCCAAGGAGGGTGAAGGGAGAAGTCTCACTGGGTGCACACAGCTTCCAAACAGCGGGTCTGCCAGCCCTGGCCCAAACTGAGGATGTTTGTGTGTCCTCTGGTGAGACCTGCATCTTGCTACTCACCTGAGCATCTGCTTAGACAGAAAAAAATTGAAGATAAATATTTTTAAAATTAATAGTTTCCTAAATACCAGAAATAATTAGAAATAAAACAATAAAATTATATTTACACCAGCATTAGAAAAACAGACTGTTAGGAGTAATCCTTATAAGAAATTTGCATAACCTCTACTTAAAAATGCGTACACTTCGTAAATGGACAGCAATACATAATAATTTTTAACAAATTTTTGAATCTATCTACTAAATATTTTACAGAAATATGAGTTTTTCAGTTTAATATGAGCTGTTAAAATGTCTAATTCTGATCCCAAAATGATTTTCTTTGCAATTTGACAAAATAATTTCAAAGTTCATCTGGAAAAAGAAACAGTTGAGATTAGGGGAAAAAAAGGAAGGGCAGTTGTGAATGCTCCCTATGAAATGCTGGGTATTTCATAACGTTGTTCTGAATGCATTTCAAAACAATGTGTTCTTAGAAAGCTGCACAGACTCTAGAATTCACAGATAAACTGCTGAGTGTAATGATCTTGAAACAGAAACATGAATTTAACATTTCATAGTGAAGCGTCCTAAAGCTGTATAAGGGATAGGTTTTCTTACCAAAGAGTATTTGGAAAGTCATCTGTTTCATTCAGGAAAGAAGTCTAGGTGGAGATGTAACTCATACCATGCACTGAAATAAATTGTAGTATAGTAAAGAGATAAATGTAAAAGCAATGTGAAACCACTCCGGAATTCTTTTAAGGATGCTAAAATAAAATGTAGGCAAACATATTCTAATCTTGGTTTAAAAATTTTTAAGAAAAAAGGAAGCATTGAATGAAACCATATGGGAAAAAAGAGAACTGACAATATAAAGCTGTCTGTGGGTGCGTGTGTGTATGTGTGTGTGTGTGAGTGTGTGTGTACACATAGGAAATTAAAAACAACTAGAGAAAAATCTTGTATTTTCTACACGACATTTTACTAAGCAATTGAAATGTAACTTATTAAAAAACATGTAAAAGATACAGGGAGGCATTCATAAAAGAAGACAAAAAACTAATAACTTTTTGAATGTCCAGCTTCAACAGTAATCAAAGAAATGCATGTAAAACACTGATATAATGCCATTTTTACCTCTGAGATTTATAAATATTAAAATGTTTATAACCCCCAGAGATGTGAAAGGATTGACAAGTATTCTCATACGCTATTGCTGGCCTATTCTTTTTTTACTTAAAACAATTAAAAAATTGTGTTTGGGGTACAGGTGGTTTTTGGTGGAGAAGTTCTTTAGTGGTGATTGCTGAAATTTTAGTGTACTCATTACCCAAGCAGTGTACACTGTGCTCAATATGTAACCCTTATCCCTCACCCCACTCCCAAACTTCCCCCCAGCCAAGTCCCTAGAGTCCATTATATTACTCTTATGTGGTTGCTCTATTCTTTGGCTCACTTCTGGAAAGCATTTTGATGATACAAAATTGAAAGCCTTATAAAATTTATTAGAACATCGTCCATCAACTCCCACCCTCCAATTAGTAAGAAGGACATTTAAGTATTGCCAACTTTAAACATATTTCCAGCGAAATTCTGGCAGTCTGGAAGTGTGCTGTAGAACCTTTAAGTTCTTTGTTGTTGTTGTTGTTGTTGTTGTTGTTGTTGTTTAGATGGAGTCTCACTCTGTAGCCCAGGCTGGAGCGCTGGAGTGCTGTGGCACCATCTCGGCTCACTGCAACCTCTGCCACTTGGGTCCTGGTTCAAGCGATTCTCCTGCCTCAGGCTCTGAAGTAGCTGAGATTACAGGCACATGCCACCATGCCCAGCTAATTTTTGTATTTTTAGTAGAGACAGGGTTTCACCACATAGACCAGGCTGGTCTATGAACTTCTGACCTTGTAATCCACCCACCTCGGCCTCTGAAAGTGCTGAGATTACAGGTGTGAGCCACCCTGCCTGGCCAGAACTTTTAAGTTCTAATGAATCATTTGACCATTTCTTGGAATTACCTCCACACTACTTTTAAAGAAAACATTGGCCCTTCGTCAATTCATCGTTGACAGTTGGGGCAATCTTTTATCCATCTGTTTTTAGTCTTCCATTAAAGGGTATTAATTCAAGCCAATGGGCTATGGAGACCTTGAGGGTCTTCTCTTTACCAGCCATTGAATCTTTTGATTCTCATTCCTTTGAAATGCACATGCTTGGGCAAAACTACATTGTGTCCTCCACAAGCCTTTAGTCCAATTTTGGGGATTAGAGTAAAATTCCTAGACCAGTGAATCAAGCTGTAGCATGACTTGGAACCACCTGAGACAGATGATAAAACAGGTTGCTGGTTCCCCTCCTCCCAGAGTTTCAGATTCAGTAGATCTGGAGCAGGTCCTGGGAATTAGCATTTCTTTTTTTTTTTTTTTTTTTTTTTTTTTTTGAGACGGAGTTTCGCTCTTGTTACCCAGGCTGGAGTGCAATGGTGCGATCTCAGCTCACCGCAACCTCCGCCTCCTGGGTTCAGGCAATTCTCCTGCCTCAGCCTCCTGAGTAGCTGGGATTACAGGCACGTGCCACCATGCCCAGCTAATTTTTTGTATTTTTAGTAGAGACGAGGTTTCACCATGTTGACCAGGATGCTCTCGATTTCTTTACCTCATGATCCACTCGCCTCGGCCTCCCAAAGTGCTGGGATTACAGGCTTGAGCCACCGCGCCCGGCCGGGAATTAGCATTTCTAATGAGCTCCCAGGTGACGCTGATGTCGGTGGAGAACCACTGGCCTAGAGGAAAGTGTTTCTAAGGTGAGCGGGATGGGCAGTCACTTGGTTTTTGAGGGAGCAAAAGTTTGAATTAAAAACATGGAACTATGATAGAACAATTTCAAGTAAGTATCAGCCAGTGTGTGAGAGATATCCTAGCCAGACTCAGGCAGTCACTTACTACTTTTTAATGTGAATCAGCCCTTGGTTTTCCAATTAGGCTTTATTTTCCTCAAGGGCAAATTCCCATCTTAAACATTTTTGGAATTCTCCATGGTTATTTGCACAAGTAAAGAATCGCTAGAGATTTACTAATTGAACTGAACTCATAAATCAAACATACGCTGAGAAGAGAGAGTCCATAGAAAGTTCTAGACCTGTAAGTGGGTTAAACACTAAATCCGAAATAGGTAGAATTTAGGATTTAGTGTGTAGCCCAGTTAAAGACTGTCACTAAATCCCCATCTTTCCGTTATCGCAGTTATAGCTGATAAGCTGAATAAACTTTGAGGTTGAAGATTTTAATAGCGATAAACCTCCTCTAAGAGTCCCTGGATGGGCTTTATTTTGGGATGCCAATAATAATGGTAATCATGGGACAAGTGTGGTATTATTCAGTTCATCCCAGTTCTTAATAAGGTTGCAGGACAAGAGAAGGGGAGTGAGATAGATGTAAATAAAGGAATTTGCTCTGCCCGGAAAACAATTTTTTAAAGCCAACATTTCTCAAATATCGGCCTCACAGTTTTTTCTTTCTTTTTTTCTTTCTTTCTTTCTTTTCTTTTCTTTCTTTTTCTTTCTTTTGGGAATGTTTCTTGGAAAAAGCTGTTGAGATTAGGTATTAAATGTTCATTGTCTCCTTTTTTAAAAATATATTTATGTGGTTATAAATGGATTTAATTTTATCCCAGACATTGGGCAATATCCTATGTTCCCCTGATGAACTTGGGACTGTGGTATCCTTTCCAGTTATAGTAATAATGACGGCTAACTTGTTCATAGCACTCACAAATCACAAAGCACTGTCCTAAGTATTTGACAAGTATTAATTCAGTTAACTTATAATAGTCCTATTTTATTTTTTTATATAGTTGAGAAATCTGAAGCACAGAGGGATTAAGTAGCATTTCCAATGTCAGCTAGGAAGTGACACAGCTGGGATTTACGCTGGTCAGATTCTAACCACTATGCGGCGCTGTCGGCTCGATGCAGCTGAACTGCAGGGGATGCCGGGAAGCCACGGGCTTTCAGGTCAAATGACCCCTGTGAAATTCCGGTCTGGTCTGTGCTATAGACCTTTCTGAACCTCATTTTTCATCCATATATAATCAAGGATCCTGATAATGACTTCACAGATTTTTTTTTTTTTTTTTTTTTTGAAACAGAGGCCTGGTGCCAGGCTGGAGTGCAGTGCTGTGATCTCCGCTCACTGCAACCTCTGCCTCCCCAGCTCAAGCAATTCTCCTGCCTCAGCCTCCCAAGTAGCTGGGATTACAGGTACCTGACACCACACCCAGCTAATTATTTTCTGTATTTTTAGTAGAGATGGGGGTTTCATCATATTGAACCAGGCTGGTCTCCTGACCTCCTGACCTCATAATCCACCCACCTCGGCCTTCCAAAGCCCTAGGATTACAGGCTTGAGCCACCATGCCCAGCTTAACTTTTTGAAGAAAACTCTTCTCCAATTTCCCTTTAAGCTACTGACATTCACACAACCCTGGTCTCGCTGTAACCTCACAGTCCAGGAAGCCACATATCATGTGCTTTGGCTCTCACAGGTCACTCAGAGGCAGGGCAAGAACAGAAAAAGCACTGGTTTCAGAGTAAAAGAAAACTCACGTCCTATTCCCAGCACAGTCAGTCGCTAGATGTGTGAATTTCTGCCTGACGTTCAATGTCTCTGGGTCTGTATTTCCATTTATTTCATAGAGTGGTTATGAGGATTCAGTGAAGTAATATATGCCAGGTGCTTAGGCAAGGGTCAAGCAGAGCAAATAGTAGCTGTTGACAGTTTTCTTCTTTCCTTTGCCTTTATCCTGAGGGATTTTAGTTTGGAAATTTTATAGCCTCTTTGATGCTGTAAAATGATGAACCTGGCCCTCAGTGGATCTGTCAACACCCGGAAATTACATGGAAAGTTGGGTATGCTCTCAAGTGTCTCTGTTAGCTTCCTGGGGCTGCTTTAACAAACTACCAAACTGAGTGGCTTAAATAACATACTCTTATTGCCATAGAGTTTGAAAGCTAGAAGTCTGAAATCAAGGTGTGAGCAGGACTGGTTCCTTTGAGGGCTGGGAGGGAGAACCTGTTCCATCCTTCTCTCCCAGCTTCTGGTAGTGCCAGGCCACCTTGGCTTATAGATGGCGATCTCCTTGTGTCTCCTCCATACATACTCATCTCTGTGTCCATATTGCCCCATTATATAAGGACATCAGTTATATTGAATTAGGGCCCTCCCAAATGACTTTATTTTAAGTTAATCATCTGCAAAGATTCTATTTCCAAATAAGGTCACATTCATAGACGCCGGGGTTAAAACTTCAACATCTCTTAGGGGAAAAACAATTCAACCCATAACAGAATCTAGCTTTCATTGGATTCGTAAAGATGTCTGTGGCCCTTCCAAAGACTAGGAACTGTTGACTGTAAACTCTTCATAATGGCTTATCCCATACCAACCTAATCAACAAGCTTGTATACTTGAGACTGGCCATGTTGTCTTGAGTGCCAGATCATGGAGAAACACTAAAGTAATTCTTTTTTAAAAATAGATATTTTATTGCATTTTATATTTTGGGGTACATGTGAAGAACATTGAGGATTGTTGCATAGGTACATACATAGCAATGTGGTTTGCTGGCTTCCTCCCCATCACCTATATCTGGCTTTTCTCCCCATGTTATCCCTCCCCAACTCCCCACCCCCGCTGTCCCTCCCCTAGTCCCCCCCCTGCAGAACCCAGTGTGTGATGCTCCCTCCCTGTGTCCATGTGTTCTCATTGCTCAACACCTGCCTATGAGTGAGAACACGTGGTGTTTGATTTTCTGTTCTTGTGTCTGTTTGCTGAGAATGATGATTTCCAGGTTCATCTATTCTGACGGGGTTGTTTAGGCATGCACTAATGGGAAGAAAGTACAGGATGTCTGTTTCTACATCAAACTTTATTCCATTGGGAAACTTTATTCCATTGGTGTTTAGTTAAAATATTGCTGTGCTAAGAATTTCTCAAGTCTCATTCTAATAAAGTCTACAATCCAGTGAATGACACATAGTCACCAAAAAACACGTGTGCTGGCATAATTATAAATTGGGAAGAGTGCTGGAATAGAAGGAGGCATGATTCTATAAAGTTACATAATTTGGCTTGGCCAGGTGCAGTGGTTCACATCTGTAATCCCAGCACATTTGGAGGCTAAGGCAGGTGGATCACCTGAGGTCAGGAGTTCGAAACCACCCTGACCAATATTGTGAAACCTTTTTCTATTAAATGGTGAAACCCTGTTAAAAATTAGGCCGGGTGCAGTGGCTCAAGCCTGTAATCCCAGCACTTTGGGAGGCCGAGGCGGGTGGATCACGAGGTCGAGAGATTGAGACCATCCTGGTCAACATGGTGAAACCCCGTCTCTACTAAAAATACAAAAAACTAGCTGGGCGTGGTGGCGCGTGCCTGTAATCCCAGCTACTTGGGAGGCTGAGGCAGGAGAATTGCCTGAGCCCAGGAGGCGGAGGTTGCGGTGAGCCGAGACCGCGCCATTGCACTCCAGCCTGGGTAACAAGAGCGAAACTCCGTCTCAAAAAAAAAAAAAAGAATTAAAAATACAAAAATTAGCTGGGCGTGGTGGTAGATGCCTGTAATCCCAGCTACTCAGGAGGCTGAGACAGGAGAATCACTTGAACTCGGGAGGTGGAGGTTGCAGTGATCCAAGTCGTGCCATTGCACTCCAGCCTGGGTGACAGGGTGAGACTCTATCTCAAAAATAAAAAAAAAAAAAATAAATAATTTGACTTGACCTGGATTAGCCAGGTAAGGCTTTAGTGAGGAAATGATGCTTCATCTGTGTTTGGAATGATGAATTAAAGTGCACCTTAAGGGAAGAGTATTCCAGGCAGAGAAATAGCCCATCCAAAGGCTCTGCGGTAGGAGTGAACATGGTGCACTGGGCAAAGGAGAAGAAAGCCAGAGAATTGGCAGTGGGAGAATGGGAATGATGTGACATGAGGTTGAAGGGCAATCTGGGCATTGTGAGCTGAATTAGGAACTTATCCTAGGAATTTATCCTAGCAGAAACAGGACACCACTGAAAGGCTCCTCCCTTGTCCCCAACCTGTATATCAATCTGTATGCCTAACTTGCTAGCCCTCCAACATCTTGACATTCTTAGCCTTGATTCTTTAGAGATACTACTTTATTCTGACTGTGTTCCCATTACTCTGGCTTTGCTTTTTCAACTTCATTTTTCTCTGTCTGCTCCTATTTTTTTGAGATGGAGTTTTGCTCTCGTTGCCCAGGCTGGAATGCAAAGATGTGATTTGGACACAATACAGCATCCACCCCCACTGGGGTTGAAGCAATTCTCCTGCGTCAGCCTCCGGAGTGGCTGGGATCATAGGCACCTGCCACCATGCTCGGCTAATGTCTGTCTGCTCCTTAACTATTGCTTTCCACTCTCCTCTGAGTGATCTCACCCTGTTGCACGGTTTCAGCTATCACCCTCTTATAGATACCTCCAAAACTTTCCCCCCAGGTTACAGTTGCCTTTTTTCATCTGCTTACAGAATAAATAATGTACAATTTTGGTCACATGAATATATATGTGGTCTGCCTAAGCCCTGCTTTGTAACTCTGTAGGTAACTGCTTTGTAGAGGATGTTTCCAAACTGGCATCATTCCAGCTAATAAGACAAATTTGCTACAGGGCAGAGGGAAATGTGTCATTGCTAAAGAGGTGTGAACACTGACTGGTGGGGTGATGTCAGTAAAGCCTCCCTACTCACCTGTGGAAACAACTGACAGACAGTGTGCCCTTGTGTGCTCTCCTGATTTATAAAACACATGCTTTGAATTTGCTGAGGCTTCCGCTCATCTACTCTGAGGCACCCTGACTCAAGGCTTCAGTTGCCCTCTGCTTACTTCTATGTGGGCATAGAGCTTCCCCCAGCTGAGACGGCATGGCAGGAAACCAACAAATTAATGCACTTGAAGGTCACCGTGGCGATGTCAGAAAGTCAGACTGCAGTGAACAGCTTGGTGGGTCTGATTCTCAGGCAGGGATGCTTCTAAGGTGACGACTGTGGAAGATAAAGAGGAAGAATAGAGAAAGAAAGGGAGAAAGAGAAGAAAAGAGGCAGGGAGAAAAAGATGCCAAAAAATAGTTGCTAAACACTGTGCGATTTATTTTCACAGTTGTAGTTTATTTGATCCTCACAGACAGCCTGGTAAGGTATGTTTTTGTTTTGTTTTGTTTTGTTTTGTTTTGTTTTGTTTTGTTTTGTTTTGGGGGTTTTTTGTTTGTTTGTTTGTTAAGATGGCGTCTTGCTCTGTTACCCTGGCTGGAGTGCAATGGCGTGATCTCGGCTCACTGCAATCTCCTCCTCCCGGGTTCAAGTGATTCTACTGTCTCAGCCTCCCAAGTAGCTGGGATTACAGGCACCCACCACAGTGCCTGGCTAATTTTCATATTTTAGTAGAGATGGGGTTTCACTGAGTTGCCCAGGCTGGTCTCGAACTCCTGAGCTCAGGAAATCCACCCACCTCAGCCTCCCAAAGTGCTAGGATTATAAGCATGAGCCAGGGCACCCAGCCCAAGGTAAGTATTTTTTATATTTTAATTTGTATAGGCTAGGAAGCATGAAACACGTCTCCTGAACTAAAAAAATGAAAACTAGTAAATTTGTTCAGCAAGTTGGGAATCACTCATTGTTGCTTTCTTTTGAATTTAATGTTCTTTCAACTATACAACAAAACCTTCATCATTGCTTTGGTGAATTAGCCAGAACGTTTGAGTCATTCTGGGTTCTGTCACTGTCGTGAGGACTCAGCTACCATTGAGTCCTCTGTGCGTTTTTATTTGCACAACTTGTCCTAAACCTGTACGTTTAAGTTAAATCAACACAGCCAGAAACCCAAACCAAATACCTGAGAGCAAATGTTTGTAAACCTGGGACCCACCAGCTTAACAAAGACAGTCTCCTCTGTCCTATCCCCTAAAATCCTCCCATTTTATTACAATTATTTTTTCTTTCTGGTCTAGATTTCTCAACCTGATTTGGCTCAGCTCATATTCTTGGACATGTGAGCTGATTTTTACTGGCTTTAACTCAATACTAATTAGGGATTTGCCTCCTGGGCCACCCTTTGATCCTCCTGGACTTACTTCAGGTCCCTGAATGCTTCACGACCCTACATGAAAGCAAAATTCTCATACTTGTCTACCTGGCTGGCACTCAGATGCTCCAACATTGAAACCGTCTAGTGCAGGGGAGAGTTCAGAGAGGACAAGGGGAGAAGAACCCAATTACAGAACAGCCTTTGGGTACTCCAGCACTGGCTCTCATAAGCAAGTTGTACTTACCCTCTAGCAGGAATGTTATATTGAGAATTTGAAGGAAAGCTTGTCTAGCAAGAACTACCTGCTCTAGTCATCCTTAATGGTCTATATTGGGCAAGCGGTCATTCCACCAAATTCAGGTATGTAGGGCAAATTCCTTTCTCTTCAACTCAATAAGTCATTCTATCATGGGGGTGCTCCAAAAGGTTTTGTACAAACGTACATTAGCATATAGTAATCACTCCCCAACGGTAAGTTTCTGTGATGAGTCATTCCAATAAATGTACCTGTACTTGTGGATTTTTTTCCCCATAGTATCCAGAATTTTGCTGCCATTACCCATGCACTGTGAATTCTTGGAGAGGTTTACGTTTTCATAATCACCTGCAGCCATGACTTCCAAACATCGCCGAATCATTCTCTGCTCCATGCTTGCTGTTATTTCTTATTATTCACATCTTGGCACTGATGGAACATAGCTCCAACCCCTTTCTATTATATTTACAGAGAAACAAATTACTTAAAGTCTTTACTGCAGTTCTAAGCAGATAAAAGGAGCTTATAGTCAGCACCAGATGCACCATAAGACTGGACATAAAAATTTCTCATGGAAAATGTCTGCACATGGCTTGTCCACCTCTTTCAAAAAATCTGTCTTTTTTTAAATTATACTTTAAGTTCTGGAGTATATGTGTAGATCTTGCAGGATTGTTGCATAGGTACACACATGCTATGGTGGTTTGCTGCCACCAACCCCCATCACCTACATCAGGCATTTCTCCCAATGCTATTCCTTCCCAACCTCCCCACCCCTGCTATCCCTCTTCTCGCTCCCACCCCCCAACAGACCCCAGTGTGTGATGTTCCCCTTCGTGTGTCCATGTGTTCTCATCATTCAACTCCCACCTATGAGTGAGAACATGTGGTGTTTGATTTTCTGTTCTTGGGTCAGTTTCCTAAGAATGATGGTTTCCAGCTTTATCTATGTCCCTGCAAAGACATGAACTCATCCTTTTCTGTGTCTGCATAGTATTCCATGGCATATATGTGTCACATTTTCTTTGTCCAGTCTATCATTGATGGACATTTGGGTTGGTTCCAAGTCTTTGTTATTGTGAACAGTGCTGTAAACATACGTGTGCATGTGTTTTTATAACAGAATGATTATAATCCTTTGGGTATATGCCTAGTAATGGGATTGCTGGGCCAAATGGTATTTCTAGTTCAAGATCCTTGAGGAATCACCACACTGTCTTCCACAATGGTTGAACTCATTTACACTCCCACCAACAGTGTAAAAGTGTTCCTATTTCTCCACATCCTCTCCAGCATCTGTTGTCTCCTGATTTTTCAGTGATAGCCATTCTAACTGGCGTGAAATGTTATCTCAATGTGGCATTTCTCTAATGACCAGTGATGATGAGCCTTTTTTTTCATATGTTTGTTGGCTGCATAAATGTCTTCTCACACCAAAGCGCCTGCGGTTTGGGTGAAGCAGCCTGAAGCAAGTCAAGGTGCCACTGCCTGGGGCCCAGCTCAGAGGCTACCAGGGATGCCCCAGTCTGGTTCCCTGGAGTTCATAGCATCCTGTTACCTGGATCTGCACATGGGGGTGCCTTTCTGCATCTCGCCATCAGGTCAGTGCTCCTCCAAGCTCCCTCCTGCTGGCCTGGAGACAGCAGCCTGAAGCACACCCCTACTGCACTCCAGCAGAGCCCTCCAGACCAGAAGCCCCACAGCGGTTAGCCCTGGCTTGGACACTGGGCCTGGGGAACCAGAGCGGGAGCTGGCCGCCCAGCTCCAATCCTGTGGCTCCAGAGTGCCCCGTCGCCAATAGCCATGTGGGTGCAGACGGGTGGCAAAAGTGCCTCGGGCAGGGTCTGGGCTGGATGAGCTGCTTGTGCTCACAATATTGAGGCCATTTGCAGCAAGCTCTGACAGCCCGAGCTCCAAGCTGCAGCTGCAGCCACCTGCACCAGCACCGCCCAGACTGTCTTGGGGCGTTTCTTCAGAGGAAGCTGTCAGCATCCTCAAGTTGCAGGGGCTCTAGACCCAGCACTGCTTCAAGAGGCTTTTTCTCAGGGGCGGCCTTCTCTTCTCAATGGCCTGAAACCTCCATCAATTCCCACAAAATTTATGGGGAACACAAGGACTGGCGCGCATAGGTTGCACACGTCGGTCACTGAGCCACGTGCAGTGATGGCACCTGAGGCGCGCACGCTGCACACTGTGGCTCGCCTGCAGAGGCTGGGACACGCACACGCCACACACGCACGCTGCACGCTGTGGTTCACCTGTGGAGGCTGGGACACGCGCACGCTGCACGTTGTGGTTCGCCTGTGGAGGCTGGGACACGCGCACGCTGCACGTTGTGGCTCGCCTGTGGAGTCTGGGACACGCGCACGCTGCACGTTGTGGCTCGCCTAAGGAGGCTGGGACATGCGCACGCCGCACGTTGGGGCTCGCCTGCGGAGACTGGGACACGCCCACGCCGCACGTTGTGGCTCGCCTGCGGAGGCTGGGACACGCGCACGCCGCACGCTGGGGCTCGCCCGCCGAGGCTGGGACACGCGCACGCCGCACGCTGGGGCTCGCCCGCCGAGGCTGGGACACGCGCACGCCGCACGCTGCGGCTCGCCCGCGGAGGCTGGGACACGCGCACGCCGCACGCTGGGGCTCGCCCGCGGAGGCTGGGACACGCGCACGCCGCACGCTGCGGCTCGCCTGTAGAAGCGTGGCCTCGAGCACGCCGCACGCGCATAACGGCTTGGCTTGCCTGTCGCGGTGGCTTGGCTTTGCTGTTCCTGGCTTAGCGTGGTGTTCCTCGCTTGGCTCCGTGTTCCTAGCTTTGACTGACGTTTCCTCCCTCGCATTCCTTGGCTGGGCCTGACCTTTTATCTGCTGAGCTTGGCATTCCCCTGGCCGGGCTGGGTGTTTCCTTGGGTTGGAGTGGGCTCTCCCTGGGTGGGCGTGGGCTTTCCCTGGGTGGGCTGGGCTGGGCTGGGCTCCCCTCCTGGGGTGGGCAGGTTCGGGCTGGGATTGACCTTTCTCTTCAACCAGGTTGGAAACCCGGAGTTTCCTGCTAGTCGGTCAAGCTGGTTCGTAGAGGCGATCTGCCCGCTACTACTGGCCTCCCCTGGCTGTTAAAAGCAGATGGTGGCTGAGGTTTGTTCAAAGCCGGCTGCCTCCGCTATGAAGAAGCCCTTTGGTCTCAGGAGCAGGATGGGCAAATGGTGCTGCCACTGCTTCTCCTGCTGCAGGGGGAGCGGCAAGAGCAACGTGGGCACTTGGGCAGACTATGACGACAGTGCCTTCGAGGAGCCAAGGTACCAGGTCCGGCGAGAAGACCTGGACCAGCTCCACAGAGCCGCCTGGTGGGGTAAAGTCCCCAGAGCCGATCTCATCGTCATGCTCAGGAGCACTGACGTGAACGAGACGGACACGGAACAAAGGTAACTGGGCCTCGCTGAGAGGAGGCGGGATGGTGGGGATGTGCCCTACTGGTGTGGGGGCGGTGGCGGGGTGCCCGGCTTTATCGTCTCTGCAGGCCCCGCACCGTCCTGGCTGTGGGAACCTCAGAGGGGTCAGGGCACAGGCCTCTTTATGAGCAGCAACGTGAAAAGAAAACTTTAACTGATTTCCAATCAAATTATAATTTCCCTCGTAGAACACTAATAGACTGTCTTAAAGTGATGTACCTCGCAAAACTAAATCGTTGCAGTGGATTATTTTCAATGTACACATTTTAAAACAATGTCATATACATTATAGAAAGGTATATATTGAGAACTAAGTTCCATAGTATATCAACTTCTGGCTAAATATTCTTCAAATAAAATTCAATATGTGTTTCATATCAATGTATCCTATGTAAATATGTTATTTACTGAGAAACCTTAGAAGGAAAATAAATGGGAAGATGGTTTGTGTCTTTGAATAGGAAGACTCATTTCTCTCAAGATATGAGCTCTTTCTGCGGGTGTTGAACAATGAGAACACATGGACACGGGGAGGGGAGCACTACACACTGGGGTCCGTTGGGGGGAAATGGGGGCGGGACGGGGGTTGGGAAGGTGGGGAGAGATAGCATGGGGAGAAATGACAGATACAGGTGAGGGGAAGGAAGGCAGCAAACCACACTGCCATGTGTGTACCTATGCAACAGTCTTGCATGTTCTTCACATGTATCCCAAAACGTAAAATGCAATTAAAAAATCTAAAAAAAAAAAAGATATGAGCTCTTTCTGTATTTATCACTTTGACCTAAACCAAATGAAAATAGCAAAGTTTTAGCATTTTTAAATTAGGCATGCTGTCTGTTACTGTGATAAATTAATTTTTTTGTAGCAGAATAGAAAAAGATTTGCTTTCCAGATGTCAAAATTTGCATGTGCTATTTCCACAAATTGTTTACTAACAGCTGAAAAGACATAAATGAGCAGAATAGAATAGGAAATCCAGAAATAGTCAAATGTATGTAAGAATTTAGTCCTTGATAAAGGTGATGTTTTATATTAGTAAAAAACTTAATTATTCCTAAGTGAAATGCAGGCTGTTTGGAGAAACCTAGCTAGATTTTTATGTGACAAAAATAAATTCCTGCAGTATACAGTAAAAAACTTTAAATACACAAAAGGTGAAAAGTACCAGAAAAAAAAAAACACAAATGCTTATTTATATATGCATATATAAATATTTAGGTGAAGTCTTTGTCGCCCAGGCTGGAGTATAGTGGTGTGATCTCGGCTCACTGCAACCTCTGTCTCCCAGGTTTAAGCAATTCTCTGCCTCAGCCTCTCGAGTAGCTGGGATTACAGGTGCCCATCACCATGCCTGGCTATTTGTTTTTGTATTTTTAGTAGAGATGGGTTTCATCATCTTGGCCAGGCTGGTCTTGAACTCTTGAACTTGTGATCCACCTGCCTTGGCCTCCCAAAGTGCTGAGATTACAGTTGTGAGCCACTGTGCCTGGCCTATATATGCAGATGTATTTTTATGTTCACAATGACCTTCCTAAGAACCTCCCAAAGCAAATATTCTGAAAGTTGGCTTGGCAAAATAAAAAACATCCGTATATAAGAAAAACATTAACAGAGGTCCAACATCTTTACAAAACATGTATTTTCACTTTACAGAGAATTCTTTCAAGTCAACCAAAAGACAACTAAATAAACTCAATTTAAAATTGGGCAAAGTAATTTCTTTGTATGTCTACCAGTGATCGACACACTTAGGAAAACATAGTGTTCTGGTAAGAGAAGGAATTTAAGCTAGAGGAGGAATGAAATACTGTTTTCTATTTCATAGAAATTAGAAAATACTGTTTAGAAATTAAAAATATTTTCTAATTTCTAACAGAATTAGAAAATACTGTTTTCTAATTCTAATTTAAGTTAGAAGAGGAATGACAAGCCAGGTGCAGTGATTCATGCCTGTAATCTCAGCACTTTGGGAGGTCAAGGAAGGTGGATCATGATTTCAGAATTTGAGACCAGCCAGGCCAGCATGGTGAAAGCCTGTCTCTACTAAAAATACAAAACTTTGCTGGACCTGGGCCTGGTGGCGAGTACTTGTAATCTCAGATACTTGGGAGACTGAGGCAGGAGAACTGCTTCAACCTGGGAGGCATAGGTTGCAGTGAGCCAAGATTGTGCCACTGCACTCTGGTCTGGGGACACAGCGAGACTCCCTCTCAAAAAAAAAAAAAAAAGAAAAAAAGAAAAAAAAAAGGGGGGGGGAATAGAATATGGTTTTCTATCCACAAAGTGTGTGAGGATGAAGAACCGTGGTATTTATACAGTTGCTTAAAGTTTAAGTTGCTGTGACTTTTCAAATAGATACTTTGGTGGTAAGAACTCTATTTTTAAAATGTATATGCCTTTACTCATCAATTTCATTATTCTGAAATAGCTTTAATAAATGTATACATCTTTTTTTGTATTGCTTATAATAGCAATGTATTGAGAAGAACTCATATGAAGATTTTACGAACAAATTTCAGTGCATCCATGGCATGGAATGATATGTAACCATTGAGGGCATCAATAGATAGAGATATGTTGACATGCAAAGATGTAATTTGGTATATAAAGTGAGGAAAAAATCTGTTTTACATATACACCAACAATCTGCTTTTGTGTTAGCTGAAAAGATGTAGAAAATATGATCAAATTTATTTCTGGGGATTTGTGAGTGAAGTTTTTCCCTTTCTCTTATCTGTGATTTCTGCAATGAACATCTCAAAAGTTTTAGTTAAGTTTCAGTAGTCATGAAATAATCCTTGGGAAGAGAAGAAATATGCTGCTTGCATAGATACAAATAGTTTCTCACATTCTATTATTTATTATTATTTCTGTGGATGGGTATCTTCTGTAAACTTTTACCCTATCCAGAAGTAGAGGGAATCTGTTTACCTGTTCCAGTAGATTTTATTGTATATTCATTTTATTATATATTTATCTTCTTATATATAATGTGTAAAAACTGTAGATTAATGGTTTTACTTTAGTTATATATGAAAATTAAAATAGCAAATATAACTGATTATTACTATTACAAATGTATTCCTCTACAGGAGTTTTTTTTTAAATATTGAACTCACCAGCTGTATCCTTTCAATCTATTTATTCATCAAACATAAGCCAGACACCTATTTTGTGGCAGGCATATTCTACTGTCTCGCACCTATTACGTGGCAGGCATGTTCTACTCCCTCTCAGTGTCCTTCATCTTTGAAAACTTCATGTTTACATGTTGGGGCTGGGCAAACTGAGATATTTAAAATTGGGGTATTAGAACTTAATCTCAATTGAAGCTTTTCCTCTCTCCTTTCAAACAAAAGTGTTTCTGAAGGTAGAAATAGTAAAAAGATAACCTTTAATTGTCCTTTAAAATTTATAACAATCTTGGATAAAGACTGTTTTAGTACTTTTAAGAACTAAAATGGGATACATAAACAGCAGCCACAAAAAAAGAATGAGAGCATGTCCTTTACAGGGACATGGATGATGTTGGAGGCCATTATCCTTAGCAAACTAACACAGGAACAGAAAACACCAGATACCACATATTCTCACTTACAGGTGAGAGCTAAATGATGAGAACACACAGACACCTACAGGGGAGCAGCACACACTGGGCCTATCAGACGGTGGGGGTTGGGAGGAGGGAAAGCAGCAGGAAATAGAAGGAACAGGTAGTAGGCTTCATATCTGGGTGATGAAACAATCTGTACAACCCCCCTTGGCACACATTTACCTATGTAACAAAACTGCGCATCCTGCACAGGTATCACTGGATGTAAACGTTGAAGAAACTCCACAAATAGTTTTCCAAATCCTTTTTTAAAAAAGAAAATTGCTAATAGTCTTAAATCCTAATATTAATGATTAGAAATACCTGATTTACGTACATTCTGTAATTCTGAGTATTGAAAAAAATGAGACATACTTAGTCATTTAAATCTCAAGTTTTCTTTGGCTTAAAGTTTTTTGAAAACCAAAGTAAGAATTAGTTTATTTTAGAAATTTGTTTTTGTTTTCACCTCAGCCTTCTTATTTCATCTAAATGCCAGTCATTGGACTAGAACTGTGCCAGACCTCTTATATTATAACGTGGCCTAGCTAATGTAAGGCACCAGGCATTGTAAGATGCCTCATTATTTTACGTCCAAATAAGAGAATTATTTAAATGCTGCTAATTAGTTATAGTAAATCATGAATTACAAGTGACATTCCAGTGTAAGAAATGTTCAAACGTGGAATCATCTTAGAATCACTAAAATAGAATGTTACCTGTAATCCTTAAAAACTACCTCAAAGTGTAGGTATAATTGTATTATCTCACTCAATTCACATGTCTCCAGTAGTAGTAGTAAAAATTATAATATCTAGCAATTGAGCTGTTGTGTTAGGAACTATTCTCTGTCTTTTGTGTAGAGTCTCATTAAGTATTACAGTGGTTTTCTCTGAGAAAGTTACTATTTTCATTCCCATTTTATTGTTGAGGAAATTGAGATACAAAAAGGCTAAGCAACATCTAGGAAGTGACAGAGCGGAAAGAGGATTCCAGCCCAAGTTGAATGGAATCCAAGGGCTATGCTCTTTCTGTTCAAATAGGCTGCTCTTTCACTCATACAGTGAGTAAGGAGGGGTAATAAATAGTATACTTTCTTCAAAGGAAAATGCAATGTTTGTTTTGAAGGCAGAGTAATAGCAGACTGTTCAGTGTTTGCAATGACATGAATTGCTGAGGTGGCTGTAGATAGTGCACTACAATTTCCTAAAAAGTCTTCTCACTCCCATAGAACTGCCCTCCATTTGGCCTCTGCCAATGGGAATTCAGAAATAGTAAAACTCTTGCTGTACAGAAGATGTGAACTTCATGCCTTTGACAGCAAAAAGAGGACAGCTCTAATAAAGGTATGCAGTAGCCGACTGTATCGGCACGAGATGGATTTGATTTCAATATGTAGAATAAAGATGAGTTTTCTCATTTAAATATAGCTAGTTGGTGAAACCTGTGGAATATTTCTTTTGAGTTCCTAGGATTTATGATTTGTTTTTGGTCTAATACTGACAGGCCGTACAGTGCCAAGAAGATGAATGTGTGTTAACGTTGCTAGAACATGGCACTGACCCAGACCTTCCGGATGTGTATGGCAATACCGCGCTACACTATGCGGTCTACAATGAAGACAAATTACTGGCCAAAGCACTGCTTTTATACGGTGCTGATATTGAAGCAAAAAACAAGGTATAGATCTATCCATTTTATTTTCAAAATACTGAAATGCGATTGTTTTAACACCGACCTCCTGTGTAAGGGTTAGTTTTCTGTATTTGGAAGCTCAAGCGTACCTGAATGAAAATATTTTGAAATGACTTAATTGTCTAAGATTTTATTTTAAATATTGTTAAATTTAAAGAAGAATTAGAGGGTACAGCTTTTTTAAAAATGTACTTGTGGTAAATTTCTTTTTTTGAAAACACTGACATTGTAAAAGGTAATACTTATTGCTTTTTCCAATTTTTCTTTCCCAGGTTTTTTGTTTGTTTGTTTGTTTGTTTATTTTTCCTAATGACTGTAAAATAGTAAAATTTGCCCTGGAAATAAGTTTTACATTAAAACTCCAAGAAAACAAAAACATGTTTCAGTGAATAGAAATCCTGCTGCTTTGGCAAATTTCTAAGAAAAGTAATCGATATGAAGTGATGTATCTTGAGTGGCAAGGCTTAGGGTAGCTCTGATTGCTCATGAGGGAGAAATGGAAAGGGGAGAAAAGAGCAATCAGAAATATCAAGGCTAGTTTGGAAATTAGGTAATGGAGGGGAAAGACCATGAAACGGTTGTGTGTGTGTGTGTGTGTGTGTGTGTGTGTGTGTGTGTGGTGGTATTCATTCGTTTCTTTTGTATGGTGAGACAGAGTTCTCTTCAGTTTTAGAGAATGAGTTTTCAGTTTGGGAGAGGGAGTTAGTTATAAATTGCCTGGAGATCAATGTTAGGAGGCCTCTGAGGAACCAGATTGGCAGTGAATAGGTGGTAATGTAGTGGGAAACCCTTGAGCAGAGGGAGTAACAGGTACTTAACTGACTCATGATCCTCTTCTGGTAGAAATAGCCAACTAGAGTCTCAATTCTGCTTTCTAATCTAGAATGTCTTGATGGGAAGGTGGGAGAAAAGGAGCTTATAAATAACAAGATCAAGTTGGATTTTGAGTTTACTAGACCCTGTTCTTCTCTTACCTGGGAAAATTATGTGGTGTTTTCAGCAAATGAATCTCTCTCCTACTCTTTTCTCTTTTTGGCCAAATCCTCAAATGATAAAGGGAATTGGTCATGTGGCTAAGAGAGGACACCGAAGTAATTATCTATTGCACTAGTTTTCAGCTAGAATTGTGCATCTCAGTAACCTGAGGAAAAATTTTAAATAATCTACAAGTCTAGGCTCTCCCCTGAAGATTTTCATAAAGTAAGTCTAATAAATCCTGGACATGTATGTTTCAAAAGGTTTCCTTGAAGCCAGGCATGGTGGTGAATGGCTGTAGTCTCAGCTGCTGGGGAGGCTGAGGGGGAAAATTGCTTGAGCTCAGGAGTTTGAGTCTAGCCTGGGCAACATAATGAGACCTTTCTCTAAACAATGATGACAAATTCCTCAAAATCTGGATACACTCCTGCTGAGGAATCACTGAATAAATAAGTGTAATATATAAATTCTTACATCTCAGAAACTTAAGATCTCTAGAATAGTTGCAGTTGGAGTTGGATATGTGCTAATTCCTTTATATCTTTCATTTCCCATAATACTAGTTTGACTTTTTTCGGGGGTGGGAGACAAGGTCTCTGCCAGGCTGGAGTGCAGTAGTGTGATCACAGCTCCCTGCAGCCTTGACCTCCCCAAGCTCAGGTGGTCCTTCAACCTCAGTTTTAGTATTTTTTTTTTTTTTTTCTGAAGTAGAGATGAGTTTTTTGCCATGTTGCCCAGGCCAGTCTTGAACTCCTGGGCTCAAGTGATTCACCTGCTTCAGGCTTTCAAAATGCTAGGATTACAGGTGTGTGCCACCATTGCTGGCCTAATCTGACTTTTATCTCTGTGGTTGGGATGTTAAAATGAATATTATTGGCAGTATCAATCAGCTTACGGAATAACACCTTCTCCTAACATCAGTTATTCACTGCCATTCAGAAGGTCTTTAGAAATTTGCAGTGAGTAGTCTTCAATAAGTAGAGGATGGTCCTCTCAGGATTTTGTGTCTCTTTGTTACCATTCAAGTGCTTAGCTCAGTAAGTTGTTAGTAAGATCAGAGTTTTCTCAGAATTGTAGCAAGTTCTAAACTTCTTTGATCAATTGAAGCTTTATTATAGACTATCCAGTATCTCTCTAAATGGTATTGGGAAAACTGGCTAGCAGTGTGCAGAAAGCAGAAACTGGACCCCTTCCTGACACCTTACACTAAAATTAATTCCAGATGGATTAACAATCTAAACATAAGTCTTAACACCATAAACACCCTAGAAGAAAACCTAGGCAAAACCATTCAGGACATAGGCGTAGGCAAGGACTTCATGGCTGAAACACCAAAAGCAATGGCAACAAAAGCCAAAATAGACAAATGGAATCTAATTAAACTCCAGAGCTTCTGTACAGCAAAGGAAACAATCATTAGAGTGAACTGGCAACCAACAGAATGGGAAAAGCATTTTGCAATCTGCCCATCTGACAAAAGACTAATATCCAGAATGTGCGAAGAAATAAAACAGATTTATAAGAAAACAAACAAACCCAATCAAAAGTGGTCAAAGGATATGAACAGACACTTTACAAAAGAAGACATATATGAGCCCACCAAACGTATTAAAAAATGCTCATCAGCACTGGTCATTAGAGAAATGCTAATCAAAACCACATTGAGATACCATCTCACACCAGTTAGAATGGTGATCTTTAAAAAACCTGGAGACAACAGATGCTGGATAGGATGTAGAGAAATAGGAACATTTTTGCACTGTTGGTGGGATTGCAAATTAGTTCAACCATTGTGGAAAACAGTGTGGCAATTTCTCAAGGACCTAGAAATAGAAATTCCATTTGACCCAGCAATCTCATTACTGGGTATATACCCAAAGAATTATAAATTGCTCTATTATAAAGACAAATGCACACATATGATCATTGTGGCACTGTTTACAATAGCAAAGACCTGGAACCAACCCAAATGTCCATCAATTATAGACTGGATAAACAAAATGTGGCACATATACACCGTGGAATACTATGCAGCCATAAAAAATGAGTTCATGTCCTTCGTAGGGACATGGATGACTCTGGAAACCATCATTTTAGCAAACAGACACAAGAACAGGAAACCAAACACCACATATTATCACTCAAAGGTGGGTGTTGAACAATGAGAACACATGGACACAGGGAGGGGAGCATCAGAGACTGTGGTCGGTTGAGGGGGTCTAGGAGAGGGACAGCAGGGGCATGGGGAGGGTAGGGAGGGATAATGAGGGGAGAAATACAAGATAGAGGAGATAGGGGGATGAAGGCAACAAACCACCTTGCCATGTTTGTAACTATGCAACAATCCTGCATGATTTGCACATGCACCCCAGAACCTAAAGTACAATAAATAATAAAAAATAAAACGTTTGTAGAGCATTTGCTTAATCAGGATGGCAGTTTTAAACACTGAAAACCATGGAGTTATTGAGACTACATATAGGGATTCTGTAAATTTGGTTTCACTAGTTCTGTGAACTGATTATTTATTTAGTTACCAATCTGGAAAACTTAAATACAAATTGATTTTAAATGAATACATGTTGGAAAAATTGTTGAAATGGGCAGTATGAGACTTAGTAGCAATATTTATTGCACATTGGAGCTTGATCTTTTGGTAAAACATGAAACTAAAGAAATATTTTACAAATTCTTGCTTTATACCCAACAATTTGTCTTAGAGTTTGAGAATATAGAGCTAAAAGATACAGCTCTTTGTTTAGATGGAAAAAATATTATCATCCAATAATACCATGCCAAACGCTGGCATAGAAGCAAAGATTCCTGGAACCAGTAAGTGTTTAAACTGAGTTTTTGAGATGATCAGAGTTAATGTGTTGAGGCAGAAGAGAGGTGTCTCCAAGGGAAAGAGCAGTGTGTGAGAAAGCACCGAAGAGTAAGAAGGAAGTGACTATAATTTGTTTACTTTCTATGAGTGTAAGTTTATAGGATCTTATATAGTTTCCAGTTCAGTTGAGAAGTACATAATTTTTTGAATCAAATATCATTTTTGCTTTTATTGTTTTACAGTGTGGCCTCACGCCACTTTCACTTGCTGTATATGGACAAAAAGAGAAAATGATGAAATTTTTAATCAAGAAAAAAGCTAATGTAAATGCAATTGATAAATTTGGAAGGTATAGTTATTTTTTTTAATCTCTGTGTTGTAGAATGATAGCAGTCACTCAAGTCATAAACATTTATAAGATTAACTTATTGCAACATAGTGATCAGGATCAACAAATCAGTTAAGTAGAAAAACAATTAGACTGGGCAACATAAAGAACAGTTTTAGTGGGATTCCTCTTACTACACTGACTGATGTTATTATGTGACATTTTTGGTTATATGATTTATGTTAGCTAAATGGATTTCATATTTGTCTCATGAAGTGTGAACTTTAACTTTTAGTTTACTTATCACTTAGGATTGAACTTAACTCTTTCTAGTAGTTTTTAATCTCTATGTCTTATATGCTTTTCCACTAATACACTTTATTAAACATAAATAGGAGTTGATAATCATTTTGTCTTTTGAATAACTCTGTGATGAGTTGCTTTCTTTGAAGAATATAAATGTTAGCTTATGCCTCCAAGACAATTAATTGCTATTCCCACATACTGTAAGTTCATCAGCTTTTGTTTTAATTCCAGTGTATTTTGATGTTTTGATTATTTATTTATTTATTTGTTTGTTTGTTTGTTTATTTTTGAGACAGAGTCTCGCTCTGTCACCAGGCACCAGGCTGGAGTGCAGTGGTACCATCTCTGCTCACTGCAAACTCCACCTCCCAGGTTCAAGCAATTTTCCTGAATCGGCCTCCTGAGTAGCTGAGATTATAAGCACGCTTCACCATGCCCAGCTAATTGTTGTATTTCTTAGTAGAGACTGGGTTTCACCGTGTTGGTCAGGATGGTCTCAATTTCTTTACCTTGTGATCCGCCTGCCTCGGCCTCCCAGAGTGCTGGGATTACAGGTGTGAACCACTGTGTCTGGCCTTATTTGTAATTGGTATGGAGAGAGGAAGTAGAGATAGTTTTAAGTGGGTACACTGTTCCTTTAATGAAGGCAAGGTGTAGGTGGGTGATAAGAGAAAAGAGCTAGGCTTCGGATTCACACAAGACTGGGTTTAATTCCTAGCTTTCTTACTTGATAGGTGTGTGACCTTGGCAATGTTATTTACCACCAAATGTGTTGTCATATATGAAAAGGAGGAGAATATCTCCTTCAAAATTGCCTGTGCATAAGTAAGAAAGATGTGTGTGTGCGGCATTTAATTCAGTGCCCAGCACATGCTTATTGGCATCATTAACTGAAACTATTATGACTACTGTTTTCACCATTCTTATTAATATTACTGCTTTCAGCATGCAGATAGCTCTTATGTGACCCCACAGCTGATTTTCTGTTACTGTATATCAGTCTCGGGAAGCGGGAAGGAAATCTTTACTGAAATCTTTGTTCACTTCAGATAAGTGGCCCTAGCATAGTTTCTTGCCCATCAAAGGCCTTTAAATTAGCAGCTTCTACTATTTAACACCCACTGAGATAAGAGGTTTTCTTTTTGTCCCTTCCTTTTAACTTTGGTGGTATTTTACAGAGATTAACACTTGAGCACCCAAGATGCTTATGTCTTTTAGTGCATGCAAATGTTTAATTCTGCATTGACAGGCAAGATACTAAATGGGTAAAGTATGCCAGATTAGCTTACAACTTTATTACAGTTAGGGAAAAATTACCTCTCTGTCATTTTAGGACTGTGCTTATACTTGCCGTATGTTGTGGATCAGCAAGTATGGTTGGCCTTCTACTTGATCAAGATATTGATGCATTTTGTCGAGATAAATCTGGAAAAACTGCCAGGGATTATGCTGTGTCTAGTCAACATAATATGTAAGTGTTTACATGAAAAGTCTAGTTAACACTAAATTAAGGCTTAAAATAATTACAACAACTGTATCTTATATATCAAGTGAGATGTAGTAGTTTGGTTTGGGTAGTTTTAAAGTGGCAATGAGTTAGTCCCCTGCATCAGCTAGAAATCAAGCAAAAGGTAGACTGGTTAGAAGTACCAGTGTGTGCAGGATTCTTTATCTCAGGACTTGTAAGACCTTTATGTTTACAGATTCCAACATTGTTCATTTCATCCAAGTATAACACCTATGAATGAGATAAAAAATAGTGTCACATCTTTCTTTTTTCTTTTTTTCTTTTTTTTTTTTTTTTTTTGATTAGTTATTTGGGTCTTGAAATGTCCAGTTTATCAGAAAGTCATTTACTGTCTTCTGAAGACTATCTCTTCCATACTCTTTGAATTTTTCAAGAACCAAAGGGATTTACTAAATCCAAGGAAGACAATCCCTTTTATCAAATCAGAAGGACTAGAAACAAAGGGCACTCCAATCATTCTGTTGTTTCTGTTGATTCTGTTGCATTTTTGCCCCTGAAACTGGTCCTGCTGCCTGGTAATGGTTGATCTTTGACACCAAGATGCCCTTACTGATTCAGAGCCCTCAGGTCTTCATGGTGATTCATACAAAGATGTTGAAGTTACAGCGTTTTTTAAATTCACATACCTATGCTTATATGCTCAGCCATTATTCCCAAAGCACCAGCACCATTCTCTGGCAATGTGACTTTATCCACACACAAAATGAGCTAATTGACCATCTCCCCCATATTCAGCCTAGACTTAGCTGAGACCTTCATGGTAAGAGATCCTTTCAGGCCTTTTTTGGTCTTTTCTGTAGCAGATATTCATTGGGCTTGTTCTAAATGGTCAGAGAAGTTGAAATAATGTGGCAGGAAGAGATGAGTGTTTCTTTCTTCTTTGCTACCAGTTCTGTACCCTCATGCACCTTTATATCCTGTATAATACCTGAGGCAGTAGAAAATCCCATATTTACCTTCCCAGAAGCGGCGGACTCCCAGTTGTGATTGGCCCCTTGACTGATCTGTTTTAAATAATAATGAAAATTGCCCAAGCTACTTGCAACTCTACCTCAATATTTAAAAATATTTTCAAATTCTACCTCACAGGAAGCTATTGAAGAGAATTCTCAGAATCTCAAGTAGGTTAGTTGGACTTAACAGAGCCATACCTTGTCCATGTCTCATCACTGAATGTAGGGAATCCTTGAGCCCTGCACACTGGGTGCCAGAACATAGGGATCCATAAGCCCCACACGTTGGGTGCCAGAATGTAGGGCTCCATGAGCCCCACATTGGGCACCAGAATGTAGGGAGCCACCCCTACATCACCTGTGGGTACCCTGAGTTTGGTGGCAACAAAGGAATGAGAAAAAGAAAGATGAAGAGAGATGATGGGACCAGAGGGCCATCACTTATTACTTTGGAGGTGACAGTGAAGGCCCTGAGCTCTGACCATCCACTCTATTTATTGGTTACAATCACTTTGATCTACAGGGTAGGGGTGGAGTAATGGTGGGGAGAGGATGATGGTGGAGTGAACCAGTGAGCCAGAACTGAATCAGTGAACGGGAAGTGGTGTGTCATTCTAAGGATTGATAACAGTGGCAGTTTGGGGGTTTCACAAAAGAAGAACATGTGGTTATCTTTAGCTTGTTATCTAAGTACAGCTGATGGAACACAGACCTTACAAGGAGCCCACAAGTCTGGCTACATCATAGTTCTACGAAGGGTTTTTATAGCCTTGAGCACCATGTTTATGGTAACAGAGCCAAGGTCACCCTGCACTGGAGCATGAGGCATGAAGAGGCCTTCCTCCTCAGAGGCCTCCTGCGGCCTTCTGCAGTGTATTATTCCCTGCTTATATGTTACTCATAACCAATTTATGTAGGTACTCTGTAAGTTCTTTCTAATCACGTGTAAAAGTAGAACTTTCTGCTTGCTTCAGCAGCACACATTCTCAAATTGAAACAATAAAGAGAAAAATAGCATGGCTTCCTGCATAAGGAGGCCACACAGATTTTTGAAGCATTCCATATTTTGCACAGTCAGTGGAAGGTCATTTGACTGTTTGCTGACTAGCTATAATGCAACAGAGTGATTCAAAGCAAAATGGGTGTCACCAAAATATTGAAGTTGTTATTTGTACTGCAAAAATAGTCATGTAAGGTGGTCTATGAGATAACACTGGAACTGAATAATGTGTGTGGTGTTGTGTGCAAAATATGTTGTTAGTATGTATCTTGCAACTTCTTCATGGAACCTAAAAATAAATGAAAGTAGGGTTTTGGTCTCTCATGTCAGCTGGAGATGAACATGGATATAAAGCATCATCCTGACAAACATCTGCTGTTTGAGAGTTTGAGTCTATAGGGAAGGATCATTGGTCCCAGCCAGGTCTTAACATCCATTGGTTTTTCTGTCCTTAGTGTGATTGATAGACTCCATAATAGTGGACAATCATGTCATCTACTTTAAGGAGTTATTTATCAATAAATTTAGTTACAAACTGTGAAATAGTTGAGATGCCCTGAACTATGAGCCACAAAGAGTAGGACAACTAATAAGCAAAATTAGGACTTAATAACATTTCCTGAAAACAGCAACCTTTTCATATTGGAACGTATGCACAAAATACAGATTGGGTTTTATTTGAAATTCCAATATGATTTCAGTCATAAAATTTAGGAACAGATTATTCCATTGCTTTAATATTTCTGTGAGCTTTTAAAAATGTTATCTTGTTAAATCTTTATAACAATCTAGTGAAATAAGACAACAAAGTTCTTATTTTGTAGAAGATGACATTGAGCCCAAGAGGAGCAACTTGTCCAAGAACAAATAGCTGTTCATTATGCAGCTAGGACTTATGCAGAGTTGGTACACATTATGTCAGACTAATGCGAGTTAACTTACTGGGTCATAGTGCCCTTGATTTCTGACTATTTCACTTTACTCTTTTTCTTGTTTATGATAAGTTTGTAGAATGTACACATAGGTGGATGGAATAATATTGTTAAGTTCTGATATTCTGATATTGTTTGAATTACTCTAAGCATTTCACATTTGGTAAGTATTTTTTTATCTCAGTATTAAAAGTCTTTTTATTTATCACATTTTTATACACAGAATTTGCCAATTACTTTCGGACTACAAAGAAAAACAGAAGTCAAAAAAGTTTTCTGAAAACAGCAATCCAGGTAAGACTTCTGATAGTGAGTTACTTTAGGCCAGTTGTCACCAGGCTTTTTGGCACCAGGGACCGGTTTTGTGGAAGACAGTTATTCCATGGACTAGGGAAAGGTTGAGGTGGTTTCAGGATTATTCAATCACATTACATTTATTTTGCTACTTTATACTATTAATACATTGTAATATATAATGAAATAATTAGCAACTTACCGTAATGTAGAATCAGTGGGAGCTCTGAGCTTCTTTTCCTACAAATAGATGGTCTGATCTTGGGACAAAGGGCGACAGTGACAGATCATATGACATTAGATTCTCGTAAGCAGCACATGATCTAGATTCCTCATGTGGGCAGTTCACAACAAGGTTCATGCTTCAGTGAGGATCTAATGCTGTCCCTGATCTAACAGGAGGCAGAGCTCAGGCAGTAAGATGAGCCAGGGGTGTGGCTGTAAATACAAATGACACTTCCTTGGTTTGCCTCCTGCTCACTTCCTCCTGTGTAGTGAGGTTCTTAATAGGCCATGGACTGGTACCAATCTGTGAGGCACTGGTCAGGAAACCTATGCTTGTACCAGCAAGGTCTCACTATTGCTGACTTCCCTCCTCCTAATTTGAAATGAAAAGAGATATATTTACTTTGTTGGAACAAGATGTGTTCTTCTATCTGTGGGTTAATTGTCATGATAACAGTAATTTTGTTAGAACAAGATGCTCGGCTACCATTCATCAAAAGATTGTCATAATAAATATACAAATTGCCCAACTCTAGGCTCAGCAGATGATAATAAAAGTAGAAAATGTTTCACAATAACAAAAATGCTAGTATGCTACCTGGATGTGGACACCTAATACATTGTACAATCCAGATTGTATAAGGACACCTTTAATTTAGCCATCTATTTATCAGAGAGCTTTTGATAACAAGGAGACAAAGATGAAATTGATGTAATTTTGATCTTTAAGGTGCTCATAACACAATTGTCTCTATTTCATTTCTGTGCTTTTTCAACAGAATTGACAAAAAAAACATTTTTATTTATGTTTTAACTTGTCCGCTTAACAAATAACTATGAAATGTTTTTTAGATACATTTTTTTCTAATGCTACAGAACACAAATAAAAATACAAACAGAGAGGAGCTCATTATTATGATTATCATTTTTTATTATTTTGCTACTTTAATCAGGGCTTGCTGTGTGCTGGATGCCCACTGGAAACTTATAATTATGATTATTTATTATATTGATTATGTGCCAGACATAACTGATGAGGAATGAAAGCTTTTTGAATAAAGGTAGGTAGGATTGAAGGTAAGCATGCAGACTGAGTAGAATGTTTCAAGGTAAAGAAGCAGAAGAATGATGATTGGCAGAAGGAAGATGTAACAAGATTGTGTGTCTGCCGGAAGGAACTTCTAACACGATTCCCTCTGGGAGGAAGAGCAGCAAGTGCAGAAGACAAGATGCTTGAGTGAGCTTTGCAGGGTTTGTGAGCAGTTCACTTTTGCTAGTACCAAAAGTGTGAGATATGAGAGGTTGGGAGTGAGGTGAATACTCAGCTAAGGCAAGTTTATAATAGACTTTTTAATACTATAGAAACGAGTAGGTGTTCAGCCTTGGTCATCATGGTGGAACCCCATCTCTACTAAAAATACAAAAATTAGCCGAGTGTGGTAGCCAGCATGTGTAATCCCAGCTAATTGGGAGACTGAGGCACAAGAATCACTTGAACCTGGGAGCTAGAGGTTGCAGGGAGCTGTTGTGCCACTGCACACCAGCCTAGGCAAAAGGGTAAGACTTTATCTCCATAAATAAAGGAATGAATGAATGAATGAATGAATGAAATGAATAGCTCTTATCTGGTGGGCCATGGGCATTTTACCAGTAGAATGCTTTGGACTGCACATACTAGATGAGCAGTGGCTAAAACAGTAGGAATCAGAGTTGTTTGGGTTGTTCAGTGATATCCCAGGATCCCACTTGTCCCTCTTTCAGCTGTGTTGTTGGCAGTGTTTTATTATGTCTCCTTTCATAGTTGGCTAATCCGCAACAGCTCCAAACATCTTGTTCTCACAACACAACATCGCAAGGGCTGCTTTTCTTCACAGTGTCTTTTAAATGGGTAGAAAACTTAGAAGCATGCAAGGGGCTTCCTGTAACATTTCATTGGATGGGTCAAACCACATGCACATCCCAAAACCAGGCACTGGGAAAGCAGATACGTGATTAGCTTAGAATACTCATTTCTCTTTCTGAAGCTGAGGAGGGGAATTGGGATAATAAACATCCCAATAGACTTGTGTTTCTTAGGCAAGAAAGAATAAGGAAAGGCTATTGGTAGGGAGCCAGCAGTGTTTGCTGCAGAGACTCATTGGAGAAATTTGAGTAAGGGAGTCACAAGATTAAATTTGAGTATTAAGGCATTCTGGTTATGGTGTAAAAGTGGTTAGCAAACTTTTCTTGTAAAGGATGAGGTGGGAAATATTTTAGACTATGTGGTCTCTGTTGTGTCTAGTTAACCCTGCTGTTGTAGTGTGAAAACCACCACGGATAACATGTAAGCAAATAGGCATGACTGAGATCCAAGAAAACTTTATTTACAAAGCCATAAGGCAGACTGGATTTGGCCTGTGGCCTGTAGTTTGCTGACCCCTCATAAAGGATTGATGGAAGGTAACCATGTAAAGAAACCAGGAGACAAAGGAAGCTTTTGCAGTAGTAGTCAGCTATAGTTTCCTTGTCACACATCCTTGAACTAGTGTCAATGTAGTGAGAGGTTTTCACCCATGCATGGTGAAAAAAAAGAAACTTAGGAATCTTAGTTTCTCATTTAAAAATGTTGGCCTTTTTTTGTGGTATTATGTCTTTTTCATTGTTTTGCTTAAGTTTTTTTTATGTAAGAAATAACATTAATAGTTGGCCATTTTTATTTAAATAAAAGCCATTTTCTAAATGTTTATGTCCCAAATGGCAGTGGGACTATAAAGCAGAGACAGAAGAGAGGTATAGTTAATATGATTTAGTGATAATCGAATAAGAAAAGTTTGGGGGATAGAGAGAAAGCTCAGATGATGCACTGGTTTCCAGATTGTACCCTAGCATTTAACCTGGACATGCGGAAGGAATAGGAAATTTTCTGGTGAATACAGAAGAGTAAACAGTAGCAGGAATGACTGATTTTTTTCTATGCATATTTAATGGAATATTCATACAGGGTATTTTGAGTAGGTATTTGGATAATCAGCATTTATAACTTGCATCCTACTAGTTTGACTCTTAATAATAAGAATTGTCAAAGATCCAAAGTTGATGATAATTGTCAAAGATCCAAAGTTGATGATAAATGTCCATGTGTATCATCATCAATGACTGAAAGTCAGCATCCACAGAATTGGGACAGATGAACTTAATAGATAAAGATGAATGTCGGAGTTGTGTTTCTCTTAGGGACTGACACTCTATTACCTGTGGGACTCACAGCTGCCAGGAAAGAAAGAGAGCAAGAAGCCTATTAAAGAAGCCAGCAGATTCAGTCCTGGAGTGCCCTGCTTGGCTTCATGTCTTAGTTCTGACTTGTAACAAATTATTTTCTGTAAAATGTGCTTTGTGTTTTTCCCCTCTTGCAGCATGTGAACAAACAGAATCCCTTTAGTAGGGCATTTTTGTATTCTTTCTTGAAACAAAGCAACATGTAAATAACAAAAGGAAGAAAGTAAGAGAAAGAGTATTTTTTGTATAGGCTAGCATTTAACATAAACTTGGGAGTGAGTACCAGGATTATACTTAGAATTTAGGGACGGGATGGGAAAACTAGTTAGAAATCTATATTTAATATAAACATTTCAGTACATTGGGTAAAACTTTTATGAAAATACATCAAAGGATCTTTGATCCACTAAACCAGGAGCTGGCCAGATTTTTCTGCAAAGACTCAGTTAGTAAATATTTTTGGCTTTGTGGGCTATATACATTTATTTTTTTGAGACAGGGTCTCACTCTGTCTCCCAGGCTGGAGTGCAATTGCATGATCATGGCTGACTGCAGTCTTGACTTTCTGGGCTCTAGTGATCCTCCCATCTCAGCCTCTCTACTAGCTGGGACCACAGGTGTGCAACATCACAGCCAGCTAATGGACTCTACGGACTATAAAGTGAATAAGCATGGCTGTGCTCCAAAATACTTTACTTAGAAAAACAGGCAGTGGGCTGGATTTGGCCCACAAGTGCTAATTTGCTGATCCTTGTGCTAAAAGGAAGGTGCTGCTAATGCAGTGAATCTGATTGGTAAAAGTGCTCTGCATGTGTGGCATTCTTCTTCCTTTGAAATAAGGATATATTTAAGTAGTCACCTCACCACATTTTTCAACAGTAACTTCATATAATTTTTAACATTTCATTTATAAAATATGATTTTTTTCTGCTTTTCTTCTATTTTATTCCTGTTAATAGCATTCAGTATTTTTCTGTGATTATTACTTTGTATATTTGATGAGTATCAACTATCCTAGAATTGGATGATTTTTATCAAGCAAGAAATACTCTCTTTGAAACTTTTAGTATTCCTTGGTCTTTATGTGTAAGCATGAATATGATAACCAGCTTTTGTAATTTAGAAATGTTCAAGGGGTCTTTTAGTTCTATAATTTTAAGAATTTAATACCTCAGTCTAGGATTTTTTAACACTATAAGTGTATAATTTTTATAACCTTTAAAATATATCATTGCTATATAAAATTTGAAAACTACTGTTTCTTGCCTATCACATTTCCATGACTGACTCCCAATTATGATCTCTTTCAAAGAACTATCTACACTCATGAACTCAGATTTTCTTTCCATTCAGTCTTGATCTCATGCCAGTAAGTCTTCAAATTCAATGCTCCTCAAGGTTATTGTTCTCAAGGTTATCACTTAACGTTTCTCTGTAATAAATCTAGGGATTTTTTCTGACACCTCATTTTATGTAATCTGGCAGCAATATTAAACCAAATGGAGGGCATCTCCTCCCTAATAGCATCTTCAATTAGCCCGCTGAAGGACCTCACTCCCTCAGGCCTCCTGCCTTTCTAGTCGTTTTGTCATGGTCTGTTTACTTGCTTCTCAACTTTCTCCTTTTGCACATTGTTGTTTCCTAGGGCTCAGTCCTCAATCTTTTCTCGTTACTTTTTTTTCTTTTTTTTGAAATGGAGTCTTGCTCTGTCACCTAGGCTGGAGTTCAGTGGTGCAGTCTTGGCTCATTACAACCTCCGCCTCCTGGGTTCAAGTGATTCTTCTGCCCCAGCCTTCTGAGTAGCTGGGATTACAGGTGCATGCCAGCATGCCAAGCTAATTTTTGTATTTTTAGTAGGGACAGGGTTTCCCCATGTTGGCCAGGCTGGTATCAACCTCCTGAATTCAGGTGATCTGCCTGCCTTGGTCTCACAAAGTGTTGGGATTTCAGCCACTAGCCACCGTGCCCGGCCCCTCGTGACTTTTTCTATTTTTTTTTTATTCTTTATTTTATTTTAGGTGCATATTATATCTGGCGTTTCTTCCCATGTTAGCCCTTCCCACCTTCCCCCCTCCACTGTCTCTCCCCTACCCCTCCCAACTGCCCCCAGTGTGTGATGTTCCTCTCCCTGAGTCCATGTGTTCTTGTTGTTCAACACCCACCTATGAGTGAGAACATACGGTGTTTGCCTTTCTGTTCTTGTGTCAGTTTGTTGAGATGTTGGTTTCCAGATTCATCCAAGTCTCTACAAAGGACACGAACTCATCATTTTTTATGAGTGTGTAGTATTCCATGGTGTATATGTACCATATTTTCTTTGTCCAGTCTATCATTGATGGGCATTTGGGTTGGTTCCAGGTCTTTGCTATTGTACACAGGCTGCT
Organism: Saimiri boliviensis; assembly: GCF_048565385.1. Taxonomy (NCBI): domain Eukaryota; kingdom Metazoa; phylum Chordata; class Mammalia; order Primates; family Cebidae; genus Saimiri; species Saimiri boliviensis. Next base: position 1,869,752 of record NW_027412502.1, read on the forward strand.
ATCAACATATGTGTGCATGTGTCTTTATAGTAGAACAATTTATAGTTCTTTGGGTATATACCCAATAGTGGGATTGCTTGGTCAAATGGAATTTCTATTCCTAGATCCTTGAGAAATTTCCACACTGTCTTCCACAATGGCTGAATTATTTTACACTCCCACCAACTGTGTAAGAGTATTCCTATTTCTCCACATCGTTTCCAGCATCTGTTGTCTCCGATTTTTTAAAGATCAACATTCTAACTGGCATGAGATGATATCTCAGTGTGGTTTTGATTTGCATTTCTCTAATGACCAGTGATGATGAGCATTTTTTCATATGTTTGTTGGCCTCAAATATGTCCTCTTTTGAAAAGTGTCTGTTCATATCCTTCTCCCACTTTGAATGGGGTTGTTTTTTTCTTGTATATCTGTTTTGGGTCTTTGTTGATTCTGGATATTAGCCCTTTGTCAGATGGGTAGATTGCAAACATTTTTTCCCATTCTCTTGATAGCTGATGCATGCAATGCTGGTTTCTTCTGCTGTACAGAAGCTCTGGAGTTTAATAAGATCCCATTTGTCTATCCTGGATTTTATTGCCATTGCTTTTGGTGTTTTAGTCATGAAATCCTTGCCTATGCCTATGTCCAGGATGGTTTTGCCTGTTTTCTTCTAGTGTTTTTATCATGTGAGGTTTTATGTTTAAATCTTTGATCCTTCTTGAGTTAGTTTTAGTGTAAGGTGACAAATAGGGGTCCAGTTTCTGCTTTCTGCACATTGCTAGCCAGTTTTCCCAACACCACTTATTAAACATGGAGTCCTTTCCCCGTTGTTGTTTTTGCCAGGTTTGTCAAAGACCGGATGGTTCTAGATGTGTGGTGCTTTAGATGTGTGTTCCGGGGTCTTTGTTCTGTTCCATTGGTTTATGTCTCTGTTTTGGTACCAGTGGCATGCTGTTTTGATTACTGTAGCCTCTATATAGTTTGAAGTCTGGCAGTGTGATGCCTCCAGCTTTGTTCTTTTTTCTCAGGATTGTTTTAGCTATGTGGGGTCTCTTGTGATTCCATATAAAGTTTAAAGTGGTTTTTTCCAGTTATGTGAAGAAGGTCATTGGAAGCTTGATGGGGATAGCAGTGAATCTATAGATTACTTTGGGCAGTATGACCATTTTGACCTATTGATTCTTCCTAACCGTGAGCATGGAATGTTTCTCCATCTGTTTGTCTCCTCTCTTATTTCGTTTGTTGTTCTCCTTGAAGAGGTCCTTTACATCCTTTATTAGTTATATTCCTAGGTATTTTATTCTCTTTGTAGTAATTGTGAATGGGAGTTCCTTCTTGATTTGGCTCTCTGTTTGCCTGTGATTGGTATATACGAATGCTTGTGATTTCTGCATATTATTTTGTATTCTGAGATTTTGTGGAAGTTGCTTATCAGTTTGAGAAGATTTTGGGCAGAGACGATGGGGACTTTTAGATATACAATCATGTCATCTACAAATAGAGACAGTTTGACTTCTTTCTTTCCTAATTGATTACACTTCATTTCTTTTTCTTGGTTGATTGCTTTGACTAGAACTTCCAATACTATGCTGAATAAGAGTGGTAATAGAGGGCATCCTTGTCTAGTGCCTGATTTCAAAGGGAATTCTTCCAGCTTTTGCCCATTCAGTATGATATTGGCTGTAGGTTTGTCATATATAGCTTTTATCATTTTGTGATACATTCTATCAATACCTAGTTTATTGAGAGTTTTGTTTTGTTTTGTTTTAAACATGAAGAGCTGTTGAATTTTGTCAAAGGCCTTCTCTGCATCTATTGAGAAAATTATGTGGTTTTTGTCTTTGGTTCTGTTTATGTGGTGGTTTACATTTATAGACTTGCATATGTTGAACCAGCCTTGCAGCCCCAGAGTGAAGCCTACTTGATCATGATGGAGAAGCTTTTTGATGTGCTGCTGCAATCCGTTTGACAGTATGTTATTGAAGATTTTAGCATCTGTGTTCATCATGGAGATTGGCCTGACCATTTTTTTTGTTTTGTTTTGAGTCTCTGCCGGGTTTTTGTATCAGGATGATGATGGTCTCATAAAATGATTGAGGAAGGATTCCTTCTTTGTATATTGTTTGGGTTAGTTTCAGAATGAATGGTCCTAGCTCCTCTTTGTATGTCTGGTAGAATTCAGCTGTGAACACCTCTGGGCCTGTACTGTTTTTGGTTGGTAGGCTATTAATTGCTGCCTCAACTTCAGCCCTTGTTATTGGTCTGTTCAAGGTTTCAACTTGTTCCTGGTTTAGGCTTGGGAGGTGTAAGTGTCCAGGAATTTATCCTTTTTTTCCAGGTTTACTGGTTTATGTGCATAGAAGTATTTGTAGTAATCTCTGATTGTAGTTTGAATTTCTGTAGAATTAGTGGTGATATCCCCTTTGTCAGTTTTTATTGCATCTATATGATTCTTTTCCCTTTTCTATTTAATTAACTCTGCTAGGAGTCTATTTTGTTGATCCTTTCAAAAAACCAGCTTCTGAGCAGAACGTATATTCTGTGGATTTGGGGTGGATATTTCTGTAGATGTCCATTAGGTCTGCTTGGTCCAGATCTGAGTTCAAGTCCTGGACATCCTTGTTAATTTTCTGTCTCGTTGATATGTCTGATATTAACAATGGAGTGTTAAAGTCTCCCACTATTACTGTGTGGGAGTCTAAGTCTCTTTGTAGGTCATTAAGAACTTGCTTTATTTACCTGGGTGCTACCCGGGTGTTCCTGTATTGTGTGTGTATATGTTTAGGATCATTAGGTCTTCTTGTTGCATTGATCCTTTTACCATTATGTAATGCCCTTCTTTGTGTCTTTTGATCTTTGTTGGTTTAAAGTCCATTTTATCAGAGACTAGGATTGCAGCTCCTGCTTTTTTTTTTTTTCCTCTCCATTTACTTGATATGTCTTCCTGCATCCCTTCATTTTTAGCCTACACATGTCCTTGCACATGAGATGGGCTTCCCAAATACAACACACAGATGGGTTTTGATTTTTTTTTTTTTTTTTTTTTTTTGAGATGGAGTCTTACTCTTGTTACCCAGGCTGGAGTGCAATGGCGCGATCTCGGCTCACCGCAACCTCCACCTCCTGAGTTCAGGCAATTCTCCTGCCTTAGCCTCCTGAGTAGCTGGGATTACAGGCGCGCGCCACCATGCCCAGCTAATTGTTTGTATTTTTAGCAGAGACGGGGTTTCACCATGTTGACCAGGATGGTCTCGATCTCTTGACCTCGTGATCCACCCACCTTGGCATCCCAAAGTGCTGGGATTGCAGGCTTGAGCCACCACACAGGGCCGCTTTTGACTTTTTATCCAATTTGGCAGTCTGTGTTTTTGATAGGGGCATTTAGTCCATTTACATTTAAGTTTAATACTGTTATGTGTGAATTTGATACTGCCATTTTGATGCTAGCTGCCTGTTTTGTCCTTTAGTTGACAAATTTTCTTCATTGTGTCGATGGTCTTTACCATTTGGTACATTTTTGGAGTGGCTGTTACTGATTGTTCCTTTCCTTGATTAGTGCTTCTTACAGGAGCTCTTGTAAGGCAGGCCTGGTGGTGAGAAAATCTCTCAGTAGTTGCTTGTTCATAAAGGATTTTCTTTCTCCTTCGAATGTGAAGCTTAATTTGGCTGGATATCATATTCTAGGTTGACAGTTCTTTTCTCTAAGGATGCTGACTATTGGCCCCCACTCTCTTCTCACTTGTAGAGTTTGTGTGGAGAGATCTGCTGTGAGTCTGGTGGGCTTCCCTTTGTCTCTTGTTGCCCTTAGCATTTTTTCCTTCATTTTAACACTGGTGAATCTGATGATTATGTGCCTTGAGGTTGCTCTTCTTTAGGTATATCTTTGTGGTGTTCTCTGTACTTTCTGGACTTCAATGGTGGCCTGCCTCACTAGGTTGGGGAAGTTCTCCTGGATAATATCCTGAAGAGTGTTTTCCAACTTGCATTCATTCTCTCTGTCACATTCACGTATGCTTATCAAACGTAGATTACGTCTTTTCACAGAATTCCATATTTCTTGGAGGCTTTGTTCATTTCTTTTCACCCTATTCTTGCCTTCTCATTTTATTTCATTGCGTTGATCTTCAATCTCTTATATTCTTTCTTCTGCTTGGTCCATTCAGCTATTAAGACTTGATGCTTCATGAAGTTGTTGTGCTGTTTTTCAGCTCCATCAAGTCATTTCTATTCTTCTCTAAGCTGTTTATTCTAGTCAGCATCTCATCTAACCTTTCATCTAAGTTCTTAATTTTTTTGCATTGGGTCAGCACATGTTCTTTTAGCTCTGAGAAGTTTGTTTTTACCCACTTTCTGAAACCTGTTCCTGTCAGTTCATCAGATTCATTCTCCACCTATCTTTGATCCCTAGCTGGTGAGGAGTTATAATCCCTTGAAGGAGGAGAGGCCTTCTGGTTTTTAGTGTTTTCTTCTTTTTTATGCTGGTTTCTTCCCCTCTTAGTGGCTTTATCTACCTGTGGTCTTTGTAGTTGGTGACTTTCAGGTGGGGTCTCTAAGTGGACATCCTTTTTGTTGATGTTGAAGCTATTTATTTCTGCTTCTTAGTTTTCCTTCTAACAGTCAGGCCCCTCTGCTGCAGAACCACTGGGGATCCACTCCAGATCTCACTCACCTCGGGATCGCCTGCAGGGGCTGCAGAACAGCCAGGGTTGCTGCTGGTTTCTCCCTCTACTGTCCTCATCCCAGAAGGGTACCCACCAGATGTTGGCCTGAGCTTTCCTTTATGAGGTGTCTTTTTGGGTATATGGGGCTCAGAGAGTTGCTTGAGGAGACAGTCTGTCCCTTATAAGAGCTTACGTGCTGTGCTGGGAGTTCTGTTGTTTTTTGCAGAGGTGCTGGGCTGATACATTTAAGTCTACTGCAGCTGAACTCATAACCTCCTGTTTTCCCAGGTGCTCTGTCCTAGAAAGGTCAGCTTTATTTATAAGTTCCTGTCATGCTGCTGCATTTTTTCATAGATGCCCGGTCCAGCACAGAGTAGTCTAGTCACAGTCTGTTAGCAGAGGTAATGCTGAGCTGCCACAGGCTCTGCCCATCTACTGCATGAACTGCATTGGTAGTGGCAGACTGCCTTAGTAGTGGGGGACGCCCTTCCCCCCACTGAGCTGGACCATCCTGGGTCAAGCTGCACTTATGGTGAAACTCCTAATACAGAGTGTTTCAGATTTCTTGTCTTGTGGGGGTGGTACCCATCAAGCCAGATCGTCTAGTTTCCTGTCTCAGCCCCCTCCCTTTCAGTTGAATCGGTGGCAACCTCGACCTCCTGGTTCACGTGTTTCTCCTACCTAAACCTTTTGAGTAGCTGGGATTACAGGTGCACAGCACTATACTTGGCTAATTTTTTAATTTTTAGTAGAGATGAGGTTTCCCTATGTTGGCCACACTTGTCTTGAACTTCTTTCCTCGTAATCCACCTGCTTCAGGAGCTGGGATTATAGGTGTGAGCCACTGCACACGGCCACATGTAGAAGTTTAGTGCTCCATACAACACTGAACATTACACTGTGCTGGGATTACATGTGTGAGCCACAGTACCCAGCCACATAGATTTTCTTATTTCTCTAAGAATCCTGATCGTAAATGAGTTCAGAGTTGTATGTAGAAGCACAATGCTTAGATGCAGATGTGTAAATATAGAAGGATACAATACTTAGATTTAACAGTTATGAATAAATGTAATTCTTATAACTGACTATAACAGTATTAGAAAAGTCATATATTGATAAAGCTTTCTTCAGAAAAAGAGACTTAAAAACTTTGAGGAATTGCTTCTTTCCAAATGTATGCATACCTAAGGTTCTTACAATGGTGTGGTTTATAGAATAGATATTAGAGTGTAAATCCAATTTTTAAAACGTAGTCAAGCGTATTAATCTTATATTTTATGCCTATGGCTATTTTGTAATTCAGAGAAAGGCTTTTCCAACTCCGAAATTCTTTAAAATCCTCTAGTGATTTATTTTTCATGGTATTTAAATCAATATTGAAACTTTCTTGAATTTACACTGGTTTGAAGTTTTGTCCAACTTTTTTTCAGTTACATATTAACCATGGGAATTCTTTCATTATACAAATAAACATGTTATGGTTTAAATTCAGAGGAAATTATGATATGTTATTCTATTGTATGCTAACTAAAGTGTTCTTTTGTTGACTTAGAGTTCTCTTAGCCATAAGAAAAAAAAAAGATCTCTTGCATGAAATTAGCATGTTGTGGGGGAAAATTGCCATGCTTAGACTGGAACTAGACACAATAAAACAGGAGAACCCACTAAGGGCAAAGAAATTTTTGGAGGACATTGAAAGTGTGAAAGGAAAAAATGCTAATATTCTAAAACCTATAAAATTGGATAAAGAAGAATGAACAAAGATGGTATTTTAAGGACAGTGAACAGCTTAGCATTTTGACAGCGAAGAATAAAATGGTCAGTTCTGAATTGGAGAATGTAAGACACAACTAGGAAACACTGGAAATGGAAATTCAATCATGTCATTTTAGACTGGCTACTGGTCTACATGAATGTGACCAAAGCCAGATAGCAGAAAAAGACTTCTTTTCAGAGAACAAAACCTGAACAGGTTTATTTACAGGAGACAATGAATTCTCATACATCTAAACTGAAAGAGAACAGCAAGATTCTTTCTGAACAACTGTAATGCTTATTGTAAAAATTAACAGCCTAAAATTTCAGCTCCATCACACAAGATAAACTGTGAGAGAAAAGACAGGGCAGGCTGTCATCTTTCCTGTTGGAGGAACTTAATTATTCCAGCTAAGGGCATTGGAGAGTACAAACCCACCAGGGGCAGAAGAGTTCCCACAGCACAGCACAGCTGCTTTACCAAATCATGGCCAGACTGCTTCTGAAAGCAGGCTCCTGATCCTGTTCCTTCTTACTGAACAGGACCTCCCACCTGGGGCTTACTGCTACCCTCACAGGTGTTCTCTGGTCAATGGAGATTTGAAACATTCCTTAGACAGAGCTCCCACAGAGAGGGGCGGGCCACCAACTTTGCTGTTTGGATGACTAGGTTCTGGCCTGAGGGCTTTGTAGAACCCAAGCTGACCAGGGGTGTAAGTGGTAGCTCAGCACAGCAGAGCCACCTGGCAAAAACATGGCCAGACCCTTGTTTAAGTCAATCCCCAACCACATTTCTAATCACTGGGTAAAGCCATTCAACAGGGTTTCTGGCTGCCTTCACTGCTGTTCTCTGGCTGACAGATGATTCAGGCCTCCCTGAGTCAGAGCTTCCAAGGGGAAGACCAGACTGTCATCTTTGCTGTTTAGGCGACTCAGCCATTTCAACCTTGGGACTTCAGAGTGTCTGAGGCAACCAGGGGCTGAAGTGAACCCCCAGCACAGCACAGCTGCTCTACAGAAACATGGCCAGACTTTTTTTAAAGCAAGTCTCTGTTCTTGTTCCTCCTGACTAGACAAGACTTCTGAACTTGTCTCCAGCCACCTCCCATAGTTGTGTCCAGATTGGCAACAGGATTGTACCTCAGTTGTACAGAGGTCCCAGAGGAAGAGGCAGGCTATTATCTCTGCCTTTTTGCAGGCTTCGCTAGTGATACCTTGAGGCACTGGAAGATATGAGGCAATTAGGGACTGGAGTGGACCCCCAGTATACCACAGCAGCCTTATAGGAAAGTGGCTGAACCGTTACATGGGTGCTGGTTTCCATATCTCCTCGATGAGCAGGTCCTCCCAGCTTGGATCTTTATCCAGGCCCCACTGAAGCCATCAAGCCAGTAGCAACTTGGCAATTCCTTGGACAGAGCTTCACAGATCGACTGAAATCCTCTCTGCCACTGCCTCTGCAGTGGATCTGCCCTTGTTACCTTCAGAATATCAAGAAAGCAAAAACCATAAGTGCCATATTGATAACTCTAACAAGCTGCAGTTGACCCAAGGAACAAGGCAGTCCATCTCTTGTGGATACCACATACCCCCCATGGCTTATCACCAGACAGGGAACCCTGGCTTGGGCCCACAGCACAGACCCTCCATCCTGGGCTAATTACACTAAGTGATGGCTAACTCACATCTCTCTGGGGTAGAGCCCCCAGGAGACAAGCAAAGTGATGGAGCAGGAAGCCAGCTGATGTGAAGCTCAGAGGGCAGGCACAGCTATCTCTCTAGGCTCTACTTGGTCTTATGAGACACTTTATCCTAGCACTTTAGGAGTGTGGAGGTCAGATCAGCCACATCTCATGTGAAGATTGCCCAGCAGAGATAAGGTGTGCGAGTTTCCCTCTTAATAAAAGGAGACTTGCTTAAAAAAGAAGTCTGGCCACGTTTTTGTAGAGCAGCTGTGCTGTGCTGGGGCCTCACTTTTCAGAGAGTTCTCTGAGACCTGATCTCTGCTGGGCATTCTAGCACATGAGATGAAGCTGGTCTGACCTCAGCACTCCTTAGTCTGCTTGCCTCTCCCAGGGCCCCAGCCTGGCCACACCTGCCTACAGGGCACTCTCAGCTGCCCACACCTTTGTTTCTGTGCCAGTGGACCATGCCTGAGCAGTGAAGAGATGCAGCAACGTGGACCCTTCAGGCATGCACCAACCTCTACATTGCCTTTCCATACTACAGCTCTTTATACACAAACTTCCTACATCGCTTTGCTGCTGTGTGTTTACATGAGTGGATTTTGCTGTACTTGCCCTACCAGCACATGGGACTGTAGCACACACTTCAACCCACCTGAACTCCCATTGAAGAGATAGCGATGGTAGGCACAGAACCAATAGAAGCAACTCTGCCAACAACTTGCCCTTGTGCTAATGTTGTGCACAAAAAAGAGACCCTAATATGCGTTGAGTGACTGCTGCTGCTTAGGGGGTCACAGAGAAGGCACCCAAACCTGCACAGGCCAGCACCCCAGCCTGCACCTCCAGTGCAACAGCACACACAGCAGGGGTCCCCTGGCTCCCACAAAGTGGTCTTGCCTCCACCACTTCCACCATTGGGTGAATGCCAACAGGGAGGCAGGCACTTCTGCATCTGCTAGCACTCTGCCACAGCTGCCACACTTTGCAGCCTTCAGTGCAGTAGAATCCAAACTTTGAGGAGCCAGAGAACAAAGTTGAAACCCAATATAAATTTCCCAGAGTTAAAGAACACAGTCTAGGAATTGGGAGATGAATATTGGCCCCCTAAAATCCTCCAAAACCAAAGCCAGCTGACTGCATCTGCCTTACACCACAATCAAACCAAAAAGATCATCAAATATCATAAAAGAAAAATATCCTGTGCAAAGGTCAGCAATCTCTAAGGTTGAAGGTGAATAAGATCATAGAGATGAGGAAGAATCAGTGCAAGAACACTGAAACTCAAAAAGTCAGCATGCCTTCTTTCCTCCAGATGATTACATCAACTGTTCAGCCTGTTCAAGTTTTCAGAACTGATCAGAGGCTGACATGTCTTTAATGATACAAGTAGAATTCAGAATGTGGGCAGAAACAAAGTTCACTGAATGAAAGAAGTATGTCATCATCCAATGCAAGGAAGCCAAAAGTCATTGTGAAACATCGCAGGAGCTAACAGGCAATAGAGCTGGTATAAAGAACCTTACCAGTGCTTGCTATGGCAGCACATATATTAAAATGGGAATGATACAGGCAAGATTAGCATGGCTCCTGCTTAAGGATGACATGCAAATTCATGAAGCATTTCATATTTTTAGGAAGAATCAATATTGTGAAAATGGCCATACTGCCCAAAGTAATTTATATATTCACTGCTGTCCCCATCAAGCTACCAATGAACTTATTCACAGAACTGGAAAAACCCACCTTAAACTTCATATGGAAGCAAAAGAGACTCTGCATAGCCAAGACAATGCTAAGCAAAAAGAACATAGCAAGAGGAATCATGCTACCTGATTTCAAACTATGCTACAAGGCTACAGTAATCAAAACAGCATGGTACTGGTAGCAAAACAGAGACATAGACCAATGGAACAGAACAGAGGTCCTGGTGGCAATGCCACACATCTACAACCATCTCATCTTTGACAAACCTGACAAACACAAGCAATGGGGAAAGGATTTCCTGTTAAATAATTGGCGTTGGGAAAACTGGCTACCAGTGTGAAGAAAGCAGAGACTGGACCTCTTCCTGACACCTTACAGTAGAATTACCTCCAGATGGATTAAAGACCTAGACATAAGACCTAATGCCATAAAAAATCTAGAGAAAAAACCCAGGCAAAGCCATTCAGGACATACGTATAGGCAAGTACTTCATGACTAAAACACCGAAAGTATTGGCAACAAAAACGAAAATAGACAAATGGGACCTTATTAAACTCCAGAGCTTCTGTACAGCAAAAGAAACAATCATTAGAGTGAACCGCCAACCAACAGGATGGGAAACAATTTTTGCAATCTACCCATCTGACCAATGGCTGATATCCAGAATCTACAAAGAAGTAAAACAGATTTGCAAGAAAAAAAGCAAGCAAACCCATTCAAATTAGGGAAATGATATGAACAGACACTTTTGAAAAGAAGATATATATGAGGCCAAGAAACATATGAAAAAATACTCATCATCACTGGTTATTAGAGAAATCAAAACCACATTGAGATATCACCTCATGCCAGTTAGAATGGTGACCATTAAAAAATCTGGAGACAACAGATACCAGAGAGCATGTGGAGGAATAGGAACACTTTTACACTGTTGCTAGGAGTGTAAACTAGTTGAACCATTGTGGAAGGCAGTGTAACACTTGCTCAAGGGCCTGGACATAGTAATTCCATTTGACCCAGCAATCCCATTACTGCGTATATACCCAAAGGATTATAAATCATTCTATTATAAAGACATATGCACACGTATGTTCACAGTGGCACTGTTTACAATGGCAAAGACCTGAAAACAACCCAAATGTCCAGCGACAATAGACTGGAAAAGGAAAATGTGACATACATACACCATGGAATACTATGCAGCCACAAAAAACGATGAGTTTGTGTCTTTTGTAGGGACATGGATGAAACTGGAAACCATCATCCTTAGCAAACTGACAGAAGAACAGAAAATCAAACACTGCATGTTCTCACTCATAGGCGGGTGATGAATAATGAGAATATATGGACACAGGGAGGGGAGCATCACACACTGGGGTCTTTTTGGGGGTGGCCAACAGGGGGACACCAAGGGGTGGGGAGGTCAGGGAAGGATTACATGAAGAGAAATGCCAGATGTAGGTGACGGGATGGAGGCAGGATACCACGTTGCCGTGAGTGTACCTATGCAACAATTCTGCATGATCTGCATATACCTATAACCTGAAGTACAATTTTTTAAAAAAGAATAAACTGATGTGATAGAGCTGAAAAGCACACTACATGAATTTTTATAATGCAGCCACATGGTAATTGTGTGTGATTGCATTATAAAAATTCTTGTAATGTGTGTGGGCACCCAAGGGTGCCCTGTAAGCAGGTGTAGCCAGGCTGGGGTCCTGGGAGAGGCAAGCAGACTAAGGAGTGCTGAGGTCAGACCAGCACCATCTCATGTGCAAGACCACCTAGTAGAATAGACCAAGCAAAGGTAAGAGTCTCAGAGCTTGAAAACTGGCTTTCTGAAAGAAAAGAGGCAAGAATGTGGGAAAAGAATGAAAAGAAATGAACAAAATATTTGAGAAATAAAGGATTATGTAAAAAGGCAAAATGTATGCCTTATTAATGTACCTGAAAGAGATGACAAAAATGGAACCAAATTGGAAAACCTATCTCAGAATATCATTCATGAGAATTTCCCAAACCTAGCATGACAGAACAACATTCAAATTCAGGAAATCTGGAGAACCTCAGATATGCCACGGGAAGAACACCCCTAAGACACATAATCATCAGGTTCTCCGAGCTCAAAATGAAATAAAAGTTGTCAAAGGCAGCTAGGGAGAAAGACAAGGTCACCTACAAAAGGAATCCCTTCAGACTAACAGTGGACTGCTCAGCTGAAACCCTACAAGCCAGAAGAGATATTCAACTTTTAAAGAAAAAAATTCAACCCAGAATTTCAAGGCCAGCAAAACTGTCATAAGTGAAGGAGAAATAAGATCATTTTCAGGCAAGCAAATGCTGAGGGAATTCATTATCCAATGATCTACCTTACAAGAGCTCCTAAAAGTAGAAATTAATATGGAAAGAAAAGATCATCACCAGCCACTACAAAAATGCACTGAATTACACAGATCAGTGATGCTAAAAAAACAACCACATACACAAGTCTGTGAAATTATCAATTAGGAGCGTGATGTCAGGATCTAATCCATATATATCAGTGCTAACCAATTGGGCTAAATGCTCCAACTGAAAGACATAGGGCAGCAAGATGAATAAAGAGCCAAGACTCATTTGAGTATGCTGTCTTTAAGAGACCAATCTCACATGAACTCCTACACATAGGCTCAAAATGAATGGAGAAAAATCCTTCAAGCAAATGGGAAACAGAAAAAAGCAGGTGTTGCAATCCTAGTTTCTGACAAAACAGGCTAAACGAATAAAGATAAAAAGAGAAGGACATGGGCCTGGCACGGTGGCTCAAGCCTGTAATCCCAGCACTTCAGGAGGCCAAGGCGGATGGATCTTGAGGTCAAGAAGTCAAGACAATCCTGGCCAACATAGTGAAACTCCGTCCCTACTAAAAATAACAAAACAAACAAACAAACAAAAAAATTAGCTGGGCGTGGAGGCATGCGCCTGTAGTCCCAGCTACCTGGGATGCTCAGGCCAGAGAATTGCTTAAACCCAGGAGGCAGAGGTTGTAGTGAGCTGAGATCTCGCAACTGCACTCCAGTCTGAGGCCTGGCAACAGAGAGAGACTCGGCCTCAAGAGAGAGAGAGAGAGAGAGAGAGAGAGAGAGAGAGAGAGAGAGAGAGAGAGAGAGATAACATTACAAATGTGGCCCTGACCTTTGATAAATGTTATTATTGCTTGATACCAACCTGGGCTATCCTTATTGTTCAAACCAATATGATAGATAATTTGCTGAGGTTTGGGAGCTTCTGCCCCCTGGAGAGTCCCAGATCTCCCAAAATTTGGTTCAGAGCTAAGGTTGATTTTGCTTTACAGCTCCTTTTGTGAAGTTTTTCTCATTTCCGGTGAGGAAGACAGGTTTTTCTGCTTCCATGATGGTGGAGAGCAGGCACTTCCTTTCTTGAGTCTCAGCTTGCTTCTGACAGGAAAGGTGAGTGTGATTTTTTTCCTACTTCTAAGATGGTAGAGAACAGTCATCAGCCTGAGCCTTATTTCCAGGTAAGTGGCTAAATTAGAGATTTGTCTTAAAATTTTTCCTTAATGACTAAAAGTGAAGATTACCAACCACTTGGTTTTAATTTCTCCTTAATATTACAACACTCAGTAATCATATTTATTGTGCATTTTTAATTTTGCTTAACTTTTTTTATTTATGTTTTAGATTTTGTTGTTATTTCACTTTTCTTTCATCAAGTATGACCATATCTTTCTGACTTGGTCAAATCCAAGGGAATATTCCAAATTTTGGGAAGCAAGTCATCTGAATTGGCTAAAACTTTGTAGCTGCCATGTATGTATTTTCTAGTGAGCAGAAATTCCTTTTTTTTTTTTTTTTTTTTTAGCCTAAGAGTTTCTGTCCACATTAGGCCATCTTTTGCCAGCCAAGGTTGCCAGCCAAGGCCAGACTGAAGGAGCAGTGGTGACCTTTCAATCCTAACATTCTGCCCTGTTCCCTACAGCAACCTGAGTTTGGTTCCTAAATCTAGTTCTTTCTGGTTTGATGTTTGTTACTTTGAAAATATCAGCAGTTTGTCCCAGCTATGATGTGGTAGTAAGAGATTCAAAAGGATTTTCTTTAAGAGCTTTATAATTAAAAGTAGATTTCTTATTCTTCTTATTATTATGCTTTAAATTCTGTGGTACATGTGCAGAACATGCATGTTTGTTACATAGGTATACACATACCGTGGGGGCTTCTTGCACCCATCAACCCATGATCTACCTTAGGTATTTCTCCTAATGCTATTTCTCCCTTAGGCCCAACCCCGACAGGCTCCGGAGTGTGATGTTCCCCTCCTGTGTCCATGTACTCTCATTGTTCAACTCCCACTTATGAGTGAGAATATGTGATGTTTGGTTTTCTGTTCTTGTGTCAGTTTGCTGAGAATGATGGTTTCTAGCTTCATCCATGTCCCTGAGAAGGACATGAACTCATTCTTTTTCATGGCTGTTGGTGTATATGTGTGACACTTTCTTTATCCAGTTTATTATTGATGGGCATTTGGGTTGGTTCCAAGTTTTTGCTCTTGTGAACAATGCTGCAGTGAAAATATGTGTGCATATGTCTTTGTTGTAGAATGATTTATAATCCTTTGAGCATATACCCAGTAGTGGGATTGCTGGGTCCAATGGCATTTCTATTTCTAGATCGTTGAGGAATCACCACACTGTCTTCCACAATGGTTGAACTAATTTACACTCCCACCAACAGTGGAAAAGATTTCCCATATCTCTACATCCTCTCCAGCATCTGTTGTTTTCTGACTTTTCCAATAATTGTTTTTCTGAAATGACAACTGATGATGAGCTTTTCATTATGTGTTTGTTGGCTTCATAAATGTCTTCTTTAGAGGAGTGTCTGTTTATATTCTTTACCTACCTTTTGATGGAGTTGTTTTTATTCTGGTAAACATAAGTTCTTTATAGATTCTGCATATTAGCCCTTTGTCAGATGGATTGATTGCAAACATTTTCTCCCATTCCGTGGGTTACCCATTCACTCTGATGATAGATCTGTTTTGTTTCATTTTAGTTTTCTGTGCAGAAGCTTTTTAGTTTAATTAGATCTCATTTGTCAATTTTGACATTTGTTGCCATTGCTTTTAGTGTTTTAGTCATAAAGTCTTTGCACATGCCTATGTTCTGTATGGTATTGCCTAGGGTTTTTTTCTAGGGTTTTTATAATTTTAGGTCTTCTGTTTTTTTTTTTTTTTTTTTTTTTTTTTTTTTTTTTTTTTTTTTTTTTTTAAAGTTTGTAATTTATGTCTTTATTACTTCTTCCTTTCTCCATTCAGTTGTGAATTTATGAAATATTTACTATACAAATACAACACAGTTGACTTTGGTTACTGTCCTCAGTCCTGGAAATTTTTTCTAATTGTTCCCTTTCCCCAAAGATCTAAGAATTTAATGCGAGAGTTCAAAGATAAACAATCACAAGAAGGCAAGATGAATATCATGAGAGAAGGATATACAGTGTATAATAGTAGCACAGTAGAGAGATACCTCTTTCTCAGTTAATGCAATCTCTTAAATGAGTAAAATAATTCTGTCTCCCTTCAGAGGAGATGGTGTAATAGCAGGATATTCAGGAAATCTGCCATGCTGGTCTTCTGTTTTAGGCTTTAATCCATCTTGTGTTAATTTTTGTGTAAGGTGTAATTAAGGGGTCCAGTTTCAGTTTTCTGCAAATGGCTAGCCAGTTTTCCCAACACCATTTATTAAATAGGGAATCTATTCCCCATTGGTTTATTTTCGATTTATTTATTTATTTATTTATTTATTTGGTCTTGTATGTCAAAGATCAGATGGTTGTAGATGTGTGGCATTATTTTTGAGGCCTCTATTCTGTTCCATTGGTCCATATATCTGTTTTGGTTCCAGTACCATGCTGTTTTGGTTACTGTAAGCTGATAATGTAGTTTGAAGTCTGGTAGTGTGATGTTTCCTGCGTTATTCTTTTTGCTTGGCTATGCAGGCTCTTTTTTCATCCCATATGAAATTAAAGGTAGTTTTAGCCAATTCTCTTAAGAAAGACAATGGTAGCTTGATGGGAATAACATTGAATCTGTAAATTAATTTGACTATGTGGCCATTTTTATAATATTGATTCTTTGTATCCATGAGCATGGATTTTAAAAATTTGTTTGTGACCTCTCTTATTTCTTTGAGCAATGGTTTCTAGTTCTCCTTTAAGAGGAACTTTAAGTATGGACCCAGGAAGGACAAGGCAGCTGTCTTGGTTCTCCATGAGTCCATGCTTAACTTTGAACTTATATCCATTTAAATATCAGTTGTTTCTCCAATTTAGGTTCATAGTAGTTGTTACTGATGGGTTGTCATAGGTAACTTGACTTAGATCATGGAGTTCATTCAAACTGTATATATAAACAATTTAGAATGACAGCTGATTAAGAATGACAGTCTGACAAAGTGTTTTCTTGGTATTGAATTAATTTTTCTTCTATTTGGGTAGGAGTTTTAAAAACAAATAAGTCTTTTCATTAAAATTCCAGGAAATCTTACACAGTCCTTAAGTATTTGGGATTATTTGAGAAATGATGTGATTCTAAAGTTTCCAGAAATCTGTATTCAAGAGCTCTTTTTCATTGACTTTCCATTATTTCAGGAACCTCCTAAAAGACACCATATTCTAGGACATTTTGTGCTTGTGAAGTTTTCAGAAACTGCGTTAGTATTAAGCAGTTAAGTGTGAAAACGTTGTTAAATACTTATAGTTACATGACTGAAAAGAAAATTTGTACATTTCTGTGGTCTACAGTTTATCATGGAAACAATATAATTGATAGCATATCTTTTGACCTATTGGAATTTTAGGAATTTCATACAATTTTCAAACATATATCAATATTGATTACAATATAATCTGAAAAAGGTAAAATATTTCTTATTTTGACAGTGCTCCTTATGTAAAAATATGTCAAGTAATTCCATATATTTCTCTTTTCGATTTTTCAGTGCCCTCTTTTGCATTCCAAATTAAGAAGTCAAAAAGACTTAATTTTGAAGATAAAATTGGATTTGGGGAAGTGTATCAAATATATTAATATTGATATAAATATACTAAAGGCCTAAAACATTTGATATAAAATGGAATGCCAGGTCACAGTAAGTCATTTATTTAACCAAAATGGTAACTCAAAAAATGTTTAAAGGCAAAAGCCTTTACTCATTGATAGAAGACTCAGTTTTTCAAGCAATGTGCATCTTTCCCTTCTTTTTCCTGTAATTTGTTTGAGGAGAGACAGAAATATTTTTTATTCTTTAATATTATGTTAAAATCATATTCAAGAAAGAAAGCCAAATTTCTCTCTTGCATTAGTGTACTATTAATGTCAACTCAAATTTTTAATAAAACCTTAAAGATGAATTCATCCAGTCTTCATCAGTTTGACTATAAGTTGAAATTCTTATAAGCTTTTGATAACCTTTTACAAATTTGTATTAAACAAAATTAGTGCTCTAAGAAAACCCTGTTGTGTTTTTATTCCAATGTTCAATTTATGGAAAAACTGAACAATACTCCTTTAAATTTAGCCAGTGTGTTCACACGGTGTTTCTTTTACAAGATGACTAGTTCACAAACCTTCCACAACTTGCTCAAACCTTTAGCTTCATTCTGTTTAAGTCAAAACAATTTTTAACCTTCTGAATGAAGCAAAAATTTACATTCTAATGCCTTATAATGTTTTACTGAAAGCACATTTCACTTTTTCCACAAAGCTTCCATGTAAAAGTTTTTCATTAGTTTCAATTACATGTTACTCTGTTAGCTCTTAGCAATTTTTTTTTTTTTTTTTTTTTTTTTTTTTTTTTTTTTTTTTTTTGTGAAACACCTGGCAGGTAAGTGATTTTAATTTTGTACTAGGTATGAAGCCTAGGACACCAGACACAAGTGCATGTAAAGTCTGACTTTTTAAAGCATAGCCAGGGAGCATGGCTAACTCCACATGTTCCCAGACCTTACCGAGAATCTAGTGACTCCAAAGCAGGTAAGTTGAACAAATTTTAAAAGTCAAAAAAAGCAGTTTATTACTTTAAAGCATTTTACAAACCTAATATCTGACCTGCCTAATTTAGAGCTAATGTCTTTATTTTACCAATAAACTTTAAAACTGTCTTTATTTCTCAAATATTACTAAAGTCATGTGAAGTAAAAGGTATTAGAGTTTTAATTTTTCTGAAAAAAATAATTTATTTAAACATTCATTATTTTAAAGCCAATTAGAGAGCTTTTTTATTTATAAACATCACCCACGACACATAAAAATACACAGAATAGATCCAGTAGTTGTAAGATTTTTCATTTGCCAGTTTTTGGTTTTCTTTTCTCTCTTATTTTTTTTTTTTCTTCACAATGAACTGATGATGTTCATATACATGGATTGTCATCAAATGTTTCAATTTAACAGGAGATTATAGAACACACTTTAACAGTATTCTAATTTGAAGAAAATATATATTTAGGCAAGGATTCATAGTATTTATCTTCTATGTCACTTTTAATTTTGCATTTGTGTACTGTAACATTTCTCTATATAATATTTTTAGTATGTTACTCATATTTGTAAAGATTACACATATCTCAGAGGTGAAGACTATAAATATTAAATGTATTCATTCTCCTATATTCTGAAGCACTTAAGTCAGAGGAACTAAATTATTCATTCTAATTTGATGACTCACTATCTTGTAACATATTATAATACTTAGAAGAGCTCAGTAAAACAAAGCTCTAGTTACCTTGAAATTCTTTGTTTTTAAAACTTCATTAGGAAATAAATTCCAGTTCAAATTTTATTAATTATGCCCCTTGTTCTTCCATGTCTTTCCAACATAGGATTAGAAAGACTTTCTTTATAAGATTAGACTCAGGGAATTAGTACCCAATGTTGAAATTGGCTCTCAGGAAAGCTTCCAGAGAGGAAGGCTCCTAGTTGGGGACAGATAATCCTCATTTTTATTATTGTACACCGTTGCTTCCCTGAAAGTAAAGGAGAATCCTTGGGGATCGTGATCTATTTCTCTTCACTTTTTCTGATTTCCCTTCCCATGGTCAGGAATTTTTTTTTTTTTTTTTTTTTTTTTTTTTTTTGTAATTAAGTTCTGAAGTGCATGTGCAGATCTTGCAGGATTGATGCATAGGTAAGCACATGTCATGGTGGTTTGCTGCCTGCATCCCCTCATCACCTACATGAGGCACTTCTCCCAATGTTCTTGTGCTGTGTTTTTCAGCTCCGTGAAGTCATTTATGTTCTTCTCTAAGCTGATTATTCTAGTTAGCATTTCATCTAACCTTTTTTCAAGGTTTTTAGCTTCTTTGCATTAGGTTAGAACATGTTCCTTTATCTCAGAGAAGTTTGTTATTACACATCTTCTGAAGCCTGCTTCTGTCAATTCATCAAATTCATTCTCCATCCAGTTTTGTTCCCTTGCTGGTTAGGAGTTGTGATCCCTTGGAGGAGGAGAGTCGTTCTGGTCTGTGGCGATTTCATTTTTTGTGTATTTTTTTCTTCCATACTTTGTGGACTTTTCTAAGTTTGGTCTTTGAAGTTGGTGACTTTTGGATGGGATCTCTGAGTGGATATTCTTTCTGTTGATGTTGAAGCTACGTCTTTCTCTCTCTTTCTGTTTTTTTTTTTTTTTTTTTTTTTTTTTTTTAGTTTTTCTTCTAACAGGCCTCTCTGCTATAGGACTACTTGAGGTCCACTGGAGACTATGTTTGCCTGGGAATCATCTGTGGTGCTGCAGAATAGCGAGGATTGCTGCCTGTTCCTTTCTCTGGTAGCTTCATCCCGGAAGGGTACCCACCAGATATCAGCCAGAGCTCTCCTCTATGAGGTATCCTTCTGGATATATTGGGGTCAGTGAGCCACTTGAGGAGTCAGTCTCTCCCTTATCTGAACTCAAGTGTGCTGGGAGCTTCATTGCTCCATTGAAAGCTGCTGGGCAGGGACGTTTAAGTCTGCTGTAGCATAAGTCACAGCTACCCCTTTCCCAGGTGCTCTGTCCCTGGAAGATAGGGTTTATTTATAAGTCTCTGATGTGCTGCTGCCTTTTTGTCAGAGGTGTCCTGCTCAGCAAGGAGGGAGTCTAGTCGCAATCTGCCTGTAGAGGCACTGCTGAGCTGCTGTGGGCTCAGTCCAGATGCTGTGTAAACTTTGCTTTTGTTTACACAGGTAAGGTTAGAACTGCCTTGGCATTGACGGATGCCCTTCCACTCACCGAGCTCCATCATCGCGGGTTGAGCTCAAACTGTTCTGCTGACTGTAAAACTGTCATGCCAGTGTGCTTCAGTTGGCTGGTCTTTGTTGTGGGACACCTGCCACTCAAGGTCACTTGGCTCCCTGCCTTCAGCTCCCCTTTTTTTTTCTGGGGAGCGGGAGGCTCTGTCTTGCAGGCGTTCCAGGTGCCAGCCAAAATGGCCACTGAGATTTGTGCTGAAAACTCATGTCACTGGCTGAAGTGGCCTCTTAGATTCATACTGGTCAGCCACAGCGCTTGTTGGCCCAGCTAAAATCTCCTGATGCGGGATATAAAGACCATGGGACAAGTGCAGTATCTGAACTGAAGTGCAGGAGTGGCTTTAGAAGTTCCCCAATGGCCTCTGTTGGGTAGGAAGGACATCCTCCAGCCAGTTGCACTTCCCAGGTGAGTCAGTGCTCCACCCTGCCTCACTTTGCCCCCCATAGGCTATGCTCACTGTTCAAGCAGTTCTATTGAGGTGAACCTGGTACTTCGATTGGAAATGCCGAGGTCACTTGCCTTCTGCATTGCGTTCACTGGGAACTGTGCTCCAGAGCAGTTCCTATTCTGCCATCTTGGCAGAAGTATGGAAGCTTCTAAAGAAGCTTTAAGTGCTAGTAAATATAGATTAAATGAATGAATGATAGATAAGCAAAAGAATTCGAGAAAGAAGGTAGAAGGGAAAAGGAAGCAGAGCCAGAAGAAAATGGAGGAGACCAGTGTGGGGGGGAGGAGAAGAGAGAGAACTAATGGCTGTAATAATTTTATTTAAAAAACATTATCTACAATAATTAGTATCACCCAATAGAAATGTGTTATTTAAGGGGAACACTCAACCCATCAACAATGAAAAGCAGCTAGGACACTGAAATTGATATTCCATATCATCAACTAAGTCAAATATATTTTATTAATAATATTTGATTAATTGATAAGAGAAGTAGCTTTTCTGTTTAGATTTTGAGAGATAATAAAAACAAATGCCAGTATTTGCTATCCTTTCAAGCCATGTCCTCATATGTTTTAATTTTAGTGGGATAAGGGAAAAATGACTGTGGATAGTGACATTCCTCATTACTGTGACAACAGTCTCTCAAAGTTCTCACAACACAATAATATAGTTTTAAAGACTCATTTATCAAATACTTTCACCCGATATTGAGAAAATATTTAAGGAGAATGAAACCAACTGGTGATTCTATTCTCATCATTTTTTAAGAATTTTTTTTAAATTTTACTTTAAGTGCATAGTGTATCTGGCATTTCTCCTCATGTTATCCTTCCGCACCCTCCACTCCCTCCCCACCCTCCACTGTCCCTCTCCTAACCCCCACAACTGCCCCCAGTGTGTGATGCTTTTCTCCCTGAGTTCACGTGTTCTCATTGTTCCACACCCACCTATGAGTGAGAACATGTGGTGTTTGGCTTTCTGTTCTTGTGTCAGTTTCCTGAGAATGATGGTTTCCAGATTCATCTAAGTTGCTATGAAGGACATGAACTCATCGTTTTTTATGGCTGCTTACTATTCCATGGTGTATATGTACCATATTTTCTTTGTCCAGTGCATCATTGATGGGGATTTGGGTTGGTTCCAGGTCTTTGCTATTGTAAACAGAACTGCAATGAACATATGTGTGCATGTGTCTTTATAGTAGAACAATTTATAGTTCTTTAGGTATATACCCAATAATGGGATTGCTGGGTAAAATGGAATTTCTATTTCTAGATCCTTGAGAAATCGCCAGACTGCCTTCAACATTGGTTGAACTCCCCCAACTGTGTAAGAGTGTTCCTATTTGTCCACATTCTCTCCAGCGTCTGTTGTCTCTAGATTTTTTTGATGATCGCCATTCTAACTGGCATGAGATGATATCTCAATGTGGTTTTAGTTTGCATTTCTGAAATGACCACTGATGATGAGCATTTTTTCATATGTTTGTTGGCCTCATATATGTCTTCTTTTGAGAAGTGTCTATTCATATTCTTTTCCCACTTTTACATGCGGTTGTTTGTTTTTTTCTTGTTTATCTATTTTAGTTCCTTGTAGATTCTGGATATTAGCCCTTTGTCAGATGGGTAGATCGCAAACATTTTTTCCCATTCTCTTGGTTGCTGATTTGCTCTAATGGTGATCTCTTTTGCTGTACAGAAGCTGTGGAGGTTAATTAGATCACATTTGTCTATCTTGGCTTTTATTGCTATTTGCTATTGCTTTTGGTGTTTTAGTTAGGAAGTCCATGCCTATGCCTATGTCCTGTATGGTTTTGCCTACATTTTCTTCTAGAGTTTTTATGGTGTTAAGTTTTATGTTTAAATCTTTGATCCATGTAGAGTTAACTTTAGTGTAAGGTGACAGGTAGGGGTCCAGTTTCTGCTTTCAGCATATTGCTAGCGAGTTTTCCCGACACCATTTATTAAACGTGGAGTCCTTTCCTCATTGGTTGTTTTGCCAGATTTGTCAAAGATCAGATGGTTGTAGATGTGTGGTGTTTCTTCTGGGGTCTCTGTTCTGTTCCATTGGTCTATGTCTCTGTTTTGGTACCAGTACCGTGCTGTTTTGATTACTATAGCCTTGTGTTATGGTTTGAAGTCTGGCAATGTGATGTTCCTGGCTTTGTTCTTTCTGCTTAGAATTGTCTTGGCTATGTGGGATCTCTTGTGATTCTATATGAAGTATAAAGTGCTTTTTTTTTTCAGTTCTGTGAAGAAGTTCATTGGTAGCTTGATGGGGATAGCATTGAATCTATAATTACTTTGGGCAGTATGGCCATTTTCATGATACTGATTCTTCCTAACCCTGAGCATGGAATATTTCTCTATCTGTTTGTGTCCTCTGTTATTTTGTTGAGCAGTGGTTTGTAGTTCTCCTTGAAGAGGTCCTTTACATACTTAGTTGTATTCCTTGGTATTTTATTCTCTTTGTAGCATTTGTGAATGGGAATTTACTCTTAATTTGGCTCTATGTTTGTCTGTTGGTTAATAGGAATGCCTGTGACTTCTACACAATTATTTTGTATCCTGAGACTTTGCTGAAGTTGCCTATCAGTTTCAGAAGATTTTTGGACTGAGACGATGGTCTTCTAAATATACAATCATGTCATCTGCAAATAGAGACACTATGACTTCCTTATTTCATAATCGATTACCCTGTCTTTATTTTTCTTGGCTGATTACTCTGGCTAGAACATCCAATAATATGTTGAATAGGAGTGATGAGAGAGGGCATCCTTGTCCAGTGCCTGATTTCAAAGGAATTCTTCCAGCTTTTGCCCGTTCAGTATGATATTGAACTGAACAAGCTGTAGGCTTGTCATACATAGCTTTTATCATTTTATGCTAAATTCCGTCAGTACCTAGTTTATTGAGAGTTTTTACCATGAAGCGCTGTTGAATTTTATCAAAGACCTTCTCTGCATCTATTGAGATAATTGTGATTTTTGACTTTGGTTCCTTTATGTGATGGACTACATTTATGGATTTGCATATGTTCAACCAGGCTTGCATTCCTAGGGTGAAGCCTACTTGGTCGTGACGGATAAGCTTCTAGATGTGCTGTTGCAGTCAGTTTGCCAGTATTTTATTGAAGATTTTTTCATCGATATTCATCATGGAGATTGGGCTGAAGTTTTCTTTTTTAGTTGAGTCTCTGCCCGGTTTTGGTATGAGGAAGATGTTGGTCTCACAAAATGAGTTAGGGAGGAGTCTCTCTCTTCGTATTGTTTGATAGTTTCAGAAGGAATGAAACCAGCTTCTTTTTGTATTTCTGGTAGAATTCATCTGTGAACCCTCTGGACCTGGCCTTTTTTTGGTTGGTAGGCTATTGATTCCTGCCTCTACTTCAGCCCTTGTTATTGGTCTACTCAGGGTTTCAACTTCCTCCTGGTTTCGTCTTCGTAGAGTACAAGTGTCAAGGAATTTATTCATTTCGTCCAGATTTACCGGTTTATATGCATAGAGTTATTTGTAGTAATCTCTGATTGTAGTTTGTATTTCTGTGGAGTCGGTGATGATATCCCCTTTATCGTTTTCTATTGCATCTATTTCATTCTTCTCCCTTTTCTTTTTTATTAATCTGGCTAGGGCTCTGTCTATTTTGTTGATCTCTTCAAAAAATCTGCTCCTGGACTTATAGATTTTATGAAGGGCTTTTTGTGTCTCTGTCTCCTTCAGTTCTGTTCTGATCTTAGTTAATTCTTGTCTTCTGCTAGCTTTTGAGATTTTTTTGACCTTTCTCCTCTAGCTCTTTCAATTTTTACGATAGAGTGTCAATTTTGAATCTCTCCTTGCTTCTCTAGTTGGCATTTATTACTATAAATTGCCTTCTCGACACTGCTTTAAAAGTGTCCCGGAGATTCTGGCACGTTGTGTCTTTGTTCTCATTTGTTTCAAAGAACATCTATATTTCTACCTTCATTTCATTGTTTATCCAGTCAACATTCTGGAGCCAGTTGTTCTATTTTCATGAAGTTCTGCAGTTCTGAGTTAGTTTCTTAATTCTGAGTTCTAATTTGATTGCATATAATCTGAGAGATTGTTTGTTATGATTTCCTTTGTTTTGCATTTGCTTAGGAGTGATTTATTTCAAATTATGTGGTCACTTTTAGAGTAGGTGCTGTGTGGTGCTGATCAGAATGTATATTCTATGGATTTGGGTTGGATATTTCTGTAGATGTCTATTAGGTCTGCTTGGTCCAGATCTGAATTCAAGTCCTGGACCTCCTTCTTAATTTTCTGTCTCAATGATATGTCTAACAGTGACAATGGACTGTTAAAGTCTCCCACTATTATTATGTGGGAGTCTAAGTGTCTTTGTAGGTCATTAAGGACTTCCTTTATGTACCTCGGTGCTACCCTGGTGCTCCTGTATTGAGTGCATAAATATTTAGGATCGTTAGCTCTTCTTGTTGCATTGATCCTTTTACCTTTATGTAATGCTTTTCTTTGTGTCTTTTGATCTTTGTTGTTTTAAAGTCCATTTTATCAGAGACTAGGATTGCAGCTCCTGCTTTTTATTTGCTCTCAATTTGCTTGACACGTCTTTCTGCATCCCTTTATTTTTAGCCTACATTTGTCCTTACACAAGTGATGAGTTTCCTGAATACAGCACACTGATGGGTTTTGACATTTTATACAATCAAATGGTCTATGTCTTTTAATTGGGTCATTTAGTCCACTTACATTTAAGGATAATTTTGTTATGTGTGAATTGGATACTGCCATTTTGATGCTAGCAGGCTGTTTTGTCCTTTAGTTGACACATTGTCTTCATTGTGTCGATGGTCTTTACCATTTGGTACATTTTTGGAGTGGCTGTTACTGATTGCTCCTTTCCTTGATTAGTGCTCCTTTCAGGAGCTCTCATAAGGCAGGCCTGGTGGTGAGAAAATCTCTCAGTAATTGCTTGTCCATAAAGGATTTTCTTTCTCCTTCTAATGTGAAACTTAGTTTGGCTGGATATCAAATTCTAGGTTAACAGTTCTTTTCTCTAAGGATGTTGAATATTGGCCCCCACTCTCTTCTGGCTTGTAGGGTTTGTGTGGAGAGATCCACTGTGAGTCTGGTGGGATTCCCTTTGTGGATAACCTGACTTTCTCTTTTGCTGCCCTTAGCATTTTTTCCTTCATTTCAACCCTGGTGAATCTGACGATTATGTGTCTTGGGGTTGCTCTTCTTGAGGTATATCTTTGTGGTGTTCTCCATACTTCCTGGACTTGAATAGTGGCCTGCCTTGCTGGGTTGGGGAAGTTCTCCTGGATAATATCCTGAAGAGTGCTTTCCAGCTTGCATTCATTCTTTCTGTACATTGAGGTACGCCTATCAAATGTAGATTAGGTCTTTTCACATAATCCCATATTTCTTGGAGGCTTTGTTCATTTCTTTTCACTCTTTTCTCTCTATTCTTGCCTTCTTATTTTACTTCATTGCATTGATTTTCAATCTCTGATATTTTTTATTCTGCTTGGTCAGTTTTGCTTTTGAAACTTTTGTATGCTTCATGAAGTTGTCGTGCTGTGTTTTTCAGCTCCATCAAGTCGTTTCTATTCTCTAATCTATTTATTCTAATCAGTATATCTAACCTTTTTTCTAGGTTCTTAGTTTCTTGGCATTGGGTTAGCACGCGTTCTTTTAGCTCTGAGAAGTTTGTTATTACCCACCTTCTGAAGCCGATTTCTGTCAATTCATCAGATTCATTCTCCATCTATCTTTGATCCTTAGCTGGTGAGGAGTTATGATCCCTTAAATGAGAAGAAGTCTTCTGGTTTTTGGTGTTTCCTTCCTTTTTGCGCTGGTTTCTTCCCATCTTAGTGGCTTTATCTACCTGTGGTCTTTGTACTTAGTGACTTTCAGGTGGGGTCTCTAAATGGATGCCGTTTTTATAGATGTTGAAGCTATTTCTTTCCACTTAGTTTTCCTATTAACAGTCAGGCCCCTCTGCTGCAGGATCACTGGAGGTGCTGTCAAGATCCCACTCACCTGGAGATCACCCGTGGGGCTGCAGAACAGCAAGGGTTGCTGCCAGTTTCTGCCTCCGCTATCCTCATACCAGAATGGTACCCACCAGATGTTGGCCTGAGCTTTCCTTTATGAGGTGTCTTTTTGTGTATATGGGGCTCAGAGAATTGCTTGAGGAGACATTCTGTCCCTTATAAGAGCTCAAGTGCTGTGCTGGGAGTTCTGCTGTTTCATGCAGAGCTGCTGGGCTGGTACCATTAACTCTGCTGCAGCTGAACTCATAACCTGCTGTTTTCCCAGGTGCTCTGTCCTAGGAAGGTCAGCCTTATTTATAAGTTCCTGCCATGCTGCTGCCTTTTTTCATGGATGCCCTGCCTGGCACAAAGTAGTCTACATCGAGAGTGGCAGACTGCCTTGGTATTGGGGGATGCCCTTCCCCCCACGGAGTTAGGCCATCCCAGTTCCAGCTTCGCTTGTTGTGAAACTCTTAATCCAGAGTGTTTCAGATTTCTTGTCTCGTGAGTGTGGTACCCGTCAAGCCAGATCCCATCACCTGGTTTCCTGTCTCAGCCCCCTCCCTTTCAGTTGAATGGACAGCTCTGTCTCCCAGGCATTCCAGGCACCAGTTGAAATGGCCACCCAAACTTTTGTGAGTTTCTTTGTCCTGATGCATCCCTGGCTGAAACTGCTGAAATGAAAACTCATGACGCTTTTATGCTCAGGAATCTCCTTGTCTGTTGGCAGTGAAAACTTCTTTGGAAATGTAGTGAGCACTCACTCTCTGTGCTGTTCTTGCCTGGAACTACATTCTGAAGATGTTCCTATTCAGCCATCTTGGATCTTCCTTAATCTTATGATTTCTAAGAAAAACTCTATAAGTCGTATCTTATTTATTATTAATATTTTGAATTAAAAGCTTCTTTTGTATGATGTGTTTACACCACAGACGTAATGGTGATTTTCTGGAGGATCACTAGAACTAGCATCAGACAACATAGGGAAAATTCTTCACAATATACTATATACATCTGTGTGTATTACACACATGTACATATAAATAAACACACACACACACACACATATATATATACACCTATATACTATATACTATACACACACACACACACACACACACTCACACGTTTATTTTGAAACAGAGTCTCACACAGTCTGTCGCCCAGGTTGGAGTGCAATGGCATGATCTCAGCTCACAGCAACCTCCACCTACTGGTTCACATGATTCTCCTACCTAAACCTTTTGAGTAGCTGGGATTACAGGTGCACACCACCATTCCTGGCTAATTTTTTTTATTTTTAGTAGAGACGAAGTTTCCCTATGCTGGCCACACTGGTCTCGAACTTCTGACCTCGTGATCCACGCACCTCAGCAGCTAGGATTATAGGTGTGAGCCCCTGCACACAGCCACATGTAGAAGTGCAGTACTACATAGAACACTGAACATTACATGCTGCTGGGATTACAGGTGTGAGCCACAGTATCCAGCTGCATATATTTTTTTATTTCTCTTTTTAAGAATCCTGATCTTAAATGAGTTCACAGTTGGATGTAGAAGTGCAATGCTTAGATGCAGATGTGTACATATAGAAGGATACAATACTTAGATGTAACAGTTATGAATAAATGTAATTCTTATAACTGACTATAACAGTATTAGAAAAGTCATATATTGATAAAACCTTCTTCAGAAAAAGGAACTTAAAAACTTAGAGGAACTGCTTCTGTTTAAATATATGCATAGCTAAGGCTCTTACAATGGTGTGGTTTATAGGATAGATATCAGAGTGTAAGTCCAATTTTTAAAACGTAGTCAAATGTATTAATCTTATATTTTATGCCTATGATTATTTTGTAATTCAGAGAATGGCTTTTCCAATTCAAAAATTCTTTAAAATCCTCTAGTGATTTATTTTTCATGGTGTTTAAATCAATATTGAAACTTTCTGGAATTTACACTCTATTAGGTTTGAAGTTTTGTCCAACTTTTTTTCAGTAACATATTCACCATGGGAATTCTTTCATTATACAAATATACATCTTATGCTTTAAATTCAGAGGAAATTATGATATGTTATTCTATTTTGTGCTAACTAAAATGTTGCTTTGTTGACTTAGAGTTCTCTTAGCCATAAGAAAGAAAAAGATCTCTTGCATGAAATTAGCATGTTCTGGGAAAAAAATTGCCTTGCTTAGACTGGAACTAGACACAATTCAATAGCAGAACCTGCTAAGGGAAAAAAAAATTTTAGAGGACATTGAAAGTGTGAAAGAAAAGAATGCTAATATTCTTAAGGCCATAAAATTGGATAAGGAAGAATGAAAAAAGACGGTATTTAAGGAGAGTGGACAGCTTAGCATTTTGACAACGAAGAATAAAATGGTCAGTTCTGAATTGGAGAATGTAAGACACAACTAGGAAACACTGGAAATGGAAATTCAATCATGTCCTTGTAGACTGGCTACTGCTCTACATGACTGTGACCAAAGCCAGATAGGAGAAAGCAACTTCTTTCCAGAGAACAAAACCTCAACAGGTTTATTTACAGGAGACAATGAATTCTCATACATCTAACCTGAAAGAGAACAGCAAGATTCTTTCTGAACAACTGTAATGCTTATTGTAAAAATTAACAGCCTAAAAATTCAGCTCCATCACACAAGATAAACTGTGAAAGAAAAGACAGGACAGGCTGCCATCTTTCCTGTTGGAGGAACTTAATTATTCCAGCCTGTGGGCATTGGAGAGTACAAACCGACCAGGGGCAGAAGAGTTCCCGCAGCACAGCACAGCTGCTTTACCAAATCATGGCCAGACTGCTTCTGTTAGCAGGCTCCTGATCCTGTTCCTTCTTACTGAACAGGACCTCCCACCTGGTGCTTACAGCTACCCTCACAGGTGTTCCCTGGCCAATGGAGATTTGAAATATTCCTTAGACAGAGCTCCCACAGAGAAAGGCAGGCCACCATCTTTGCTGTTTGGATGACTAGGTTCTGGTCTTAGGGCTTTTTAGAACCCAAGCTGACCAGAGGTGTAAGTGGTAGCTCAGCACAGCAGAGCCACCTTGCAAAAACATAGCCAGACCCTTGTTTAAGTCAATACCCAACAACATTCCTAATCACTGGGTACAGCCTTTCAACAGGGTCTCTGGCTGCCTTCACTGCTGTTCTCTGGCTGACAGATGTTTCAGGCCTCCCTGAATCAGAGCTTCCAGAGAGAGGACCAGACTGTAATCTTTGTTGCTTAGGCAACTCAGCCATTTCAACCTTGGGACTTCAGAGTGTCTGAGGCAACCAGGGGCTGAAGTGAACCCCCAGCACAGCACAGCTGCTCTACAGAAACATGGCCAGACTTTTTTAAAAGCAAGTCTCTGATCTTGTTCCTCCTGACTGGACAAGACTTCTGAACTTGTTTCCAGCCACCTCTCGTAGTTGTGTCCAGATTGGCAACAGGATTGTACCTCAGTGGTACAGAGGTCCCAGAGGAAGAGGCAGGCTATTATCTTTGTCTTTTTGCAGGCTTCGCTAGTGATACCTTGAGTCGCTGGAAGATATGAGGCAATTAGGTACTGGAGTGGACCCCCAGTATACCACAGCAACCTTATGGGAAAGTGGCTGAACCGTTACATGGGTGCTGGTTTCCATATCTCCTCGATGAGCAGGTCCTCCTGGCTTGGGTCTTTATCCAGGACCCCACTGAAACCATCAAGCCAGTAGCAACTTGGCAATTTCTTGGACAGAGCTTCACAGATCGACTGAAATCCTCTCTGCCACTGCCTCTGCAGTGGATCTGCCCTTGTTACCTTCAGAATATCAAGAAAGCAAAGACCCTAAGTGCCATATTGATAACTCTAACAAGCTGCAGTTGACCCAAGGAACAAGGCAGTCCATCTCTTGTGGATACCACATACCCCCCACTGCTTATCACTGGACAGGGAACTCTGGCTTGGGCCCATAGAACAGACCCTCCATCCTGGGGTGATTACACTAAGTGATGGCTAACTCACATCTCTCTGGGGTAGAGCCCGCAGGAGACAAGCAAAGTGATGGAGCAGGAAGCCAGCTGATGTGAAGCCCAGAGGGCAGGCACAGCTATCTCTCTAGGCTCTACTGGGTCTTATGAGACACTTTATCCCAGCACTTTAGGACTGTGGATGTCAGATCAGCCACATCTCATGTGAAGATTGCCCAACAGAGATCAGGTATGAGATTTTCCCTATTAATAAAAGGAGACTTCCTTTAAAAAGTCTGGCCACGTTTTTGTAGAGCAGCTGTGCTGTGCTGGGGCCTCACTTTTCAGAGAGTTATCTGAGGCGTGATATCTACTGGGCATTCTTGCACATGAGATGAAGCTGGTCTGACCTCAGCACTCCTTAGTCTGCTTGCCTCTCCCAGGGCCCCAGCCTGGCCACGCCTGCCTACAGGGCACTCTCAGCTGCCCACACCTTTGTTTCTGTGCCAGTGGACCATGCCTGAGCAGTGAAGAGATGCAGCAAAGCGGACCCTTCAGGCACGCAGCATCCTCTACATTGCCTCTCCATACTGAAGCTCTTTATACAAAAACGTCCTACGTCACTTTGCTGGTGTGTGTTTACATGAGTGGATTTTGCTACACTTGCCCTACTAGCACATGGGAATGTAGCACGCACTTCAACCCACACCAACTCCCATTGAAGAAAGAGCCATGGTAGGCAGAGGAACAAAATCACAACCTCTGCCAACACCTTCTCCTTTTGCTAATTCTGTGCACGAAAAGGGAATGCTAATATACGTTGAGTGGTCGTTGCTGCTTAGGGGGTCACAGAGATGGCACCCAGACATGCACAGGCCAGCACCCTGGCCTGAACCAACACTACCTCCAGTGCATCAGCACACACAGCAGGGGCCTTCTGGCCGCCACCAAGCTGTCTTGCCTCCACCACTTCCACCACTGGGCAAATGCCAACAGGGAAGCAGGCAGGTTTGCATCTGCTAGCACTCTGCCAACACCTGCCACACTTTGCTTCCTTCAGTGCAGTAGACTCCAAACTTCGAGGAGCCAGAGAAAAAAGTTGAGACCCAATATAAGTTTCCCATTATTAAAGCACACAGTCCAGGAATTGAGAGATGAATATTGGCCCACTGAAATCCTCCAAAACCAAAGGCAGCTGCCTGCTTCTACCTTAAACCACAATCAAACCCTCCTGATCATCAAACATGATAAAAGAAAAATACCCTGTGCAAAGGTTAGCAACCTCAAAGGTTGAAGGTGAATAAGCTCATAAAGATGAGGAAGAATCAGTGCAAGAACACTGAAACTCAAGAAGTCAGCATGCCTTCTTTCCTCCAGATGATTACATCAACTGTTCAGCCTGTTCAAGTTTTCAGAACTGGCCAGAGGCTGACATGTCTGCAATGATACAAGTAGAATTCAGAATGTGGGTAGAAACAAAGTTCACTAAGTGAAAGAAGTATGTCAACATCCAATGCAAGGAGGCCAAAAATCATTGTAAAACATCGCAGGAGCTAACAGGCAATATATCCAGTATAAACAACATTACTGGTGCTCACTTTGGCAGCACATACATTAAAATTGGAATGATTCAGAGAAGATTAGCATGGCCCCTGCTCAAGGAGGACTTAAAAATTCATGAAGCATTGCATATTTGTAGAAAAAATCAATATCGTGAAAATGGCCATACTACCCAAAGTAATTTATAGATTCAATGCTGTCCCCATCAAGCTACCAATGACCTTATTCACAGAACTGGAAAAACCCACCTTAAACTTCATATGGAAGCAAAAGAGAGTGTGGATATCCAAGACAATGCTAAGCACAAAGAACAAAGCCAGAGGCATGCTACCCGATTTCAAATTATAATACAAAGCTACAGGAATCAAAACAGCATGGTACTGGTACTAAAACAGAGAAATAGACCAATGGAACAGAACAGAGGTCCTGGTGGCAATGGCACTCATCTACAACCGTCTCATCTTTGACAAACCTGAGAAAGACAAGCAATGGGAAAAGGATTTCTTGTTTAATAATTGTTGTTGGGAAAACAGGCTACCAGTGTCCAGAAAGCAGAAACTGGACCTCTTCCTTTCACCTTACAGTAGAATTACCTCCAGATGGATTAAAGATCTAGACATAAGACCTAATGCCATAAAAAAATCTAGACAAAAAATAGGAAAAGCCATACAGGACATAGGTGTAGGCAAGTACTTCATGACTAAAACACCAAAAGCATTGGCAACAAAAAGGAAAATAGACAAATGGGACCTTATTAAACTCCAGAGCTTATGTACAGCAAAAGAAACCATCATTAGAGTGAGCCAGCAACCAGCAGAATGAGAAACAATTATTGCAATCTACCCATCTGACAAATGGCTGATATCCATAATCTACAAAAAATAAAGCAGATTTACAAGGAAAAAAACAAGCAAACCCGTTCAAAAGTGGACAAAGGATATGAACAGACACTTTTGAAAAGAAGATATATATGAGGCCAATAAACATGTGAAAAAATAC
Organism: Saimiri boliviensis; assembly: GCF_048565385.1. Lineage (NCBI taxonomy): Eukaryota > Metazoa > Chordata > Mammalia > Primates > Cebidae > Saimiri > Saimiri boliviensis. The sequence goes on from NW_027412502.1 coordinate 1,902,810, forward strand.
TCATCATCACTGGTTATTAGAGAAATCAAAATCACATTGAGATATCACCTCATGCCAGTTAGAATGGTGACCATTAAAAAATCTGGAGACAACAGATACCAGAGAGCATGTGGAGAAATAGGAACAATTTTACAGTGTTGCTAGAAGTACAAACTAGTTGAACCATTGTGGAAGGCAGTCTGGCACTTGCTCAAGGGCCTGGAAACTGTAATTCCATTTGACCCAGCAATCCCATTACTGGGTATATACCCAAAGGCTTATAAATCATTCTATTATAAAGAAACATGCACACGTATGTTCACAGTGGCACTGTTTACAATGGTAAAGAACTGAAAACAGCCCAAATTTCCAGAGATGATAAACTGGACAAGGAAAATGTGACACACATACACCACGGAATATTATGCAGCCACAAAAAACGATGAGTTTGTGTCCTTTGTAGGGACATGAATCAATCTGAAAACCATCATTCTCAGCAAACTGACAGAAGAACAGAAAATCCAACACTGCATGTTCTCACTCATAGGCAGGTGATGAATAATGAGAACACATGGACACAGGGAGGGGAGCATCACACACTGGGGTCTTTTTGGGGGTGGCCAACAGGGGGACACCAGGGGTTGGGGAGGTCAGGGAGGGATTACCTGAAGAGAAATGCCAGATGTATGTGACGGGATGGAGGCAGGAAACCACATTGCCATGTGTGTACCTATGCAACAATTCTGCATGATCTGCATGTGTACCCTATAACCTGAAGTACAGCTTTTAAAAAAAGAATAAACTGATGTGATAGAGCTGAAAAGCACACTACATGAATTTTATAATGCAGCCACATGGTAATTGTGTGTGATTGCCTTATAAAAATTTTTGTAATGTGTGTGGGCACCCAAGGGTGCCCTGTAAGCAGGTATGGCCAGGCTGGGGTCCTGGGAGAGGCAAGCAGACTAAGGAGTGCTGAGGTCAGACCAGCACCATCTCATGTGCAAGACCAACTAGTAGAACAGATCAAGCAAATGTAAGAGTCTCAGAGCTTGAAAACTGGCTTTCTGAAAGAAAAGAGGCAAGAATGGGGGAAAAGAATGAAAAGGAATGAACAAAACCTTTGAGAAATAAAGGATTATGTAAAAAGGTGAAATATATGCCTTATTAATGTACCTGAAAGAGATGACAAAAATGTAACCAAATTGGAAAACATATTTCAGAATGTCATTCATCAGAATTTCCCCAACTTAGCCAGACAGAACAACATTGAATTCAGGAAATCCAGAGAATCTCACATATGCCACAAGAAGAACACCTCTAAAACACATAATCATCAGGTTCTCCGAGGTCAAAATGAAATAAAAATTGTCAAAGGCAGCTAGGGAGAAAGACAAAGTCACCTACAAAAGGAATCCCTTCAGACAAACAGTGAACCACTCAGCTGAAATCCCACAAGCCAGAAGAGATATTCAACTACTTAAAGAAAAAAATTTCAACCTGGAACTTCAAGTCCAGCAAAACTAAGTGTCATAAGTGAAGGAGAAATAAGATCATTTTCAGGCAAGCAAATGCTGAGGGAATTCATTACCAGCAGATCTACCTTACAAGAGCTCCTGAAAGTAGAATTTAATATGGAAAGAAAAGATCATCACCAGCCACTACAAAAATGCACTGAATTACACAGACCAGTGATGCTAAAAAACCAACCACGTATGCAAGTCTGTGAAGTTATCAATTAGGAGCGTGATGACAGGATCAAATCCTTACATATCATTGCTAACTTTAAATGTAAATGGGCTAAATGCTCCAATTGAAAGACATAGGGCAGCAAGATAGATAAAGAGCCAAGACTCATTTGAGTATGCTGTCTTTAAGAGACCCATCTCACATGAACTCCCACACATAGGCTCAAAATGAATGGAGAAAAATCCTTCAAGTAAATGGGAAACAGAAAAAAGCAGGTGTTGCAATCCTGGTTTCTGACAAAACAGGCTATACGAATACAGATAAAAAGAGAAGGACATGGGCCCGGCGCGGTGGCTCAAGCCTGTAATTCCAGCACTTCGGGAGGCCGAGGCGGGCGGATCATGAGGTCAAGAGTACAAGCCAATCCTGGCCAACATGGTGAAACCCCATCTCTACTAAAAATAAAAAATAAAAAAAAAAAAAATTAACTGAGCGTGGTGACATGAGCCTGTAGTCCCAGCTACCTAGGAGGCTGAGGCAGGAGAATTGCTTGAACCCAGGACACAGAGGTTGCAGTGAGTTGAGATTGCACCACTGCACTCCAGTCTGGTGCCTGGCAACAGAGCGAGACTCTACCTCAGAAGAAAAAAAAAAAAAAAAGAGAGAGAAGGACATTACCAGTGTGGCCCTGACCTTTAATAAATGTCATTATTGCTTGATACCAACCTGGGCTATCCTTATTGTTCAAACCAATAGGATAGATGATTTGCTGAGGTTTGGGAGCTTCTGCCCTCCAGAGCGTCCCAGATCTCCCAAAATTTGGTTCAGAGCTAAGGCTGATTTTGCTTTACAGCTCCTTTTATGAAGTTTTTCTCATTTCTGGTAAGGAAGACAAGTTGTTCTGCTTCCATGATGGTGGAGAGAAGGCATTTCGTTTCTTGAGTTTCAGCTTGCTTCTGGCAGGAAATGTGGGTGTGAATTTTTTCCTACTTCTAAGATGGTAGAGAACAGTCATCAGCCTGAGCCTGATTTCCAAGTAAGTGGCTAAATTAGAGATTTGTCTTAAAATTTTTCCTTAATGACTAAAAGTTAAGATTACCAACCACTTAGATTTAATTTCTCCTTAACATGATACTCAGTAATCATATTTATTGTACATTTTTTTTATTTTCTTAACTTTTTTATTTATTTATGTTTGGGATTTTGTTGTTATTTCACTTTTCTTTCATCAATTATGACTATATCTTTCTGACTTGGTCAAATCCAAGGGAATATTCAAATTTTAGGAAGCAAGTCATCTGAATTGGCTAAAACTCTTGTAGCTGCCAAGTACGTATTTTCTAATTCGCAGAAATTTCTTCTTTTTTTTAACCTAGTTAAAAAAATTTTCTGTCACATTAGGCCATCTTTTACCAGCCAAAGCCAGACGGAAGGAGCACTGGTGACCTTCCAATCCTAAGATTCTGCCCTGTTCCCTACAGCAACCTGAGTTTGGTTCCTAAGTCTAGTTCTTTCTGGTTTGGTATTTGTTACTTTTAAAATATCAGCAGTTTTTCCCAGCTATGATGTCGTAGTAAGAGATTCAAAAGGATTTCCTTTAAGAGCTTCATAATTAAAAGCAGATTGGGGACAAGAGATCCAAGATGGCTGATCACTAGCAGCTCGGGATTGTAGCTCCCAGTGAAAGTGCAAAGAACGAGAGGACACCACACCGTCACATGAATTCTTGTTGCTCACGCACCAGGAGATTCCCAGTGGAGGAGCCCCATGGGTCGCTATCGCGACTCTTGTGACCGGCGAGGCGGTTTTGCCGGTGCCTCAGAGCGTCAGTTCTTGGTGCAGAGTCAGAAAAGCACAATCAATCTTAACACTGCTGATTTAGTCAGCGCAGTGGGTTGCTCAGATTTTGGCATTGAGAATCAGTAAGTTGGACATCCACTCAGAAACCCAATTACAAAGACGGTAAATACAAAGACCACAGATGGATAAATTTATATCGAAGGGAAGAAAACAGCCAAAAAAGGCTGAGAATACCCAAGATCAGAACGCCTCTCCCTCAGCAGGGGATCCCAGTTCCTCATCAGCAACGGAACAAGGCTTGATGGAGAACGAGTGTGTTCCAATTACAGAAGCAGGCTTCAAAATGTGGATAATGAGAAACTTCTGTGAATTAAAAGAACTTGTTCTAACTCAATCTAAAGAAACAAAGAACTTTAAAAAAAGGTTTGATGAAATCTTAACAAGAATACACAATTTAGAGAGGAATATAAGTGAATTGATGGAGCTGAAAAACACAATATGAGAACTACGTGAAGTATGCACAAGTTTTAACAGCCGAATTGATCAAGCAGAAGAAAGGATATCAGAGGTCGAAGACCAACTCAATGAAATAAAACAAGAAGACAAGATTAGAGTAAAAAGGATAAAGTCGAATGAGCAAAGTCTTCAAGAATTATGAGACTATGTGAAAAGACCTAATCTACGCTTGATAGGTGTACCTGAATGTGACGAAGAGAATGAATCCAAGCTGGAAAATATGCTTCAGGATATTATTCAGGAAAATTTTTCCAACCTAGTAAGGCAGGATAATCTTCAACTCCAGGTAATACAGAGAACACCACAAAGATATTCCTCAAGAAGAGCAACTCCAAGGCACATAGTCATCAGATTCACCAGGGTTGAAATGAAGGAGAAAATACTAAGGGCAGCCAGAGAGAAAGGTCAGGTTACCCACAAAGGGAAGCCTATCAGACTTACAGCAGATCTCTCAGCAGAAACCCTATAAGCCGGAAGAGAGTGGGGACCAATATTCAACATCCTTAAAGAAAAGAACTTTCAACCAAGAATTTCACATCCAGCCAACCTAAGCTTCATAAGTGAAGGAAAAATAAAGTTTTTTCTGAATAAACAAGGCACTCAGAGATTTCATCACCACTAGACCTGCTTTACAAGAGCTTCTGAAAGAACCACTACACATAGAAAGGAACAAACAGTATCAGCCTTTCTAAAAAATACTAAAAAGAGCATCAATAAAATGAAGAATTTACATCAACTAATGGGCAAAATAGCCAGCTAATATTAAATGACAGTATTAAACTCACATATGTCATTATTAATTCTAAATTTAAATCGACTAAATCCCCCAATCCAAAGACAGACAGCCAATTTGAATAGAAAAGTAAAACCCATCAGTATGCTGCATCCAGACCCATCTCACATTCAAGGATACAAAAAGACTCAAAACAAGTGATGGAGAAAGATTTACCAACCAAACAGAGAGCAAAAATAAATAAATAAAAAGCAGAAGTTAAAATTTTTGCCTCTGACAAAATAGTCGTTAAAGCAACAAAGATCAAAGAAGCAAAGAAGGACATTATACAATGATAAAAGGATCAATGCAACAACAAGAAGAGCTAAAGATCCTAAATATATACGCACCCAATACAGGAATACCCAGACATACATGACTAATAAAGAGACTTAGACTCCCACACAATAATAGTGGGAGACTTCAAAATTATTATTAGACACATCAATGAGACAGAAAATTAACAACGATATCCAGGACTTGAACTCAGATCTGGAACACGTAAGCATAATTAACATTTATAGAACTCTTCACTTTAAATACACAAAATATACACTCTTATCAGTACCACATCATATCAACTTACAAATTTAAACGAAATGTTGGTTGGCTCCTTGTTTGTTATTCTGTTCCCTCATTTTCTTTTATGTCTCCATTATAGGACAATTGTAGGCATACCCATATTTAGATTGCATTCTAGCCTGGGCAATAAAGCAATACCCCCATCCTCTCTCCCTCTTCCTCTTTCTCTTTCTTCCCCTTCTTTATGCTTTTTCTTAAAAAAAAAAAAAATTACACAAAGTAGCTGGGCGCGGTGGCTCAAGCCTTTAACCCCAGCACTTTGGGAGGCCGAGGTGGGTGGATCACGAGAAAAAAAAAAAAAAAAAAAAAAAGCAGATTTCTTATTCTTATTATTATTATGCTTTAAATTCTGTGGTACATGTGCATGTTTGTTACATAGGTATACACATACCGTGGGGGCTTCTTGCACCCATCAACCCATGATCTACCTTAGGTATTTCTCCTAATGCTATGCCTCCACTAGGCCCAACCGCAACAGGCCCCGGTGTGTGATATTTTCGTCCCTGTGTCTATGTACTCTCACTGTTCAACTCCCACTTATGAGTGAGAACATGTGGTGTTTTGTTTTCTGTTCTTGTGTCAGTTTGCTGAGAATGATGGTTTCTAGCTTCATCCATGTCCCTGAGAAGGACACAAACTCATCCTTTTTCATGACTCTATAGTATTTCATGGTGTATATGTGCCACATTTTCTTTATCCAGTTTATTATTGATGGACATTGGGGTTGGTTCCAAGTTTTTGCTGTTGTGAACAGTGCCACAGTAAACACACATGTGCATATGTCTTTGTGGTAGAATGATTTATAATTCTGTGGTTATATACCCAGTAATGGGATTGCTTGGTCCAATGGCATTTCTATTTCTAGATTGTTGAGGAATCACCACACTGTCTTCCACAATGGTTGAACTAATTTACACTCCCACCAACAGTGTAAATGAGTTCCTATATCTCTACATCCTCTCCAGCATCTGTTGTTTTCTGACATTTAAAATTATTGTTTTTTTGAAATGACAAGTGATGATGAACTTTTCATTATATGTTTGTTGGCTTCATAAATGTCTTCTTTCCAGGAGTGTCTGTTTATATTCTTTGCCTACTTTTTGATGGAGTTGGTTTTTTTCTGGTAAACTTAAGTTCTTTATAGATTCTGCATATTAGTCCTTTGTCAGATGGATAGATTGCAAAAATTTTCTCCCACTCTGTGGGTTGCCCATTCACTTCGATGATAGTTGTGTTTTGTTTCATTTTAGTTTTCTGTGAAGAAGCTTTTTAGTTTATTTAGATCTCATTTGTCAATTTTGACATTTGTTGCCATTGCTTTTGGTGTTTTAGTCATGAAGTCTTTGCCTATGCCTATGTTCTGAATGGTATTGCCTAGGTTTTTTTCTAGGGTTTTTATCATTTTAGGTCTTCACTTTTAGTCTTTTATCCATCTAGTGTTAATTTTTGTATAAGGTGTAATTAAGGGGTCCAGTTTCAGTTTTCTGCATATGGCTACCCAGTTTTCCCAACACCTTTTATTAAATAGGTAATCCATTCCCGATTGTTTTTTTGGTCTAGTTTGTCAAAGTTCAGATGGTTGTAGATGTGTGGCATTATTTTTGAGGGCTCTGTCCCATTCCAATTCTCTATATATCTGTGTTGGTTCCAGTACCATGCTGTTTAGGTTACTGTAGTTTGGTAGTATAGTTTGAAGTCAGGTAGCATGATGTCTCCAGTGATGTCCTGTTTGCTTTGCTATGCGGGCTCTTTTTTCATCCCATATGAAATTAAAGGCAGTTTTTGGCAATTCTGTGAAGAAAGTCACTGGTAGCTTGATAGGAATAGCATTGAATCTATGAATTAGTTTGAACCATAGGGCTATTTTTATAATGCTGATTTCTTTGTATCCATGAGCATGGATTTTTAAAATGTGTTTGTGACCTCTCTTATTTCTTTGAGCAATGGTTTGTAGTTCTCCTTTAAGAAGAACTTTGAGTACGGACCCAGGAAGGACAAGGCAGCGGTCTTGGTTCTCCGTGAGTCCATGCTTAACGTTGAACTTATATCCCTTTAAATACCAGCTGTTTCTCCAATTTAAGTTCATAGTAGTTGTAACTGATGGGTTGCCATAGGTTGTAGCTTGACTTATACCATGGAATTCATTCAAATTGCATATATAAACAGTTTCAGTATTGGCTGATTTAGAATGACAGTCTGACAAAATGTTTTCTTGGTATTCAATTAAGTTTTCTTCTACTTGGGTAGGAGTTTTAAAAACAAGTAAGTCTTTTCATTAAAATTCCAGGAAATCTTACACAGTCCTTAAACTATTTGGGATTATTTGACAAATGATGTGATTCTAAAGTTTCCAGAAATCAGTATTCAAGAGCTCTTTTTCATGGTCTTTCCATTATTTCAGGAACCTTCTAAAAGACACCATATTCTAGGACATTTTGTGCTTGTGAAGTTTTCAGAAACTGCATCAGTATTAAGCAGTTAAATGTGGAAATGATGTTAAATAGTTATAGTTACATGATTGACAAGAAAATTTGTTCATTTCTGTGGTCTACAGTTTATCATGGAAACAATATAATTGATAGCATATATTTTGACGTATTACAATTTTAGGAATTTCATACAATTTTCAAACGTATATGAACATTGATTACAATATAATCTGAAAAAGGTAAAATATTTCTTATTTTGACAGTGCTTCTTATGTAAAAATATGTCAAGTAATTCCATATATTTCTCTTTTCGATTTTTCAGTGCCCTCTTTTGCATTCCAAATTAAGAAGTCAAAAAGACTTAATTTTGAAGATAAAATTGGATTTGGGGAAGTGTATCAAATATATTAATATTGATATAAATATACTAAAGGCCTAAAACACTTGATATAAAATGGAATGCCAGGTCACAGTAAGTCATTCATTTAACCAAAATGGTAACTCAAAAAATGTTTAAAGGCAAAAGCCTTTATTCATTGTTAGAAGACTCAGTTTTTCAAGCAATGTGTGTCTTTCCCTTCTTTTTCCTGTAATTTGTTTGAGGAGAGACAGAAATCTTTTTTATTCTTTAATATTATGTTAAAATCATATTCAAGAAAGAAAGCCAAATTTCTCTCTTGCATTAGTGTACTGTTAATGTCAACTCAAATTTTTAATAAAACCTTAAAGATGAATTCATCCAGTCTTCATCAGTTTGACTATAAGTTGAAATTCTTATAAGCTTTTGATAACCTTTTACAAATTTGTATTAAACAAAATTAGTGCTCTAAGAAAACCCTGTTGTGTTTTTATTCCAATGTTCAATTTATGGAAAAACTGAACAATACTCCTTTAAATTTAGCCAGTGTGTTCACACGGTGTTTCTTTTACAAGATGACTAGTTCACAAACCTTCCACAACTTGCTCAAACCTTTAGCTTCATTCTATTTAAGTCAAAACACTTTTTAACCTTCTGAATGAAGCAAAATTTACATTCTAATGTCTTATAATGTTTTACTGAAAGCACATTTCATTTTTTCCACAAAGCTTCCATGTAAAACTTTTTCATTAGTTTCAATTACATGTTACTATGTTAGCTCTTAGCAATTTTTTTTTTTTTTTTTTTTTTTTTTTTTTTTTTTTTTTTTTTTTTTTTTTTGTGAAACACCTGGCAGGTAAGTGGTTTTAATGTTGTACTAAGTATGAAGCCTAGGACACCAGACACAAGTGCATGTAAAGTCTGACTTTTTCAAGCATAGCCAGGGAGCACGGCTAACTCCACATGTTCCCAGACCTTACCTAGAATCTAGTGACTCCAAAGCAGGTAAGTTGAGCAAATTTTAAAAGTCGAAAAAAGCAGTGTATTACTTTAAAGCATTTTACAAACCTAATATCTGACCTGCCTAATTTAGAGCTAATGTCTTTATTTTACCAATAAACTTTAAACCTGTCTTTATTTCTCAAATATTACTAACATCATGCGAAGTAAAAGGTACTAGAGTTCTTATTCTTCTGAAAGAATTAATTTGATTTAAACATTTATTATTTTAAAGCCAATTAAAGTCCTTTTTTATTTATAAACATCACCCACAACACAGAAAAATACACAGAATAGATCCAGTAGTCGTAAGATTTTTCATTTGCCAGTTTTTGGTTTTCTTTTTTCCTTTTTTTTTTTTTTACATTGAACTGATGATATTCATATACATAGATTGCCATCAAATGTTTCAATTTAACAGGAGATTATAGAACACACTTTAACAGTATTCTAATTTGAAGAAAATATATATTTAGGTAAGGATTCATAGCATTTATCTTTTATAACACTTTTAATTTAGCATTTGTGTACTGTAACATTTCTATATATAATATTTTATGTATGTTACTCCTATTTGTAAAGATTACACATATCTCAGAGGTGAAGACTGTAAATATTAAATGTATTCATTCTCCTATCTTCTGAAGCACTTAAGTCAGAGGAACTAAATTATTCATTCTAATTTGACAACTCACTATCTTGTAACATATTATAATGCTTAGAAGAGCTCAGTAAAACAAATCTCTAGTTACCTTGAAATTGTTTGTTTTTAATACTTCATTAGGAAATAAATTCCAGTTCAAATTTTTTAAATTATGCCCCTTGTTCTTCCATGTCTTTCCAACATAGGATTAGAAAGACTTTCTTTATAAGACGAGACTCAGGGAATTAGTACCCAATGTTGAAATTGGCTCTCAGGAAAACCTCCAGAGAGGAAGTCTTCTAGTTGGGGACTGATAATCCTCATTTTTATTACTGTACACTGTTACTTCCCTGAAAGTAAGGGAGAATCCTTGGGGATTGTGATCTATCTCTCTTCACTTTTCCTGATTTCCCTTACCATGGTCAGGAATTTTTATTTATTTATTTATTTATTTATTTATTTATTTATTTATTTTGTAATTAAGTTCTGAAGTGCATGTGCAGATCTTGCAGGATTGATGCATAGGTAAACACATGTCATGGTGGTTTGCTGCCTGCATCCCCTCATCACCTACATGAGGCACTTCTCCCAATGTTCTTGTGCTGTGTTTTTCAGCTCCGTGAAGTCATTTATGTTCTTCTCTAAGCTGATTATTCTAGTTAGCATTTCATCTAACCTTTTTTCAAGGTTTTTAGCTTCTTTGCTTTAGGTTAGAACATGTTCCTTTATCTCAGAGAAGTTTGTTATTACACATCTTCTGAAGCCTGCTTCTGTCAATTCATCAAATTCATTCTCCATCCAGTTTTGTTCCCTTGCTGGTTAGGAGTTGTGATCCCTTGGAGGAGGAGAGTCATTCTGGTCTGTGGTGATTTCATTTTTTGTGTGTTTTTTTCTTCCATACTTTGTGGATTTTTCTACATTTGGTCTTTGAAGTTTGTGACTTTTGGATGGGATCTCTGAGTGGACATGCCTTCTGTTGATGTTGAAGCTACTTCTTTCTCTTTTTTTTTTTTTTTTTTTTTTTTCAGTTTTTCTTCCAACAGGCCTCTCTGCTATAGAACTACTGGCAGTCCACTGGAGAGTGTGTTTGCCTGGGAATCCCCTGTGGTGCTGCAGAACAGCAAAGATTGCTGCCTGTTCTTTCCTCTTGTAGCTTCATCCCAGAAGGGTACCCACCAGATATCAGCCAGAGCTCTCCTCTATGAGGTATCTTTTTGGATATATGGGGGTCAGTGAGTCACTTGAGGAGTCAGTCTCTCCCTTATCTGAGCTCAAGTGTTGGGCTGGGAGCTTCATTGCTCCATTGAAAGCTGCTGGGCAGGGACGTTTAAGTCTGCTGCAGCAGAACTCACAGTTACCCCTTTCCCAGGTGCTCTGTTCCTGGAAGGTGATGTTTTATTTGTAAGTCTCTGATGTGCTGCTGCCTTTTTGTGTCAGAGGTGTCCTGCTCAGCAAGGAGGGAGTCTAGTCGCAATCTGCCTGTAGAGGCACTGCTGAGCTGCTGTGGGCTCAGTCCAGATGCTGTGTAAACTTTGCTTTTGTTTACACAGGTAAGGTTAGAACTGCCTCGGCATCGGTGGATGCCCTTTCCACCACTGAGCTCCATCATCCCGGGTTGAGCTCAAACTGTTCTGCTGACTGCAAAACTGTCATGCCAGTGGGCTTCAGTTGGCTGGTCTTTGTTGTGGGACACCTGCCACTCAAGGTCACTTGGCTCCCTGCCTTCAGCTCCCCTTTTTTCTGGGGAGTGGGAGGCTCTGTCTTGCAGGCATTCCAGGTGCCAGCCAAAACGGCCACTGAGATTTGTGCTTAAAACTCATGTCACTGGCTGAAGTGGCCTCTCAGATTCGTGCTGGTCAGCCACAGCGCTTGTTGGCCCAGCTAAAATCTCCTGGTGTGGGATATAAAGACCATGGGAGAAGTGCAGTATCTGAACTGAAGTGCAGGAGTGGCTTTAGAAGTTCCCCAATGGCCTCTGTTGGGTAGGAGGGACATCCTCCAGCCAGTTGCACTTCCCAGGTGAGTCAGTGCTCCACCCTGCCTCACTTTGCCCCCCTTAGGCTATGCCCACTGTGCAAGCAGTTCCATTGAGGTGAACCTGGTACCTTGGTTGGAAATGTCGAGGTCACTTGCCTTCTGCATTGTTCTCACTGGGAACTGTGCTCCAGAGCAGTTCCTATTCTGCCATCTTGGCAGAAGTATGGAAGCTTCTAAAGAAGCTTGAAGTGCTAGTAAATATAGATTAAATGAATGAATGATAGATAAGCAAAAGAATTCGAGAAAGAAGGCAGAAGGAAAAAGGAAGAAGAGACAGAAGAAAATGGAGGAGACCAGTGTGGCAGGGGGGAGGAGAAGAGAGAGAACTAATGGCTGTCATAATTTTATTTTAAAAACATTATCTACAATAATTAATATCACCCAATAGAAAAGTGTTATTTAAGGGGAACACTCAACCCATCAGCAATGAAAAGCAGCTAGTTCACTGAAATTGATATTCCATATCATCATCTAAGTCAAATATATTTTATTAATAATATTTGATTGATGAGAGAAGTAGCTTTTCTGTTTCTATTTTGGAGAGATAATCAAAACAAATGCCAGTGTTTACCATCCTTTCAAGCCATGTCCTCATATGTTTTAATTTTAGTGGGATAAGGGAAAAATGACTGTGGATAGTGACATTCCTCATTACTGTGACAACAGTCTCTCAAAGTTCTCACAGCACAATAATATAGTTTTACAGACCCATTTATCAAATACTTTCACCCGAAATTGAGAAAATATTTAAGGAGAATGAAACCAACTGGTGATTCTATTCTCATCATTTTTTAAGAATTTTTTTTAAATTTTACTTTAAGTGCGTAGAATATCTGGCATTTCTCCCCAAGTTATCCTTCCGCACCCTCCACTCCCTCCCCACCCTCCACTGTCCCTCTCCTAACCCCCACAACTGCCCCCAGTGTGTGACGCTTTTCTCCCTGAGTTCACGTGTTCTCATTGTTCCACACCCACCTATGAGTGAGAACATGTGGTGTTTGGCTTTCTGTTCTTGTGTCAGTTTCCTGAGAATGATGGTTTCCAGATTCATCCAAGTTCCTGTGAAGGACACGAACTCATCATTTTTTATGGCTGCTTACTATTCCATGGTGTATATGTACCACATTTTCTTTGTCCAGTCTATCATTGATGGGCATTTGGGTTGGTTCCAGGTCTTTGCTATTGTACACAGAACTGCAATGAACATATGTGTGCATGTGTCTTTATAGTAGAACAATTTATAGTTCTTTAGGTATATACCCAATAATGGGATTGCTGGGTAAAATGGAATTTCCATTTCTAGATCCTTGAGAAATCGCCAGACTGCCTTCAACAATGGTTGAACTAATTTACACTCCCCCAACTGTGTAAGAGTGTTCCTATTTGTCCACATTCTCTCCAGTATCTGTTGTCTCTAGATTTTTTTGATGATCATCATTCTAAATGGCATGAGATGATATCTCAATGTGGTTTTATTTTGCATTTCTGAAATGACCACTGATGATGAGCATTTTTTCATGTTTCTTGGCCTCATATATGTCTTCTTTTGAAAAGTGTCTGCTCATATCCTTTTCCCACTTTTACATGGGGTTGTTTGTTTTTTTTCTTGTACATCTATTTTAGTTCCTTGTAGATTCTGGATATTAGCCCTTTGTCAGATGGGTAGATCACAAACATTTTTTCCCATTCTCTTGGTTGCTGATTCACTCTAATGGTGATCCTTTTGCTGTACAGAAGCTGTGGAGGTTAATTAGATCACATTTGTCTATCTTGGCTTTTATTGCTATTGCTTTTGGTGTTTTAGTTAGGAAGTCCATGCCTATGCCTATGTCCTGTATGGTTTTGCCTACATTTTCTTCTAGAGTTTTTATGGTGTTAGGTTTTATGTTTAAATATTTGATCCATCTGGAGTTAATTTCAGTGTAAGGTGACAGGTAGGGGTCCAGTTTCTGCTTTCAGCATATTGCTAGTGAGTTTTCCGGACACACTTTATGAAACATGGAGTCCTTTCCTCATTGGTTGTTTTGCCAGGTTTGTCAAAGATCAGATGGTTGTACATGTGTGGTGTTTTTTCTGGGGTCTCTATTTTGTTCCATTGGTCTATGTCTCTGTTTTGGTACCAGTACCATGCTGTTTTGATACCAGTACCATGCTGTTTTGATTACTATAGCCTTGTAGTATAGTTTGAAGTCTGGCAATGTGATGTCCCTGGCTTTGTTCTTTCTGCTTAGAATTGTCTTGGCTATGTGGGATCTCTTGTGATTCTATATGAAGTAGAAAGTGTTGTTTTTTTTTTTTCAGTTCTGTGAAGAAGTTCATTGGTAACTTGATGGAGATAGCATGGAATCTATAATTACTTTGGGCAGTATGGCCATTTTCATGATACTGATTCTTCCTAACCCTGAGCATGGAATATTTCTCCATCTGTTTGTGTCCTCTGTTATTTTGTTGAGCAGTGGTTTGTAGGTCTCCTTGAAGAGGTCCTTTACATCCTTTTTTAGTTGTATTCCTTGGTATTTTATTCTCTTTGTAGCAGTTGTGAATGGGAGTTTACTCTTAATTTGGCTCTATGTTTGTCTGTTGGTATATAGGAATGCCTGTGACTTCTACACAATTATTTTGTATACTGAGACTTTGCTGAAGTTGCTTATCAGTTTCAGAAGATTTTGGACTGAGACGATGGTCTTCTAAATATACAATCATGTCATCTGCAAATAGAGACACTATGACTTCCTTATTTCATAATCGATTACCCTGTATTTCTATTTCTTGGCTGATTGCTCTGGCTAGAATATCCAATAATATGTTGAATAGGAGTGGTGAGAGAGGGCATCCTTGTCCAGTGCCTGATTTCAAAGGAATTCTTCCAGCTTTTGCCCGTTCAGTATGATATTGAACTGAACAAGCTGTAGGCTTGTCATACATAGCTTTTATCATTTTATGCTAAATTCCGCCAGTAACTAGTTTATTGAGAGTTTTTACCATGAAGCGCTGTTGAATTTTATCAAAGACCTTCTCTGCATCTATTGAGATAATCATGTGGTTTTGGACTTTGGTTCCTTTATGTGATGGACTACATTTATGGTTTTGCGTATGTTCAACCAGGCTTGCATTCCTGGGGTGAAGCCTACTTGTTCGTGACAGATAAGCTTCTAGATGTGCTGTTGCAGTCAGTTTGCCAGTATTTTATTGAAGATTTTTTCATCGATATTCATCATGGAGATTGGGCTGAAGTTTTCTTTTTTAGTTGAGTCTCTGCCCGGTTTTGGTATCAGGATGATGTTGGTCTCACAAAATGAGTTAGGGAGGATTCTCTCTCTTCGTATGGATTGATAGTTTCAGAAGGAATGAAACCAACTTCTTTTTGTATTTCTGGTAGAATTCATCTGTGAACCCTCTGGACCTGGACTTTGTTTGGTTGGTAGGCTATTGATTCCTGCCTCTAATTCAGCCCTTGTTATTGATCTACTCAGGGTTTCAACTTCCTCCTGGTTTCGTCTTGGTAGAGTACAAATGTCGAGGAATTTATTCATTTCATCCAGGTTTACTGGTTTATATGCATAGAGTTATTTGTAGGAATCTCTGATTGTAGTTTGTATTTCTGTGGAGTCGGTGATGATATCCCCTTTATCGTTTTCTATTGCATCTATTTCATTCTTCTCCCTTTTCTTTTTTATTAATCTGGCTAGGGCTCTGTCTATTTTGTTGATCTCTTCAAAAAATCTGCTCCTGGACTTATTGATTTTATGAAGGGCTTTTTGTGTCTCTGTCTCCTTCAGTTCTGTTCTGATCTTAGTTAATTCTTGTCTTCTGCTAGCTTTTGAGATTTTTTTGACCTTTCTCTTCTAGCTCTTTTAATTTTTACAATAGAGTGTCAATTTTAGATCTTTCCTTGCTTCTCTAGTTGGCATTTATTACTATAAATTGCCTTCTCGACACTGCTTTAAAAGTGTCCCGGAGATTCTGGCACGTTGTGTCTTTGTTCTCATTTGTTTCAAAGAACATCTTTATTTCTGCCTTCATTTCATTGTTTATCCAGTCGACATTCAGGAGCCAGTTGTTCTATTTTCATGAAGTTCTGCAGTTCTGAGTTAGTTTCTTAATTCTGAGTTCTAATTTGATTGCATATGGTCTGAGAGACGGTTATGATTTCATTTGTTTTGCATTTACTTAGGAGTGATTTATTTTAAATTATGTGGTCAGTTTTAGAGTAGGTGCTGTGTGGTGCTGAGCAGAATGTATATTCTATGGATTTGGGTTGGATATTTCTGTAGATGTCTATTAGGTCTGCTTGGTCCAGATCTGAGTTCATGTCCTGGACCTCCTTCTTAATTTTCTGTCTCAATGATATGTCTAACAGTGACAATGGAGTGTTAAAGTATCCCATTATTATGATGTGGGAGTCTAAGTCTCTTTGTAAGTCATTAAGGACTTGCATTATGTTCCTCGGTGCTACCCTGGTGCTCCTGTATTGAGTGCATAAATATTTAGGATCGTTAGCTCTTCTTGTTGCATTGATCCTTTTACCTTTATGTAATGCCCTTCTTTGTGTCTTTTGATCTTTGTTGTTTTAAAGTCCATTTTATCAGAGACTAGGATTGCAGCTCCTGCTTTTTATTTGCTCTCAATTTGCTTGACACGTCTTTCTGCATCCCTTTATTTTTAGCCTACATGTGTCCTTGCACAAGTGATGGGTTTCCTGAATACAGAACACTGATGGGTTTTGACATTTTATGCAATCAGATGGTCTATGTCTTTTAATTGGGTCATTTAGTCCACTTACATTTAAGGATAATTTTGTTATGTGTGAATTGGATACTGCCATTTTGACGCTAGCAGGCTGTTTTGTCCTTTAGTTGACACATTGTCTTCATTGTGTCGATGGTCTTTACCATTTGGTACATTTTTGGAGTGGCTGTTACTGATTGTTCCTTTCCTTGATTAGTGCTCCTTTCAGGAGCTCTAGTAAGGCAGGCCTGGTGGTGAGAAAATCTCTCAGTAATTGCTTGTCCATAAAGGATTTTCTTTCTCCTTCGAATGTGAAGCTTAATTTGGTTGGATATTAAATTCTAGGTTGACAGTTCTTTTCTCTAAGGATGTTGAATATTGGCCCCCACTCTCTTCTGGCTTGTAGGTTTTGTGTGGAGAGATCCACTGTGAGTCTGGTGGGCTTCCCTTTGAGGGTAACCCGACTTTCTCTTTTGCTGCCCTCAGCATTTTTTCCTTCATTTCGACCCTAGTGAATCTGACGATTATGTGTCTTGGGGTTGCTCTTCTTGAGGTATATCTTTGTGGTGTTCTCCATACTTCCTGG
The DNA here is from genome assembly GCF_048565385.1 of Saimiri boliviensis. Classification (NCBI taxonomy): domain Eukaryota; kingdom Metazoa; phylum Chordata; class Mammalia; order Primates; family Cebidae; genus Saimiri; species Saimiri boliviensis. Next base: position 1,919,928 of record NW_027412502.1, read on the forward strand.
ACTTGAATAGTGGCCTGCCTTGCTGGGTTGGGGAAGTTCTCCTGGATAATATCCTGAAGAGTGTTTTCCAGCTTGCATTCATTCTTTCTGTACACTGAGGTGTGCCTATCAAATGTAGATTAGGTCTTTTCACATAATCCCATATTTCTTGGAGGCTTTGTTCATTTCTTTTCACTCTTTCCTCTCTATTCTTGCCTTCTTATTTTACTTCATTGCATTGATTTTCAATCTCTGATACTTTTTCTTCTGCTTGGTCAGTTCTGCCTTTGAAACTTGTGTATGCTTCATGAAGTTGTTGTGGTGTGTTTTTCAGCTCCATCAAGTCGTTTCTATTCTTCTCTAATCTATTTATTCTAATCAGTATATCATCTAACCTTTTTTCTAGGTTCTTAGTTTCTTTACATTGGGTTAGCACGCGTTCTTTTAGCTCTGAGAAGTTTGTTATTACCCACCTTCTGAAGCCGATTTCTGTCAATTCATCAGATTCATTCTCCATCTATCTTTGATCCTTAGCTGGTGAGGAGTTATGATCCCTTAAATGAGAAGAAGTCTTCTGGTTTTTGGTGTTTCCTTCCTTTTTGCGCTGGTTTCTTCCCATCTTAGTGGCTTTATCTACCTGTGGTCTTTGTACTTGGTGACTTTCAGGTGGGGTCTCTAAATGGATGCCCTTTTTATTGATGTTGAAGCTGTTTCTTTCCACTTAGTTTTCCTACTAACAGTCAGGCCCCTCTGCTGCAGGATCACTGGAGGTGCTCTCAAGATCCCACTCACCTGGAGATCACCCGTGGGACTGCAGAACAGCAAGGGTTGCTGCCAGTTTCTGCCTCCGCTATCCTCATACCAGAATGGTACCCACCAGATGTTGGCCTGAGCTTTCCTTTATGAGGTGTCTTTTTGTGTATATGGGGCTCAGAGAATTGCTTGAGGAGACATTCTGTCCCTTATAAGAGCTGAAGTGCTGTGCTGGGAGTTCTGTTGTTTTGTACAGAGCTGCTGAGCTGGTACCTTTAACTCTGCTGCAGCTGAACTCATAACCTGCTGTTTTCCCAGGTGCTCTGTCCTAGGAAGGTCAGCCTTATTTATAAGTTCCTGACATGCTGCTGCCTTTTTTCTTAGATGCCCTGCCTGGCACAAAGTAGTCTGCATTGGTAGTGGCAGACTGCCTTGGTATTGGGGGATGCCCTTCCCCCCACGAAGTTGGGCCATCCCAGTTCCAGCTGCGCTTTTTGTGAAACTCTTAATCCAGAGTGTTTCAGATTTCTTGTCTCGTGGGTGTGGTACCCATCAAGCCAGATCCCATCACCTGGTTTCCTGTCTCAGCCCCCTCCCTTTCAGTTGAATGGACAGCTCTGTCTCCCAGGCATTCCAGGCACCAGTTGAAATGGCCACCCAAACTTTTGTGAGTTTCTTTGTCCTGATGCATCCCTGGCTGAAACTGCTGAAATGAAAACTCATGGCACTTTTATGCTCAAGAATCTCCTGGTCTGTTGGCAGTGAAAACTTCTTTGGAAATGTAGTGAGCACTCACTCTCTGCACTGTTCTTGCTGGGAACTACATTCCGAAGATGTTCCTATTCAGGCATCGTGGATCTTCCTTAATCTTATGATTTCTAAGAAAAACTCTATAAGTCCTATCTTATTTATTATTAATATTTTGAATTAAATATTATTTAATATTTAATGTTTCCTTTGTATTATGTGTTTACACCACAGACGTAACGGTGATTTTCTGGAGGATCACTAGAACTAGCATCAGACAACATAGGGAAAATTCTTCACAATATACTATATACATCTGTGTGTATTACACACATGTACAGGTAAATACACACACACACACATATATATACACACCTATATACATAGACACACACACAAACACACACACACACACACACGTTTATTTTGAAACAGAGTCTCACACAGTCTGTCGCCCAGGTTGGAGTGCAATGGCATGATCTCAGCTCACAGCAACCTCCACCTACTGGTTCACGTAATTCTCCTACCTAAACCTTTTGAGTAGCTGGGATTACAGGTGCACACCACCATTCCTGGTTAATTTTTTTATTTTTAGTAGAGACGAAGTTTCCCTATGCTGGCCACACTGGTCTCGAACTTCTGACCTCATGATCCATGCACCTCAGCAGCTAGGATTATAGGTGTGAGCCACTGCGCCCTGCCACATGTAGAAGTGCAGTACTACATAGAACACTGAACATTACATGCTGCTGGGATTACAGGTGTGAGCCACAGTATCCAGCTGCATATATTTTTTTATTTCTCTTTTTAAGAATCCTGATCTTAAATGAGTTCACAGTTGGATGTAGAAGCGCAATGCTTAGATGCAGATGTGTACATATAGGATACAAAACTTAGATTTAAGTTATGAATAAATGTAATTCTTATAACTGACTATAACAGTATTAGAAAAGTCATATATTGATAAAACCTTCTTCAGAAAAAGGAACTTGAAAACTTAGAGGAACTGCTTCTGTCCAAATATATGCATAGCTAAGGCTCTTACAATGGTGTGGTTTATAGGATAGATATCAGAGTGTAAATCCAATTTTTAAAACGTAGTCAAATGTATTAATCTTATATTTTTTGCCTATGATTATTTTGTTATTCAGAGAAAGGCTTTTCCAATTCCAAAATTATTTAAAATCCTCTAGTGATTTATTTTTCGTGGTGTTTAAATCAATATTGAAACTTTCTGGAATTTACACTCTATTAGGTTTGAAGTTTTGTTCAACTTTTTTTCAGTTACATATTCACCATGGGAATTCTTTCATTATACAAATATACATCTTATGCTTTAAATTCAGAGGAAATTATGATATGTTATTCTATTGTGTGCTAACTAAAATGTTGCTTTGTTGACTTAGAATTCTCTTAGCCATAAGAAAGAAAAAGATCTCTTGCATGAAAATAGCATGTTCTGGGAAAAAAATTGCCATGCTTAGACTGGAACTAGACAAAATTCAACAGCAGAACCTGCTAAGGGAAAAAAAAATTTTTTGGAGGACATTGAAAGTGTGAAAGAAAAGAATGCTAATATTCAAAAGGCTATAAAATTGGATAAGGAAGAATGAACAAAGACAGTATTTAAAGACAGTGGACAGCTTAGCATTTTGACAACGAAGAATAAAATGGTCAGTTCTGAATTGGAAAATGTGAGACACAACTAGGAAACGCTGGAAATGAAAATTCAGTCATGTCCTTGTAGACTGGCTACTGCTCTACATGACTGTGACCAAAGCCAGATAGCAGAAAGAGACTTCTTTCCAGAGAACAAAACCTCAACAGGTTTATTTACAGGAGACAATGAATTCTCATACATCTAACCTGAAAGAGAACAGCAAGATTCTTTCTGAACAACTGTAATGCTTATTGTAAAAATTAACAGCCTAAAAATTCAGCTCCATCACACAAGGTAAACTGTGAAAGAAAAGACAGGACAGGCTGCCATCTTTCCTGTTGGAGGAACTTAATTATTCCAGCCTGTGGGCATTGGAGAGTACAAACCGACCAGAGGCAGAAGAGTTCCCGCAGCACAGCACAGCTGCTTTACCAAATCATGGCCAGACTGCTTCTGTCAGCAGGCACCTGATCCTGTTCCTTCTTACTGAACAGGACCTCCCACCTGGTGCTTACAGCTACCCTCACAGGTGTTCCCTGGCCTATGGAGATATGAAACATTCCTTAGACAGAGCTCCCACAGAGAAAGGCAGGCCACCATCCTTGTTATTTGGATGACTGGGTTCTGGCCTTAGGGCTTTGTAGAACCCAAGCTGACCAGGGGTGTAAGTGGTAGCTCAGCACAGCAGAGCCACCTTGCAAAAACATGGCCAGACCCTTGTTTAAGTCAATCCCCAACCACATTTTTAGTCACTGGGTACAGCTTTTCAACCAGGGTCTCTGACTGCCTTCACTGCTGTTCTCTGGCTGACAGATGTTTCAGGCCTCCTTGAATCAGAGCTTCCAGAGAGAGGACCAGACTGTAATCTTTGTTGTTTGGGCAACTCAGCCATTTCAACCTTGGGACTTCAGAGTGTCTGAGGGAACCAGGGGCTGAAGTGAACCCCCAGCACAGCACAACTGCTCTACAGAAACATGGCCAGACTTTTTTAAAAGCAAGTCTCTGATCTTGTTCCTCCTGACTAGATAAGACTTCTGAACTTGTTTCCAGCCACCTCTCGTAGTTGTGTCCAGATTGGCAACAGGATTGTACCTCAGTGGTACAGAGGTCCCAGAGGAAGAGGCAGGCTATTATCTTTGTCTTTTTGCAGGCTTCGCTAGTGATACCTTGAGTCGCTGGAAGATATGAGGCAATTAGGTACTGGAGTGAAACCCCAGTATACCACAGCAGCCTTATGGGAAAGTGGCTGAACCGTTACGTGGGTGCTGGCTTCCATATCTCCTCAATGAGCAAGTCCTCCTGGCTTGGGTCTTTATCCAGGACCCCACTGAAGCCATCAAGCCAGTAGCAACTTGGCAATTTCTTGGACAGAGCTTCACAGATCGACTGAAATCCTCTCTGCCACTGCCTCTGCAGTGGATCTGCCCTTGTTACCTTCAGAATATCAAGAAAGCAAAGACCCTAAGTGCCATATTGATAACTCTAACAAGCTGCAGTTGACCCAAGGAACAAGGCAGTCCATCTCTTGTGGATACCACTTACCCCCCACTGCTTATCACTGGACAGGGAACTCTGGCTTGGGCCCATAGAACAGACCCTCTATCCTGTGATGATTACACTAAGTGATGGCTAACTCACATCTCTCTGGGGTAGAGCCCCCAGGAGACAAGCAAAGTGATGGAGCAGGAAGCCAGCTGATGTGAAGCCCAGAGGGCAGGCACAGCTATCTCTCTAGGCTCTACTGGGTCTTATGAGACACTTTATCCCAGCACTTTAGGACTGTGGAGGTCTGATCAGCCACATCTCATGTGAAGATTGCCCAGCAGAGATCACGTATGTGATTTTCCCTATTAATAAAAGGAGACTTGCTTAAAAAAGAAGTCTGGCCACGTTTTTGTAGAGCAGCTGTGCTGTGCTGGGGCCTCACTTTTCAGAGAGTTATCAGAGGCGTGATATCTACTGGGCATTCTTGCACATGAGATGAAGCTGGTCTGACCTCAGCACTCCTTAGTCTGCTTGCCTCTCCCAGGGCCCCAGCCTGGCCACACCTGCCTACAGGGCACTCTCAGCTGCCCACACCTTTGTTTCTGTGCCAGTGGACCATGCATGAGCAGTGAAGAGATGCAGCAAATTGGACTCTTCAGGCACGCACCCGCCTCTACATTGCCTCTCCATACTGAAGCTCTTTATACAAAAATGTCCTACGTCACTTTGCTGGTGTGTGTTTACATGAGTGGATTTTGCTGCACTTGCCCTACCAGCACATGGGAATGTAGCACGCACTTCAACCCACACCAACTCCCATTGAAGAAAGAGCCATGGTAGGCAGAGGAACAAAATCACAACCTCTGCCAACACCTTCTCCTTGTGCTAATTCTGTGCACGAAAAGGGAATGCTAATATACGTTGAGTGGTCCTTGCTGCTTAGGGGGTCACAGAGATGGCACCCAGACATGCACAGGCCAGCACCCCGGCCTGAACCAACACTACCTCCAATGCAACAGCACACACAGAAGTGGTATTCTGGCCGCCACCAAGCTGTCTTGCCTCCACCACTTCCACCACTGGGCAAATGCCAACAGGGAAGCAGGCAGTTTTGCATCTGCTAACACTCTGCCACAGCTGCCCCACTTTGCTGCCTTCAGTGCAGTATACTCCAAACTTTGAGGAGCCAGAGAACAAAGTTGAGACCCAATATAAGTTTCCCAGAGTTAAAGCACACAGCCCAGGAATTGAGAGGTGAATTTTGGCCCCCTAAAATCCTCCAAAACCAAAGGCAGCTGCCTGATTCTACTTTAAACCACAAGCAAACCCTCAAGATGATCAAATATGATAAAAGAAAAATTTCCTGTTCAAAGGTCAGCAACCTCAAAGGTTGAAGGTGAATAAGCTCATAAAGATGAGGAAGAATCAGTTGAAGAACACTGAAACTCAAGAAGTCAGCATGCCTTCTTTCCTCCAGATGATTACATCAACTGTTCAGCCTGTTCAAGTTTTCAGAACTGGCCAGAGGCTGACATGTATGCAATGATACAAGTAGAATTCAGAATGTGGGTAGAAACAAGGTTCACTAAGTGAAAGAAGTATGTCATCATCCAATGCAAGGAGGCCAAAAATCATTGTAAAACATCGCAGGAGCTAACAGGCAATATATCCAGTATAAACAACATTACTGGTGCTCACTTTGGCAGCACATATATTAAAATTGGAATGATTCAGAGAAGATTAGCATGGCCCCTGCTCAAGGAGGACCTAAAAATTCATGAAGCATTCCATATTTGTAGAAAGAATCAATATCGTGAAAATGGCCATACTACCCAAAGTAATTTATAGATTCAATGCTGTCCCCCTCAAGCTACCAATGATCTTATTCACAGAACTGGAGAAACCCACCTTAAACTTCATATGGAAGCAAAAGAGAGTGTGGATATCCAAGACAATGCTAAGCACAAAGAACAAAGCCAGAGGCATCATGCTACCCGATTTCAAACTATAATACAAAGCTACAGTAATCAAAACAGCATGGTACTGGTACTAAAACAGAGAAATAGAGTAATGGAACAGAACAGAGGTCCTGGTGGCAATGCCACATATATACAACCATCTCATCTTTGATAAACCTGACAAAGACAAGCAATGGGAAAAGGATTTCTTGTTTAATAATTGTTGTTGGGAAAACAGGCTACCAGTGTCCAGAAAGCAGAAACTGGACCTCTTCCTGATACCTTACAGTAGAATTACCTCCAGATGGATTAAAGATCTAGACATAAGACCTAATGCCATAAAAAAATCTAGAAAAAAAATAGGCAAAGCCATTCAGGACATAGGTGTAGGCAAGTACTTCATGACTAAAACACCAAAAGCATTGGCAACAAAAAGGAAAATAGACAAATGGGACCTTATTAAACTCCAGAGCTTATGTACAGCAAAAGAAACCATCATTAGAGTGAACCAGCAACCAGCAGAATGAGAAACAATTATTGCAATCTACCCATCTGACAAATGGCTGATATCCATAATCTACAAAGAAATAAAACAGATTTACAAGGAAAAAAACAAGCAAACCGGTTCAAAAGTGGACAAAGGATATGAACAGACACTTTTGAAAAGAAGATATATATGAGGCCAATAAACATGTGAAAAAATACTCATCATCACTGGTTATTAGAGAAATCAAAACCACATTGAGATATCACCTCATGCCAGTTAGAATGGTGACCATTAAAAAATCTGGAGACAACAGATACCAGAGAGCATGTGGAGAAATAGGAACACTTTTACACTGTTGCTAGGAGTACAAACTAGTTGAACCATTGTGGAAGGCAGTGTGGCACTTGCTCAAGGGCCTGGAAATTGTAATTCCATTTGACCCAGCAATCCCATTACTGGGTATATACCCAAAGGCTTATAAATCATTCTATTATAAAGAAACATGCACACGTATGTTCACCGTGGCACTGTTTACAATGGCAAAGACCTGAAAATAACCCAAATGTCCAGAGATGATAGACTGGAAAAGGAAAATGTGACACACATACACCATGGAATATTATGCAGCCACAAAAAACGACGAGTTTATGTCCTTTGTAGGGACATGAATCAATCTGGAAACCATCATTCTCAGCAAAGTGACAGAAGAAAGAAAATCCAACACTGCATGTTCTCACTCATAGGCAGGTGATGAATAATGAGAACACATGGACACAGGGAGGGGTGCATCACACACTGGGGTCTTTTTGGGGGTGGCCAACAGGGGGACACCAGGGGTTGGGGAGGTCAGGGAGGGATTACCTGAAGAGAAATGCCAGATATATGTGACTGGATGGAGGCAGGAAACCACATTGCCATATGTGTACCTATGCAACAATTCTGCATGATCTGCATGTGTACCCTATAACCTGAAGTACAGCTTTTAAAAAAAGAATAAAGTGATGTGATGAGCTGAAAAGCACACTACATGAATTTTTATAATGCAGCCACATGGTAATTGTGTGTGATTGCCTTATAAAAATTTTTGTAATGTGTGTGGGCACCCAAGGGTGCCCTGTAAGCAGGTGTTGCCAGGCTGGGGTCCTGGGAGAGGCAAGCAGACTAAGGAGTGCTGAGGTCAGACCAGCACCATCTCATGTGCAAGACCACCTAGTAGAATAGATCAAGCAAAGGTAAGAGTCTCAGAGCTTGAAAACTGGCTTTCTGAAAGAAAAGAGGCAAGAATGGGGGAAAAGAATAAAAAGGAATGAACAAAACCTTTGAGAAATAAAGTATTATGTAAAAAGGTGAAATATATGCCATATTAATGTACCTGAAAGAGATGACAAAAATGTAACCAAATTGGAAAACATGTTTCAGAATATCATTCATCAGAATTTCCCCAACCTAGCCAGGCAGAACAACATTGAATTCAGGAAATCTAGAGAACCTCAGATATGCCACAAGAAGAACATCTCTAAGACACATAATCATCAGGTTCTCCAAGATCAAAATGAAATAAAACTTGTCAAAGGCAGCTAGCGAGAAAGACAAGGTCACCTACAAAAGGAATCCCATCAGACTAACAGTGAACTGCTCAGCTGAAACCCCACAAGCCAGAAGAGATATTCAACTACTTAAAGAAAAAAATTTCAACCTGGAATTTCAAGTCCAGCAAAACTAAGTGTCATAAGTGAAGGAGAAATAAGATCATTTTCAGTCAAGCAAATGCTGAGGGAATTCATTACCAGCAGATCTATCTTACAAGAGCTCCTGAAAGTAGAATTTAATATGGAAAGAAAAGATCATCACCAGCCACTACAAAAATGCACTGAATTACACAGACCAGTGATGCTAAAAAAACAAACCACGTACACAAGTCTGTGAAGTTATCAATTAGGAGCATGATGACAGGATCAAATACTTACATATCATTGCTAACTTTAAATGTAAATGGGCTAAATGCTCCAAGTGAAAGACATAGGGCGACAAGATAGATAAAGAGCCAAGACTCATTTGATTATGCTGTCTTTAAGAGACCCATCTCAAATGAACTCCCACACATAGGCTCAAAATGAATGGAGAAAAATCCTTCAAGTAAATGGGAAACAGAAAAAAGCAGGTGTTGCAATCCTGGTTTCTGACAAAACAGGCTATACGAATAAAGATAAAAAGAGAAGGGCATGGGCCCGGCGCGGTGGCTCAAGCCTGTAATTCCAGCACTTTGGGAGGCCGAGGCGGGCGGATCATGAGGTCAAGAGTACAAGCCAATCCTGGCCAACATGGTGAAACCCCATCTCTACTAAAAATACAAAAAAAAAAAAAAAAAAAAAAAAAAATTAACTGAGCGTGGTGGCATGGTCCTGTAGTCCCAGCTACCTGGGAGGATGAGGCAGGAGAATTGCTTGAACCCAGGACACAGAGGTTGCAGTGAGTTGAGATTGCACCACTGCACTCCAGTCTGGTGCCTGGCAACAGAGCGAGACTCTACCTCAGAAGAAAAAAAAAAGAGAGAGAAGGACATTGCCAATGTGGCCCTGACCTTTGATAAATGTCATTATTGCTTGATACCAACCTGGGCTATCCTTATTGTTCAAACCAACGGGATAGATGATTTGCTGAGGTTTGGGAGCTTCTGCCCCCTGGAGAGTCCCAGATCTCCCAAAATTTGGTTCAGAGCTAAGGTTGATTTTGCTTTACAGCTCCTTTTGTGAAGTTTTTCTCATTTCCGGTAAGGAAGACAAGTTGTTCTGCTTCCATGATGGTGGAGAGCAGGCACTTCCTTTCTTGAGTCTCAGCTTGCTTCTGACAGGAAAGGTGAGTGTGAATGTTTTCCTGTTTCTAAGATGGTAGAGAACAGTCATCAGCCTGAGCCTTATTTCCAAGTAAGTGGCTAAATTAGAGATTTGTCTTAAAATTTTTCCTTAATGACTAAAAGTTAAGATTACCAACCACTTAGTTTTAATTTCTCCTTAACATTAAGACACTCAGTAATCATATTTATTGTGCATTTTTTAATTTTGCTTAACTTTTTTTATTTATTTATGTTTGAGATTTTATTTCACTTTTCTTTCATCAAGTATGACCATATCTTTCTGACTTGGTCAAATCCAAGGGAATGTTCCAAATTTTGGGAAGCAAGTCATCTGAATTGGCTAAAACTCTTGTAGCTGCCAAGTATGTATTTTCTAGTTTGTAGAAATTTCTTCTTTTTTTTTTTTTTAACCTAAGAGGTTCTGTCCACATTAGGCCATCTTTTATCAGCCAAGGCCAGACTGAAGGAGCAGTGGTGACCTTCCAATCCTAAGATTCTGCCCTGTTCCCTACAGCATCCTGAGTCTGGTTCCTAAATCTAATTCTTTCTGGTTTGATATTTGTTACTTTTTAAATATCAGCAGTTTGTCCCAGCTATGATGTGGTAGTAAGAGATTCAAAAGGATTTTCTTTAAGAGCTTTATAATTAAAAGCATATTTCTTTTATTATTATTATCATCAACCTATGATCTACCTTAGGTATTTCTCCTAATGCTATCCCTCCCCTAGGCCCATCTGCAACAGGCCCAGGTGTGTGATATTTTCCTCCCTGTGTCCATGTACTCTCATTGTTCAACTCCCACTTATGAGTAAGAACACGTGGCATTTGGTTTTCCGTTCTTGTGTCAGTTTGCTGAGAATGATGGTTTCTAGTTTCATCCATGTCCCTGAGAAGAACATGAACTCATTCTTTTTCATGGCTGTGGGTGTATATGTGTGACATTTTCCTTATCCAGTTTATTATTGATGGGCATCTGGGTTGGTTCCAAGTTTTTGCTGTTGTGAACAGTGCTGCAGTAAACATATGTGTGCATATGTCTTTGTGGTAGAATGATTTATCATCCTGTGGGTATATACCCAGTAGTGGGATTGCTGGGTCCAATGGCATTTCTATTTCTAGATCGTTGAGGAATCACCACACTGTCTTCCACAATGTTTGAACTAATTTACACTCCCACCAACAGTGTAAAAGATTTCCTACATCTCTACATCCTCTCCAGCATCTGTTGTTTTCTGACTTTTTTAATTATTGTTTTTCTGAAATGACAAGTGATGATGAACTTTTCATCATATATTTGTTAGCTTCATAAATGTCTTCCTTCCAGGAGTGTCTGTTTATATTCTTTGCCTACTTTTTGATGGAGTTGGTTTTTTCTTGTAAATTTAAGTTCTTTGTAGATTCTGTATATTAGTCCTTTGTCAGATGGATAGATTGCAAAAATGTTCTCCCATTCTGTGGGTTGCCCATTCACTCCGATGATAGTTGTGTTTTGTTTCATTTTAGTTTTCTGTGCAGAAGCTTTTTAGTTTAGTTTAATTCTGTGCAGAAACATTTGTCAATTTTGACATTTATTGCCATTGCTTTTGGTGTTTTAGTCATAAAGTCTTTGCCCATGCCTATGTTCTGAATGGTATTGCCTAGGTTTTTTTCTAGGGTTTTTATAATTTTAGGTCTTCACTTTTAGTCTTTTACCCATCTTGTGTTAATTTTTATATAAGGTGTAAGTAAGGGGTCCAGTTTCAGTTTTCTGTACATGGCTACCCAGTTTTCCCAACACCTTTTATTAAATAGGTAATCCATTCCCGATGGTATTTTTGGTCTAGTTTGTCAAAGTTCAGATGGTTGTAGATGTGTGGCATTATTTTTGAGGGCTCTGTCCCATTCCATTGCTCTATATATCTGTGTTGGTTCCAGTACCATGCTGTTTTGGTTACTTTAGGCTGGTAGTATAGTTTGAAGTCAGGTAGCATGATGTCTCCAGTGTTGTTCTTTTTGATTGGCTATGCGGGCTCTTTTTTCATCCCATATGAAATTAAAGGTAGTTTTTGGCAATTCTGTGAAGAAATTGTAAATGGTAGCTTGATAGGAATAGCATTGAATCTATGAATTAGTTTGAACCATGGGGCCATTTTTATAATATAGATTTTTTGCATCCATGAGCATGGATTTTTAAAATGTGTTTGTGATGTCTCATATTTCTTTGAGCAAAGGTCTCCTTTAAGAAGAACTTTGAGTACGGACCCAGGAAGGACAAGGCAGCTGTCTTGGTTCTCCGTGAGTCCATGCTTAACATTGAACTTATATTCCTCTAAATATCAGTTGTTTCTCCAATTTAAGTTCATAGTAGTTGTAACTGATGGGTTGTCATAGGTAACTTGACTTACACCATGGAGTTCATTCAAACTGCATATATAAACAGTTTCAGTATTGGCTGATTTAGAATGACAGTCTGACAAAATGTTTTCTTGGTATTCAATTAAGTTTTCTTCTACTTGGGTAGGAGTTTAAAAAACAAGTAAGACTTTTCATTAAAATTCCAGGAAATCTTACACAGTCCTTAAAGTATTTGGGATAATTTGACAAAGGATGTGATTCTAAACTTTCCAGAAATCTGTATTCAAGAGCTCTTTTTCGTGGTCTTTCCATTATTTAAGGAACCTCCTAAAAGACAGCATATTCTAGGACATTTTGTGCTTGTGAAGTTTTCAGAAACTGCATCAGTATTAAGCAGTTAAGTGTGGAGATGATGTTAAATAGTTATAGTTACATGATTGACAAGAAAGTTTGTTCATTTCTGTGGTCTACAATTTATCATGGAAACAATATAATTGATAGCACATATTTTGGCATATTAGAATTTTAGGAATTTCATACAATTTTCAAACATATATTAACATTGCCTAGAATACAATCCGAAGAAAGTCAAATATTTCTTATTTTGACAGTGCTCCTCATGTAACAACATGTCAAATAATTCCATATACTTCTCTTTTGGATTTTTCAGTGCCCTCTTGTGCATTCCAAATTAAGAAGTCAAAAAGACTTAATTTTGAAGATAAAATTGGATTTGGGGAAGTGTATCAAATATATTAATATTGATATAAATATACTAAAGGCCTAAAATATTTGATATAAAATGGAATGCCAGGTCACAGTAAGTCATTCATTTAGCCAAAATGGTAACTCAAAAAATGTTTAAAGGCAAAAGCCTTTACTCATTGATAGAAGACTCAGCTTTTCAAGCAATGTGTGTCTTTCCCTTCTTTTTCCTGTAATTTGAGGAGAGACAGAAATCTTTTTTATTCTTTAATATTATGTTAAAATCATATTCAAGAAAGAAAGCCAAATTTCACTCTTGCATTAGTGTACTGTTAATGTCAACTCAAATTTTTAATAAAACCTTAAAGATGAATTCATCCAGTCTTCATCAGTTTGACTATAAGTTGAAATTCTTATAAGCTTTTGATAACATTTTATAAATTTGTATTAAAGCAAAATTAGTACTCTAAGAAAACCCTGTTGTGTTTTTATTCCAATGTTCAATTTATGGAAAAACTGAACAATACTCCTTTAAATTTAGCCAGTGTGTTCACACGGTGTTTCTTTTACAAGATGACTAGTTCACAAACCTTCCACAACTTGCTCAAACCTTTAGCTTCATTCTATTTAAGTCAAAACAATTTTTAACCTTCTGAATGAAGCAAAAATTTACATTCTAATGCCTTATAATGTTTTACTGAAAGCACATTTCACTTTTTCCACAAAGCTTCCATGTAAAACTTTTTTCAGTAGTCTCAATTATATGTTACAATGTTAGCTCTTAGCAATTTTTTTTTTTTTTTGGTGAAACACCTGTCAGGTAAGTTATTTTAATTTTGTACTAGGTATGGAGCCTAGGACACCAGACACAAGTGCATATAAAGTCTGACTTTTTCAAGCATAGCCAGGGAGCACGGCTAACTCCACATGTTCTCAGACCTTACCTAGAATCTAGTGACTCCAAAGCAGGTAAGTTGAACAAATTTTAAAAGTCAAAAAAAGCAGTTTATTACTTTAAACCATTTTGCAAACCTAATATCTGACCTGCCTAATTTAGAGCTAATGTCTTTATTTTACCAATAAACTTTAAAACTGTCTTTATTTCTCAAATATTACTAAAGTCATGTGAAGTAAAAGGTATTAGAGTTTTTATTTTTCTGAAAAAAATAATTTGATTTAAGCATTCATTATTTTAAAGGCAATTAGAGAGTTTTTTTATTTATAAACATCACCCACAACACCTAAAAATACACAAAATAGATCCAGTAGTTGTTGCTCTTACTGTCCCCACCTGATGTCCATTTATCACTGTTGCTGACAGTGATAAATGTGTGGAATAGTTGGGGCTGACAAACATTTCACTGTGATATTCTTTTTTAGGTCAAATGAAATTTAAAGAAAATTTTATTGAAACTAAAACAAGCAGTGTTTTCAAATTTTTGCAATAAATGTTAAGCAAACAGAAGTACGAGTTACTATATTGTTAAGAGGAGGCAACAAGAAGTACATGCCTATTTCTAATTGACCAGGCACAGACCACAAGAGGCAACATGGACAAGTGTTTGAGTAGTGACTTCTTAAAAGAAACTTTTCCCTGAAAGCCACCTGGAGGGCACTGCTACTCAGAGGAAAAGAGCTTGTGAGGAGTGGACTATTGTGTGGGTAGAGGTTGAGCAGAGAAGTCACAAAGAACACATAAAATTATTACAGTGTGAAAATATCTGGAAATGACAATGACTATTAATTCTCTCTTAGATTTCTTAGATTGCTGTACTTCTTATAGACACTTTTTTTTTTTTTTTTTTTTTTTTTTGAGATGGAGTCTCGCTCTGTCACCCAGGCTGGAGTGCAGTGGCAGGATCTCGGCTCACTGCCTCTGCCTTTCAAGTTCAAGCAGTTCTCCTGCCACTGCTTCCCAAGTAGCTGGGGCTGCAGTCATGCACCACCACATTCAGCTAATTTTTTTGTATTTTTAGTAGAGACTGGGTTTCACCATGTTGGTCATGTTGGTCTTGAAGTCCTGATCTGAAATAATCCACCCGCCTCGGCCTCCCAGTGTGCTGGAATTACAGGCATGAGCCATCACGCCCGCCCTGAACACTTCTTCAGTATTATGTAGTAACACTGTGTGCATGTGTGTGTGTTGTGTATCTGTAAACATTAGAACTCATGGGTTAGTCTAGATAAAAATTGAGAACTTATATATCCTTCCCTCCATCGACTCTGTCACCCAAAAGAATCAGTTTACATTTTTGGGGAGAAGAAGAAACTTGGGTTTAGAGGCATGTTTCTTTTTAAATCTGGCGATTTTAGCATGATAATTATTTGACTTTTGGTATGCTACTCAACTTCTTTATATCTTACTATTCTCACAATAAGTAAAGGATAAATAATACCGTTGTAGAGTGTGTTTCAGAATTAAATAAGGTAATGTTTTTGGAGTT
This sequence comes from Saimiri boliviensis, assembly GCF_048565385.1. NCBI lineage: Eukaryota > Metazoa > Chordata > Mammalia > Primates > Cebidae > Saimiri > Saimiri boliviensis. Next base: position 1,935,334 of record NW_027412502.1, read on the forward strand.
CCTGGCACTCGATATGTGACCAATAAAAAGTAGCTATTGCTATCAATTTTATCATTAATCATTATCTTTATTATTATCATTATTTATTAAGTAACCACTATGAAGCAGGAGTTATAAGAGATATGAGAAAATAATAATGAATTATTTTCTTATATTAAGTTGTTCAGGCAGAAACCTCTGTTTTCTAACTAATAGCTGATAATAGATCTGAACTACAGAGTTCTTATGGATGACTCCCTTATAAGTAATGTTGAGTTTAGACTGCTATTTATATACAAAAATTTTAGAACAAATGCTGACAGGTGGTGATGTGTCCAGAATCAGCAGTCTTCTATTACTAGCTGTCAGCTTCACAAATTGACACCTTCACTAATTTGATCTATGCCCATAACCTTTTCCCCTTTAGTCCACAGAACAGTCTAAATGTTTGAACAAAGATTTCACACCAACCACTCAGTTTACAAGTGAACAAAGATATATTTTTTTTCTTTTTTTTTTTTAATTTTTTTAATTTTTTTTTAATTGCATTTTAGGTTTTGGGGTACATGTGATGAACATGCAAGATTGTTGCATAGGTACAAACTTGGCAGTGTGGTTTGCTGCCTTCCGTCCCCTCACCTGTATCTGTCATTTCTCCCCATGCTATCTCTTCCCACCTCCCCACCCCCCCGCCCCTCCCCCATTTCCCCCCAAAGGACCCCAGTGTGTATTTATCATACTTTGAATGAGAATACTTCTTATATTATGGAATTTTTAAAATGTTCTGTGCCTGGGGCCCAAGCAACGATTTCTAAATACCATTTGGCTTCTCAGTTCCATTGCAATGACATACTGTAAGCAGTTTTAAAATGTAATTAACTATACTTAGCTTCTTAGAAGGCATTTGTTTTCTGCTTTTATAATAACCTATCTGTTATGAAGCATGCCTTGTAGTTATCAAATGGCATCAACTCCCATAGTTAGTTCATTGGCACTCTCTGTCTGACTGCACAAAGCAATGTAAGAAATAAGAAGCCAAAGCAGAACACTAGAAAAAGCCAAAATATTATTACTCTAAAGGTTTCTCACCACAACTCTCAGGATGGAACATAATTAGATACAATAATAATAATAATATAAAGTTATAAATCCTTACATTCTCCAATTAGCTAATCAACTTAGAAGTTAATATGCACTATTTCCTTTCTTTTTGCAACTATAACAACACATCAGGAATAGGTAACTTTAACTAGATTAGTTTAACAAAAAAGAATGAGAGAAGAACCAATAGGTACAATAAGAAATGACAATGATGAAAATGCCACCAATCTCATAGAAATAAAAAAAGATCCTTAGGAACTATTATGAACACCTCTATGCAGACAAATTTTAAAAAATCTAGAGAAAATAGATAAATTTCTGGAAACATACAACATCCCAACATTGAATCAGGAAGAAAGTGAAAACTTGAAAAAGACAGTGACAAATTTTAAAATTGAATCAGTAATAGAAAAACTGCCAACTAAAAAAGTCCTGGACTCGATGGATTCACAGCTGGATTCTACCAGATGTTCAAGGAAAAACTGATATTAATCATATGGAAACTATTCCAAAAAAAATGAGAAAGAGGGATTCCTCTCTAACTCATTCTAAGAAGCCAGCATCTACCTGATACCAAAATCTGGTAGAGATAAAACAAAATAGTAAATCTTCAGGTCAATATCCCTAAAAAACATAGCGGCAAAAACTCTCAAGGAAATATGAGCAAACTAAAGCCAGTAACATGTTAAAATGCTAATTTGTCATGATCATGTGGGCTTTATTCCCGGAATGTAAGGCTGGCTTGGCATATGCAAATCAATAAATGTCATTCACCACATAAACAGAATTAAAGGCAAAACCATATAACAGTCTCAATAGACACAGAAAAACTTTAGATAAAATCCAACATTACTTACTGATAAAATCCTTAACAGACATGGTATCAAACGGCCATACCTCAAAACAGTAAGAGCCACCTATGACAAACCCACAGGCAGCATCATACTGAACAGGCAAACAATGAGCCATTTTCCTTGAGGCCTGAAGCAATGCAAGAGTGTCCACTCTCACCACTCCTATTCAGCATAGTACTGAATGTCCTGGCCAGAGCAGTTGGTCAAGATAAATAAATAAAAGTCATCCAAACAGGAAGAACACAAGTCAAACTATCTCTCTTCACTGTGATATGATTCTATATCTATAAAATTCTAAAGACTCTGCCAAAAGGTTCCTTGAAATATCAAATGATTTTAATAATATTTCAAGATACAAAATCAAGGCATAGAAATTAGTAACATTTCTGTACATCAATAACATGCAAGCTGAGAGTCAAATAAAAAATACAGCAGTCACATATACCGCATTCAAAAATAAAATGAAATACCCAAGAATGTGGCTAACCAAGGAGGTGAAAGAGCTCTTGAAGGAGAACTACAATACAATCTTCAGATTCAATGTTATTTCTTATCAACCTACCAACATAATTTCTCACCTAATTACAAAAAATATTCTAAAACTCATATGGAAGCAGAAAAGAGCCAGAATGGCCCAAAGAATCCTAAGCTAGAAGAGCAAAGCCGGAGGCATCATACTGCCCCACTTGAACATATACTACAAGGCCGAAGTGACCCAAACAGCATGGTGGTGACACAAAAACAAACATGTAGACCAACGGGACCAAATAGAGTACCCAGAAATAAAGCCACACACCTACAACCACCTGATCCAACCAATGGAGAAAAGACTCTCTGTTTAATAAATGATGCCGAAATAACTGGCTAGCCATAGGGAGAAGAAAGAAACTGGATACTCACATTTTACCATGTGCGGTAATTAACTCAAGATGGATTAAAGATCTCTAACTATAAAAATCTTAGAAGAAAATCTGGGAAATACTCTTTCTGACATTGTCCTTGGCAAAGAACTCTTGGCAAATTCCCTCAAAGCAATTGAAATTTAAAAAATTAACAAGTAAGTAGTACCTAATTAAAGAACTTCTGCACAGCAAAAGACACCTGTCAACAAGTAAACAGATAATCCACACAATGAGAGAAGATACTCACAAATTACGCATCTGATAAAGGTCTGAGACCCAGAATCTGTAAGGAATTTAAATCAATAAGCAAACAAACAACAAGAACAAAGAGAAAAACAAAACAAAACAAACCCAATTCTATCAAAAAATGGACAAGGGATATGAACAGACACATCTCAAGATAAGTTATCTTTAAAATACTATGTTATGTATTTATCATAAACATTTATATTTGAATATCATATTCTCATTATTTGCTCTATTATATACTATTTAATTGTATGGAATATACATTATGTGGTGTGTGTGTACATGTACGTATATATATTACATATTCTGTATTGTCAACCTATGAAGTAGGGAAGGTAGGTGTTGTGTCTTGTTTATAAGTGAAGAAATAATAAAAAGGGAAATGACTTTTCTAAGGCTAGAAACTGTTGATCTAGGACTCAGTTATCACTGTAACTAGTTTAATATGCTTTTTCCTATTATCTTGCAATTACTTAAGAAATTCTAACTAATTTAATCCTTCCTGAAAGAATACACAAATGAAAACTGTTACTTTAATGTAGATTTCTACAGAGCTCTCATACCTCAAACCTCACATCATTCCTGTGAGGTAGATTATTGTCACTTTCCCCAGTTAGAGATGAGTAAAACATAGAGATTAAAGCAGCATTCAAAGTTAGGCTAACCACCTCCTCATATGTGTTGAAATCACTATCTATGAGCTGTGTGATCTTTTTCAAGTTACTTTATTACTCTGAGGCCTATTTTATTATTTGTAAAATTAATGAAGTAATAATACATAAGTTAACAGATGTCCATAGTAATTGAATATGTTTAATGTGCTTAGAAAATTATCTGGAACACAATTAGTTGTTTTAATAAAGATTTATTTTCCTGGCTTTTAAGTCAGTATCTCTCATGTATTCATTAATAGTAAACAGCAAAATAATATATGCATTTTTTCAAAAAATCAAAGGTATGTCAACTAACCTTATCTAGTCCTTTAGAGTAGCCTGTGCCCTGGAGGAAATAGCATGTCAACTCTGAATTCTGTCTATAATGAGTCCAGTTTTCAATACATAAAACTGACATAAATTAAGCCTGACACAGTTAAAATTAAAAACCAATGTGAGGCAACATTATATTGTAACTATCAACTTCTCTACTAACTAAGGAGATGTTTTAAATAATATGTTTACTGTTAATAAATACATTTGGGGTCTAAACCCGGGAGGATGTGGGGTTTCCAGTTCCAGAACTGAGCACCCGGTTGCAGAATCATCCCAGCGGACACTCTCCGCTCCCAGAAGCTGCAGCAGCCGGTGGGTTTGGAGCATCAGAGCCCCGGGCGTCCAGGGATGAGGACCACATGTCGGGGACTTTTCCCCCGGCGCCAGCAGTCAGGGTTCTTGGCTCTTTGCATCCTTCCAGGAGCCGTAGGATCACCCGTGCCCGCCCTGTCCCAGGCCGAGGGGCCCGGACTGGGCCCTTTCCTCGTGAGCCCTGGGCCTCGGCACCTCGATGTCTTCCTCCCAAAGGGCATCCTTCACTGCCGCTGTCTCTTAGTCTACCTGACTCCATTTAAGTGACAGTTCATCACACTTTCCAATTTTAGCAGGTATCGTAGTAAAGGCTGTGTCTCAGGGCACTTGGCTGTTCGAAAATATGAGCACACCATATTTCCCTTTATTTCTCATATTTATTTCATGAAGGCCAAGCCGTGCCTTCACGAGGCCGAGTGTGAAACCCTGGAAGACTGGGGCGGCCCGCTCAGACTCAGCTTGCACCTCTCTGCCTCGTCGGTCTTCTGATGCTTCTTGAAGTGCAGTTTTACTTTACCTTTTACAATGCTGAAATGTCTTACATTTGCTTTCTGTGATTTTCCTGTTCAGTAGGGTTATGGAGTGTGCATTTCAACCTAAGAGGGACAAAGAGGTAAAGAAGGTTTTCACTGAACGTGTCTGGATGGATTTTCAGGTTCACCTCGCAGAAGACCGCCAACAGGCAGAGTCTCTTTTTGCTTGAAGATGTTAAAATCACTCTCTCTCAATCTCTTTCTCTATCTCTTTCTTTCTCTCTCTTCTCTCCTCTCTTTCTCCCCACATCCAAAATAAACTTAGCTACTCGGGAGGCTGAGGCAGGAGAAGTACTTGAACCCAGGAGGCAGAAGTCGCAGTGAGCCCAGATCGTGCCACTGCACTCCAGCCTGGGCGACAGAGTGAGAGTGTCTCAATGCCAGATATAGACGACGGGGAGGAAGGCAGCAAATCACACTGCCACGTGTGTACCTAGGCAACAATCTTGCACATTTGTCACGTGTACCCCAAAACCTAAAATGCAATAAAAATAAATAAATAAATAAATAAAATAAAAAATAAACAACAACAACAACAACAAAAGTTTGGAGAAGAAGGTGCCATTTTTCCTAGTCGCTTTTCTTACTGCAATGGTGACCGCGTTTCCTTCACACCTGCAGTCCAGGAGCTTCCACCCGGGGGAATGTGCAGACCTCTTGGTCAGTGACGCCGGGCCACAGTGCCGGCCTCCTTCTGCTTTTGGCCTACAATGCAGTCAGGGGCAAGACTGGACCTCACCAGATACTGGTCGGATGTTACCCTCCCCAGAGACTGGAGGGCCGCGCTCCCAGAGGCCTACTTCATAACAGCCTTCAGTCAGGAAATTCCGTGGCACTCCACCCCTCTGCCGCCCCATTTCCATATTCTGTCTCCTTCCTTGCCCACTCTGAGAGGATTTACCACCTTTCTGGACCCTTTGGAGTCCCACGTGGACAAGACAAAAGGGGCATTGCCTTTTCCTGCAGGAGCGGGAAGAGCAGTCACAGCGGGGGAAACTGGACTCACCGCGCTCACCCCCACATACTGGTGCCCTGCTGGGTCCGGCAAACTCAAACGAGCACTCTCTGAAGCTTCTCTGGAAACGGAAGGACTGTGAGGTTTCTGATGCGGCAAGAGGAGCCAAAGGGAGAGGACCCAGGCCTTCCCCTGGCTCTAGAGAAGGAACCCAGAAGAGGGGCAGATCCAAAGGAAAAACGCAAAGGCGGCCCTGCCCCACGACCTGAGCCGGCTAAGGGTCGCACGTTACATTGCGTTGATCAGAACAGTTGTTTGCTCATATTAAGAAATCCTGGAAGAGGCATTGTGTAAGCAATCTGAGCGTTTTATTCATGAATGGGTATTGGATGTCACCAATGCTTTTCTTCCGTAAGCGGTGTAATCATGTTCCTTTCCTTTTTAGTTTGTTAAATGTTGGACAACACTGATGAATTTTGGAATGTTGAACCAAACGTGCACACTTGGAGTAAATTGTGCTTTGTGATGGTGAAAAAAAAAAAAAAAAAAAAAAAAAAAACAACAACAACAAATACTTTATTTGTTAGAATTTAGGAAGAACTGATTTTTAAAAGGTAAAATTCATACATTTATTTATCTTTGCATAAAAAGACACACCCAAACTTAGATATTAGAAACAGTACTTTATCATTATGTCTCATACTTCCGTGGTTTACCAGGCTTAGCAGGCTGATTCTATCTTGGAGTCCTTTATGCACTGCAGTTATATGGTAGTTAGGTCTGGAATCACCTAAAGCCTACTTAACTCACATGTCTTGTTTCAATTGGGATGTCTGGAAGTATTGAGGGCTAATTGATCATCTTCCGGCTCTCACACTTGCTGTGTGTGTGTGTGTGTGTGTGTGTGCGCGCGCGCGTGTCAGTGTGTCTGTGTATCTCTTCATGTAGTGTATCCCCGTGGCTATTTGAGCTTACTCATAACAGGGTGATCAGGGTAGGCTGGGCTACATACATAGCAGGTGACTGGTGACGTCCCTTAAGGCAAGCTTTCCAAAAAAAGAAATGAAAAAAGCTGCCAGTATCTTAAACTCTGGAATCGAAAACAGATATGTAATCATCTAATTGAGATCAGTGGGAGAAAGATCAAAGGGTTTGGGGCCATCTGTAATCTGGCATAGCCATCTAAAAACATGTATTTCATAGACTTTCTATCATTTCTGTGCATGTATATTTTATATTAATAAAATAGTCTAAAAAGTAGGTTACTTAATAGAGAAAATATTTTCCAAATATTTAGCATTTAATGATTCTCTAGTATTTTGTTAATGTATATTTAAGAACTATCTCTTTGTTACTAATGTTGTACATTCTAATTGTCTATCGTTCTTCACTCTTTGAATCAACAGCATAGTGAACATTCTTTTAGTTTAAACATTTAAAAATTTCAAAGTAATTTTCATAAGAACTATCCTAAGAATCAAAATTACCTACTCAAATTCAATAACCATGCAAGTCTTTTAAAGCAACCATGCAAGTCTTTTAATGTGTGCAAAGAAATGTTTAAATGTAAATATTAAATCATAAATTCCAGAAGGCATATTTTTCCTATCTAAATCAAAGGATTTCAGTAAAACCATCTCACTGACACTGCAAAGAAAATTTTTCAGAACACCTTCATAGAACACTTTGCAGAGACAGAATATTTAACATGTTCACAATCAAGCAATGTTAATGCTCAGAATCTTTTACCATTTTATGTTATGTCAGGACTTATATAATGGTTATAATAATAAAATAACTGAAGAAGAAATCCAAGGTATTTTAGGTAGAATATTTCCATATTTCAAACAAGAAAATTCTGGACAATAAAAAATAAAAATACAAAGATTCTCTACAGAAGAATATGAGTTGAGATGTACACATACAAAAGTAATCAATAAATTATTAAATTCATAGTTCTGAAGAAGGCCAGAATGAGCAAAAGTGGAGCTGGAGAATTCCATTCTGCAAATATCCTAGCTCCTCATTGTGAGTGCACACTCCTACCCCAAATTAGAGTCATATGAAGACATAATAGTAGCTATAATTAAAAGTGATAATCAGTTTAATTTTGGTCAATCTTTTAGGACACTGTTATATCCCTCAAAGTCATCTTCTGAAGAGAATGGCATGAGAATATTTTGAGGAATTTTGAGAAATGAGATTTAGCTTTCTAACTTTGGAAACTGCAATAACTGATATATTTCAGTTATTTGAATATATAAACTGAAAATCTTGACTACATCAAGAGACATATTGGTTGTACCAAATGGGCACTTGAGCCTCAATCTACAGAGACCAGCCTTTATATCATTATTTATCTCACATGTGGGGCAATTCTACAAGCACTAGCAAAGAATGCCAGGTCATAAGTTTTTAAGTGTCACTTTTAGGTGTGTGTGTGTGTGTGTGTGTGTGTGGGTGTGTGTGTCTTTACATATGCATTAAAAGTTCAAATAGAGCTATTTCTAGTCTAATAGAAAGCATAAAGTTATGCATAAATGCTTATATAAAATACTTATCAAGCCATATTTGCTTATATTGTGAGTTCTATCTTTCTTAACTGGTATCTCATATTTTTATAAATATTTTAATTAAAAGAACCAATCCACATCTTGATAAAGAGAGGAATCATTAACAGATTTTACAAGAAATAGCCTAATTATTTACAGGCTAACTTATGACATAGAGAATGGGTTGGGTAACAAGATTTATAGAATGATACAGATCTGAGATTATTTCTATTTAGATTTGCAATTTTTTACTTGTGAGAAATTTAGTTAATTATCTACAAAAAAAAAGAAAATATATGGCATCTTTTACACTGAATATAACTTTTCCATGTAAAATATTATTAAAATTAGGCTGGTCACAGTGGCTCATGTGTGTAATCCCAGAACTTTGGGAAGCTGAGGCAGGGGATCACATGAGGTCAAGAGTTCAAGACCAGCCTGGACAACATCATGAAGCACTGTACTTACTAAAAAAATACAAAAGTAACCAGGTGTTGTGGTGGGCACCTGTAATTCCAGCTACTTGAAAGGCTGAGGCAGGAGAATTGCCTGAACCTGGGAGGTGAAGGTTGCACTGAACTGAGATCATGCCATTATACTCCAGCCTGGGCTACAAGAGCAAAACTTCACCTCAAAGAAAGGAAAGTATTAAAATTAATTAACACTAAATACATTTCTCAAAAGTCTTGTTTTCTACTTTGTTTTTAATTTTGATTCTTTCACGTTCTGCATTAAGTTATTCAAAGTCAATAATCAAGAAAGGCCAGAATGAAATGCTAAACTTCAGTAAGTAGCAATTTTTAATGTTATTTTGTAGATTGTCTTGCAGAGACTAGACACTGTAGTTATTTTGTACTTTTGTCTAATTATTAGTTTCCTAATTAGGATTAAATAAAACAAATAGTAGCCAGAGATATTTTTTTCAGTGTTCACTTGACACAGATTTAAAGTTCCTTTAATCATACAATGACTTTGTTGGTTTTTTAAGGATTCATTACATAAAACTTAAGACAACTGAATCCTGCAGACAAAACAACTAATGAGTAACTTGAAAAAGATTTCCATTGGCTGGATTAATCTGTATTACTTAGAATCAAGTCAGTTCTTTGTTCATGTGGATATTGAAAATAATAAAGCAACATTCAAATTCATATTTTATTTAGTTTTAAGTAATGCCTAATTTTATCTTGACACTAACCCTCTGGCAAAATGAGCCATTTGAATATGCAAAACAAAATCAAACAACAAATAAATAAATAATAGATAAAGTTAAAAGTACGTTGAAACTTCCAGCTTTAGACTTCAAGCCATTTTAATTCATTTATGGATTAACAATAAAAGGGAAAACACTGAATAAGATTCTTCATCTTTTGTAGTAAGGCAAATATATTTAAAAAACATGTCATCCATGCATTAGCAACTGGAAAAGAGAATAGATTGTTTTTCCTATTTCATCCACCAAAATATTTTGGTATAAAATATATATTGAATTTCTAAAATAAAAATTTGAAAGTAGACTTAAAACATAATTTTACCTGGTTGAGGGTATGTGAACTCTTTCAAGATAACTTGGGAATAAAATTTTCAATACTTAATTATTTATCCAGATAAAACCAACCAGCATTTTAAACAATTTATTTCTGTACACTGAGTTTTTTTCCCTTGGCAGTGTGGGTAATAACAGATGCTTATATTTACACATTTGAAAAAACACTTTTTAGCCTTACATCTTTAATAAGTAGATGAAGCAATACGAAGTGTTAATATCATGCCATGCACCAAACCAACTTCTGTGACATAACTCCACTCCAGCCCTCCAGTTACAATGTATTTGAGGTTTTAAAATCTCAGTTTATTCACATGTAAGTGGATTTCTGTGAGAATGAAATGAAATAATAAGGGTGTAATATCAGTCAAACCAAATGGCACATACAAGCCTCATATAAGTTTTCAGTAAATGTTGCTTTTTTAAAAAAAAAATTTCTCTATTGTAACTCATTTAGTCAACATATGAGAAAAATAAATATCACAACTTCATCCACCACTCCAAAAATGATTATATTCATAGTCAACTCTGTCTCTATTTTCTCTATTCTTAGGTAAGGTCATAACACCAAATAGCTACCTTTACTTCTAGAGTAATTGATCAAATAAGTAATGCCCATTGAAATCATAAAACATGAAAGGAACATAGATACAAATAAGGTAAACATGCTTTAGAATTTGTATTATAATTTGTATTAGTGTTAGGTTAACACTAGCTCCTGTAACAGTTAACACCAAAATATCAAGAGATTAATATAATTTTATTTCTTTTTTACGAAATTCTAATGGGTGGTGGGAAGAGGTTTGTGCTCTGCTTGATATGTCATTCTTTATGGATTCCTTGACTCATCAGATGAAGACTGTGCTTCTTCTTTAAGTTTGTTTTTCAGTATCTCCCTGAGAGTCATCCTCAATTCACCAGCAAGGAAAAACTACAAAGACAGTAAAGAGTATGAGATGTGTCAAGTTGTGTTATAATGGACCTGAAAAAGGCTTACATCACTTATCTCCATATGTCAGTGGCCAAGGCTTACTCTTTTGGTCGTAACTAATTGCAAGGGATACTGGTGTAACCGAATTCTGGGGAGCAGGGGAAGCTCAGGTACCAATGTTCTTTTCCAGACCCTTGGTACCTCACTCACCCAAGAATGGGAGAGGGGACCACGCTGGGCATGGTGAGTGATTAAGTAAATATCGGACCCGAAAGAGTTTTGCAGAAGGTGATTTATTTAGGCAGATAAATAGAAAAAGGAGAAAGAGAAAGAGCTTCCACGAGGTCATGGAAGGGGATCCAGATATGGAGTCCAAAGAGGTGTTAAAGAAGGCGACGTTTAACCAGGGAGGAATTCCTGCCCTCTTTAAGTTTTCTGGGCCTATGAAGAAAGTTCCTTTAAACTTCACTGGAGTGATTGCTTTTTGATTTTTCCTGTGTATGCCAAAGTTTAAACAAAGACCTTCAGTCCCCGGATGGAGACGTGGGGGCAATAATGGCACCAGGAAGTCATATGGAACCAAAAGAGAGCCTGCATAGCCAAGTCAATTCTAAGCAAAAAGAACAAAGCAGGAGGCATCACACTACCGGACTTCAAACTATACTAAAAGGCTACAGTAATCAAAACAGCATGGTGCTGGTACCAAAACAGAGATGTAGACCAATGGAACAGAACAGAAGCCTCGGAGGAAACACAACATATCTGCAACTATCCGATATTTGACAACCTGAAAAAAAAACACAAGCAATGGGGAAAGGATTCCCTGTTTAATAAGTGGTGTTGGGAAAACTGGCTAGCCATGTGCAGAAAGCAGAAACTGGACCCCTTCCTGACACCCTACACTAAAATTAACTCCGGATGAATTAAAGACTTAAACATAAGACCTAACACCATAAAAACCCCAGAAGAAAATCTAGGCAAAACCATTCAGGACATAGGCGTAGGCAAGGACTTCATGACCAAAACACCAAAAGCATTGTCAACAAAAGCCAAAATAGACAAATAGGACCTAATCAAACTCCACAGCTTCTGCATGGCAAAAGAAACAGTCGGTAGAGTGAATTGGCAACCAACAGAATGGGAAAAAATTTTTGCAGTCTACCCATCTGACAAGGGGCTGATATTCAGAATTTGCAAAGAACTAAAACAGATCTACAAGAATAAAACGAGCCCATTCAAAAGTGGGTGAAGGATATGAACAGACACTTTACAAAAGAAGACATACAGGAGGCCAACAAATATATGAAAAAATGCTCATCATCACTGGTCATTAGAGAAATGCAAATCAAAACTACATTGAGATACCATCTCATGCCAGTTCGAATGGCTATCATTAAAAAATCTGGAGACAACAGAAGCTGGAGAGGATGTGGAGAAATAGGAACACTTTTACACTGTTGGTGGGAGTGTAAATTAGTTCAGCCATTGTGGAAGACAGTGTGGTGATTCCTCAATGACCTAAAAATAGAAATCCCATTTGACTCTGAAATCCCATTACTGGGTATATATCCAAAGGATTATAAATCGTTCTACTATAAGGGCATGTGCACACGAATGTTCATTGCAGCACTGTTTACAATAGCAAAGACCTGGAACCAACCCAAATGCCCATTGATGATAGACTGGACAGGGAAAATGTGGTACATATACACCATGGAATATTATGCAGCCATTAAAAAATTATGAGTTCGTGTCCTTTGTAGGGACATGGATGAACCTGGAAACCATCATTCTCAGCAAACTGACACAAGAGCAGAAAATCAAACACCAAATGTTCTCACTCATAGGCGGGTGTTGAACAATGAGGACACATGGACACGGGGAGGGGAGCACTACACACTGGGGTCTGTTGGGGGGAAATGGGGGAGAGACGAGGGATGGGGAGGTGGAGAGAGATAGAAATTACAGATATAGGTGAGGGGGAGGAAGGCAGCAAATCACACTGCCATGTGTGTAGCTATGCAACAATCTTGCATGTTCTTCACATGTACCCCAAAACCTAAAATGCAATAAAAAATTTTTTTAAAAAAGAAAGAAAGAAACTACCCTCACATTTCAGCCCCAGGAAAAGAATACATTCCCTCACTAGGACCAAAAGGAAACTTGTTTCTGGACCTCCTAATTTACCTGTTCCTAAAAAAGTCATAATTGAATACATAGTCAACATATAGTCTTTTTATGTAGTTACGTGTATAATATACTATTTAAACATTTTATATCCATATATTTGTTACAAAATAAAGAGCTTTTGTCAGTGCCTATTGAGCATCACAGTGAATATGCAGTATTAAATTATAGCTGGTATCATAGGCACACGCTATCATGCCCAGCTAAATTTTGTATTTTTAGTAGAAATGGAGTTTCACCATGTTGGCCAAGATAGTCTTGATCTCCTGACCTCCTGATCTGCCCTCATCAGCCTCCTAAAGTGCTGGAATTACAGGCGTGAGCCACTGTGCCCGGCCTGCAGTATTGAAGCTTAAACCAGTATTTTGTTTAAACAAATGCATAACCTAGATTGTGACATATGTATATAAAATGTTGGGAATCCAATTCATATCATTTATAATCTGTGTTATATAAATGCAGTACTTCCCATTATTAATGATAGTTTCTGGTGTGCATGAGGGGAAATAAAAACATTATACATAAAATAGTAATTTTGCCAGGCCTTAATCCAACTGTAAGCACATTTAAAAAGATTCTTAGGTTTGAGATATTTATTTAATAAACAAAAGGAATACTTATATGTTAATTAAGACAGAAGTTGAATATTAAAAAATGAAGCTTTACTTCATATACATTATCTGATATATTTAAATATTTTACTCATCCACTTAAAATTTATTGTGCAAAGGTTGCTACAATTTTTTCAGATAAAATATTTTTGAGTTCAAAAAGATGTGTTTGAACATACAAAATAAAATTTATGTTTGCTGTGTGCCAATATTCTCCATTAAATTTTGGATTAAACAATTGACTTGAGATCTTACATTAGTTAACATTACAATTCCCACAATTTGAGATTTAAGAAACTATAAGAAATTTAATAAGGAGACAAAATATGATTTATGGCTTATAAAGAGTTAAGAAATTTGATAGAAATTTGCATAAAATAGAGAAAATATCTTATTCTATTAAACATTCTAGGTTCTTTGAGGAGTTTAGATGATATTTCATACATGCTCAATTTTTATAAAGTATATATTACCTGTCATTCAGATAATCTACAAATCAAGTGCAGATGAATACAAGAAATTTCTTTGCTATATATGATTCATTTTGAAGTTGTATATACAATTAATTCATAAAGTTTTAAATTTAAAATTAGAGACTAAACTAGATGCATCTGAAGTCCTACAGTCCATTCATTTAAAACACACTTCCATTGAAATTGGAAACCCAGAACTTCGTATTTAAATGAAAATCATAGCTTAGGGAAGAGATACACACACACACACACACACACACACACACACACACACACAGAGTGGGGTGGAGAGAGAGAGAGAAAATATACTATTGGAGAAAATAGGCATCTCATCTCCACTGCCATCATAAAGATCTTCATAAAACTTGATGACAATAATCATTTTTTTTCATTACTTAACTTTCAAATATATCCGATAGTTGATAAGGAGTTCTAGTTTTGCATGCTAAAAATTATGTATTATTTTAAAATATAATATTTTTGGCATTCTTGAGAACAGAAGCTATTGTAAATAGATGTTAGTCTCAATACAGTCAACCTATGTAGTTATTCAGACTACAAACATTCATTTTACCATACAAGCAGGAATCTCCTCAGATGGAGAAGTGAAAGAATTACAAAACTGTGTAAAAATAAGAGTCTGTGGTTTTATTACTACAAAGAAAAATATGTCAAGAACCATTGAATTGTGGGAATGTTCGTAAAAAAATATCACTTACAAAATTATATTGCACTATCTTCCTTACCCATTGTATTCATTCTCTTTCCAACTCCCCCATCACCTTTTCACATCCTTGATGAAGTCATAATTTGTAGTTGGCAAAATGTTTTTTTAAAGTATCCATTTATTATATAGAGAATAAACCAGTGGTAAAACTTTAATGATATTTTCATTGTTGTTGCTGGAAAGGGTGGTTATATCTGAAATTACAAGAATTGTTTTGTTTTAAGTTTTCTTGAAGCTGATAAGAATTAGTTATTTTAAGTTCTAAATATTATTTGTAATACCATAACACTGCTTAAAATTTATTAAGTAATATTTCAGACATCACATAAATTTTTCATAAAGATAAAATGTTGAATGGAAAATGATGAATATTTACCCCAAAGCCAGTTCAGGATTCAGGGATATCAGTTAATAACAAAAATGTAGTTTTATGAAAATTGAAATATTTCCCTGAGATTGGAACATCTTATCTCAATAATTAGCTTAACATGCTCAAAAAACAAGAATATTCTGATATACATAAAATGGTTGCTGGTTATGAGTGTTAATAAATAGCATTTTAAATAATTATAGATTTCACAGCTTTCCTAAGAGGTTAGTTTCCCTTATCCTTGAGTTATTAGTTTACCAAGTTTTCTCCATTAACAATATCTTAGTTTTCTTATTTAAAAAATTCATAAATTTTGTATAATTTATTATCATGATGAATAAAAATCATTTTATGGAATAATACTGTAGGCTAGAGATAGCATAAAGTATTATTTCCTTGTTTTTTGAGATCAATAAGAGATTATAATTAAATTTTATATCAAGTAAACAAGAATGCATTTCATGAATTCCTAAAAATATCAAACGTTTATGAAGAACACTTAGTAACTTATTTAAGAACCCAATCGAGTATAAGGATAACACAATAAAAATATGAATTAATTAAAACATATTTTCCCTATAATATTTGCCTTAATATCATATTAGTGACTGACTTCAATTCATAGAGGAACAATTATTATACATACTCTTTATGAATTTCTGATGATTTGAAATTCATTTGTGTTAGCTTCCAGATAGAAGAAGGCTGTGTAAAATGTACACTTAAATAAGAAACAAAGAAAAAACAATGAACTCACTAATGTTTCTCCCATATGGAAAGTATTTGTGATATTCCTCCTTTTGTTTTTATCTTAGAAATCAGCTTATTTTTCTCTCTTGCAACTTCTCTAACAATGAAACTGAATCATGGAGCTTTAGTTAATTACCTCACATATGTAGGCTCTCCCTTTCTAGACCTTGTTTGTACTTCCTAGAAACAAGGGATGTGAGACACTAGAAGCCAATATGAGGAGACTTGAGAGTATTTCCTGGTGAAATCATGGGAACCTACATCAACACAGTATAACTGTGGCATTATAAAAAGGCAAGCAGGGCACATTTAGGCAGACATTAATTAAGAGATTCTGGCTCCTCATCTTTTCTCAAGTCTTGTGTGAAACATAAGGAATCTAGTTCCTCAGAAGAAAGGCAGGACATAGCTGGGATATGGGAGACAGAGAGTTGATCTTCATATGATAGTGAAGTTAGAAATGAGAAGACTTGGAGTCAGAATCTGTGGAGGGTACAACTTAATTAGGAACTATGTATTAATAGAAGACTTACCTAGAAAAATGGTATTTGCAGAACCAGGGAGAAGCAGAGGGGACAAATTGGAAGCTGTGCCCTGACTGCATCCAGATAAAAGGCCACAAATTACAATGGCTGCAAAGAGTTTTTTTTTTTTTTCTTTTTTTTTTTTTTATTGCATTTTAGGTTTTGGGGCACATGTGATGAACATGAAAGATTGTTGCATAGGTACACACACAGCAGTGTGGTTTGCTGCCTTCCGTCCCCTCACCTGTATCTGTCATTTCTCCTCATGCTATCTCTTCTCACCTCCCCATCCCCCCGCCCCTCCCCCATTTCCCCCCAACGGACCCCAGTGTGTAGTGCTCCCCTCCCTGTGTCCATGTGTTCTCATTGTTCAACACCCACCTATGAGTGAGAATATACGGTGTTTGATTTTCTGCTCTTGTGTCAGTTTGCTGAGAATGATGGTTTCCAGGTTCATCCATGTCCCTACAAAGGATGTGAACTCATCGTTTTTGATGGCTGCGTAATATTCCATGGTGTATATGTACCACATTTTCCCTATCCAGTCTATCATCGTTGGGCATTTGGGTTCGTTCCAGGTCTTTGCTATTGTAAACAGTGCTGCAATGAACATTCGTGTGCACGTGTCCTTGTAGTAGAATGATTTATAATCCTTTGGATATATACCCAGTAATGGGATTGCTGGTTCAAATGGGATTTCTATTTTTAGGTCCTTGAGGAATCGCCACACTGTCTTCCACAATGGTTGAATTAATTTACATTCCCACCAACAGTGTAAAAGTTCCTATTTCTCCACATCCTCTCCAGCATCTGTTGTTTCCAGATTTTTTAATGATCGCCATTCTAACTGGTGTGAGATGGTATCTCAATGTGGTTTTGATTTGCATTTCTCTGATGACCAGTGATGATGAGCATTTTTTCATGTATTTGTTGGCCTCCTGTATGTCTTCTTTTGTAAAGTATCTGTTCATATCCTTCGCCCATTTTTGAATGGGCTTGTTTGTTTTTTTCTTGTAGATCTGCTTTAGTTCTTTGTAAATTCTGGATATCAGCCCCTTGTCAGATGGGTAGGCTGCAAAAATTTTTTCCCATTCTGTTGGTTGCCGATTCACTCTACTGACTGTTTCTTTTGCCATGCAGAAGCTGTGGAGTTTGATTAGGTCCCATTTGTCTATTTTGGCTTTTGTTGCCATTGCTTTTGGCGTTTTGGTCATGAAGTCCTTGCCTACGCCTATGTCCTGAATGGTTTTGCCTAGATTTTCTTCTAAGGTTTTTATGGTATTAGTTCTGATGTTTAAGTCTTTAATCCATCTGGAGTTAATTTTGGTGTAAGGTGTCAGGAAGGGGTCCTGTTTCTGCTTTCTGCACATGGCTAGCCAGTTTTCCCAACACCATTTATTAAACAGGGAGTCCTTTCCCCATTGCTTGTTTTTGTCAGGTTTGTTGAAGATCAGATGGTTGTGGGTATGTTGTATTCCTCTGACGCCTCTGTTCTGTTCCATTGGTCTATATCTCTGTTTTAGTACCAGTACCATGCTGTTTTGATTACTGTAGCCTTGTAGTATAGTTTGAAGTCCGGTAGTGTGATGCCTCCTGCTTTGTTCTTTTTGCTTAGAATTGACTTGGCTATGCGGGCTCTCTTTTGGTTCCATATGAAGTTTAAGGTGTTTTTTTCCAGTTCTGTGAAGAAGGTCATTGGTAGCTTGATGGGAATAGCATTGAATCTGTAAATTACTTTGGGCAGTATGGCCATTTTCAATATGTTGATTCTTCCTAACCATGAACATGGAATGTTTCTCCATCTGTTTGTATCCCCTCTTATTTCATTGAGCAATGGCTTGTAGTTCTCCTTGAAGAGGTCCTTTACGTTCCTTGTTAGTTGTATTCCTAGGTACTTTATTCTCTTTGTAGCAATTGTGAATGGCAGTTCCTTCTTGATTTGGCTCTCTTGAAGTCTATTACTGGTGTATAGGAATGCTTGTGATTTTTGCACGTTGATTTTGTATCCTGAGACTTTGCTGAAGTTGTTTATCAGTTTCAGGAGACTTTGGGCTAAGATGATGGGGTCTTCCAGATATACAATCATGTCATCTGCAAATAGAGACAATTTGATTTCCTCCTTTCCAATTTGGATACCCTTTATTTCTTTTTCTTGCCTGATTGCTCTGGCTAGAACTTCCAGTACTATATTGAATAGGAGTGGTGAGAGAGGGCATCCTTGTCTAGTGCCAGATTTCAAAGGGAATGCTTCCAGTTTTTGCCCATTCAGTATGATATTGGCTGTTGGTTTGTTGTAAATAACTTTTATTGTTTTGAGATACGTTCCATCAATACCTAGTTTATTGAGAGTTTTTAGCATAAAGAGTTGTTGAATTTTGTCCAAAGCCTTCTCTGCATCAATTGAAATAATCATGTGGTTTTTGTCTTTTGTTCTGTTTGTGTGGTGAATTACGTTTATGGACTTGCGTATGTTGAACCAGCCTTGCATCCCCGGGATGAATCCTACTTGATCATGGTGGATGAGCTTTGATATGCTGTTGCAATCGGTTTGCCAGTATTTTATTGAAGATTTTTGCATCTATGTTCATCATGGATATTGGCCTGAAATTTTCTTTTCTTGTTGCGTCTCTGCCAGGATGATTTTTGTCTCGTAAAATGATTTGGGAAGGATTCCCTCTTTTTGGATTGTCTGAAATAGTTTCAGAAGGAATGGTATCAGCTCCTCTTTGTATGTCTGGTAGAATTCAGCTGTGAACCCATCTGGACCTGGGCTTTTTTTGGGTGGTAGGCTCTTTATTGCTGCCTCGACTTCAGACCATGTTATTGGTCTATTCAGGGTTTCGGCTTCTTCCAGGTTTAGGCTTGGGAGGATGCAGGTGTCCAGGAATTTATCCATTTCTTCCAGGTTTACTAGTTTATGTGCATAGAGTTGCTTGTAATAATCTCTGATGATGGCTTGGATTTCTGTGGAATCTGTGGTGATATCCCCTTTATCGTTTTTTATTGCATCAATTTGGTTATTCTCTCTTTTCTTTTTTATTAATCTGGCTAGTGGTCTGTCTATTTTGTTGATCTTTTCAAAAAACCAGCTCCTGGATTTATTGATTTTTTGAAGAGTTTTTTGTGTCTCTATTTCCTTCAGTTCTGCTCTGATCTTAGTTATTTCCTGTCTTCTGCTAGGTTTTGAGTTTTTTTGATCTTGCTCCTCTAGCTCTTTCAATTTTGATGATAGGGTGTCAATTTTAGATCTCTCCTTTCTTCTCATGTGGGCACTCATTGCTATATATTTTCCTCTAGAGACTGCTTTAAATGTGTCGCAGAGATTCTGGTATGTTGTGTCTTCGTTCTCATTGGTTTCGAAGAACATCTTTATTTCTGCCTTCATTTCATTGTTTATCCAGTCAATATTCAAGAGCAAGTTGTTCAGTTTCCATGAAGCTGTGCCGTTCTGAGTTAGTTTCCGCATTCTGAGTTCGAACTCGATTGCACTGTGGTCTGAGAGACTGTTTGTTATGATTTCTGTTCTTTTGCATTTGCTGAGGAGTGATTTATTGCCAATTATGTGGTCAATTTTAGAGTAGGTGTGATGTGGTGCTGAGAAGAATGTATATTCTGTGGATTTGGGGTGGAGAGTTCTGTAAATGTCTATTAGGTTTGCTTGTTCCAGGTCTGTATTCAGGTCCTGGATATCCTTGTTGATTTTCTGTCTGGATGATCTGTCTAATATTGACAATGGGGTGTTAAAGTCTCCCACTATTATTGTGTGGGAGTCTAAGTCTCTATGTAAGTCATTAAGAACTTGCCTTATGTATCTGGGTGCTCCTGTATTGGGTGCGTATATATTTAGGATCGTTAGCTCTTCTTGTTGCAGTGATCCTTTTACCATTATGTAATGTCCTTCTTTGTCTCTTTTGATCTTTGTTGCTTTAAAGTCTATTTTATCAGAGATGAGAATTGCAACTCCTGCCTTTTTTTGCTCTCCATTTGCTTGGTAGATCTTCCTCCATCCCTTTATTTTGAGCCTTTGTGTATCCTTGCATGTAAGATGGGTTTTCTGGATACAGCACACTGATGGGTTTTGGCTTTTTATCCAATTTGCCAGTCTGTGTCTTTTGATTGGGACATTTAGTCCATTGACATTTAGGGATAGTATTGTTATGTGTGAATTTGATGCTGTCATTTTGATGCTACCTGGCTGTTTTGTTGGTGAGTTGATGCAGATTCTTGATTATGTTGATGCTCTTTTACCATTTGGTGTGTTTTTGGAGTGGCTGGTACTGGTTGTTCCTTTATATGTGTAGAGCCTCTTTCAGGAGTTCTTGTAGAGCAGGTTTGGTGGTGATGAAATCTCTGAGTGCTTGCTTGTTCACAAAGGATTTTATTTTTCCTTCACTTATGAAGCTTAGTTTGGCTGGATAGGAGATTCTGGGTTGAAAGTTCTTTTCTTTAAGGATGTTGAATATTGGCCCCCAATCTCTTCTGGCTTGTAGGGTTTCTGCTGAGAGATCTGCTGTGAGTCTAATGGGCTTCCCTTTGTGGGTAACCCGACCTTTCTCTCTGGCTGCCCTTAGCATTTTCTCTTTCATTTCAACCCTGGTGAATCTGACGATTATGTGCCTTGGGGTTGCTCTTCTTGAGGAATATCTTTGTGGTGTTCTCTGTATTTCCTGGATTTGAATATTGGTCTGCCTTGCTAGGTTAGGGAAGTTTTCCTGGATAATATCCTGAAGAGTATTTTCCAGCTTGGATTCATTCTCTTCATCACATTCAGGTACACCTATCAGACGTAGATTAGGTCTTTTCACATAGTCCCACATTTCTTGAAGATTTTGTTCATTCCTTTTTGCGCTTTTTTCTCTGTTCTTGCCTTCTCTTTTTATTTCATTGAGTTGATCTTCGACCTCTGATATCCTTTCTTCTGCTTGGTCAATTCGGCTGTTGAAGCTTGTGCATGCTTCACGAAGTTCTCATGTTGGCGTTTTTCAGCTCCATCAATTCAGTTATTCTCCTCTCTATGCTGTCCATTCTCGTCAGCATTTCATCCAATCTTTTTTCAAGGTTCCTATTTTCTTTGCGTTCGGTTAGAACATGTTCTTTTAGCTCACTGTAGTTTCTTACTATCCACCTTCTGAAATCTGATTCTGTCATTTCATCACACTCCTTCTCCATCTGGTCTGGTTCCCTTGCTGGTGAGGAGCTATGATCCCTTTTAGGAGGAGAGGTGTTCTGGTTTCGGGAGTTTTCATCCTTTTTGCGCTGGTTTCTTCCCATTTTTGTGGGTTTATCCACCTGTTGTCTGTCTTTGTCCCAGGGAGTTGGAGCTTTATGAGTTTCCGTTGCACTACTGCCTTTTTTGATTTTTCTTTCAGGTCTGACCCGCCCAGCTAGCAGCACCCCTAGCCACTGCCTGCCTGCAGGGGCTTTGCTGAGCTGCTGTGGGCTCCGACCAGCTGCCCTGAGCTCTTCCCTGCAGTCCTTTTTATATGGGCGTAGTTAGAACTGTCTCGGCAATGGTGGCCCCGCCTCTGTTACGGCGGACTCTCTCTGTTGTGGCAGGTTGCCTCGGCAACGGCGGGTTGCCTTGGCAACGGCAGCCTGCCTCCGTAGCGGTGGAGAGTCTCAGTAATGGCGGAAGCCCCTCCCTCACCGGGCCGGACCCTCCCGGTTCAGCTGTGCTTGGTTTGAAGGGCTCAACCCAGAGGGTTTCCAATTACTGTTTTTGTTTTCGTTGTTGTTGGGGGTGGAGGGGTGGGACCAACCGAGCCTGATCACCTGGCTCCCTGACTCAGAGTCTTTTCTTTTAAGTTGAACGACCCCGCGTTCCGGTCGCTTGTTGAAAAGGCGCCTGGATCTCCTGTGCTGCGACTCACGGAGTCGGCTTGAACTGCGACGCCGGCTCCTGGCAGATTTTTTGCCTAGGAATCTCCTGGCCTGACTCGCTATTTCAGATGAATGGGCAACTCTGCCGTCTCAGGGCTCTGCTCGCCAGCTAAGAGGGCTCCCAGACCAGTGGCTTTTGTCCGGAGAACCGCAGCAACAGGGAGTGGTCACAGCAGCTGCGTGGGCGGAATCAGCCCCAGGGGCGGGGGCCAGAACAGCCGCACCGGCTGGGACTGCGACGCTGGCGACCCCTCTGCCTGGGTATCTCCTGGTCTGTGGGCAATAAGAGTTCGTCTGGAAATGCGGCGTCCACTCACCCTCTGCACCTTCACTGGGAGCTGAAGTCCTGAGCTGTTCTTAGGTGGCCATCTTCCCAGCATCACCTAGGGTTTTTCATTTTTAATTTGATAATCATAGGTCATTAGCATGCCTATCCAGTTTGCCCTTAGGTGGTGGGAGTTCAAACACACAAAGACCCACTGTTGGTACAAAACCATTCTCGCCAGTTTGGAATAGGCTGCCATGGTTTTTAACGTTATTGCAGCATGTATATTAATTATGGAATTCAGATACAATTTGCTTATGTTCTGCTATGGTATTTGATCGAATCCTAATTACAGTGACCTCTTAGTTAGCTCAGTATGTGCTTTGCCCTCACGTGCACACTGTTTATTACTTTGTAAGATGCCACTATGAGTACTGAGATTTAGAGCTGTCGAAAGGCGGAGAACTGGAAACAGCCTTTCTTCCATGTTCTATGCATTGCAAATGAGAGTAATAACATTTTGGGAGCTTTTAAAATCTGACAGAAGAGGAAAGTGACCTTCTCTGGCAGGTCTGTGCAGAATAGAGTATTTCATTCATTCCCATGCCGAGAATGAGCACTGTGCTATGGCGGTTCTTTTAGGGTTTTTCTGTGCTCTGGGCTCATGAAGATAGTGCATCATGAGCTGTGGCAGCTGTACTCTTTTTTGATGACCTAAAAAAGGATGATTTCTGAGGAATAAAGGGCTCCCATCTTTGACAGTGGATGTGAAAAACCTTTCCTAGCCTAGAGCATTTATATCTATAACACATTGTAAAGTCAGAGTTCATGTTACCTGTTTTAACACATGACTCCAAGTCTCAGTACACAAAAGGGCACTGGTTGGCATTCTTCTTAATGTATTTAGTAAAGATCATAAGAAATCCTTTAAGATGAATGGAAATGTTTATCTTAGAATGGATAGGCACTAAATATTGATGATTGAACAGTTAATGTTTTAGGACACTTGGTATAGTGCTTTGCACACAGAAAGAGATGACAGATGAGATTATTCTTTTGTGTCTTTTCACAGTTTTAAAAATTGCTATTGATTACAGTTCACATAGCAAGTTGCTGATAAAATGTCCATTTTTATAAAACATCTCCAACAACAACAAAAAAGAAATCCTTTAAAGCTTAAATGTCCAGAAAATAAAATTAAAATGTTAATAAAAATTTTTAGAAGTTTAAAGGTCCCTGGAACAGGCATACAGATTGTCAAGAATGAACTAGAGTGCAGGAAAGCCATGTGACACCTGGCTTTCTGTGTCACATGGCTCCCTCTGTGTTCATGGAGCTTCTTTGAGGCTAGATTGATGTGACCATCCAGACTTCTCTGGCTAATACCTATTCTTCAACCACATTGGTTACTCTGACATGGGAATTGCCTTCTTTTTCTTGAATAGAAAGGACTTTAAACAATAATCACAAACAAAAAATATTCACAAACGTTATAAACGAATATATGTGACAATACTTGGCTGAAACCAAAAGAAGTTTCAGTAGACAGAATTGTACTATGTTTGAAAATCAAAGAGTTTATGCAGCTTAAAATGTGTATAGACTGCAGTGCCATCTACTGTTTGTGAATGTCGGCGTATTATCAGGAAAACCGTGTATACAGTCACAGTTGTATTTCCTCACCAAGTTCTTCACCAAGAGTGAAGTATGTTTTTGTGCCTTTCGGTTTCAGTTAGAGGCATATTTTGTGCAAGATGTATGTTAATGTGCCTCTACATTATGAATGAATTCTTTCAGTCAGACATTGTCTAAATCATAACTTATGATGCTTGGGAAAAAAATCAACAGTTGAAATTTCATGAAATTCTAATATTTGTATGCCAAAATACGTCCCATTGTTAGGATGGAGGGAGATATGTATTTGTGCTCCCTGAAGTGGAGATTCCTAGTTACTGACCATCTCCATGTTTAGCATTTTTCATGATACTTTCATAAATATGACATTAACAGGAGAGCACTAATATGATTTTACAGATGGAATAACATATTTGTCTGCATTAACTGAAAGAGTGCAAATATTGGTTCGTGGTGACTTGAGCTGACTCCTCCAAAAAGCAGGAATTTATCAACGTATCAGATAAACCCAGTTTCAGAATGATCAAGGAAAAACGTTTAGCTTTTTCTTAAATAGATGACAAAATACCTACATAGAGTGATACTTTAGTTAATGTAGTAAATGTATTTTCCAGACTGACATTCAGCTTAAATATGCCTGCATGTGATTTACTCCATAGGTAACTGATGAACACATTCTTGTCAGATTGGGTACAGATGCTAAACACTATCTGAAGGTCATTCCTAGTCATTTATATTTCTTAGGGTAAAAGTAAAGTGATTCGAACTATCAAAAGACCTTTGAAATAATTTATCAATGTATTAGATAAACTCAGTTTCAGAATGATCAAGAAAAAACGTTAGCCCAAATAATGCAGCTAATTAACAGTGGTACAATTTATAGCCGGGGGATTTAAAATGGACTTAAAGTTCTGTCTTGTGTTTTATTTTTGAACTTGCCGCTTTTGCATTCTGTGAGTTCAGTTTAAAGACAGTTAGTCTAAGTCCATATTCAGCCCTCGGGCTAGAAATCTTGCCTCTGATAATCAGCCACATTATCTGGGCTAACGTTTTTTCTTGATCATTCTGAAACTGAGTTTATCTAGTACATTGATAAATTATTTCAAAGGTCTTTTGATAGTTCAAACCACTTCACTTTTACCCTAAGAAATATAAATGACTAGGAATGACCTTGACATAGTGTTTAGCATCTGTATCCAATCTGACAAGAATGTGTTCATCAGGTACCTATGGAGTAAATCACATACAGGCGTATTTAAGCTGAATGTCAGTCTGGAAAATACATTTACTATATTAACAGAAACATCACTCTGTGTAGGTATTTGGTCATCTATTTAAGAGAAAGCTAAAAAGAATGGAAATCATATGACAGTGACTTAAGTCTTTCTTCAAAGTGCATGTGAGTCTTTTGCAGTACTTCATTCAGCCAAGTATCTGTTCTTTGCTTAGAAGGCAACATCAGAAGGTTAGCATTCATCAAAAACACAGAATTTTATTTTTTTCCTATTTGTGTCTGCTTATTTTAGATAACTGAAACTTCACAGACTTCAACAGCAAACAAAGTTTAAAAAATTCAGTTCTGTACTTTAGCTTCAACTATTTCTATTTTATAATCTATAAGGCTCATGCCATAGTTCAGCACCAACAGGATCCACACAAAACTGTTAAAGCATCTTCTTATTCATCCTGTGTGATAGTTTTTGTTTGTTGTTGTTGTTTTTTAAGGTAAAAGTCCTACTTTCAGACCTTGAAGTGGAATCCCTCTAGTCAGAGTATAAAACTTGGGTTGTACGTTCTTATTTTCATTGAACAGATACAAAAAAAAAAAAAAGGAACTGTGTTCCACCATTGATTTAGGTTGTCCGTCTATATGTTGAATTTATAACACCGAAGGGTCAGAAGGAACATAACAATGCCCTGCCCTATTCTTCCCCTCCATTTTAAAGTTTTAGAAAGGTAACCAGAAAAATGTTTCATTTATTCTTTAAAATAAGGTGCAAAGAAGGATTACAACAACAAACGTCCTCATCCACACCTCCAGCAACATCTCGCTATTTAGCATAATCTACCATGAACGATTCAGGGGCTCACCTAGAGCTATATTGACAGCTCCTGAATGGAGCATGTTTGCTATACCAGAGGCCTGCTCAATGGCAGCGTCTCTCTGTTCAGAGGTCATTACAAAATACATAGAATTTTCAAATGTGGGTTCGACTGAATAAATTTGAATTTATTTAGAAAGAATCAAAATACCTATTTAAAGATTGCAATATCTGATAATCATTTTTAAAGGATTTTATTAAACCTGATAGGTTTTTCAGAAATGAATAAAAATCAGTTCTGAAACCAAAGCTGATTTTAAGAAAATTTGAAAATGTAAATCTGTCCTATCCTACCCATAATATAGCTGCTCCAAAACTTTATCTTAAAGAGTCATTTTAAAATCACTATTAAAACATGTAACTGCTATCTTAATGTTTTGAAATTACTTAAAACATTTTAAAATATGAATATCACAGTTTAAAAGAAACCAGGGGAAGGAAAAATAGAGAAAGAAATGCCAATTCC
This sequence comes from Saimiri boliviensis, assembly GCF_048565385.1. Lineage (NCBI taxonomy): Eukaryota > Metazoa > Chordata > Mammalia > Primates > Cebidae > Saimiri > Saimiri boliviensis. The sequence continues at coordinate 1,962,227 of NW_027412502.1, forward strand.
AGTCCAAAGCTTTAGTTGCCAGGTTTTCTAAGAATTACTTTTACCAATGTATGAACTCTTATGAACAGAATGTAAGATGTAAATCCTGAGCCTTTTGTCTAAAGCGACATTATTGACTGCTGTTGTGATGCTCCAGTAATGTAATAAATTATTCAATTGCTGCAAAGTGCTGTTTTTGCCTTAAAATTTTGTGTGTCTTGACAACTATAGTATTAAAGGTATGGAGACTCTGCAAATGCTGGGCACGCTTGGCATGAGATAATGTGTTTTTATGAAATTGTAATATAGTTATGCAAGTGTGTTTATTAAAAGAACACAAACTAATAAAAACGTGATTAAAAGTTATGGGATAAAAATTGTGTAAAGGTTGTGGTAAAAAAACGTGGATAAAATGTGGAAAAATTTTATAAAAAGTATAAAATTTATGAAAAGGAAGTTAAGAGTGTGCGACCCGCAGAGACCCTTCCCAAAGCAAATGAGAGCGAGGAGTTGTTAAGCCGAGTCCAGGTTTATTGGGGTTTGCGGGCAACTCGAGCGGGAGAGGGAAGAGCTGCACCCAGCAGCTGCCGGAGAGGGTTTTTATAGGGGCGGCGGCCTGTTTAGGCAAGGTGTTGTGAAGTGATTGGTGGCGGTTGGGCATGGGCGAAGGGGGAGTATTGTGGAGTGCAGGGATTGGCTTAGCTTTGGCGGGCTAAGGTGGGGAGTACAGGTGAGGTGTTATGGAGTGATTGGTGGAGGTTAAACAAAGAAGAAGGAAGAGCCATGTGGCAAGAGGGGATGGGCTCCGGAGGCGGTCCGCTGGATGTGGGTCCCGGGCATGGGGAATGGGCCCTTTCTACCTAACAAAGAGATTTTTTAAAATCATCATGGGGAAAAATATAAAAATAAAAGCAGGCCCATGTCAGCAAGGCCCGAATGGGAGCTGGAGTCTCCGCCCCACCATGTCCCTCTCAACCCTTCCCAGTCATGCCTTTATTACTAGCGTAGCAAGACAAGCCCCCCGTCTAATGGGGGGAGACAAACAGACCCTTTGCCACCTTCACCAGGGCTGAATCCTCAAATCTCTGGGTGATGATGGTTGTTATTTAAGAGCCAGAGGCTGCTGGAGTTGATCTGGCCTCCTTCCTCTCACCAAAGCAGCTTCTTCCTCAGGGGGCTCCCATCTTCTTATTCAGAGAGGCAGCTGAGGCAGGACTGTGGCGCTAACTGTGGACCAGGCGAGGGCACGGGCTGCTGGGGTGACCCCCCCTTCCCCGGTGTACATATTGTGTGTGTGTAACGTATATTTTAGCGGTTTTGGGTGCCCCGTGTATCTTACCTGGCAGAGGTTGGAGCTGGTACATGGGGGAGGAGGTTTTAATAATTATTTGCAGCTGGGAAACTTACTTATTGATAGCAGAGGACAGAGGAAGGAGGCGGGGACAGGGTCGTGGCTCCCTGGTGATGCAACTCCTGTTTATTTTGCCTTTTATTTTGGAATAAATGGATTTAGCCACACTGCTCGGCCTGGTGTAGTCCCGTTTCCCTCACTGGGTCCTGGAGTTTGTGCCCCTGAACGAGGAGCCCCAGAGTGTCTGAGCGTGTCCAGCCGGGCTGTTGGGGACCTTCCAGGCCTGTTACCTGTGTGCTGCCTGGTGACACCTAGGGGACTTCCCGGGGACTGCGGTGGCACGTCCGGCCCTGACACCCAGCAGGCTCAGAAGCCAGATCAGCGGTGGCCGGGAAGGCAGGTACCGGCACCCAAGGGCGCTGACTTCCGCCCACCCCAGGCGTCTGTCTTCCACCCCCTGCCTCCCTCTCCTGTCTGCGCCTGGTGGCCTGCGCTGTCTGTCCCTCCAGAGTGCCGGCTGCCCCGCGGGCTCCCTCCAGGCTGAGTTCGTGGCCCTCCTGCCCACTAGTGGCCAGAGCCGGCTGCACGGGACAAGACCAGCTGAGCTCCAGGGGCTTTCCGGGAACAGTGTTCCTTGGAAAGGGTGGGGCCTTTTCACTGCTCCCAACAGCACCCCAGAAATGGCTTGTCCTTTCCCTTCCCCTGAGCTCCAGAGAGAACACAGTCCACAGGGAACGCATTCCCCATCGTCCAGAAATGGGTTTGACTCTCAGTCGAGGGACAGCAGGAGAGGTAGAGACTGTCAGGCCACAGGGCTGCCTGCGCAGCACCTCGGTGCTTGTCAGGGGACAGGAGGGATAGTGGGGCCTGGGTGACAGGGAGGCTCACTGGAAGTGGCGCACTTTGGAGAGGCAGTGTCAGGGGACAGCTTTCTCTTGTTCGGACACATGACTCCACCACAAGGACATCACATTGACTGATTCCCAGTGCCAGAGGCGAGGCGGTCAGCCACGTGGAGGTGTGTGTATATATGTGAGTATTTATAGCTATTTCTTGAACAGGGCAGGAGCATGCCACAGAGAGGGACGGTCACACCTGGATGTGTCAGCTTACCACTACAACAGACTAAGTCACAGATGAAGGGGGCTGCCTTTGGGGCTGGGGATTCACAGAACAGCCGCCCAGGCCAGCATCGCACCACATGGTAGAGCAGGAGCTGGGGATCATCTGGGCGATGGAGCTGGCTCTGAGGCTCTGGCTGCTGAGTGGCTGCACAGACCCTGCCAGAGGCAGAAGAGACTGTCAGCCTTTGGGACCCAGGCCCAGGCCTGTGGCTGCAGAGAGGCAGCGTCACCCTGGCGTACGACCTTCAGCTCCTCCCGGGCTCCCAGCAGCCAGGAACGCCCACAGTCAGCACAGGCACCTGGGCGGACGGTGAGGGTCCGGCTGCCCTCCAGCGAAAGGAGCACATGCTTTTGGGCTGTCACTCGGAAGAAGTGTCCGGAGGAAGCGTGCCCGCCGTCAGGGAGGCCGAAGCAGAAGCCTCCGTCCAGGGCTCCTGGGGATGGGCGCATTGGGTCCACTGGCCTGAGCTGGCTCCCCACCCTGGGGATTCCCCGTGGGCAGCAGGAACCTGGGGCCTGCCCTCAGCACCCACCTCTGTGTGAGAACAGCACGAGCCCGCCGTCCAGCTGGGCCTGCGTGAAGCTGCACACCTCAGTGCCCGGCACCCCCCACAGCACTACGTGCCCGCTACTGGGCTGCCTGATGGTGCAGACCAGGTCCTCAGGCCCGGAGTCACCATCCGTGCTCCTCGGAGCCTCCGCAGGGATGGGCACCGTGGCCTCCTCCCACATCTGGGGACACGGGCCTGTGACGGTTCTGCCCTGCCATGCTCACCCACCCCCTTGTCCCCAGCCTGGGCAGCCACCAGGACTCCAACCCCACTGCAGGTCAGGCCTCAGCTGGCATCGAGGCTGGCACCACTCCGGCTCCCCTGCACAAGGGGACCTCCCTGACTTCACCTTCCCTGTCACCCCAGGGAAGGCCCCAGGGAAGGCCACCCTCCAGGCCCAGCCTCCCTGCTCTCCATCTGGCCTAGTCTGCATGTCCCTCAAGGCCAGCTTGTGTCCCCTGCCCAGGAAGGCCCCAGCTCTCACCCTCACCAAGTTCTCACCCCCCAGAAACCAACTCTGACCAACAGTGCTTCCTAATTTGCCTCGCTGGTGGCGCCGGGGTCTCCTTTCAGGCCCTCCATGTGTGTCTGGCAGGGGCTGAGCATGGTGGGAATGGTGATTTTGGAAATGGGCCCTCCTTCCAGCTGAGGGAGGGGTGGGACGCGCCGAGAGTGGGACGTCTGGAGAGGTGGGACGCATGGGGGCTGATGGCTGGCAGTGTCCTCGGCACAGAAGCAGTGCTGGGATGGGCCGGGTGCTTCCAGAGCAGTTCCAGGCCCTGCTCATGCTGGGCGAAGGGGACCCCTCTTCAGGCCTCCCATGTGCAAGGAGAGCAGGCGCCGGTTCCTGAGGTCCTGAGGTCTGGTCTTGCTCAGCAGTGCCAGCATGGGGCTCACATGCCCGGAGAATGGAGCCCTTTGGCATTCCTGGGCCCTCTCCCCTGGCCCCAGGGAGCCCTCAGGCCCAGCCCTGGCAGTAGGGGCCTTAATGTGGGGGGCAGGGCCCCAGCGCTGGGCTCCTGGAGCAAACACGGGTGGATGGCCCCACCTGGTGGCCGCGCTGCCACACAGCCGTCCCGGCCCGTGGTTCCTGAGCGCTGTGTCCCACTCACTCTTCAGCGGCCTCCCCGCCACCAGGCCGCCCTCTACGGGCACATCCTAGACCACCAAAACCCCCCAGTGCCCCACATCGGAGACAGCCCAAGTCAGCCCTCTGCGGAACCTTCAGTGGCTCCTGACCACGGAGGATGCCCCCAAGAGGCTGGCGGTCAAAGCCCTGCCGTGTGGGCTTAGTAAACGCACGCCACTTCTGTTCCAGCAGAACTACATGTGCAGTCATGACAGGTTCCAGCCCATGTCCGGGCCTCTACTTCCACCCCTGCCGAATGGGGGCCCTGCTCTGCTGGGGCACAAGGGGCAGGAGTTTGGGAAGCCAGGCCATACCTTCACTTGCTGGGGTGAAGGTGGGAAGCTTAACGACTCCCGCCCTGGCACCTGCCCTTAAGGGCTTGTAAGTGATTCTGGCAGGTGTTCTGGTCCTGAGCCACAGGAGAAGAAACAGCAGAGCCACGTGTGGCCGCTCAGAAGTCTGCCTGCCGTGCCTGCGAGTGTCCAACAGCAAAACCTCCCGCCTTGCTCTGCTTCAGCACAATCTCACATCTCTCCTTCCAGCCACCGTGTGAGGCACGCGGCAGCTCCCCATTTGCAGAGGAGGAAACTGAGGCTCAGAGAGGGGGAGCTCTGTGCCAGGAGGGAGGGGATGCTGGCCTCTTTCTCGAAGCAGACATGGGGGGGGTGGTCCCAGGGATGCTCTCACCTGCAGGGCAGTGTTTGTGGCGAGGACAGGGGGTTGGTTGTTGGCAAGCAGGACGGTGACAGTGAAGGCCACAGGATGGCTCTGGTGGTCCGTCTCAGAGGCATCCACCATCAGGACAAAACTGTCTGTCAGTGTCTCGCTCCCATCATGCACGTAGCGGATGAGCTGCTCTTCCACCTAGGGGCAGGCCCAGGGCTGGCGGTCAGGCCCCAGCAGCACCCTCCGTGTCCTGCCTTTGGGTGCAGGAGCAGACTGACTCTTTCAGGGTCTCTGTTTCCACTGTGGAAATGGGGAGAACAAGCTCCAGCTCCCGGAGGAGTTGTGAGGAAGAAAGCAGACGCAGTGTGGAAAGCAGAGGTGCTTCTGACACGCGACTCCCGACTCCTCTGTGTAAACCCCAGATGGGAGTCCCGGGGCTCCCTTCACTGGTGCCCGGAGCTGGCTGCAGCCCTGGGCCTCTCACAGCCACAGCTTTCTCCAGGAGAAGGCGCTGAGGGTCCTGGCTTGAGGTCCGTCCTCCTTCTGCAGGGCCCTGCAGGCTAAGGCCAGCAGTGCAGGTACAGGACCCTTTCAGGGATTTGCCTGAAAATCCCAGGTTGGCTCAGAGATCTCTAAACCCGTCTGGGGGCTGGGCTGTGAGCCTACAACATGGGGAGACCCCTGAGAACAACAGGTGGCATGTCTGCTCCTGGGGAGCTGTGGGTCCCGAGGGTGAAGCTTCCACCCAAACCAGGGACAGAGCCCCACCCCCAACCTGCTGAACTTACTTTGTGACTCTGAACAAGCAGGCTCCTCTCTCTGAGCCCAGGGCTTTCCCCTGGATCCATGGGGGTCTGATGCAGCTCAGGGGTTTCTGCAGTAAGTTCCAGGAAGGGAGGCAGCCTCGCTGACAACCCAAACCGTTAGGCCGTGGGAGATCTGCACGTGGGCCTGTCGAAGCAGGAGTAATGGCTGGAGGCCTGGCTAATGCCAGGGCTGGCACAGCGGCGGGCTCTTCCACAGGCTGGGAGCCGGCCTGGGCCTGGGGAGGAGCTGAGTGAGGGGCAGGAATGCTCAACAGGACAGGATCTGTCCCTGCGGAGTCCACCCCTGCCACCAGGCCACCTTGACACCTTGACGGCAGCCCTACAGCCATGACCCTACATCAGAGACAATCACGGCTTCATCGGCAATGCTGGCTTTTGGGGGGCGCTTTATTGAAGGGGGTTTGCTTAGGCTGTGAGAAAGTCGGGGGGGTTGGAGAGGGAGAGAACAGTGGTGGGTGGGAGATCGGGAGACAGGAACAAATATCTGGTGTTCTCAGGGAGCTGTCTGTCCCTGCAGACTTCTCTCTCTCCCCTCCTGGCGTCAGAGCCACTGGTGGGTGACTGCCCCCTGGCCTGATGTGGGGAAGCTCGCTGCTGTTGGGGTGAGTGAGAACACCATGACCTCTGTGCCCAAAGAGTGACGTGAGACAGTCCCTGCTTTTCTCTGAGCCACAATTTCCTCATCGGTAAGATGGGAATGTTGGACAGGTGTGGTGGCTCACACCTGTTATCCCAGCACTTCGGAAGGCCAAGGCAGGAGGACTGCTTGAGCCCAGGGGTTCGAGACCAGCCTGGACAACACAGTGAGACCTCGTCTCTAAAAAAAGTAATACTCTGGTGTGGTGGTGTGCACCTGAAGTCCCAGCTACTCAGGAGGCTGAGGTGGGAAGTTCGCTTGACCCTCAGAGGTGGAGGCTGCAGTGAGCCGAAATTGCTCCAGCCCTGGGGGACATGGAAAGACCTCATCTCAATAATAAAAAATGAGTGGGTAGCGGGGACCGTTTCCTGACCTGCAGGGCTGCTGTGGGCTGCAGGACTGACAACATAGTTAGTGGCACGCTGGGATGTCCCTGGAGGAAAGAGCTGGCCTCTCCTGTTTGGAATTATGGACCCTCCTAAGAAGCAGAGAGAGCTGGGAACCCTTGCCCCATGGAGAGCTAAGGACAAAACTGTTCATACAAAGTCAGTTCATTCAAACACTTTTCCTACAAACTCAGTAGGAAGAGTAATACGGTAAATTCGAATCCCGGCCTATGCCCGCAGCTGGAGGAAGAGTCTTAGCTCTGGAAGCCTCTATAGAACTGACAGCTGGGGCAGAGGGCCTGTTGGAGGCAAGAGGAGAGCTGAATGGGGTGGGAGTCAGGGTGAGGCAGTGAAGGAGCAGAGAGACCAGGGAGGGACCAGGCTCCAGGCCAGACCCACAGCCTCTTGTTCATTTGCTCCTGGCCTTGAATAGAATACAGCTCAGTGTGGCACCCGTCCCCATCCTGTGCTCACTTCCTTTCCCACAAGTGCCACTGACCCAGGTCTTCAAGGTAGGGGACTTGGAGGCGGCGGCAGTAGCCATGCTGGGCTCCTGGTCTCCGCCACCTAGGCCAGGTCTGTGGGAGTGGCCGTGTGCACGTGTGTGTGCCCTCATCTGTCTGTGCCAGTAAGTGTGGACGTCATGGCTATTTCCAACTCCCTCAGCAGCCCAGGAAGAGCCCCAAGCCCTGCTTTGAGGGTGCTCCCAGCCTGCGTGGGGGGCTACGCTTGGGCTACTGTGAGCGCGATGACAGATGTGGTATCCAGCTCCTTCGGAGCTGTGTGGGAGGCCCCCACAGAGAGCCAAGCATGGGAGGAGACTGGGCTTGAGCTGATGCTGGAAGGACAGGCAGAGAAGGAAGGAGGTGACCTTCCAGTCTGAGGGTCAGAGTGAGAGCAGGGCATACAGGGATGGTGACTCCCACACCTCTTCCCTGGCCTGGCATTGCTGACTTTGAAAGGCAGAATGTGAGGGGTTGAAGTGGGACCCAGATGGGTGTACCTGGCAGGGAGGGCTTGTGTGTTACTGGGTGGGGGGGGGGCTCAGAACTGATGGGCGTGTCTTAGTGAGCAGGGCCAAAGGGGCACCAGGTACAAGAAATTGAAGCAGGGTAGATCCTGCTGCCTCTGAGGATGGCTTGGGGGGACCAACAGTGATCAGGACAGGTGCTGAGCCTTGTGTGCACCTCTGTGCTGCCCCAGGCCTCTGGAGCAGGGCAGTGCCCCGGGGCCAGCACCCTTGGCCCAGCCCACCCAGACTCACTCGAGAAAACTGTTCCAGAGCCAAGTGGAACTGAGCCTCCCTCCCTACGCCCGCCCACCCAGGCAGGACAAGAAGGGCCTTTTAGTGCTGCCCCCTGGGGGCCCGGGGATGGGCCGCACCAGGTGGGCCTGGCGGCTGGCGATGACGGTGGGAGGGGAGTAGGGTGTGTGTGGCGCTCACGGAGGAAGTGTATAGGCTGCGTCTGGGAACTGGGCGTGCTGCACATTGTCGGTTCTGAGAAGGGATTTGAGAATGGCTCTCAGTTGAAGCCCAAGGACGTGGGAGCGTTGGAATCCCTCCTTGGCTGGAGGCTGGGCCTGGATGAGCTGACCGCCCCGGTCACCCTGGATGCTCCCTTCCCATCTCCCTGGAGGCCCAGCCCTTCCCTCAGGCCCTGAAATCTTAGGGGATCTGGTCCCTGCAGACAGGAACAGGGAGCCTGAGGATCCAGCACTGATTCACCCTGGGGGTTCCTCCATTGACTCACTTCCCTTCCAGAAACCCCGTGATGCCCTCTCTGAGAGCTGGCTGCTCCATCTGAAGGGGAGAAGGGTGTGGCCTGGGCCCTGGTGAAGGAGGCTCAGGCCCTTCCTTGCTCCACCTTGCTCTTGGGAATGGTCCCGAAGAGGTAGCTGAGGCACTGAATCACGCATGGGAGGTGATGATGGGTGTGCCCTGAGGCTGCAGTTCTCATGGCATACCTCTCCAAAAGCAAACTTCCATTCAGCCTCAGCTGGGTCAGGCATCCGTGCTGGGACGAGGAGGTGTGGCAGTGGTGGTCCAGGGCTATCTGTAGGACAAGCCCCCGCTGGGGGGACAGGGTATCTGAGGGGCACCAGCTCTGCCTCTAGGAGGCTGAGAGGGTGGTGAGTGGGTGTCCCGCCTGTCACCAACAGGAGCAGGGAGAGAAGGGCAGAAAGAGAGCGGAGTGGCAGATAGACAGATCGGTCCACAGGGGAGCAAGTGGAGGGAGAAGGGGCAGAGCTGGGGAGCAGCTGGAGGGGTGTGTGGGGCTCCTCACGGGAAGGGTAGGGTGACACTTGCCTTGTTTCCTTCCTTGCAGCACTGCCCATTCCTGGCCCAGGGCATCTGAGGCTGCAGGACCCACTTCTCACTGGGTCCCTTTGGGCTCCAACATGGCCACCTCAAACTTGTCTGGCAAATGAAGTCTGGCCAGCATTGGGGTGGCCCCACTGGGTGTCTCAGACACTCCAAATGGGCAAAGCAACGCCCTAGGCCATCCATGCCTGGGTCGCCTGCCCTTGCTCCAACTGGAGAGCCTTGGCTAGCTAGAAACCCCATAACCTGAGATAGCGGGGTCCGTGTCCACCCCAGGGGAGATCCCTGGCAACCCCAGCCTGTGGTGAGAGAAGCGCAGCCTGCTTGACTCCTGATCTGGGGCCACTTCTGGCTCCTCCTGTCCTTTTTCCCTCCCTGAGGAACCCCTCTAGTTCCGCCAGGCTGGATCAGGGTCTCAGGCCCCTCACTCACCTGCGGATGCAAGTCTGGCCATCATAGCCAGGGTCCAAGCCAGGGCCAGGGCAGGGGCTGGAGGTGGGGCACAGCCCAGACTGCACCCCGGCGGGCTGAGCGACAGGACTTTTGAGATGTGATGGGCGGGCTCCAGGTCCATGCGGGGTTATGGTTTCTCTTGAAACCACAGAGACCTGGGTTTGAATCCCAGCTCTCCTATTTGGCTGTCAAATCTTGAAGTCCCCTCACCTCTCTGTGGCAGTTTCCTCATTTGTGAAATTGAGTTGATGAGGATTAAATGCTTTAATGTACCTCAAGTGCCTAGCCCAGGGCCTGGCATACAGTAGGTGCTCAATAAATGCTTATTCTTTCTCCTCTGACTCTGTCATTCTGCACATCCCTATGATTTGTGGTTTACATACAGCTTTCCACATATCACCTCCCTTGTGGCAAAGCTTGAACCTTCCCCTCCAGAGGCTGCTGCATACAGTTGGTGCAATAAATGCCTGCTGTGGTTGAGTAAGAAACCAGTTGCTGCTGTTCTGTGGGGATCTGGGCAAACCTAGTACTTCCATCCGGGTACCCTGGGAGGCCTGGGATGGAGACTGTGCCAGGCTGGCCTCAGTGGCGGTGAAGCTATTGATTCCACAACTTGTCCCTTGTTTTTCCTTCTCAAGTCAGCAGGACATTTGGTCCTCGTTAGGGGCTAATTACTGGACAGATATGGGCCTGGGGCTGAGGGGCTGTTGGAAGACTGTGTTTGGAGGAAAAGAGCTTTCTTTTCAGGAATGAGAAAAAGAAGAGAGAAGCCTTCTGCTCTATGAATCAAAAATTTGGGTGAAGGTCTCCACTGGCCCCATCTCCCCACTCTTTCTCCTCCCCATCTTCTCTGTTCTCCACCTACACAGATGTCTGCAGAGCCTCCAGATAGGGCGCTCCTGCCCACAGCTGAGATTCAAGTCGGGATTAGCTGGGAGCCTCCCCCTGCCTTGTTGCTGGCTCCACAGAGAAACACAGGCCTGGAAGATAATGGCAACCAGCAGGGCGGCAATAATCTGGCTCCAGCATCTCTGCTGGGGCTTCCCAGTTTACCAAACGCTCACGTGGTCTCTTGACAACCTTGGGAAGTGTGCATGTTGGGAGACAGTGTCCCTGCTTCCAGATGAGGAAAAAGAAAAACAAGGGTGATTTAGATGATGTGCAATGATCCTGTTTCTGTTGCTGAGGCTGGAACGTGGTGACAGCCATGGCTGACTGCAGCCTTGACCTCCCAGGCTCAAGCGATTCTCCCACTAAAACCTCCTGAGCAGCTGGGACCACAGGCACGTGCCATGATGTCCAGCTATTTTTTTTTTCTCATAAATAGAGATAGGACCTCACTATATTGCCCAGACTGGTCTGCAATTCCTGAGCTCCAGCTATCCTTCCTCCTCAGCCTCCCAAAGTGCTGAGATTACAGGCATGAAGCACTCTACCCAGCCCGTGTGTTTCTTGAACTCCTGACCTCAGGTGATCTGCCCACCTCAGCCTCTTAAAGTGCTGGGATTACAGGCGTGAGCCACTGCGCACCGCCCCATCTCTTTCTTTTATAGTGAAAATAACATTTTGTGAAAAGTACTGTGTGTTCTTTACACATTTAAGATTACACTATTAAAAGCTGAGATCTCAGTTTTTAATAGTATTGCAAATCTGCCTCTTTTTTTTTTTTTTTTAATAGATGGAGTCTCCCTCTGTCTCCCAGGCTGGAGTGCAGTGGAGCAATTTCGGCTCACTGCAACCTCCACATCCTGGGTTCAAGCGATTCTCCTGCCTCAGCCTCCTGAGTAGCTGGGACTACAGGTGCATGCCACCATACCTGGCTAATGTTTTGTATTTTTAGTGGAGATAAGGTTTCACCATGTTAGCCAGGATGGTCTTGATCTTCTGACCTCGTGATCCGCCCACCTTAGCTTCCCAAAGTGTTGGGATTACAGGCATGAGCCACTACGACCAGCCTATGTATTTTTTCCCGTATTTTCAGAAATCTCTTTGTTTCTCTCTCTATATAAAGCATTGTTACTTTATGTTCTCTCTGATAATTCCAGTGTCTGTGTCTGCAGAGTCTACCTGTTGTTTCTGCTGGGTCTCAGAGTGTATTGTTTCCTTGCGGTGTTTTTGAGTTTTTAAAACTGGATGTCTCATTTTCTTTTCTTTTCTTTCTTTCTTTTTTCTTTCTCTTTTTTTTTAGAGATGGGGGTCTCTCCCTACATTGCCCAGGCTGGTCTCGAACTCCTGGCCTCAAGTGCCGGGATTCCAGGCATGAGTTACCACGCCCAGTCGAGATGTTCCTTTTCCTTGGAACTTGAGCAACACAAAATCCTGAGGCCTGGTGGGTTGTGTTCCCCTGGGGCAGATTCTCAACCAGGCACACTTCTGCCCCCAAGGACACATTTCAACATCCCGAGACATTTCTGGGTGTCACAGCTGTGTGTGCACACACATGTATGTCCCTGCACATGATATGGGCACTTCAGGGATAGAGACCAGGGATGCTGCTCATATCCTGCAGGGAGACTGACCCACCAGCATCACCAGGGCGGGCTCCAGGCAGGATCTGCCTGTGCCTCTGCCAGTCACCTAGACCCTGCCACCCGGGGCCACTCTACCTTCTCCCCTCATGGTCTCCAAGGCCACACTGTAGCCTGATTTCAAGCTGTAACTTGGAGGACCAATTTTTCTTCACCTTGCATGGAACCCCAAGGCTGAGAGGCAGTTGTTCCAGAGGTGCCAGCCCATCTCACGTTTCTGCTTTAGCTGCAGGGTCCAGCTCTGTGTGGGTGGTCTCCTGATGAAGTCACCCTGGGACAGACACTGTTCTGTCTCCTGCTTCCAGTCCTGTAAAGTTGCCGGGAAACCCCAGGGCATGGGAGGCATCCTCAAAGTCAGATGTGGGCAGGCCCTGGTGGGCAGACCCCAGCCTCCTATCAGGGAGGGAGGATTCTCCTGGTCTGCCGCTGGCCTACCCACTGTGCTGCCGTCCACCTGGTGCTGGGGCTGTGGGGCACAGGCCTTCAGGACCCGCTTCCTTTCCTGCCAGGAGGTCCAGTCCTGGTGTCTTTATGTCCCCAGGAAAGCCCACTACCATCCTCAGGGGAGGAGGCAGCTGCATGCTGGGCTGGCTTGGGCCTGTTCTGGGACACCCCTGCAGACCGGGTGCAGGTGGGGACATGGCTCTGTGGGGTTGCAGTGGGCAGATGAGTGTGGAGCTGGATTCCGGAAAGGAATTGACCACTGCCTCTTAGGACCCCTCTTCTGAGACGGGGTGCCTTGTGGGACAGTGCTCCAATGTGCCCTGGGCACGAGGGGTCCCTGCACCCCCCACACACTGATGTTACACTGGGGTCCCTGCACCCCCCACACACTGACTCTGCATTAGGGTCCCTGTGTCCCCTTCATACTGACCCCTCATCGTGGTACCTGTACCCCACAAACACTGACCTTGCATTGGAATCCCTGTACCACCCCACACACTGAGCCCGCATTGGGGTTGCTTCACCCCCCACACTGACCCTGTGGTCTGCACAGGGTCCCTGTGCAGGGATCCTGGACTGCAGAACCCATCCGTGATGTTGCCATGCCCTGGCTCTGGTGGCACTCAGTACCTCCAGGCTGGGCTCGGCAGGTGCCCCCAACCAGTACCTACCCCAGCACACCAGGAGTAGGCCTGGGCGGGGGGCAGGGAGTGATACCCAAGGGGACCTGCCCCAGCATCCTCCTGTACACTGGGGGTTCTCATTGTCTTTGGCTCAGGGAAGTGGCTTCTCCTGAAACCTGGGTTGGGCATGGCATAAAAAAGGGGGTGAGCAGGACCCCAGACCTTAGGAATCCTGAGTGGGGGGCAGAAAGACAGGCTCTGCCTATGACGTATCTGGGAGCTGTCTGGGGGCGCAGAGTGACCCTCTTCCTGGGGACGGGCCCTCCTGGGGAGATAGGCTCACAGGTTGTTGTGTGGGACTCAGCGTGGGGCAGCATCCTGGCCAGGATGAGGAAGGCCAGGACAGGGCTGGGGGCTCTGCGGGAGGCACACGCATGCCAAGCTCCCTGATCTGCTGCAGCCAGACTCCCTCAGCCTTGGCCGGGACCAGAAATCCGACGGCCATCCCTGCCAGGCTAGCATACCCCCGCTTAGAGGCCACCCCACCCCCCATCTGCTCCCATCCAAGCAACAGCCACCCTGTCCTGGTGCACTGGGGAGGGGAAAGCTGGCCTTGGACCCGCATCGCAGCCTCCCGCACCCTCTGCTGGCCGTTTTCGGAGGTGCAGCCTGGCGTGAGCGGCGCCTTTCCCTGGAGAGGGGGCCCAGGGCAGCACTGCTGGAAACCGCTGGAAACCGCTGGAAGCCGCTGGGGTGGCCAGAGATCTGCTAGCTCATCGAGGGTTCACCCCACCCCGTGTCCACTGACAGCGGCAGCAGTAGCTGCAGGCTATGCAGACTCAAGAGAGCCCCAGCCCATGTCAACACCAGGGGCCAAAACCGAGTCCAGGGCTCGGCGCGAGGTCAGCCTGGGGCAGGCCTGGGGAGCCCGATGGCAAGGGGGCCAGGAAGGCGCCAACTCAGGGACTGCGCCTGGGCCTGCCGGGGGTCTCCAGACAGAGAGGATGAGTGTGACCTGGTGCCTGCTGTCGCAGGGCTGAGTGCCAGGCCGGCCCTGGGGGCCCTGGGGCTAGATGAAGGTGGAGTCCAGAGCCCCCCTCGTCCTGCTGGCTCAGGGCGGGGCCTCAACAGCTGCTTAATGGGCGTGACTCCTCCTGCTCCAGCTGCGTGATGCGCTCCCTCTTCTTGGCCACCTCCTGGGTGAGGAGTCGGTTCTGCTCCTTTGGCATGAGGATGGTCTGCTGCTGCCAGCACGGGGCGAGGTGGACGTCAGGGCAGGGCAGGGGGGCCCAGAGGAGGAGTGGGCAGGGCCCGGCTGGCACAGGCCGCAGCCAGCAGCTCCCCCAGGCCCCGGGACATCTCGTGTCCCTCGGGCAGTAGCCCCCCAGTGGCCGGGGACTCCCTGTGGCCCCAAAGTCCGTGCAGCCTCCGCTCTGGCCCAGGCGCGCCGCGCTCTGGGGCTACTAGGGCTCTGCGGGGCAGGGCATCGCCTGGTCAGGGGACACAGCTGCTCCGGGCTGTGGGTCCGCACTGCTGGGGCTGGCCGGAGAGCACGCATGCCCAGGGGCAGGGCCTTCCTCTCCAGGACAGGCCATGGCTAGTAGGGGGGCACCGACACCAGGAGCTGCAGCCGCGGCAGAGGCGGCAGCCGCGGCTGGTACCCTGGGGTGACGTGGCGTGCTTGGGGCCCGGGGCTCCATCAGCCTCAGCAGCGAGGTGCGCAGGCCGGCCACGCAGTGCTTGAAGATCAAGTCGCCGCTGGCCGGGGCAACCTGGCACAGACCCTGGAGCACCCCGCGGAGCAGCTTGCGCGCGTCAGCATTCTGTCAGTGGGACTCGATCTTGCCCAAGTGCAGCAGCCGCTGGTCGTCCAGGATGTGGAACAGGGTGCGCTGGCTCTGCAGGAAGGCTCGGAGCAGTCCCTCGTTGCTGGGCGAGGGGGCAGGCTCGGAGGGAGGCAGTTAGCCCTGCTCAGCCATCATAGCTTGGGTCTCCTCTCCACCCGCCTTTGTTCCCGCGTGGCCCCATGGCTGGGCCGTCTCGGTGCGCTCCTGTATTTATTTTTAATAGATAATAAAATAATAAAATGGATTGTGTTGCCCAGGCTGGTCTCAAATTCCTTGGCTCAAGGGATCCTCCCACCTTGCCCTCCAGAGCGTTAGAATTACAGGTGTGAGCTGCTGCACTGGACAAAGAGAAATTTTATAGGTAGAACACTGTTGAGCCCTGCCATGGCATGATAATGTGGTTTCATTTTAATTTCTCCCCTTCAAATGTTTCTCTTTTTTAAAATTATTGTTTTTGGCCAGGCGTAGCAGTGTAAGCCTCTAATTCCAACACTTTGAGAGGGTGAGGCAGGAGGATCCATTGAGCCCAAGAGTTTGAGTTTACTGAAGCTATGATTTCACCACTGCACCCCAGCCTGGGCAAAGAGTGAGACCCTGTCTCTATGCTTTTTAAATTTACATAATTGTACATAATTATAATTGTACATAATAATTATACATATTGTGATGTTTCAGTACGTGTACCTCCAAATGTTTCTGGGTGTGGGTATGAAGGGTCTCTGTTTCCTGATAATCACCACACAGTGTTGATTTTTACGTATCAATCCTTTTTCATGTTAATGTCAACTGAGAGGAAATGTTTGTAGATCATAAGCAGAAATACAGTTTTTTCAATCGGCAATCATTTATCATCTCTTGGTATGTGCCAGATCCTTGTTTATCAGGGTTGGAGCTCTCTATCCTTGAGGAATTGCCCTCTATTTCTTTGAAAGCACTTATAAAACTAGAGAGTAACTGTCAAGGAGGAGGACTTGTTAT
The DNA here is from genome assembly GCF_048565385.1 of Saimiri boliviensis. NCBI lineage: Eukaryota > Metazoa > Chordata > Mammalia > Primates > Cebidae > Saimiri > Saimiri boliviensis. The sequence goes on from NW_027412502.1 coordinate 1,978,073, forward strand.
GTGCAGTGAGGACAGGGAGTCGAGCTTCTGAATTCTTAGTACACATTGGAAAGCTCAAAATATGTTTGCTGAGACATGGAATGAACTTCAATGCCCATCAGTAGTGGACTGTGTAGAGAAAATGTGGTACGTATGCACCATGGAATACTACACAGCCATAAAAACGATCATATCTTTCACAGCAAGGATGGAGCTGGACACCGTTATTCTAGGCGAACTAATGCGACAATAGAAAACTGAATGCCAGCCAGGCATGCTGGCTCACACCTGTAATCCCAGAATTTTGGAAGGCTGAGGCAGGTGGATTCTATAAGGTCAGGAGTTTGAGACCAGCCTGGCCAACATTGTGAATCCTGTCTCAACTAAAAATACCAAAAGTAGCCAGGCATAGTGGCAGGTGCCTGTAATTCCAGCCACTTTGGAGGCTGAAGCAGGAGAATTGCTTGAACCTGGGAAGCAGATATTGCAGTGAGCCAAGATCATGCACCACTGAACTTCAACCTGGGCAAAAGAAGAAAGAAGAAGAAGAAGAAAGAGAAGAAGAGGAAGAGGAAGAGGAAGGAGAAGAAGAAGAAGGAGAAGGAGAAGGAGAAGGAGGAGGAGGAGGAGGAGGAGGAGGAGGAGGAGGAGGAGGAGGAGGAGGAGGAGGAGAAGGAGAAGGAGAGGAGAAGGAGAAGAAAGAGGAGAAGGAGGAGAAGGAGGCGAAGGAGGCGAAGGAGGCGAAGGAGAAGAAGGAGAAGAAGGAGAAGGAGAAGAAGGAGAAGAAGGAGAAGAAGGAGAAGGAGAAGAGGAGGTGGAAGAAATGCCCCACTTTATCACTTATAAGTGGGATCTAAACATTAAGTGCACATGGACACAAAGAAGTGAACAATAGACACCTGGGCCTTATTGAGTGTTGCGAGTGGGAGGAGGGTGAGGGTCAAAAAGCTGCCTATAGGGTACTGTGCTTATTACCTGGGTGACAAAATAATCTGTACACCAAAACCTGAGACACACACAATTTACCTGTGTAAAATACCTGCACACGTGCCACCGAACCTAAGATAAAAGTTGGAAAGAAAAACAGAAAACAAGAAAACTAACATGTTTGCTGAAGAATGAGTGAAACTGTTAAAATATTTGTTCCTCACATAGCGTACAAAGCAGGTATTGCTTTGCTTAGGGGGATTATCTGTAAGATACAGGGATGCTATTCCGAGGTAGGGGAAACGCTGACACTCACTCTCCTGGTTAACTTCGGTGCTGTCTCCAGTGCACTTCATCTGCCAGGAACCACGTGTGTTTATGGACGACACACACACCCCGGAAATAGCTCTCCCTGGACACGTGTGGGTTCAACATTCCTGGTTTCAGCCATTCACAAGTTTCCCTATAGAGGTGTGGCTACATTGTTCCCAGTTATTTATTGTCCTGAGGTATCACTGTTTAATGTACATTTCCATATGATGGAAATTATATGATTTAATGAGGTTAATGAAGTTGGGGGGTTCATATAAGCCTCTGGCTGTACCTCTCAGAATAGAAACTCTGCTGTTGGCCTTTATGAAAACCCATCTTGGCCAGACCCAGTGCCTCATGCCTGTAATCCCAGCACTGTGGGAGGCCAGGAGTTTGAGACCAATCTGGGCAACATAACAAGACCCCATCTCTACAGAAGTAATAAAAATAAAAATAAATTAGCCGGGCATGGTGGCATGGACCTGTTGTTCCAGCTGCTTGGGAGGCTGATGTGGGAAGATCGCTTGAGCCCAGGACTTTGAGACTGCAATGAGCTATGGTCATGCCACTGCACTCCAGCTGGAGCCATAGTCTTATATATGTGCAGTTTAATCTCTTAAGTACCACAGTGAGTGTAATGGGAAAGTATATGAAATATCTGGGACAAAGCTTTTGAAATTGTTTTTCCATAGTACTTTCATTTTGCCTGTTTTTTTTTTCTTTTCTGTTTTTAAGCTGGATTTTTTTTTTTCAAATTGTGTCAATTATAAGAAAGTTGAGGTAGAAAATTTTCCAAAACAAGTTTGTTTATTTATTTATTTATTTATTTATTTATTTATTGGAAATGGAGTTTTACTCTTGTTGCCAAGGCTGGAGCACAGTGCTGTAATCTCAGCTTGCTGTAAATTCTGCCTCCTAGATTTAAGTGATTCTCCTGCCTCAGCCTCCCAAGTAGCTGGAATTATAGACATGAGCCCCCACACCAGGCTAATTTTAAAATTTTTAGTAGATAGAGGGTTTTACCATGTTGGCCAGGCAGGTCTCGAACTCCTGACCTCAGGTGATCCACGCACCTTGGCCTCCCAAAGTGCTAGAATTACAAGTGTGAGCCACCATGCCTAGCCCATTTCCTTAGTTGAAGGAAGGAAGCTTGGTAAGTTGAAATGAAGCTGGAAAATTACCTTGGAGGTAATTTTCAAAAAAATTAGAAGCAACTGTGAAAACTTGTGTTTTGAATGGAACTGTTAGAAGTTTTTGAAGCTGGAAAGTGGTCAGAACCTCTCACTGCTGTCGTGCTGCCCTTACAGTGCTACAAGTATTGGCAAAAGCCCACATCAAAAGTTGTGATAATAAGAACGGCTCAGCACTACCTACTAGGATGGTTAGAACCAAAACTAAACAAAATGGACAGCAAATGCTGACGTTGCTGTTAGGAATGCAAAATGGTGCAGCCACTGTGGAAAGCAGTTTAGCAGTTTCTCAAAAGATTAAACATAGAACTACTGTATTACCTGGAAATTTCACTTCTAGGTATATATTTAAAATAATTGAAACAGCACCTCAAAGAGATACTTGTACACTCAGTTCATAGCAGCACTATTCTGACTCTCTCTCTCTCTCTCTCTCTCTCTCTCTCTCTCTCTCTCTCTCTCGACAGAGTCCCACTCCGTTGCCCAGGCTGGAGTGCAATGGTGTGACCTCAGCTCACTGCAACCTCTGCCTCCCGGGTTCAAGCAATTCTCCCGTCGCAGCCTCTGAAGTAGCTGGGACTACAGGCACGCACTACCACAACTGGCTAATTTTTGTAATTTTATTACAGATGGGGTTTTACCATGTTGGACAGGCTGGTCTCAAACTCCTGACCTCAGGTGATCTGCCCACCTTTACCCCCCCAAAGTGCTAGGATTAGAGGTGTGAGCCACTGTGCCTGGTCAGCAGCAATCTCCTCAATAGCCAAAGGTGGAAGTAACTCGAGTGTCCATCAATAGATGAACAGATGAACAAAACGGTGCATATACATCTAATGGAATATTGTTCAGCCTTAAAAGGAAGGCAGTCTTGATATTTTCTCTACCATGACGGACCTTGGAAGCATTCTGCTTCATGAAATAAGCCAGACACAGGAGGGCAGCTGTTGTGTGATTCCACTTGCATGAGGTGCCTACTGGCTGTTGTATGATTTCACTCGCATGAGGTAAATTCATAGGGACGGAAAGTAGAATGCCAGAGGCTGGGGAAAGTTGGAAAGGGCAAGATATTGTTTAATGGGTACAGAATATTTGCTAGGTATGATAAAACAGTGTTGGGTTACAAATAGTGGTGCCAGTTACACAGCAATGTGAATTTATTTAATGCAACTGAATTGCATATTTAGGAATAGTAAAAATGATAAATATTGTTATGTATATTGTACCACAATTTTAAAAAGGTTAGGCCAGGTGCTGTGGCTCACACCTGAATCCCAGCACTTCGCGAGGCTGAAGCAGTTGGATCACTTGAGCTCAGGAGTTTGAGACCAGCCTGGGAAACATGGCAAAACCTTATCTCTACAAAAAATACAAAAACTAGCCAAGCGTGGTGGCACATGACTGTACTCCCAGCTACTCTGGAGGCTAAGGTGGGAGAATTACTTGAGCTCAGGAGGTGGAGGCTGTAGTGAGCCACAATCATGCCACTGCACTCCAGCATGGGTGGCAGAATGAGATCTTGTCTCAAAAAAAAAAAAAAAAAAAATGTCAATCTAGAGTAGTGGCTTTTTCTTTTCTTTTTTTTCAGATAGGGTCTTACTTTGCTTGTCACCCAGGCTGGAATGAAGTGGTGCAGTCATAGCTCACTGCCACCTCCATTTCCTGGGCTCAAGGGATCCTCCTGCCTTGGCTAGGAGTGCTAGGATTATAGGTGTGGGCTACTGCACCTGGCTGGAGCAGTGGTTCTTAGTGTGCCTCCCTGACCACCAACATCAGGATCATCTGGGAGCTTGTTAAAAATGCAGATTTTCACTGGCTGGGCATGGTGGCTGGAATTAGAACTGGCCACTGCAGTGAGGACATCCAGATTATAGGCAGCTGTCTAAGACTTCATACTTTGTAGGTCTGCAAATAGCCTCTTAGTTATAATAAGCTCATCGTCTTGTGTCATTTTACAATATAGGTACCATTATACGATGTAAGTTTTTTTCCTGAGTTTATCGGAGGGCCTTTTTGGATTTTACAGTATTGATCTAGGCTGGGCATGGTGGCTCACACATGTAATCCCAGCACTTTCGGAGGTTGAGGCAAGAAGATCACTTGAACCTACAAGTTTCAGACCAGCCTGGGCAACAGGAGGAGACCCTGTCTCTACAAAAACATTATAAAGTCCAGGCATGGTGGCTCGTGCCTGTAATCCCAGCACTTTGGGAGGCTGAGGTAGGGGATCACCTGAGGTTGAGAGTTCAAGCCAGCCTGACCAACACGGAGAAACCCTGTCTCTACTAAAAATGCAAAATTAGCTGGGTGTGGTGGTGCATGCCTATAATCGCAGCTACTTGAGAGGCTGGGGCAGGAAAATCACTTGAACCCAGAAGGCGGAGGTTGCGGTGAGGTGAGATCGTGCCACTGCACTCCGGCCTGGGCAACAAGAGCAAAACTCCATTTCAGAAAATATATATATTTTTAATTAGCTCGGCATGCTGGCATGCTCCTGTAGTCCCTGCTACTTGGGAGGCTGAGGTGGGAGGATCATTTGAACCTGGAAGGTCACGGCTGCAGTGAGCCATGATTGTCCAGGCTGGGCAACAGAGTGAGAATCTGTCTTAAAAAAATAAAAAATGAAGGAAGCATTGGCCTAGCAGATATGAAATGGCTGACTGTAATATTCCCTTTAGCCCTGTCTAGCTGTATCCCACAGGTTTTGGTATGTTATCTTTCAATTTTTATTTGTTTCAAGAAACTTTTTGATTTCCATCTGAATTTCTCTGTTGACTCAATGATTATTCATTGAATCAACATGTTCTTTAATGTTGTTTAATTTCCATGTATTTGTCTAGTTGCCAAAGTTTCTCTTGGTGTACATTTCTAGTTTTATTCCACTGTGTCCAGAGAAGATATCTGATATGATTTCAGTTTTTGAAAATTGATTGAAACTTGTTTTGTGGCTGAACACAGGCCCTCTGCCGGAAAACGTGAAAACATTCCTTGTGTTCATGAAAAGAGTGTACATTCTGTAGTGTTAGAATGCACTGTAAATATCTGTCAGCTTTATTTGGTCTAAAGTTCAGTTTAAATCCCGCTCTTTCTTGATTTTCTGTGTAGATGACCTGTCTGATCCTAAGGTTTGGATGTTGAAAGTCCCCACTATTGTTGTATTGGAGTCTATCTCTCTGATTAAATGTAGTAATTTTACAGGCTGCTCTTTGTTAGAAAAGAAAATATTTGGGGGCTGCGTTTCATTAAAAGGAAAACCTTACCCAGGACTTCCGCCGTCTCACTGTCTGCCTAAATAATGTTTTCTTAACTCCTGTATCACTGACAGGGTCTGAGCCGGAATGAGGCGGCACAGAGAACCTGGACTGTGCAGAATGCTTTGTAGTAAAGACGTCTGAGCGGCAGTAGTGATCTCCAGTTTCCAAATGCAGCAGTGACATCGGACCTCACCTCAGGGTTCAGTGTCCAGCCCCAGGATGTCAGAGGTCTGAGCTGCGGTGTCTGTGCAGTAGGGGCAGGTGTCCCTAGGTGGAACCTGCTCTAGTGTGGGCTGCGGATTCTCTTCCTGGATGTGTAGTTACCAGCCTGGTTCTGTGGCCTTCCCCTCAGTAAAATTAGCCCCCAACACCAGATATCCTGGTTTATGTGTAAATTACAGAAATTTGTTTTCCGAAGTTTGCTCCAAAAAGTAAGCGAGAAATCAGTCTGCAGACCAGTGTCAGAGAGCAACACTGAGAGGTGTTCTTTGTGTGAGAGCTGCATTGCAAATTGTCTACCTGGCCTCTGCTCCATAGTGGAGAGAACAACAGGGAATCTCACGTCTCATAATTGATGATATACGTCCTCCCTTTTCTTTCTACGAGAAGAATGCTCTTTTAAATGAGGTTTGAAAACCCACCCGGTCCACCCACCCTGGGCACTCTGATCTCTGATCTCCGTGGATCCCAATCTGGTTGAGCAACAGGATTGCTGGCGGGGATTAGAAAATATTCAGGCAGCTTCCTAGAACACCTGTCTCAGAGTCTTCTGCACAAGACCAAGGAATCACTTATATAACAAGTGCTACAAGTGAGGCCAATTCTCAGACACGTGGGATCCTGGTGTTCTAGATCTGGAGACCAGAAACATGAGCTCCAGCCTTGCCATAAATCCAGAATCTCTTGCTGGGCTCTGGATTTACTGGATCTCAGCACCATGTCCAGGTGATTGCTGTGCTCAAGGAAGTTCCTTGTCTAAGTGTCCTCTGGACATGGGGTCAGGACCGTGCAGTCTGCTCTGGGTATAGTCTGATGAGATCCCTTAGAACTGGAGGTCCAGGGTTCCATCCTTGCGCTCATTCTTTTCCACAGCGGGTCACTCCTTTGGTGTCTTCATCCATCCAGGCTTGAGGTTTTAAGTATCATTTATATGGTGTGACCTCCTAAATCGATTTCTCCAGCCCAGTATATTTTTCCTTTCCCCTAAACTCTGGAATTGTCTGTCCGACTGGCATGTGAGCTCCCTCACCTGCGTTCCTAGCAGAATTTTCTCCACTGAGTGCCTGGGATGTGCCCTCCTCCGTCTGCTTCTGCCAGAGCCTCCCCATGTCCACTGACAGCAGCTCCACCCTTCCGTCTACTCACTCCTTTTACAACGATGGGTGTCCTTGATTCATCTTCCTCACACCACTGATACAATCCATTGGCAAATGCTGTTGGTCCATCTTAAAATGCGTCCAGAATCCCCTCACATCCCACTATTTCCCCTGCTCACACCCCGGTCAAGGTAATGACATCTCCAGCCTGGAATACTGCACTCACTTCCTGCTGTTTTCCCTTCTGCCTCTCTTGTTCCTCACCTCTTAGTTTTGTTCTTAGCATAGCAGTCAGAGATCTTTTAAAGGAGAAGTTGTACCATGTCCCTCTTCCGCTCAAAACTGTCCTCTACCACCCCAGCTGACTCAGAGAAAATGTTAGATGCCTTCCCACTCCCTGCAGGCCCACCTGCTCTGGCTGTCCCTCTGCCCTCACCTCAGTTTCTCTCTGTCCGGCCCTCCTGGGTTCCTTCCTCTTCTGGGAACACAGACACCCTCTTTCACTAGTGCATTTGAACTGGAGGTTCCCCTGTTGGGAAAGGACATCCCCAGACATCCTTGTGGCCAACTCTTTCCTAAAAGGTCACCTTTGCAATGTGGCACACGCTGTCCACCCAGCACAACAGCCGCCTTCCCTGTCCCCACTCCCCACACCCTGGCTCACCTGCCTCACAGCACTCACCACCTTCTAGCACTTTCTTTCTTTGCTCTGGCTACAGTGTATCCATCATCTGCCTCTTCCCACTGGAAAACATGCTCCACAAGGTAAGAGATTTTTCTCATTTGACTTCAATTATGTTCACCAGAGGCAGAACCATTCTGTCCTGTGTCTGACCCACAACCAAGGACAGTTGAATGAGTGATCACTGCAGGGGACCTCCCTGTTCTAAAGGCAATAGCTTTATTAACATAACCTCAGGCCAAATGCTGTTTTGTGGCAACTACAGCACAAGGTCCCCTCACACTGACATCGAGGCCACCTGTGCTTTTCTCAGCAGGGCTGTTTGTATGGCCCCCTCCCACATGTCTCCTCCCACACCAACCCTCCCCCCCAACACTGCAGCTCACCATCAGCCTTCTCTCTTCAGGGAAGAACAGTCCTTGAGGATGGGTCCAATTTCACAAACAAATCTACATCTAAATTAGACTCTGATTAGAGTCATGAGTTGGGTATTGGAGCCAGCAGCAAGAATACTGGAACCAGCGCAGGCAGAAGGCAGGAGAGCAGAGCAGAAGAGGAGCCCTGGAAGAAGGGCAGGAGCTGAAATGGTCTGAACATTTGTCTCAGAAAGTGCAGAGACTCCTATGTGCAGGGGAGACCCTGGATGATGTCTGACCCTCTGTGATCACAGCTCCAACTGGACAAGTTTCCACTGAAGGGACAAGGACAGTGGAGCCGTGAAGCTAACCCAGCTGAAGACTGACCACATGAAGCCCATGATGGACTGAACCGCAGCTGGACCCAGGCCCCATCCACACTCGGCTCCTCACAGCCCTCTCCACTCCCACCTGCAACAAACTCAGCACAGCAAACACACAGATTCTGGAAGATTCTCAGGTCTTTATTTCCTCTCTCAAATTTTAGGAATTGATTTATTTAATTAACTCCTTAACCTTTCATGGCAAATATTTGAGAAAACAAATTTATATTCAGGTTCTTATTTTCAGTAGGGAAGTAAGAGGCTGCAGCTCAGTGCACCATGAAGTTGAGACAGAGATGGAGATGCCCAGCCCTGAGTCTCTAGCACAGGAAAGACGACTGGGGAGGGACACAGGTCAGCGTGGGGACAGGGGTCACAGTGGGCACGGGGTGGGCTGTCTCTCCACCTCCTGACATCATGCTAACAGTGACACAGACACATTCAGATGCCTTTGCAGAAAGAGATGCCAGAGGCTCTTGAAGTCACAAAGGGGGGGTGTGAAGAAATCCTGTATCTCCGTCCCACACAAGGCAGCTGTCTCAGGCTACAGAAAACAATGAAGCAATTCAAGTCAGTCATGGTAAGTGATGACACTCTGAACAGCCACACACTCGAAACGGCCCAATCAAAGAATCTCCCTTACCCAGTCCTTTCCCCTCTGCCCCGCCCCCACCCACTTGAGACCCCCAGAGTCTCACCTTTAGGAGTCATGAGAGACATGTCAGAGTCCTGGGCACTGCTGGTGCCTGGAGTGGAAGAAGCACAGGACCTGGCCAGAGGCTGCAGGACCCGTGGGACAGGAGGACTTGTGGTGTGGGTGGGCTCCTCCACATGCCTGCCCCCCCACTTATATACAACCTGAGATCAACACCCTCTTTTTCCACTTGTGGGAAGAACATGTCCTGTGAGGGTATAGAGAGGAGGCTGGGCCGTGAGATCTTAGAGGAACCTCCTAGTCTTGGACCCCAGAGAAGTTTCCAGAATTATGACTCAGAACCTAGGGCAGGATCAGAAAACATGAGGAAAGCAGGTGTATGTCCTGCACCACCCACCCTCCTAAGGTCTGTCCTTAGCAGGGACCTTCCCCTGACTCATGAATGCTGAAATCAGGACCCCAACACCACAATCGCCAAGGTGATGAATCTGTCCTTCATTGTCACATGTGCTTCACAGAAGACCAAGTGCTGGCACACAGGGCCCCAGGCAGGGTCGGCCCATGTGTGGATGGTGCTTCCCAGTAACCAGGCAGGGACCACTTCTACCTGGGGCTTGAAACTGCCATGGGACAAGAAAACCCAGACCCCACCCCTCACCCCTTCCCTACCTAAGTTCCTCCTCCTCCACATCAAAGCAGCAACCACAGCTCCAGGGACCAGAGTTCCTGGGACAGCTAGGCCAGCACCAATGGCCACAATGGGGATGGTGGGCTGGGGAGATGGCCCTGGGAAAGGAGAGAAAGCTGAGGGTCCCTGAGCCTAGGCCTCCGCCCTGACCCTGCTGGAAGGCTCCAGAAGGGCTTCTGCTTTCTCTGAGAAGAGATGTGACCCTCATCCCCCTCCTCACCCCACCTCAGGGTGAGGGGCTCTGGCAGCCCCTCATGCTGCACATGGCATGTGTGTCTGCTTTTTTCCAGAAGGCACTACCACGGCCGCCCACTTCTGGAAGGTTCCATCCCCTGCTGGCCCGATCTCCACAAGCTGTGCCCTGAGTTTGGTCCTGCCCATCCCGCTGCCAGGTCAGGCACTTCACATCTCTCATGGGACACCCCAGCAGCGTCCTTGTGATCGTCCTGAGAATGGACACCTGGGGTGTGGAAGAAAGCACAGAATCCAGACACCAGCCTGGACGCAGGACCCTGGGATAATCTCTTATTCCTTGGAAAGTTCTAGTCTCTGAGGGAGGAACAGCGACTTCTGGTCCTGATCTGAGTGGAGGTCGAGGGACTCACAAAAGCTGAAATCAGACCTTCAAACACACTGAGTGTGAGGCAGAGAACAAGGCCTGAGGAAAAAAGTCACAAAGCTCAAGATGGATGCAGGGTTCAAGGGGAGCCCCTGATCAGTATTCCAGGGACACTCTTCCCCTCCATTTCCTGAGAGACGCCATCCCTTAATTGTCCTAGAGAGCAGAGGGAGCCCGCAAAGGAATCTCAGGAAAACTCATGCCATGCTCCATGCAAGGGAGGGCGATGGTCTCTGTGATCCTATTTTCCTCCCCTTCTCGGGGAGACCGTCCCGGGAGAGCTATAGGAAGTGGGGAGGGCTCCCCAGGGCCCCTGGGACCCCGCGCCGCCGCGTCTCCTCCCCGTTCTCCAGTTATCTGTGGCGGCGCTCCAGGCGCTCAGTCCCGAGGTAGGGTCTCGCCCTCTTCGCCGAACGGCCCACCTCCCACTCGCGCTGGGTGATCTCAGGTCCAGGAGCGCGGGTCCTCGTTCGGGGCAGTGAAGTCCTCGGCGTCCTAGGCCTGCGGGTCACACCCGCGGAGGACGCCCCCTCGGGCCCCACGCGGCAGCCAGTCACCGACCGGACGGCCTGAGACCCTGGCCCCCCGCCCAGGGCAGCCCCGCGCCCGCCCCACCCACCCCGCGAGGACTTCGGAGCCTCTTCGTCACACTGCGTGCCTGGGGCCTGGCCAGGCATCTGTGTGTGGAAACCAGGGAGAGACCCCCAGGCTGCGCGCAGCCCCTTCCCCTTCCCTTCTCGTCCCGGAATCCCCTGAAAATGAACGGGGCAAAGGCGCTTGGGGCTCTCCCGGGTCGGAGGTCTGGGGGATCCCGCGGCCTCGGGGTGGGTCTCGGACCTGAGACTCGAGGGAACCCGGCGTCGCCGGGGAGGGGGAGGGGTCGTGACTTGCGCCCCGGCCGGGGTCACTCACGGGCCTCGCTCTGGTCGTAGCAGCGAAGCAGGGTCCAAAGGTTCCCTCGGAAAGTCCCCGCCTGGCCTTGACCCTCCGAGCCTCCGGCTCCCAATGTCCGACCCCGCCTGCTCCCCCCACGGTGCCCGCGGCTCCATCCTCGGGCTCGCGGGGCTGCTGTCCATCCGCACGCACTGCGTGTCGTCCACGTAGCCGATTTCGAGGTACTTGGACTCCCCGCGGCGGGGCCGGGACGCGGCGGTGCGGAAACACCTCACGGAGCGGGAGCCTGGGGGCGAGGAGGGGCTGAGACCCGCCCGACCCTCCTCCCGCGCGGCTCCCGGGTGCTGCGCCCCCGCCGGCAGGCCCCTGGCTCCTGCCCGCAGAGGCCGTTTCCCTCCAGACCCCGCACTCACCCGCCCGTGTCTCGGTCCGGGTCCCGAGAGCAGCAGGAGGAGGGTTCGGGCGCCACGGACCCATCCTCGGCGTCTGGGAGAACCTGAGTCCGGGGGTGACTGGGGACTTCAGAACCGGGACCCGAGACGCAGATTGCCCAATGGGAGTGGGAACTGGGGACGCGTCGACAGTGTCCTGGAAGAAGGGGCAGACACGGGTGGGGAGAAGTGAGGCTCAGGGGAGTGGGGATCGCCAACGCTGCGCCTCCCCGGTGCAGACGCGGCCTTCGGAGCCCAGACCCTGAGAGCCACACCCGGCCCCTGGGACTCTGTTCCGATCCCTCTCCGCCTACACAGAGGCTCTTTGTCACACTGTCTGCCTGAGGCCTGGGCAAGGATCTGTCTGGGGAAACCAGGGAGCGACCCCCAGGCTGCGCGCAGCCCCTTCCCCTTCCCTTCTCGTCCTGGAATCCCCGTCCGGACGGGGGCCTCCCACCCCGTGGCTCTCCCCTTCGACTCCTGTACAAAGAAACTCACCAGGATGACCTGATGCCGGAGAGTGAGCTCGCCCTGGGAGTGAAGGTGTAAAGAGGGGTTTTCTCTTCAAACCTGGTGAAGTTTTGTCTGAAGTCACCGGATAGAGATTCACATGGAGACGAGTTTCCTTTTGGTTTATTAATACAGCAGGTAGCACAATATTGGTAATCCCTGAATGATTAAGATTCCAATCAATAAAAGACCTGTGTGAAAACAGCATTGCAATTAAACTCTCAAAGCTTCTAAGTTTTACTTTCCCGGACTGGATCTGTGACTCTGGGTTGTTGCATGTAAAACAATCTTCATTCCCTAGCTGGCATTTCCCCCTGTGCGTCCAGAACATCTCCTGAATATAAAGAAGCAGGGTGCGTTCCCGTACATGGCAGGAGCCTGTAGTCACCACCTGAGCATTGCGAGTGCTCCCGGCAGTCCCAGTGCTCTTCCCCGATGCTCCGGCGCTGCCCGCTTTCGTGAACGAGGCACATCTAAGCAGTGTGCATATTTTATTTGGACACTTGGTATCGTTGTAACTTTATTTTTTTTTTAGTCATGGGGAGGCCATTGGTTTTTAGGCATTCCCACAAGATGTATTCAATACCGAATGCAGAGAACCCCGGCTGGGCTCTTGCACCGCTTTAGAATTCTTTCCTCTCCCTCTCCTCCCCTCCTGCTTCTCCGGTCCTTCTCTCTGCCCCTCTCATCCCTCACAGCCTCCTCTCCCGCAGTCCCTGCCACCCTGTCACTCCTGAATTGTGGCACTAACACCGTCCCTCACTTCCTGCCCGTGTCTCTTCTCCCCACGGTGCTCGCCAGTCCTGCTAATGTGACTCAGGTCGTGTCATTTCTTCGCTTACCACGGTTGGATTTCGGTCTGCCATTTTGCTGTTTGTTTCCAATTTGTCTCAAATATTTTTGTTTCGTTTCCTCCTTTGCTACTTTCATATATGTCAAGTAAACATTTTTTAGTTGACGGTTTTACTTAGCCTGATGGCTTTTAGCTACACTTCTTTCCACTAATTTTTTATTGTTGTAAGAGTGAAAACCCTATTCCTTGACTTTTCACAGTGAAGTTCAGGTCATATTAAACTACGTCCAAGGAAATAAAGGACATTGGTAACAGCGTAGTTTTATTGAACCTACCATTACGCTATTACTATTGTATGTATTATACCAATATGCATTATAAACTCAATGATACAGTGTAATACTTTCTGTTTTAGACAAGCAGCCATATGTCCTCAGGAAATTGAGTGAGTGTGTATGTGATACGTATATGTGCCTCGTTTCTGTTTTTAATTCTTCCTTTCTCTGTATCTGGGTCAACATCTAGTATCATTTCCCTTCAGCCTGTCAAATTTCCTTTAAAATAATATGTAGTGCAAGCCCCCAAGTAAATGAATTTTATGGTTTTGATGATCTTTATTTTTGCCTTCTTCCTCCCTCTTTTTTTTTTTTTTTCTTATTAGGGCATTTACATGTAACAAAATTCACCAGTTTTAGTTGTGCTGTTTGGTGAATATCAGTAATTATTTATAGTGGTGAACCTACCGCACTACCCAGTAGAGAAACACTGAATGCAAAGAACCCCCTGCTAGGCTCCTCCTCTGCTTTAGTGTCCTTCCCCTGCTCCTTTTCCTCAGGCCCTGCTTCCCCAGCCCTTCTCTCTGCCCTGTCACCCCTCAGACCCTCCTCTCCCCTCAATTCCCACCGCCCAGTCACCCCTGAACTGTGGCACTGTAGAGAACAGTTCCTTTCCCTAAAAACTTCTTTCATCCCCTTTCTATTTAGTCCTTTGCCTCCCACCCTCACCCCTTCCCCTCACTCAGCCACCACTCTGCGTTCTGTCACTGCAATAGTGTAATTTATTATTTATGCAACATGTATTTTGATTTTATTTTCCTGGCAGCACAATAAGCCAGGACATGCTGAAACTAGAAATCACATCCACTTTCCAGTGATAGAAAGCCCAGTCCAGGGAGGTGAGAAGGAGACAGTCCTCATTAGCGCTGAGGATTCAGGGAGAACAAGATGGGTTGGGCAGGGAGGTTTCTACTTGGAACCTGGAGGTTGAGCAATGACATCCCCCTCCCCACCTGAAAGCCCATCCTGGGCGTCCACCTCCTGGGAGCAGGAGCAGCGCAGCAGCACCACCTGGTGGTCCACGCACTTCCTTTTGCAGATCATGCACAGCCCTCTCCTTCCTAGGCACCTGGGACTTCTTCAGTGGACACCAGCCTGTGTCAACTTTCCTGTAAAGCAAAAGAAGCGTGAGGTTGCTGGGGGAGGAATGGTGTCATCTCCACCTTTGGGGTGATCCATGTCACCGTGTTCAGGAGAAGAGCCTGGGCTTCCACCCCATGCAGAGAGGAGGCTCCGGCCATAAAGGCACCTGTGGAGAGGTGAGGACCCATTTTATCTACACTGATAGCCAAGAGCCTGCAGACCGCGGGGAAGGCTTCCCCTCAGCCCTGTCCTCGCACGTTTTTCCAGGAGTCAAGGAGTAGACCTGTGCATGGCCTCTGGTGATGTGCACTGCATGCACACTTAGAAGTGAGGTCACCCTGGCTGGGGGTCCCTGGGCTGCTGGTTGTTCTGGGTGCTCAGTGTCCAGAGAGCAGGGTGAGGAAGAGGCTTTGTTCCAAACAGTAACTATACTCTCTGAATTATTTTTTTCAGTAGGCTTTGTGTCATAAAATGTAGGACTCCAGAGGGGAAAAAAAACTGTCTAAAATTTGTGTACTTTAATAACAAGTAAATGCCCATTAGCCACCAGGGATAGATGTTTGCAGGGCAAACCAAAAGGTCCATCATTTGCCCCAGCTCAGCAATAAACTCTTTCCTCCCCCAAATAAAAACACATCCTGACTTTTAGGGTCATCCTTTCTTGTTGTATTTTATATTTTTATAAATTATAATTTAGTTTTACCTTTAGAACTATGCTTTTGTTCTCCTTTATTCTGTAGATTCTTTCTCAAAATGCGTATTCTGTGGTAGAGTTTCCCACAGTGTGCGTTTTGCTGACTGCTCCCCAAGGTGTAGTTGGATATGTATTTCTGTGGTTTGTATTGCCTCGAAGTCGGTGACTGGCTATGGAGGTTAGCTTAGTTCAGGCTTGATTTCCTTTTCACTTGCTCTTGTCTGATGGTACTCTACTGCATTCTTCCATCAAGAGGAAGAACCTAACATTAGCTTTTTTTTCTTTATTGTGTTGTTAATTGCCATTGCTGTTCAATGGCTAAATCTGTTAATTCCTTATGGGTTGCAAAACAGTTTTTATAGCCTCGGTATCTCATTCCTTCCTCATTTATTGTCTGAATAATTTCTAAAGTAAGAGATTTACCCTCCTCTACTGTTTGTTTATGACTAGAAACTTGTTCATTGAGAGACTAAGCCAAGCATCGACTCCCTTATGACCCAGCAATTGCACTCTTGGTTATAAACCAATAGAAACGCATGTATGTGTGTGCTAAAATATATGAAAGTATTCACAGCAGCACGATTTGTAAAATCTGGATATAACACAGTCGTCTATCAACAGTGAAGGGACAGGAAGTGTAAGCTATTTATAAAGGGCAGCATTTGACAGCCTTGAGAATGACTAGCCTATGACCACAGACAGAGATGATGAGCCCCAGGGGCGTGATGGTGACTGTGTAATGCCATTCAGCCAGAATCTGAAGAACAAATTTGTGTTAGAAATCAAGAGTGGCTCCTCTGGGGTGGGGGAGGGTGGTTTATGGCAGAGTAGGACCCAAAAGTGTTTCCCTGGGGCTGTGATTGCTGTGGTTGGATGTGGGTGTTGTTTGCCAGAGGGCTCACTTTGTGAAAATCCGCTGCCCACTTGAGGATTGTTCTCTTTTCTCCATGCATGTTGTCCTTCACTCAAATATACATTTCTCGTGTTTTGAAGCAATTCTATCTACAATAAGAAGAATTGCTCCTACTGCACATCCTTGCAAATGCTGCATTGAAAAAATCAGTGCAATTTTTCCAGGAAATAAGTATATAGAAAGAGGAGAATTGACGACAAGAGCAGTCGGCTTGGGAGCTGACACCACAAAAGCTTTGGGAATGGATGTCGAGCTAGGAACCAGGAATCAAAATACAGAGAAGCCTATGGGAGGTGAAGGATGTGAAGTGATTCCCCAGGAGTGCATGAATGAATGAGTCATGGGCAGTGGCTCTGGGCTTGGCTGGCAAGTCATGAACTTGGGGAAAATAGAGTTAAAAAATTGGTATTTAGAGGAGAGAGGTACTCATAGACCTCTTACTACACACAGAATGTGTGAAGATAGTGGTTGTGTGTGGATGCTTACTAGAGGGTCTTTTGGGGATGGGGCTCCCTGTGATCAGGTTGGTGAGATGGCTTGACGGGTGATGCCACTCAGCCACACAGGGCTTGCTCATGGAGTCTCTGTACAAAGTGGCCGTGGTGGCTGGGATGGACACTGCATGGGCACAGCAATCGCATCACCACCTTGGTGACAAGGCTGACCTGGCAGCTGCCACTGTTGAGGGCCCAGCCTGCCAAAAGCAGCTGTTACTTTGGATGGAGACAAAACAGGAAATGGTAATTCTGAATAAAATAGCATTATGACAGATAAATATGCCACTAATGATATAGTAGAGGTTTAAATAATTTTGAAATGATGAACAAGATTATACCAATGGGAAGAACTTACTATCAGTAAAGAAGTTAAAATGGTTTTAAAACTTTTTTTCCCTTCAGGCATATCCAGGCTGTTTTGAAAATAAGTTTTACCAAATCTTCAATGAAGTTTACTGAACTTATACATAATATCCAAGAGAATAAGGAAACATAGAGAGAGCTAGAAAACTCATTATTGTTTAGGCACCAATAACACTGATTCTAAAGCCAGCTAGAGAATAGATAAGGGAAAAGTATGATAGGATAGGCACTTCTAAGCAATTAGACATAAAGATACTGAGAAAAACAGCAGTAGACGGTGTCCACCAATGAGCTATAAACAATTTAAAAATCCTGCCCAGGTTATGTATTCCAGGAATACAAGAATACTTTAACTTATCTGGAATGCATTTTACCACTTCATTAAAGAATAAAAGACAGAGACGGTCCCATTTCACCAGATGCAGATGAAATCCAACACTCCCTCTCACCTACATTTCTTCAGTTATCTCCACTTTTAAGAGCTTGTGATCATTTTTCACGTTGGCAGCATGCAGAATAAAACTGGAATGATACACAGAAGATCAGCATGGTCCCTACACAAGGGTGACATGAAAGTTTGTGAAGCAGTCCATATTTTTAAACTCTCAACAAACTAGGTATTGAAGGAACATACCTCAAAATAACAGTAGCCACCTATGACAAACCCACAACCGATATCATACTGAATGGGCGAAAGCTGGAAGCATTTCCCTTTAACATCAGCATAAGACAAGGATGGCCTCTCTCACTGCTCCTCTTCAACATAGTGTTGGAAGTTCTGGCAGGAGCAATCAGGTCAGAGAAAGGAAGGATATTCAGATAAAAAGAGAGGAAGTCAAATTGTCTTTGCAAATGACATGATTTTGTATCTAGAAATCCTGATTGTCTCAGCAGAAAGGCTTCTTAAGCTGATAAGCAACTTCAGTAAAGTCTCAGGATACAAAAATCAATGTGCAAAAGTCACAAGCATTTATATACAACAACAATACAAAAGCGGTGAGTCAAATAATAAATAAACTCCTATTCACAGTCGCTACAAACAGAATAAGAGGGCCGGGTGTGGTGGCTCATGCCGGTAATTCCAGCACTTTGGGATGCTGAAGCCGGCAGATCACCTGAGATCTCATTTGAGACCAGCTTGGCTAACTTGGTGAAGTCCAGTTTCTCCTAAAAATACAAAAATTAGCTGGGCATGGTGGCATGCACCTGTAATCCTGGGTACTCAGGAGGCTGAGGCAGGTTAATCGATTGAACCTGGGAGGTTGCAGTGAGCTGAGATGGTGCCATTGCACTCCAGCTTGCGGAACAAGAGCAAAACGCCATGTCAAAACAAACAAACAGACAGACAGAATAAGGTGCCTGGGAATACAGCTAACGAGGGAATTGAAGGACCTCTTCAAGGAGAATGACAAATCGCTGCTCGAGGAAATGGGAGAGGACACGAACAGATGGAAAAACACTCCATGCTCATGGATAGGAAGAATCAATATCGTGAAAATGGCCACACTGCCCAAAGTAATTGATAGATTCAATGCTGTTTTCATGAAACTGACATCTCTCACAGGATTAGAAGAAACTACTTTAAAATTCATATGGAACTAAAAAGAGAGCTTGTATAGCCAAGATGATCCTAAGCAAAGAGAACAAAGCTGGAGGCATCATGCTACTTGACTTCACATTGTACTACAAGGCCAGTAACCAAAACAGCAGGGTACTGGTACAAAAACAGCCACATGGACAAATGGAGCAGAACAGAGAACTCAGAAATAAGACCACACATCTACAACTATGTGATCTTTGACCAACTTACCAAAACAAGCAACCGGGAAAAGATTTCTTATTTAATAAATGGTGCTGGGAGAACTGGCTAGCCATATGCAAAAAATTGAAACTGGACCCCTTCCTTACACCTTAGACAAAAATTAACTACGATGGATTAAAGACATAATTGTAAAACACAAAACTATAAAAACTCTAGAAGAAAATCTAGGCAATAGCATTCAGGACATAGGAAAAGTCAACAATTTCATGAAGGAAATGTCAAAAGCAATTGCAACAAAAGCCAAAATTAGCAAATGAGATCTAATTAAATAAAAGTGCTCCTGCACAGCAAAAGAAACTATTATCGGAGTGAACAGACAAGCTACAAAGTGAGAGAAAGGTTTTGCAATCTATCCATCTGACAATGTCTAACGTCCAGAATTTTCAAGGAACACACAAGGACATGGTCCCTACACAAGGGTGACATGCAAGTTCGTGAAGCAGTCCATATTTTTAAACTTCAAATTTTCAAGGAGGACACAAGGTTCTGTGTCCTCCAGGAAACCCAGGTTTCTGCTGGAGCTGCAAGGTGCAGGGACATCCTGAGAGAGAATGTGGAGGTTTTGCTGATCATGGACTGAGAATTCCAGGGGGTGCAGTGGGAAGATTTGTGGAGTTGGGGAGGGAGGATGATGTGGACAGAAGAGGAGTGTGCAGAGCCTCGTGGATTCAAGTGCAGAGTATGTGGGGGACCCAGCGTGACTGACACAAACAGGGAGAGGGCATGATAAGCTCAGTCGTGGTGGGCTTGAGGAAGATGATGGTGCTGAGGCTGTGGGAGACAGGGGAGGAGGAGAAGGGGTGGCTCTCACCTGGGCTCTGTCCATGGAAGTGAGGATGGTGGAGTGGTTGGGTCTCTGTGCTGTGTGGACCTTTCTTGACCACCTGATGACAGTTTGGAGTTCCTGACACAGCGGGCTTCTTAGAGGATTGATTCTTGACCCCAAGGAAAGGAAGTGAGCTCATTCTAGGTCTCAGGTCTACCCTGATGCCTTCTTCAGGGGGTGCCACTTCTGGGTCCCCCGTGGATCCCAGCACAGGAGCCCTCTTCTGCCCTGCTGAGGGGACCAAGGCCCAGGGGAGCTGTGCTCAGATTTCATAATGCCAATATATATCTCCGCACCTTGGAATATTATGTGGACGTGGAGGTGTTTTTCCCAAATAAAAGAAAACTAAGTAAATGGGACCCTAAAAAAAAAAAAAAACAAAAACAAAAAAAACTGAGCAATGGAGAGTAGAAGAAAATTTTCCTACTTTTCAGTTTCCCTGAATGTTGGTCTCAAGGGGCTGGAGAGAGAAGTTGCAGGGAGAACAGAAGCTCGGAGAGGGCTGGAGCTCCCAAGCGCTGCTCACCTCCACAGGAAAGACACGCGGGAAGTGGTTAAGGCAATCTCACATCACTTTGAAATTCCATAATATTAGGGAATTGTAGTAACTCTCTTCAGTGTAATCATAATATTGTTACCAGAAACATGTTATTTTTTAAGAGATGACCACCAAAGTATTTAGAAATGAAGGTCATGCTGTTGGCAAGTGATTGCCTAATGTTTCAGCAAAAATCGTGGACATATAATTTATTACATACACAAAGGAAATAATTAGATCTATGGTGACAATTGTATTCTTTCCAACTTTTGGACTCTGAAATTTTTTAAATAACTTGGAGAAAAAAATTAAAGCTAATACTACATAATCACATGAGAAATGTTCACAACATCATGTTGAATGAAAATTAAACTTCAAGACTAGCTGAGGTGACTCATATCCAATCCCAGAGTTTTTAGAGGCTGAGCTGGGAGGACCACTTTAGGCCAGGTATTTGAAAGCAGCCTGGGCAACATGGCGAGACCCCATCTCTACAATACACTAAAAAATTAATGAGCCTGGTGGCAGGTGCCTGTGGTTCTGGCTACTTGGGAAGCTGAGTGGGGGGATTGCTTCAGCCTGGGAGTTCAAGTTACAGTGAACTGTGATCATACCACTGCAATTTAGCCTCAGTGACACAGCAAGATCATGTTTCAAAAAAAAAAAAAAAAGAGTGAGAGAGAGAAGAAAAAAAATATATCAGGCCTTTAAAAGCATTCAAGAGCATGTGCATGAGAATGTCAGTTGTGTGTGGATGTGTCATTGTGTCGAGAGTGTCTGAGTAAGAATGTGTGTCAATATGTGTGACAACATCTTTTTGTCTGTGTGCAATGGTGTATGAGTCTATGTGTGCATTCTTTCATTCATTTATTCACTCAACAAGTGTATTTAAAGTAACAGTCACTGTTCGAGGCAGCTGTGAACTATCAAAATCACTGTCCTTGTCCTCATAAAGCATGTATGCTAGAGGACAGAAAGAGTAGAAGCAATTAAAATAAATACATTCATAGCTGGGCACAAATGTATGTAATCCCAGCACTTTGGGAGGCTGAAGCGGGAGGACCACTTGAGGCCAGAAGTTTGAGAACAGTTTGGGAAACATATCAAGACTCCGTTTGTACCAAAAGTAAATACGAAACTAGCCGAGTGTGATGGCACACACCTGTAGTCCCAGCTACTTCGGAGGCTGAGGTGGGAGGATCACTTGAGCCCAGGAGTTTGAGGCTATGGTGAGCCAAGATTGCACCACCGCATTCCGGCCTGGGTAACAGCACAACCCTGTCTCTCAAAACAAATAAGTAAAGAATTCTTAAATGTTAGTAAAAGGGTTGCGAACAAAAACAAAGCACGGTGGGGTGAGGGGGATGGGAGGTGCCCAGTGGGCAGTGCAGAGACAGGCTCCGGTGGGCATGAGGAGAACGTGGGGCGGGGGGCGGGGAAGGGAGCCCTGGAGACGAGGTTCAGGCAGGGGAGTGGCCGTGCAGAGGCTCTGAGGTATGGACACCTGGGGTGCTGGATAAACCGTGATGCCTGGGCGGGCCTCGGTCTGGCCCCACCGCACAGCCACACCTGGGTAAACTGGGCGGTCACTGGAGAGGGCCTTGCCCACGAGAGGGACTTTTCACCATGTTCTCCGCCCTCCCCACACCCCAGTTCCTCTGCCAGAAATGAGCGCGTGATCACGCCTCGGGCGCCCTTCCCGGGAAGAAGTTGCGCACGTGTCACTGCTGTCACAGGAAGCAGGGGCGCTGAAAAGGAAGAAGGAGCAGAAGAAAACGTTTCTTCTTTCCGGGTTTCTGGAGGGTGGGCCCGGAGGGCCGGAGAGGGGATGAGGAGACAGAAACCTCAGGGGCGGCTCCAGAGCTTCCCGCCCCTCCCGCGGGTGGGGTCCCCGGCTGCCAGAGGCCGCTTCACCCCGCCGATGCCCAGCCCGGCTCCGTGTCTCTGCCTGACCCACCCCCGCTCCTCCCTCCGCTGCTCCGCAGAATCCGAGCGAGGCCCGCGGCCGTGCGGATGGGGGAGCTGCCGGGCAGAAACGGGGCGACACGGAGAGGAGCCGCTCGGTGCCAGGCGCGGCTGGGGGCGCCCAGGGGAAGGACCCGGCTTTGTGGCCGAGGCCAAGGCCGTGGCTGCCGGCTGGATGCTCTGTTTTCTCAGCCGCTCCGAGGACTCTCGCCCACGGCAGCACCGAGGCTGTTCTTCACGGACCACCCAGTCCAACCGCTTATCCACTGAGAACTGCACACATAGGTCAGTTTTTGATACGAATTGCAGCAGGAAAAAACCTGGATGCACAGTTTGAAAATGATGAACGAATGACACCCTTGGGACAGCCCTGATGATCTGGGGTTCAGTGGAAAACTTCACGACGAAATAGAGAATTTAATCGAAATTCAGGCTATCGCTGTTTGTATGGAAAATGGCAACTTTAAAGAAGCAGAAGTCTTTGAAAGAATATTTGGTGGGCTGGGCGCGGTGGCTCAGGCCTGTAATCCTAGCACTTTGGGAGACCGAGGCGGGTGGATCACGAGGTCAAGAGATCGAGACCATCCTGGTCAACATGGTGAAACCCCGTCTCTACTAAAAATACAAAAAAAAAAAAAAAAAAAAAAAAATTAGCTGGGCATGGTGGCACGTGCCTGTAATCCCAGCTACTCAGGAGGCTGAGGCAGGAGAATTGCCTGAGCCCAGGAGGCGGAGGTTGCGGTGAGCCGAGATGGCGCCATTGCACTCCAGCCTGGGTAACAAGAGCGAAACTCCGTCTCAAAAAAAAAAAAAAAAAAAAAAAAAATCGGTGATCCAAATTCTTATATGTCTTTAAAAAGGAAATTGCTTATGATAATCTCTCAGAAAGATACATTTCATTCCATGGAGTAAATGAAGACTTATGTGAATTATGTGCTAAGTGAAAAATCATCCACCTTTCTAATGAAGGCAGCCGCAAAAGCATAGAAAGTAAAAGAGCAAGAACAATAACTTCTCAAGAGAAACCCAATGGTAATGATGCTGAAATGGAAACCGAAGCTAATTTGGATACAAGGAAAAGGTCTCACAAGAATCTTTGCTTATCTAAGTTGAAACATGGAACCCAACAACAAGACCTTAATAAGAAAGAAAGAAGAGTAGGAACTCTTCAAAGTGCAAGAAAGAAAATAGAAAGCAGAAGAGCCAGTGAAAGTACGATCCCTGTTTCAAAGGGTCAGCTGGTGACTCCTGAAAAGCACTGAGCTAGAAAAAGACAGATGTGGCTTTGGGAAGAAGACAAGAATTTGAGCTCTGGAGTGAGGAAATTTCGAGAGGGTAACATCTAAAGTACTGCTGCAGTATAAATTCAACAACCTGACAAATGTCATGTTAAAAGGCACAATGAAGAAACTAAAATGGATTTGCTCAGACAGTGAAGACTGTGTTTGTAAAAGCTTGGTGAAAGGACAATTAAGTATTTTGGTTGCTACGTTTTGTTTGAAACTTGCATCATTGATGTATTTTAAAACTTTACATTGTTACAGTATTTTTCTGTGACCATCAATTAATATGAGGGTTTGTACTATAAGAGTTAAAGTATATGCTATCGTATTCTTTAAGAACTTGATTTTGATAAACTGTAAATTTGTTGAAGCCTGCTACATTAGCATTCCCACGCACAAATCCTGTTCCAATGAAAAAATTAAAAGCTGATATAAAAAAATTTAATTAACCTATTTTGTATCTGTAGGCTGACCTCAACCCTGTAACGTAACCCATTAAAATGAATTTGCTAGATGATTGAATAACAATAGTCCTTTGGTATGAGATAATGACTTGGTTTATGGCCTTAATATGCTACTTAATTACTTAAGACATGTATTAATAGAATGATAAATGTACAAAGTAACCTATAAGCATGACAGTCTTTTGCTTTCAATGGTTTCATGTAAAGAAAAAAAAACTTGAACACAGTAATACCCAAGGACACAAGTGAACAATAGACACTGGGAAGGGAGGGTGGGAGTGAGAGCTGAAAACTGCCTACCGGGTGCTCTGCTCACTACCTGGGCAATGGATCATCTGTGCCCCACACCTCAGCAGTGCAGTGTACCCAGCTAACAAGCCTGCCATGTGCTCCCTGAATCTAAAATACAAATAAATTTTATTATTACCCATGGAACAAAATCTGTACTATTAGCAAGAGTCATTTTGCGTCTCACTTGGAAACAATTTGACTTTTGTTCCAGTGTTTAAACTTTGACAAAAATGGTTTTGAATAGATCTGTATAGCCTGATGCCATAAACATAATATAACCTGATGCCATAAATATAAGATTCTCTGATACATTCATTTAACATATCAATATCGGGCCAAAAATAATATTGTGTAAAGTTTAAATAGCTATTGACTATGAGCACCTTGACGTCTATGATAGGTAATAAACAAGGCCATACATACCTTACTAAGCAGTTTTGGTTTTTCGCTAACATTGCATTTTTTAAAGATTTAAACTCACAGAATTATTGAGCATATTGACTTGTGTGCTTTATTTAGCAAGTGAGTAAAAATATTGGAATAATAAAGCATTTGCATAAAAATCAAATGGTAGTGTGTTGTAATCTGTATTTTACTTCCTATTAAGGTTTTATACGTTACTTTCCCATGGTTCCTGCATTTGTTATCTTATTATATACTATATATAATCAGAAACATGGATAATTTTTTAAAAGAAGAATCTGACAGCTGCGCGGCGACGCCCCCCTGTGGCCACAGGGCTAAGAACGGTGGCCCTTAGCTCCATCCTCACCTGCTCAGCCGAGACCTCCCCTGGGTCTCCCTGGGCTCCCGGCAGCAGGAAAGGCGTCTGAACACAAGAGGGCGCCCCTACCCCATGTCACGGTTGGGATCGGCGGCGTCTGTGTGGGTCTATTCATGGGCTTTTTATTCTATTCCATTGATTTAAGCCTATTTTATAACAATGTCGCACTGCTTTTTATTACTAGAGGTTTATAGTAAATCTTGAAATTACTCAATATGCATCCTCCAAATTCCTTCTTTTTAAAATTATTTCAGCTATTCGAACTTTTTATATTTTCATAGAAATGGTAGCTTCAGCTTGCCAATTTCTTTTAACATTTCCTTTAAAGCTCACTGGTGTCTTAATTGAAAATGCACTTAATTTAACAGCTCAGTCTTGGAGAAGTAATAACACTGGATATTCCACTTCTTGAATACGCAATTTCTCTGCTAATTTTGATCTTCTTTACTTTCTGTCGGTAGTGCTTGTAGACTTTAGTGTAGAAATTATACACACTATTAAAAAATTGATGCCTGAACATGGTATTACTTTGCTAATTTTTATTTTGAGACAGAGCTTTGCTCTGGTTGCCCAGGTAGAATGCAATGACGTGATGTTGGCTCACCGCAACCTCTGCCTCCTGGGTTCAAAAGATCTCCTGCCTCAACCTCCTGAGTACATGGGATTGCAGGCTTCCACCACCATGCCCGACTAATTTTGTATTTTTAGTAGAGAGAGGATTTCGCCATGTTGGCCAGGCTGGTCTGGAACTCCTGACCTCAAGTGACCCACCCACCTTGGCCTCTCAAAATGCTGGGATTACAGGAGTGAGCCTCTGCACCCGGCCTGTTTTTTATTGTATTAATTGAGTTGTGTTATTTAATTTGCAGTTTATTTGAATCAAACACTTCCCCATAAACCAATCTGGAGTGACACATTTTTTTAAAATTTGTATTTGAATTTATTAACTTCTTGCACTGAATTTTTGGTCTTCGTTCAAGAGAAATAATTGTTCTTGGTTCTTTTTTCTTCTAATTTTGTTGTCTGCATTTTCTTTTTTTAATCTGAGTAATGTTGGCCTCATAAATCCAGTTGAAAAGAGTTGCCTCTTTTAATTTCTAAAAAGGTGTGTGTAAAATTGACGCTATTTTCAACTGGGTGTTTCATATAATTCATCAGCAAAGCCTTCTGGACCTTCTGTATTCTCTATGGGAAGGATTTCAATTACAAATTCAATTTCTACAATTTATATATGACTGGTCACATTTTCTATTTCTTCTTAGATCAGTTTTCATGAATTTTCTCTCTCAAGGAAATTGTTCATTTGGATGTCAAGCTTATTGGCATAAAATTATTAATATTCCTTTTCTTGACCTGAAGGTCACAGTGGTCTGATGTTCTTTTATTCCTGTTATTGTTAATTTGTATCTTTTTGTCTTGATCAATCTAGTTAGGGTTTTATAAAATTTACTGATTATTTTCCCGTACAAGCAAGTTTAGGATTTGTTAATTTTATTTATCTTTCTAAGTAATTGACTTCAGTTTCATTATTATTTCCTTCCTCTGCATGTTCCTTTTCATTTCTTATGGCAGAAGCTAAGTTAGTAATTTGACATCTTCTTCTTTTCTAATAGAGGTACTTAAAAATGTCATTTTTTTCTCTATTATTTCAGCTGCACCCCATAGATTCTGATTTATTTTACTTTAATATCCTTCAGTTTAGAGGATTTCCTAATTTCTCTTGTGATTTCTACTTTGACAAAATTGTCATTTAGAGTTTCGATGTTTAATTTCTAAATACTTGGTATTTTTACAATCATGTATCTTAGTCCATTTTGGCTGTTGTAACAGAATACCATAGTCTGTGTGGATTAGAAACAAAAGAAATCTATTTCTCACAATTCCAGAGCCAGGGAAGTCCAAGGTCAAGACAATAGCGGAATGAGTGTGTGATTCAGGTGTTTCCAGATTCACAAATGGTGTCTTTTCTCAGTGTTCTTACATGGTGGAAGGGGCAAAGGACATGAATGAAGTCCCTTTTATAAGAACAGTAACCTAATTAATAAGGGATCTGCCCTCATGACTTAATCACCTCTTAAAGGCTCCACCTCCAAACACCATCACATTAGGGATTAGGTTTCAATATATGAACTTAGGGAAGGACCAAAACATTCAGTCCACAGGATCACCTTATTGCTACCAAGTTCTAATGCGTTTTCATATGGTCTGAAAATACGTCTTGTATGATTTCAATATTTTCAAATGTATTGTTTGATGGTCTGAGATATAGTTTCTCTTGGTAAATGTATAATTCACACTTGAGACAATATATATTTTTTCACTGATGTTCATGTGTATTTATATACATAAAGTCTGTGTGGTTAATGTTTTTGTTTTTCTAGTTCTTTGTTGGAATTTTCTATAGTTTTTAAATTTATTGCTAAAGTTTTAACATATCTAATCATGCTCATAGAATTCTCCATTTCTCTCTGTAATTTTATCCATTTTTTTGTGAACTCTGAAGTTAAGCTATTGGGCGGATTTCTGATTGCATGTCTTTTTGTTGGATTGATGCTTTTGTTATTGTGAAATGTCTCTCTCTCTCTTTTTTTTTAATCTCTGGTAATACATTTCATTTGAAAATCTCTTCTTTACTGGTAGTAATATAACCGGTAGCAATATAATGCTTTCAACCCCCTTATGCTTACTGTTCACGTGACATTGCTTCTTCCGTCAATTTTCATTTAACTTAGACCTACGTGTGCAGGCGTTAGTCTGTTTTCACACTGCTAATGTTGTAACCAAGCGAGTTGTAAGGAAAGTGCCACACTCTGAGATAGAATCAGGAGTTCTTTGTTGCCAGTGACCAAGAGACAGCTAACGCTCAAAATTCTCTTGGCCCGGAAGAAGGGGCTTGATTCCTTTTTACACTTTGCTTAGAGAAAGGGGGTAATCACCCCCTTGCATTTTGTAAGTCCAGGAATATTCAAGTTGGATTTAGAATTGGAATGATAGAAGATCCAGTCACAGACGCCATCGATTCTTTGATTTTTGTCTTTTGGATTCCTCGTTTTTCCTGATTATCCACTCACAAGTTGACTCAGCTGGGAACCTGACCATGAATGCAGTGCTTTCTGGCTGGGCTCCGCCCCTCATCGGGAAGACCAGGTGAAAAGGTAAAGAAACAAACAAAAACCTGAATTCTCCCTTGGCAGTGTGGGTCATATCCACTGTCTGGGATTTAAAATGCCTCTTCATGTGCAGGGCGAGGTGGTCTGACCTGGAAAATGCTCGGTGGCATTTCTGGCACCGGAACGGGCGTTGCCCAGTGTGTTTACCGTAGTGCCTGGTCAGTTCATCTGAGCAGACGAATTTCCATCCACAGCCCTGGCAGTCACCGTGGTAAGGTTTCTCACCTGTGTGGGCTCGCAGGTGTGCCTTGGGATGGGAACTCTTTGTGTGGGTGGCCGTGCTTTTCTGGGACACGATCGTCTTCCCCTGTTTGGCCTGGGCTCCTCGGCAGGCAGGAACCCGGCGGCTTGAGCTCTTGGTCATGGAGCGGCGGACTTGCGGCTGAGTCTGGTCAGGCAGGAAGGATGGGTAATCGGGCCCTGGGTGGGGATGGAAGCCGGGGAACTGGCAGGGAGGGTGACAGTCCCTGCTGCTCAGCAGTTCCTCAGGTCCCAGGGGTCGGGGGCTGCCGCCCAGGGGGACGTCGTGTGCAGCCCGCCGTGGCCATGGCTGGGAGGGGTCCAGCGCCTGAGTGGGTGCACGAGGAGGCTCCTCCTGCTTGATCTGGGGGTACGGGCGCTGCGGGCCGCCGTTGTGGGGGCCGCCACCACCACCACCAGGTGGCTGCCGTCAGGGCCGTCTTCGCTGCCGCTGATGACAACTGGCTGTGTACTCGCTGCCCGGGGGCGCTCAGTGACGCCTTCAGCACGAACTTGCCAGTCACCCCAACAGCTGGCAGCTGCAGCTGCAGCGGTGGAGTGGACCCCGGCTCCAACTGCGGCTGCAGCAGGTCCGCCGCAGAGCCGCCAGAGGGGCTCATGTTGTGGATGTCCTCCAGGTCGAAGGAAGCCGTCGGAGGGGGAGCGGACTTTCTGCCATAGAGGAGGCCTCCGCCCGTGGGGTCCCCACGCCTGGGTCGCCCCGCCGGCATCGGACAGCCGAAGCTGCAGGTGGAGGGTGCGCTGGCAGGGCCGCTGCTCGACGGGAACGACGAGGAAGACGCGGATGCTGACAAGGGTACAGTGGCGGCCACCGACTGCTGATGGACAGCGAATTGGAGAGGACAAGGCCCAGGTACAGGAGATCATTAGGCTCCTCGGTCTCTCTCCGGGGCAGGGGGGCCAGGTTGCTACGGCTGCAAGCTGCAGTGGCTCCGGCAGGTCTGTGGCCACGGTCGCCACCACTAGGTCCCGGCGTGGCCAGGAAGCACTGGGGGAAGTCCTTCATGTGGGAGAGCTCCTCCTGCCAGCGGCTAATCGGGTTATTTGGAGCACCTGCTTAACACAGTGTCCTCTCCCTTCCCGCCCGGCCAGACGCCAACGTGGAGAAAGGTGGGAGCAGCGCCTCGCTGACAGCCCTGTCAGACTCGCCAGGTGGCTGCCTCATGAATGTGAGGGCCCAGAAGGTCCTCAGGAGCCCGAAGCATCTGGGGCACCTGAGCCCCAAAGTCAACGAAGAGAAGACTTAGAAACGAAGCCAAAACCCAAACCCCCAAGTTGCCTGACGTCCTTCTTCTTTAGATTAAATATAAATTAGAGTCATCCTTTTTAAAAAGTTTCTTTGTTTACAAAGCTCTTAGAAAAGTAGACAATCTTATAAAAATAGACAATCAGCAAGGCAAGAAAGTACGCCCGGTGGCCGGGCTGCCCTGTCTTCCACTCACCAGCGTCCTCCACCACTATCATGGTCACCTGGGTTGCTGCCGTGGGCGCAGGGGCTGTGGCCAGGGCAGTGGGCAGGAGGTGCCACTCGGTGAGACTGCCACGGAGGAGAACTGGTGGGTGCTGCAGGTCACGGAGTCTGGGGAGCTGGAGTCTGGATGCACGGAGTCTGGGTGCGCAGAGGCCACAGGCGCGGGTCATGGGCCTGTGGGTGGGGAGCGGACCGGAGGGGCGGCGAGGTCACTCGGCGGCTCCTGGTGCCTCCGCTGCCTGCCACGGCCTCTGCTCCCCATGCGCCCGCTCCTTCTCTCTGGGAACCTTGGAAAAACTCTTAATATGTGCAGATTCCTTAGGCTTTCTTGATTCTTTCCGGGCCTTAACGTAGATTTAGAGAATTATAAATTCTTGCAACAGAAAATCTGCCTTAAAAAAGTCTTCCCGGGTGATCTTTAGGCAGCTCATCTACAGACAGGTTCTTAGACACCCTGGCAAGTTTCAATGTTGAAAATTGTTTCCTCTTCCCTCAAAGCAATGACAGGGCAGGTGGCCAATGGACGGGGACCGGAAACCGAGGCGGCCCCCGAGGGCGCGTCTAAGGCAGAAGACAAGGACCGCATCCGAAAGCACGTCCCGTCCCGTGGAGCTGCAGCATTTCAGATCAATACTGCAAATACCCCGGAACTGCCAAGGAACACGGCCCAGGCACCCTCTGAGGAGGGATTCTCACTTTTAATTCCTCTGTTCTTCATCTTCTGCTCTATTGGAACCCACAACCTTTGAGTGGATCTCTCCCGTTCTGGGAGCGCAGCTGTTCCTGGGACTCGGCTCCAGCTGTCGCCCACTCTGCCCTAACCCGGCTGTGCCTTGGAGGTGGCGGCCCCTTTAAGGCCCCGCTGCGCCTGCGCCTGGGGCTCTCGGAGGCGGGGCCGGAGCGGAGGACCAAGCGGCCGCAGGGGGGCGGTGGGCGGTGGCTGAGACAGCGGCGGTGCCAGAGGGGAGGGGAGGGGAAGGGCGGGGCGTGGCGGGGGAGGGGAGGGGCGGGGTGGGGGCGGGGGCGGGGGAGGGGCTGGGGAGGGGAAGGGCAGGGGAGAGGAGGGTGGGGAAGGGCAGGGGAGGGGCGGGGAGGAGCGCAGTGGGGGCGGTGGCGGGGGAGGGGCTGGGGCGGGGGCGGGGGAGGGGAGGGGCTGTGGAGGGGAAGGGCAGGGGAGGGGAGGGGCGGGGAGGGGAGGAGCGCGGTGGGGGCGGTGGCGGGGGAGGGGCTGGGGGGAGGGGAGGGCAGGGGAGGGGAGGGGCGGGGTGGGGGTGCTGGCGGGGGAGGGGCTGGGGAGGGGAACGGTGGGGCGGTGCGGGGAGGGGAGGGGCGGAGCGCGGTGGGGGCGGTGGCGGGGGAGGGGCTGAGGCGGGGAAGGGCAGGGGAGGGGAGGGGAGGGATCGGGAGGGGAGGGGAGGGGAGGGGAGGGTGGCGCCGCCGCTGGGAGCCGCTCAGTGAGTGCGGCGCTTCTGGAAACGCAGGACAGGCGGGCGGGCTGCGGAGGGCGGAGGCGCGGGGCGTGGCGGCCGCCATGCCTGTGGGAAGTGGAGGTTTGCCGGGAAGTCCACCAGCGCTTGTGAGGTGAGGGCGCCGCGCCAGGCCGCGGGCGGGGAGTTCGGGACCCCGGCGCGCAGCTGGGTTGACGCGCGCAGGGGCCTCCGCAGCGTTTGCTGGGCGAGCCGGCCGGGGCGGCCGCCGGGCTGGAGTCCCTGCGCCGGGTTCCTCTCCCCGCGGCCGCCGCAGCCCTCCTCTCGGGGCGCCGGGAAGAATCCCGCTGGCGGGAGCGGGTCTTTGGGGCTTCTCAGATGATCTCACCGGGCGTCCTTTCACCGAAGCGCAGCAAGACTTTTGGAGCGGTGTCCTCGCTTTCCTTTTTTTTTTTTGCTGGTAAAGCTGCTTTCCACAGGAAGTCTTTTCTTGAAGTGCTATCATTTCTTTGGGGTACAGTGTTGTTCACCCGAAGGAATGACTCCCAGTGCTCGAGGACGTTAAAGTGATCTGCTGGTCGTTTTAAAGCTTTGTTCTGAGCTGACACGCGTTAGTAGCTTTCTTTTGTTGTTAAATTTTATTGGTAAAATTTCACCTGTGAACCAGCAGCTCGGTTTTCTATTCTAAAATGCTAGCTTTAAGATTTCTGAGAACTTTGTGTCAAAGAAGTCTTTGAAAAGTTACAGAAGTCTGT